>NC_084839.1:95929041-96678416 GCF_033115175.1 Lepus europaeus
GAAGGGGACTTGGGACAGTTTGTGTTGAGAAGAGTTTTTTTTTAAACCTCTTTTGTCAGGAACTTTCAGAAGAAAATACATAGCAATGAAGTCATTTGCTGGGAAAGTATAAGATGCACACTCCAAGAAAATGGTTGCTTTTAGACATGGAGATTTTTTGTTTATTTTTTATTAATTAATTTATTTGGAAGGCAGAGTGGCAGAGAGAGCAAGGGAGAGGGAAAGGATTGGAGATAGAGAGAGAGAAGAAAAGAGAGAGAGAGAGATCTTTCACCCACTTGTGTACTCCCCAAATGGCAGAGCTGGACCAGGCTGAAGCCATGAGCTGGAACTTCATCTCATTCTCCCACATGAGTGGCAGCAACTCAAGTAATTGAGCCATCATCTACTGCTTTCCAGGTGCATTAGCAGGGAGCTGAATCAGAAATGAAGTAGCCGGGACTCAAACCAGCGTACCAATATAGGATGCTGACAGTATAACTGTCTGAGCAAAAATCCCAACCCCAACAGGGAGACATTTAGTCTAAAAGATGCACAATGTGGTTCAGGAGGTGTTCAGATGACCCAGTGGGCTCCTGGTTCCAAGTGCTGGGTGCAGGCCCTTTGTTCAGGTAATTTGCAGTACACAAAGCAGAATGTGAATGGTACAGGGTGTAGGGAAGACCCTGAGGGATAAGCAATTTCCAGTCAGGTTTCCTCAGTTTCTGTGGGGACAGTTGGCAAGAGGCAGCTTCTAACCAGCATTTTCAGTACCGCCCAGGACTTCCAGAAAATCAATTTCCCATTTCTCATTTTTAAACATAACACCACCCCTATTCTTTCACTGCAAAGGGAAGCTTTATAGAATGCTGACATGGGCGACTATTCCAGCTCCACTTGAGCACCTGCAGGTCATGGCCACAGGGAATTGAGCCATCAGTGCGTTCTGTACAACCCTCCTGCTGAACTCATTCTCTACTAGATGCCTGTTAAATTCTGTAGGTGTGACCAATTGTGCTCTGTCCCATGGCAGCCCAGAAAGGCCACTCTAAAGGAATGTCCTCTGTAAAACTTTCTTCAAAATGCTGGTAGCAGGAGAGCTCTTCCATCTTTGCTGTGTCATCTATGCAAAACTGAAAAGGAGAGAATGAAAGTACTTAGACTCCAGTGCCCAAGAAAGGTGCTTAATACACATACACATGTACACAGGAACACTCACTCACACCACACACACACACACATGCATACAAATGCACACACACAGCACATGTGCACACCATTAAAACACAATTTCTGAAGCCTCAAACTTTGCTGAAAAAAATATGGAAGCCTATCAGTTGCATTTAGTATGATATTTCGAGCAATTGGTAGTTTCTGCTGTAAAAATTCCTCTTGCTCATGTGAATTTTCACATTTTTTTCAGATCACAATTTCTTAGTTTCTTGTGAACCCTGCAGAAGGGCTTCCATCTGCTAAGCAGTTTCCAGTGCCTGGCTTACTCCAGGCTTTCCTTGCGAAATGGCATTTCTGACATTTGTCCTTCACTGACCTTCCAAACCATGTCAGACCGTCCTCTGCGGAAGCTTTAGAGAGAATGGAGGGCAGGCTGGACCCCAGACTCAGCCTCCCTCTCTAGGTATCGCTTCCTTTTTTTCTTGATTTAATGCCATGAAAAGTACAGTAACATCTCATCCTAAATGAGTTTTCAGAAATCAAATTCTAATCGCTTGTGGGCCAATGCATGTTTAACCTTTCACTGAAGTGTGTGTTATATGTAGAAAATATGCATGTATTACAAATAGATTTTCACAACTACTGTATCTGCATGTACACAATATGTGGATTAATCACCCAGATATTGCCAACAAGTCCAGGAAGCCCTTTTTAGTCACTTTTCTTCCCACAGAGAGGAATCACAATTATGACTTTGAACAACTTTGACTTGCTTCATCCATTTTTAAAAATGTTTTTGCCTGTATGTAGACCATTGCCTAGCTTTTTTCACTCACTGCTGTTTTTGTGAGATTGATCTATGTTGTTTTTATTGACATTGCGTTATAGTGTTCCATTGCATTAATTGAGCACTATCTTTATCCGATGCACAATGGCTACTTGGTTAGTTTCCTGTTTCTGGACATTATAAATTGTTGTACTATGAACATTCTTGAATGCAACCTTTGAGGGAAACGTGTACCCAACTCTCAAGGCTGCTGACCCTAAGAGGCAGGTTGCTGGGTCCAGGAGTATGCCAGCAGACCTGGACACACACTCCAAACAGCCACAGTCTACACAGAGCCAGCAGTATCTGAAAGTTCCAGTTACACCCTTAACTACTGTTAGTACTTTCTTTTTGTTTTTTTCATTTCAATGGTATCACGTTTTAATTCCCATTTCACTGAGAACAAATGAAACTAAGCAACTTTTCATAGGTTCAGTAGCTGCTTGGATAACCTTGTCTAGACTTTCTACTTCTTACTGGTTTGTAGTTCTTTGTGTGTTCTGGATATTCATTATACATAGATGACTTACTATATCATTCTCCCTGTAATGCCTTTTGGTGAATTCAAGCTGTTTATCTTCCTGCTGTCTGATAGATCATACTTTTTTCCTTTTTTATTTTTTTAACTTTTATTTAATGAATATAAATTTCCAAAGTACAGCTTATGGGTTACAATGGCTTCCCCCCCCCCCATTACTTCCCTCTCACCAGCAACCCTCCCCTTTCCCACTCCTTCTCCCCTTCCATTCACATCAAGATTAATTTTCAATTCTCTTTATATACAGAAGATCAGTTTAGTATATATTAAGTAAAGATTTCAACAGTTTACACCCACATAGCAACATAAAGTGAAAAATACTGTTGGAGTACTAGTTATAGCATTAAATCACAATGCACAGCACATTAAGGACAGAGATCCTACATGATATTTTTTAAAAAAGTATTAATTTTCTATGCAATTTCCAATTTAAAACCAAGTTTTTTTTTTTCATTTTCAATTATCTTTATATACTGAAGATCGATTCAGTATATACTAAGTAAAGATTTCATCAGTTTGCACCCACACAGAAACACAAAGTGTAAAATACTGTTTCAGTACTAGTTATATAGCATTACTTCACATTGGACAACACATTAAGGACAGATCTCACATGGGATGTAAGTACACAGTGACTTCTATTGCTGACTTAACAATTTGACACTCCTGTTCATGGCGTCAGTAATCTCCCTAGGCTCTAGTCATAAGTTGCCAAGGCTATGGAAGCCTTTAGGGTTCACCAACTTTGATCTTATTCTGACAGGGTCATAGTCAAAGTGGAAGTTCTCTCCTCCCTTCAGAGAAAGGTACCTCCTTCTTTGATGGCCCTGTTCTTTCCACTGGGATCTCACTCGCAGAGATCTTTCATTTAGGTATTCTTTTTTTTTTCCCATAATGTCTTTGCTTTCCATGCCTACAATACTCTCATAGGCTCTTCAGCCAGACCCGAATGCCTTAAGGGCTGATTCTGAGGCCAGAGTGCTATTTAGGACATCTGCCATTCTATGAGTCTGCTGTGTATCCTGCTTCCCATGTTGGATCCTTCTCTCCCTTTTTGATTCTATCAGTTAGTATTAGCAGACACCTAGTTCCCTAGTTAACTAATTTTTGTCTTTTCTAAGGTCATGACATAGTTCTATGGTTTCTTCTAGCAGCAGTATTTTTCCTTCATATTTGTCTCCACAAGCCAACTGAGAGTAGATTTCTGCATTTGGTATGCAGACACACTCTAGCTTATTAGATCTGCTTGGTATACAGACACATTAGAATTCTGTGTGATATCCCAGTAACCCATCATCTTTTAGAATGGGCCATCCATTTCCTATTCTACCATATGTTTCTTATCAATGATTTTTTAAAGAAAATGTATAACCAGAGTAACACAGCTACCTGCTCTTACAAATACAAATAACAGCATCATTCAATCCTTGCTTTATGTCTCAGGATCAATATTTACTATCAATGAAAGTTTACCACTCCTTGAGGAATACCTGTATTGAAGTACATAAGACAATTTGTAACTGCATTAGATGACCCCATATTGTTGCATGTTCATTTACTTTGTACATTCTTTCTTTTCATGGCTTTTACTAAAGATGGTCCCTACTGCTCAAAGCACCAACTTAGCCAGTCTTATGTGCTGCTCCTAACCACACAGACTGGATCAAATGTCAAAGGCTGGGTGCACAGGCTCTGAAATAGGGAATGTGTTGAGGAGTTTATGGAAAACTGATCACTGGATTCTCATGCTTGGCAGAGGGAAGGTAGCCAGTGGGCCAACCAAGAAGCAAGTAATGACAAGCAAGTCCTCTAGAAAGCACTCAAGTAGCATAGAATTCAGGGCCATCTCCGACTGGTTCAAGACCACATTTGGACTTTCACATGCTCTCTGATCATTGAAGAATGCAAGGTGGTGGCCTTGAGCAAGCTGCTTCCCCTGTGCCAAAGCACTAGCCAAGCTTGCTCTACCAACTGCACCTGTGCCCCTGGGGAGTGGGGGTGTCAGTTCCACCAGTTCCCCATAGTATCTCCTGACCAGAATTCTGAGTTTCTACCAGCGGTGTCCAACATAAGAATTCACAGTGAATTGCATAAATATCTATGCATAGCATTTGAGTTCTGTGCAAACATTTTGTCTTGCTCAAAGAGCTGTGTATTTTGATAATTAATGTCCTCAACATAGATCATAAACAGTCATGAAATATTACTCAGGTACCTATGTTTTAGATTAATGACATAATAGTTTTTCGCTGGGTTCCATGTCTAGTCTGTGTTTTAGCTTATGTGGTTAAAAAACAACTAGAGCACTTCATTTGTCCATTGAGAAATCTATTTAACTCCTGTAGGTCTGTACATTCTTGGTTTTTTTTTTTTTAGGTCTAACCTCTAAGCTCAGTTTTGCCTCATAGTGTGGTGGTCTTAGTGCTCCTTGACTCCTGTGACAATCTCAGATCCACGCAAGCTCCGTCGGGGGCCATTCCAACATTCTTCCACCAGTCTCTGTCCCCACAAACATCATTTTGTAGTTATTTCTTACTAATTGCCTGAGATCACAATTCACATTGTTTAACAATCTAGAACACTATCACTTGATTTTAAAAATATACAAAATGTGTGCTCTTATATAGTTCTGTACCTTACCCTTTCCTTTGCTGTGTTATTGTCATTTATATTTTTATGCATTTTTAGCCCATTAACATAGGCTTTAACCATTTCATTTAGCACAAGTCTACAACTGTGACTAGAATCAGAAAGCACATTTTCTTTTTTTATTGAAAACTTTTATTTAACACATATAAATTTAGAAAGTACAACTTTTGAATTATAGCTGTTCTTCCCCCAATACCCACCCTCCCACCCCAAACCATCTCATCTGCTACTCCCTCTTCCATCCAATTCTTCATTAAGATTCATTTTAATTATCTTTATATACAGAAGATCAATTTAGTATATATTAAGTAAAGATTTCAACAGTTTGCACCCACATAGACACGTAAAGTATAAAGTACTGTTTGAAGACTAGTTTTACTCTTAATTCTCAAAGTACAAGACATTAAGGACAGAGGTCCTACATGGGGAACAAGTGTGCAGTAACTCCCATTGTTGATTTAACAATCGACCCTCTTATTTATGACGTCAGTAATCACCTGAGGCTCTTGTCATGAGCTGCCAAGGGTATGGAAGCCTCTTGAGTTCACAAACCCTGATATTATTTAGACAAGGCCATAAGCAAAGTGGAAGTTCTCTCTTCCCTTCAGAGAAAGGTACCTCCTTCTTTGATGGTCCATTCTTTCCACCAGGATCTCACTTACAGAGATCTTTCATGTAGGTCATTTTTTGCCACAGTGTCTTGGCTTTCCATGCCTGAAATACTCCCATGGGCCATTCAACCGGACCAGAATGCCTTAAGGGCTGATGCTGAGGCAAGAGTGCTGTTTAGGGCATTTGTCATTCTATAAGTCTGCTATGTATCCTGCTTCCCATATTGTATCATTCTCTCCTTTTTAATTATATTAATTATTATTAGAAGACACTGGTCTTATTTATATGAACCCTTTGACACTTAATCCTATCTTTATGATCAGTTATGAACTTAAACTGATCACTTTAACTAGAAAGATGGTTTTGGTATCTGCCAACTTAATGGGATTTGGAGTCCCATGCCACCAATGTTATAAGAGGGGTTATAACCACCAGGTGCATGAGCAAATCCTTTCAGAATACTTAATGCTGGGGATGGCATTGTTGCACAGTGGGTAAAACCACCCCTATGACATAGGCATCCCATATGGGTGGCCATTTATGGCCCAGCAGCTCCATTTCCAATCCAAGTCCTTGCTGTTAATGGCCTTACAAATCAGTGGAAGATGGCCTAAGGGTTTGGGTCCCTCCCACCAATGTGAGAGATCCAGATGAAGCTCCTGGGTCCTGGTTTCTGCCTGGCCCAGCACTGGTCATTACTGACATCTGGGGAGTGAATCAGCAGACGGAAGACCTGTCTTTCTCTCTCTCCCTCTCCCTCTCTCTCTTTCTCCCTCTGACTCTGACTTTCAAAATGAATAAATACATCTTTAAAAAAAATGGTGTTTTATTTTCTACTCATCAAACAAAGCAATCATATATGAGATTTAAAAAAAAAGATTGTTTTTATATTTCTTAGAGAGAGAAAGAGAGAGAGAGAGACCTTTCAGCTGCCAGTTCATTCCCCAAATGGCCACAATGGCCAGGGCTAGGTCAGCCTGAAGCCAGGAGTCAAGTGCCCCATTCAGTTTTTCCATGTGACTGCAGGGCCCAAATACTTGGGCCATCTTCTGCTGTTTTCCCAGGTGCATTAGCAGGGAGCTGAATAGGAAATCAAGCAGCTGGAACATGAACTGGATCCCAGATGGGATGCCGGCACTGCAGGCAGCAACTTCACCAGCTATGCTGTAACGCTGAAACTGAGAGTTTTTATCTTGACCTAAAGCAAAGTGTAAGTGACCACTTTTGTGTGTGTGTGTGTGATTGACAGATACAATTGTATGTATTTGTGGCATGCTGTTCTGCAGCATAGATACAGTGTGGTATGCCAAGCATAGCAAATTAGAAAATACATTATACCACGGAGTTAAGGTTTTGTGGTGAGAACATTTAACAAGCCCTCTCTAGGCTTTTCAATACAATCTTTAGTTAGGGAGATGCTGGTTAAAGGATACCTACTTAGATGGGAAGAGCGACCATTCTGGAAGCTTCTTGGGCTCCTTTGGCTGCTTTCAATGGATAAGGAGAGGTGAAGTCGCCCCGTTGCATCTGGAAGCATCACCAAAACGAGATTCTGGCCATCTCACCTTATTTTGGGTGTCACCCTTTTTGTACCTCTGATGCTCAGAGCAGTTCCATCACCCTTGTCCTGTTAACCCTGCCTTTTGTGAGTGTGAGGCTTGGGCCAGCCCAGACACTGGTCCCCGCCTATGAATAGCGCTCTCTAATCCCCAGACTCCAAGTGCAGGTCCTCATTCTCAGCCTTGCTTTTCTGATTCTTCTTCAAAGACATAAATTTTAAATGGGCATTCCTTGTCTTTATGCCTTTGTCTCTTTTATAACATATGGGTCCTCTTTGGGATGTTTTTGAACTTCACATAAATAAACTCTGTCTTGTTTCGTCTGATATCAAGGGATGTCATTCTTTGTCATTCGTTATTCATCAGTTACAGGTGCTGTCCAAGTCGTTCTCGTTCTGTGGCTGTCTCTCTTCTCCTCTTCATGATGCAACTAACAGCCTCCTTAGAAGCTTGTTCAGACTCCATCTCCTCCATGACCTGTGTCTTCACTGTCCAGCGTTAGGTTCTCTTTGGCCATGAGGAACCTGGAAGCTAGATTCTATGGTCATAGCCTACAGAAGACATCTCCTGTTTATGCATAAAGGTGATTTTTAAAACTCAAGGAAAAATGGAATCAAAAGATTAGCTTATTTTGGTGCAAAACAATTTTGAAATTCATGCATTTAAGGGGATCTTCAAAAAGTTCATTAAAATTTGTAATGTGAAAAATTATGCATGGGTTTGAAGAATCTTTTACACCAAAATACACATCTTTTAGTTCCATTTTTTTCCAGAGATTTTTTGAAATGTTCTCACTTGTTTCAAAATGTTTGTGTTACAGGTATAAATGTACCTGAATGTATGTATATAAATACATATATCTGTAGGTATATGTATATATGTACATAATGTATATGCTACTATATGTTATAAAAGTGAGGTTTTTTTTAATTCTATATATCATATCAAGTGAGAGGAGGAGTGTTAAAGTTTGGTATATTTGGGGCCGGCCTTGTGGCATAGTGGGTGAGGCCACTGCCTGCAGCACTGGCATCCCATATGGGCACAGGTTCAAGTCCCAGCTGCTCCACTTCTGATCCAGCTGTCTGCTATGGCCTGAGAAAGCAGTGGAGGATGGGCCAAGCACTTGAGCCCCTACAGCCTCATGGGAGACCCAGAGGAAGCTCCTGGCTCCTGGCTTTGGATCTACGTAGTTCCAGCCATTGCATCCAACTGGGGAGTGAAAAAGCAGATGGAAGACCTCTCTATCTCTCTATCTCTTTATCTACCATTCTCTGTGTAACTCTGACTTTCAAAGTAAATAATTAAATCTTTAAAAAATAGTTTGGTATATTTGATCACTAGGGTTTTTGGGGAAACTGGAAGCCTGTTAAATTTTAAAGGAAAGACACAATTAATGATTCATCTTCAACTCTTTTTCTGGGGTTGGCATTTGGTACAGCAGTTAAGACACAGCTTGGGATGCCTGCCTCTACTATTGGATTGCCTGGGCTTGAGTCCTGGTTACACTTCCAGCTTCAGTTTCCCGCTAATGCACACCCTGGGAAGCAGCAGTGATGGCTCAAGTGGTTGCTCTGTGGGGATATGTTTCCTGGCTCGATCTATTCTAGGTTCTTACCCCCATGTAAGATGAGAATCCAAAACAGGGACATCAGTAAAGAGAAAAAATGAGAGCAGGATTTACCTACAGAAACAGAATGGATACACAATCAGATGTGAGTGCTAGAAACCACATGAGGAGAGACACTCACCTTGGAGGGTCTACTGCTTTAACAAGAGAGACAGAGAGAGAGAGAGAGAGAGTGAGTTAGGGTGAATTGTCCAGCTCTTTCATCCCCTGATTCCTTGCCTGTCCCTTATAAGTTGGGTCTCTAGGAGACCTGGAATGAGTTTCCAGCTCCTGACTTTGGCTTTGCCCAGTCCTGGATGTTGTGGGCACTTGGGGAGTGAACCATTGCATGAGAGATCTCTATCTGTCTCTCTGCCTTTAAAATAAATAAAAATAAAAATGTAAGAGAAGAGAAGCTCTTTCTGATGACACCTGCTGTCATTCCCTACGGTTGCTGATGAAACCTGCACTTGAACCCAGTTATGGGGCTGCTCATTCTTTGATTTTATCCCTAATTTCCCCCAGTATTCCAAGATCATATTAATAATAATATAAAAGAATGCCTTGCTTTGTTCCAGGACTGTTGGTCTGCTTGCTAAAGTAAGGAAACCCTCACTGGAGTGGGAGGTGTGGCTCATCCCAGAGCTCTGCTGAGCAACGCCCAAGTCCAGCTGTGTGACCTTTCATTACCTCTGCAGGTTTGAGTTTTAGAGATTTCAGAAAATTTATGGTCGAGATATATTAAGTGCCTTGTAGCAATGTAGTTTTTATAATTCTGGGAATGTGATATAAATACAAAGACTCATTTTTAGAATCCCATTTCATGAATGCAGACTTGGGTTGACCAATTCATTAAGCTCAGAACATACAAAGTCAATGTGTGTGAGAAAGAGCAATTTGAAAATTGCCTGATGTTTTATTCCACACTTGCCTGAGTCTCACAAATAATTTAAGAATTATAACATAGGCAGACGACTCCAAACTGCAAAATGCTACCCAAACACAAGCTTATGATAAAGGTCATTCTGAAAGATGAGGCGGAGAATTAAAATGTCCTTTATTCTTGCTATTGTGGGTGTGACATCATGATATAGGCACATTCCAAAGGGCTGAAAAATTAAAAATCCAATTAAGATACATTTTGTAGATTATTTTCTTGCTAAGGGATCTGAATTTTTGACAGGTAAGATGTTAGACAAGTTGTGCTGTGTCCTTCTCAAGGCCAAAAAAAAAAAGCCTAGGAACTTCTCCCTTTCAAATGGGCACTGAGTAGACTCTTAGAGGAGATCCTTTGCTGGCTACTGGGTTGTGTGCACATCTGAGGGTGTTTTGTCCTGGTAAGTGTGCTTGTCACTGGCCTGGCCAGCAAGGGCTGGAATCAGGATATTTACTTGATGTGATCCTGATCTGAGAGATTTACAGCTTCCAAACATTTTTTAAAGATTTATTTATTTATCTGAAAGGCAGAGTTACAGTGAGAGAGTGGGAGAGACAGAGAGAGAGAGAGATCTTTCACTTGTTGGTTCACTCTCAACATGGTTGCAATGGCCAGGGCTTGGCCAGACTGAAGTCAGGGCCCAAGAGCTTCCACTGGGTCTCTCACGTGGGTGATAGGGACCCAAGCACTTGGGCCACCCTCTGCCACTTTTCTCAGACCATGCACAGAGAGCTGGATCAGAAGTGGAGTAACCAGGAAACAAGCCAGAGCCCATCTGGGATGCTGGCATTGCAGGTTGTGGCTATGTCACAATGTCAGCCCCAGCTCCCAAATCTCAAGGCTCAATTCTGTTGGAGGTGACCATGGCGGTTCCAAGAATTACCTTGTGAGCTGTGTCTTCTGAGCAAACTCAGAAACCTGGTGGCCTCAGCTGCCTGCTTCTCCTGTTTCCTACTCTTTGGTTCCAAATTGCTCAACCAAAACACAGTATTGTACTTTCATGCTTGGCTCTCAGGGATTAGCAACTGAAAAGCCTGCATTTTTTTTTCTCCAGGGGTTTCCTAGTAACACCTGTGAATGAGGAAATATTCTGTGCTGGTGCTTTTCCTACTGCTGCTTTTATCTGTATTCTCAAATGTTCTTGGGATATTATGATTTGATATCTTTGTGTCACCCCACACCCTCCTCCCGCCATCCCCCCCCCCCGCCCCGCCATCTTTGGAGTTGATGAAACCATACCGTAATTTAGGAGCTTGCTGGATAAATAGAGGTTCTGTTTGACTACTTTGCCTTCCACCTGCAAATCTCAGAACTTTATAACTTAATAAAATATTAATAAAAAAACTCACAATTATGTTCGCATCAAGCTACACTAGGAAGCTCGCTATCAATACAGAAGAGATTGACACCAAACTAAAACCAAAATTGAATTTTCCAAACTGGTGGATGCCAATTCCAACTGAATTAAATTGATAGGCCACAGATCTGACTTGAACATTACCCACAAATCCATCTTTGTTGGGAAGATTATATGTGGCACAACAAACGTCGTAGCATCATCAGCATCCATTCTCTACGTATTGGGATCAGTCCCCAGGACAGGTGTCAATGTGGTGTCAGCCATGGGCTCTGACTCTACCATGCCTGAAGCTGCAAATGCTGACAGCATGCAATGAGCCAGCTCCCAGGACTCCTGGAGGCACAAGCCTCCTCCATTGTAGGGAGAGGCTGACAGCCTTGTGCTTATCCCCTGGCATTAGCACTGGGTAACCAGCTGATAAAGGGCTGGTTAAATAGCCACTCAGTGGACACACTATTTAACTCCATTCTGAAATAGAGCTCCTGGAAGTGACAACCTGACCTTGGCATGGAGAATTCTGACAGCGGCCCAGCCCACCCTGTTAGCCCAAGTTGGAGGTAGACCTGGTTGCACACACACACACACACATCCTGCTGCCCAGGCAGGAACTGCTCTCTTTGAAGGGGAGCATGCATATTAAAGTAGTATCTTCCAGCAGGCATGGCCATAACTCTTCCTGCCAAACCTGCTGTGATTTTTCCTTCCTTCACTTCGCATAAGGTCAAACAAGCATTTAAGAGCATGCACCTGGATATCGTCTCCAGCCTCCTATCCAGATTGATTTGGGGGACACAACATCTAGTTTTCCAAAGCTATCCAGTAAGGTGAGAATAGAGTCTCTGTGTTCTCAACCTGCTGGCACAGGCATTACCATCAGCAATGAGACTGACTGTAGGTGCGCAAGGTAAGAGGAAGCAAGCACGCCCATAGTCTTGGGAAGTCAGCATGTGGCCATCGGCTTAGGTAGATGGCATTTCAGACAGAAGTGTTTCTCTAGCTTTGTTCCAGAAAATGCAGAACACATGAAGTGGTCTTGTCATTGCAACCGATCAGAATGCAATTGGTTTGTCCAAGTTCACATTCAGTTGGCAAAAAGTAGCATCTCATTTCTTTCATCTCTGCCTGAGGCGTTAACCCACAGCAGGGAGATCAAAGGGACTTGGGCAGCTTGGCTCGGAGTGAGAGAGGACTGTTGGGTGCTGACAGGAACATGGGTCCTGCTGCGAGGAGGGGCTGAGAGCTCAGACTTTCCTTTCCCAACTCTACAGGTGGCTCGTTGACTTCTCCTGGGCCTCTGCCTGCCCAGCCTGTGTGCCCGGATGAAGACACCATGCCAGGGCCCTTCGCAGAGTTCATGGGACAATAGAATTCAAAGGTGAGTCTATTGGCTACAGGTTTTTTTTTTTTTTTTTGAAATTCATGCAAAAAAGGAGTCTTCAAAGGTTCACAGAAAATGGATTTCATAAAAAATTACGACAGGATTTAGAAATTTTGTGCCTAAGTAAATTTATCTTTGACTTGCATCTTCCACAACCTTTCTGAAATGCCCTCATACACACTTCCTGGACACACAGGTGTGACCACGGAAGATACCACCAGGTGATACACTTTTGAGAACAATTAAGACTGTTGCCTAGATGGATAATTTGTTGCAATTAACCAGAGCCATACCTGTACCTTTAGAAGGGATTCTGTGTGACAAAACAAACAAAGGTAACATTGTATCCTTCCCAATTGTGCACATTTTTTGTAAAAGAAGGGAACAAATAATATCATTCACCTTTGGGAATGAAGTCATGAAGTGCCGTGAGGGAACTCATTTCTGCTTCTACTGGGATTCTTATGAGCAGAGCTCTTCCTCTTAGGATTTTGGAGCAGATGTTCAAATTAGAATAATTTTCAGCAGAAATCATTTGGCTTGGAAGCCTAGGTCAGCAAACAATCTTAGACTTACACTAAAAATAAGTACATAGAAATACATTTACCAATTAAGGAAGTAGCAATTCAATTTTTTAAAGATTTACTTTATTTATTTGAAAGATAGAGTTACAGAGAGAAGTAGAGCTAGAGAAAGAGAGAAAAAGGTCTTCCATCTGCTGGTTCACTCCCCAAATGACCGCAATAGTCAGAGCTGCACTGATCTGAAGCCAGGAGCCAGGAGCTTCTTCTGCATCTCTCACATGGTGGCAGGGGTCCAATGACTTGGGCCATCGTCTACTGCTTTCCCAGGGCCTACCAGAGAGCTGGATCAGAAGTGGAGCAGCCAGGACATGAAGTGTTGCCTACATGGGATGCTAACACTGTAGGCCAGGGCTTTAATCTGCTGCTCCACAGTGTTGGTCCCAGAAGCAGCAATTTAATAAGCATGTAAGTCCTCCTTGAATATATAATTACGTGAAGTTAAGAGCTAGTGTAAATTTTTGTGAGAATGAGACTATAGGCATTTGACTAAAATATGGGAAAAATTAAAAGCACCTGTCTAGTTACAAAAGCAGCAGACTCAAGTCCCAGAGAAATCATCAGATCTGATATTTGTTTCAAATGAAATAAAAGAATGCTGGAAAATGACAAAAAACATATTTCACAGATATTAGGGAGTTTTAACCACATTAAATCAGTTGGAGATATCTTTTACTTATGAAAAAATTCTTTATCAACTGCCTTTAAAAATTCTAATAATAAATGTAATTTGAAGCATTTATTTTATACCTAAAATAAATGTGTGAATGTTTAAGGCCATATAACTTCAATATCTAGCTAAGAAGTGAGCTCTTTCTTTCTCTCTCTCTCTTTCCCTCCCTCCCTCCCTCTCTCTGTATCTGGGTAGACCACACACATACACCCCACAGCATGTGAACTCACAGGGATTGAATTATTTCAAATACCCTTGAGATGGCCATGCATGTGTTGAGGGTAGCCAGCTGCGAAGCTACCCCTTACAAAATGACTTGCAAATCTTTATGTGTAGAGTGTGTATTCTTCCGAGTTAAGAGTTTATGGCTTACATTGGCTTTCCAAAGGCTTCTCATCTTCCCTGAAGAGTAAGGCAAAGTGTAGTTTGAGTTTTGAAGAAGTGAGTCCATGGGGAACAGTTCTGTGTGTTACATTCATCACTGCACCTTTTGTACCTCCAAAAGGGCCTGGCAAGAATAAAGTCTGTGTTGCAGGATTTTATGTGTCACCTCAGCTTGCTGTGAAATCAGGATGCAGTCCAACAGGAGCCTGCCTAGCTCTGTGAGGGTGCTCTCTATGGATGGGACGAACATTTCAGTTGGTGGGCTTTGGGTAAACCAAAGGACCCTGCACTAAGGGGGGTGGGCCTTAGCCAGTTAGAATAGAGCAAAAGCATATTTCTCTAGAAAAAGAGGGAATCTTGCAGAAATTGAACTTTGGGTTTGAGCTGGGACATCTACTTTTCCCTGGTCTCCAGCCTGATGACTCCATGCAGACCTGGGCTTGCCAATTCCTTACAAATCAAACATTTAATCAATCCTCCCACCGAATCGCATCAAATCTTCATGTAGTATTGTTAGTATTAACAGTTGCCTGCCCAGTTTATACTCCTTCTGCAGGCTGCCTTTATTCAGTATGTAAGTGAGCAGTGCATGTTCTAGCTCGGTTTGGAAGAAACTGAGAGTAATTAAGGGGATTCATAAAAACAACCGACACTTGTCAAGTGCCAGAGATGCTTCCCATAGCTCTATACTCTTTAAAGGCTGCAGCTTAGGAGCTGCCGATGTTTTCTGCAAATCCCAAATAGTGAATATTTTTTACTTTGCAGCCCACACAAAGTCTCGCTGCTGCTGCTGCCACTTTCCTTCTCTCGCTTCTTATTTCTCATTCTTTGTCCTCATCACCTCGACTTCCCCACTCCGTCCTTCCCTTTCCCTCTCTTCTTTCTCCTTCTCCTCCTTCTTCTTATAAATAACCCATTGAACTGTACAAAGCATTTGTAGCTTGAATCGGGACAGAAACAGGCAATAGGCCATATGTGATGTGTGAGCTACAATGTATGGCCCCAATGTGAACTCACTTGTTCCTTATATCCAACAGATTAGACTCGGTCCTAATGTTTTCTCCAATTACAATTAAGAAATCCAAACATGGAGATGTTCTATAATTTACGTGGGTTTATACAAGTAACTAGTGACAAATTAGGAATTGAGAGCAGTAGTTCTTCTCAAAGTGCAGTTCTCAAGGCAAACTTTGAGGCTTCTTCTAGGTCAAAAATTAGGGGAATGAAGATGCCAGCATTGTGGCTCCCAAAGTTAAGCCATTTTTTTGTGATGTCTGCATTCCATGTCAGAGCATTGGATCTCACATTGGAGTGCCTGTCGAGTCCTGGCTGCTCTGCTTCTGATCCAGCTTCTTGCTAACAGATCTGGGAAAACAACAGATGATGACCCAAGTGTCACTCACGAGGGATACCGAGATGGAATTCCTGGCTCCTAACTTCAGTCTGGACCAGCCCCAGCCATTGCAGACACTGAGCAAATGAAGCATCTACTCCCTCTCCTGCCATTCTCTGCCTTTCAAATAAATAAGAAACTTAAAAAAAAACAAAACAAACAAAAAAAAAAACTTAGGGATGGGACAAGCAATGAAGTTTCAATAGCTCTGCCCAACTAATCAACTGCCAATACATGACCCAGGAAGGAATGTGTCAGATGGAACAGTTTTTTATTTGAGAAACAGAAAGATACAAATGCTTTCACACATGTGTGTTTATGCGCACACAGACAGACACACACGCACACACACACACACACGGATCAAAACACAGAGGAAGACAGAGTTTCTATTCACTGGTTTGCTCCCCAAATGCCCACATAGGCTGGGGTTGGGCTGGATTGGGGTGAGGCCAAGGCAGCCAAAAGCAATCCAAGTCTCCCACTAGATGGCAGCCTCAGTTACTTGAGCCATCACTACCACCTCCGAGGGTCTGCATTAGCAGGAAGTTGGAGACTGGAGCCAGAGCAGGGAATCAAACCCAGGTACCCTGATGTGGAATGTGTATGTCTTAACTAGCATGTGAATCCATTAGGCCAAATACTTGCCTTGTGAAATTTTTGGATCTTGGATCAAAGCAACGGAATCACTCTCTCCAGGGTGAGATGCAACCATTAGTGACTGAATAACTCCTCCAGGGGACTGAGACACCTACTCAGGTGTAACTCCCTGGTGTTTCAGAGGCTCAGCACTAAGCCACCATGACCACTGTGGCTCTGGGGAGAACTCTCCTCCATCCCAAGCTTCTGTTGCTTTCTGAAGGGCAACCATGTGCTGCTCCTCCACAAAACTCTATTTCCCACACTGTGTATTGGATTCAAATATTCTCAATGTGCACATCTATGGACTTCCAAAGAATTATATAATTTTATTTTTCCTTTTGAATTCAGGAAATGTTATGACTGGAAGTTGGATTGGGGTATTATAATTTCATATGAATGGACTCTTATGTTTCCTTCTTACCAAAATGGGCAATATTCACTTGACCTGTACCAACTCTCATCAGTTCATTGAAATTATTATATCACCTTATGATTACACACGGATAAATAGATAGATATCAATAGAGCTGTAGGTATAGATGTTCACATATATGTAATTTTCAGCTTAACTCTAATTCAGATTTCTTGCTTAAGTAATAATCTACCTGTTCCATAAGATGATACCACTGTTTAAGCACAAACACTGAATAGTCCATTTTTGCAATGTTGTCCTTACCTTGGCAAGGTCACAGATGATATCCTGAAATTGCTCAATCTGCCTCTCTCTAGATAGCCTGTCATGGCCTGGCAGTGGGAACTCTTTCAGTGAGTCCATGTTAGCATGGGTTTAGGGGAAAATACAAATAGGAGAAGAGGGGATGACGCATGGGAGAAAAACAGAGCAAAAACCACAAAAGATAACAAAATCCAGAGTAGCACATGGACAAGCTCCATCAGGAACTCTAGGAAAGTTTAGACCATTTTTTATGCCTTCATTTTTTTCTTTGACATGCTGAACACTCACTGCATCAGCTCATACTGCACTGCTATCTGGATGCCTGCATCACTTTCAAAGAAGACACACTTCTGAGTCATTGTCCTTTACAAGGATTCGGTAAAGCTTAGAACATGAGCCAGAGAGTGAAGTGATAATTTCTTACACATTTCAAAGTGTTTCTTTGAGAGGCTTCTAGGAAAAAAACCAGGATACACCAAATTGCTTCTCAGACTGTTTTCTCTAAACCACTGAGAATTTCCAGAGATTTGCCATGAAATGAAGCTCAACTCGTTACTCCACTCCAAGGAAAAATCTACACCATTTTTTTCTTATTTCTCACATAATCTGCTTCCCATAAGTTTGTCAATGCCTACACAAATTGGATAATGTCACGGACACTGTGCTAGTCACACAGACTTACCCTAGAAATGATAGTCACCACTGTTTGTCATTTGCTGTCTCTCATCCCGCTCTGTCATAATGTCTTCCATTGGGATTTTTTTCCAGCCCTCTATCAGATCTACATGATCTCAACCTGTGCATTCCTCCCATCCAGAGTCTCCACTTCCCACATCTTCACCTCCAACATAGCCACCTTCTGGGTTGCCTCCCCAAGCACAGTGACCCCTTACACTTCTCCTCCACTCATGACAAAGGATATTTCCTCTGCTGTTGATTTGCAACAAGTTCAACAAGTTTATGTGGCCCAGTCTTTCGAATTCTTTCACCTAGCATGAGTCTCAGGTTTTCCACCCTGCTTATTTTATTTTATTTATTTATCAGAGAGGGAGAGATGGAGGGTTTGGGGATAGAGAGCAAACACACTCCCTTCTCTTGGTTCACTCTCCCACCGGGACCAGGCCAGGCTGCAGACATGAACTGGGAACTCAATTCAGCTCTCTCACATGGGAGGCAAGAATCCAATTACTTGAGCCATTACCACTTTCTCACAGACATTTCCTACCATTTCATGCCCTCAAGTCAAAATCATGCTTGTTTTTTTACTTGCACTCAACTTTCTTCAACTTTCCAGGAGTTCTAATCTCTCGAGACCAACTTTAGATCTTATATCCTTGATAAATGTTCTTCTTCTCCTGAACATAGTGAACATTTCATGTCTGAAATATCATTTAGGAAATTGTTTATGCTCAATATAAAATCTTGCTACATAGTATGTGTGATTTTTATGTCACAAGCTCTTCCAGGCTTACCTGCTAATCCTTTTCTATCAACCCAAAATACCTGTGAGACAAGACCTCAGTACCACACACTTAAGAAATTTACTCATTCAACAAACATTTGTCCCCTACTGTATGCTAGTTTTATTTTGCTTGGATTCAGAGGATTCATTTCTGTAGTCACTAGTAATGATTACCTAAATTTATCTTATCACTTAGGGGACCGAAATATATTGGGGATGAGAAACTTATAAATAGAGTGACTTTCTTTCTTTCCTCATTTAAAAAATAGATTTATAATTTTAGACCAGTTCTAGATTTAGAGAAAAATTGTGACAATAATAGTTCAGAGATTTTCCTGTATTACACACTCATTTCCCTTATTAAACATCTTATCTTAGTGTGCTACAGTTGTTACAGTTACTGTATCAGTGTTCATACATTTTTGTGAATGAGAATACAAACTTTATACAGATTCCCTGAGTTTTTACCCAATACCTTTTCTTTGGTTACTGGATCCCAGATTATTTTCATTAATTTTTATTTACTTATTTGACTTGAGTTTTCAGGAGGTAGAGGCACAGTGAGGCAGGTAGACAGAGAGAAAGACAGAGAGCAGAGAGCACTGTCACTCATTGGTTCACTCTCAGTGCCCACAATTGCTAGGGTTGGGCCAGGCTGAAGAAGGAAGCCAGGAACTCAGTCTGGGAATCCCCCATGAATGGCAGGGACTGAATTACTTGAGACATGATTGCCGCCTCCCAGGGTGTATATTAACAGGATGCTGGAGACAGGAGCCTGACAGGTATCTAATCGAGGTACACCCATGCTGGACACACAGCCCCTCTTCACATCACACTTAGTTGCCATGTGTCACTGAAGCTAGAAGATGCTCCAGGCTCGTTTTGTATATTTTAAGCCAGGTTCCTTCTAGACCTTGATAGTTTCTCAGGCTTCCCTTGTTTTTGGTGACCTTGATTGACAGTTTTGAAGAGCACTGTCCAGGTATTGTATAGAATATCCCTCCATTGACATTTGTCCGTTGTTTTTCTTAGCATTACAGTGTGGTTGTCAATTTTTGTGGATAGGTCACAGAGGTCATGTGCTATTGTTGTCACCACATGTCAAAGGCGCATGCCTTTAGCATATCTCTCTACTGCTGCTGGGTACCATGATCACAAGACTGAGCCGGAGGGTGGTGTATGTTTCTCCCTTTCCCCAGCATACTCCTTTAAATGCTGTCACTAACACAGCCTACACTTAAGGGTAGGGGTTTGGCTTCAATTCCTGGATGGCAGGATATCTCCATAAATTATTTAGAATTCTTCTGCACAGAAGATCTGTTTTTTCTCATTTATTTATAGATTCAATTATTTATATCAGAGTGAGCTTATGCATATTTATATATATTTGGATTATAATTCAATACTACTTTATTTTATTATTCAAATTATTTCAGCTCTGTTCATTCAGAGGTCTTTACATTGACATTTGTGTCCCTTTGATATGCCCCATAACTTTTGCTCTCTCTCTGCCCCCCCGTGTGTGTGTGTGTGTGCGCGCACGCACTTGTGTGTGTAGCACTTCCTTACTTTCAAACACCAGAAGATACTGCAGACTCCTTTTGTATATTTTCTCCCAAGTCCCAGAATCAGTCAATTCTTTACAATGCCATGGTTCCTTTTATTAATTAATGGCATTAGAAACCAGGAACCGGGCTGAGGTATGATCTGTCTTTCCATTTTGCTCTTCTACTTGAGCAATGATCAGGGGTAGGGTGGAAGGCACGGCAATTGTAATCATCACACCAGGCACTTCCAGGGCGGAGGCACATGAAAACCTGTGTCCATACAAAGAACCTGCAGGCGAATGTCCCTAGCCATTTTATTCTTAGTCATTTAAAACACAGAAGCAGCCCGAATGCCCCTTACAAAGTGAATAAGCTGCAGTATCCATTTCCCTCGCCCCAACTAAACCACATGGATCTGAGTCTCAGGAGTATTTTGCTGAGTGAATTAACCCAGATACACAAGAGAATGAGTCCATCCATATGATCTTATGAAAAAGAGACAAAAAACAGATCAGTTGCAGGGGTTGGGAGCAGGAGGGAGAGATTGACTTCAATGGGAGCACAGGAAACTTTTAGTTTAATGAACATTTAAATATTAAATAGTGGTGGTTATAGGACTGGTTCCTCATTATTCAAATCCATTGAGCTGTGCTTAAAAAAGGTGATTTTTATTGTTGTTAATTGTACCTCAAGAAAATAAAGAAAAATAAACCATCCTTTTTTAAATCTGCTTTTAAAATAGATTTTACTCTGAAATATGTTGAATCCTCTGAGTGTCTACTTGTAATGAACTTACACATCATTTTAGGTCACATTTGTGCTTTGTGATTCATTAGCACAAGAAAGTTCAACTTTCACATCTCTATCTAATGAGACAACAACAGAGGAAGCTCAGTGGGAAAATGCTGATGTCATGCAAAGTGAGATAGAATGACCACACAAGTTAGCATGGTACTTGGCACAGGATAAGTACCCAAGAAAAAATAATTACTCTGCTAGTGTTGCTATTGTTATAATTAAGTATTAATCAATGAATTATACAAAAAAATGCTCATCCTTGGAATATGGCAAATACTCATACAAAACTAATATAGTTTTGAGCTTATTACTGTATTTATTAATGTTTAGAAAGAAATGTATGTACTAGAGGTAAACATAGAGGAAACACTGTAAGGCGTAGGCATAGGCAAAGAATTCTTGGATGAAACCCCAGAAACACAGGCAATAAAATAAAAAATAGACAAATGGGATTATATCAAGATAAGAAAACTTCTACACAACAAAGAAAATATTCAACAAAGTAAATAGGTAACCTACAGAATGAGAGACATTATTTGCAAATTATACATTTGATAAAGGATTAGTATCCAGAATATAAAAGGAGCTCAAAAATTCAACAACAAAATAAGCAACCAAGTTAAAAAATGGGCTAGGGTATAAACAGACATTTTTCAAAGAATGAAATACAAATACCAATAGACACTTGAATAAATGCCCAGGATCACTAGCCATCAGGGAAATGCAATTAAAAACCATTCTAACCCCAGTTAGAATGGCTATTATCCAGAAATCAAAAAACAATAAATGCTGGCAAAGCTGCGGGGCAAAAGTACCTAATACACTGGTGATAGGAATGTAAACCACTACAACCATTGTGGAAGACTGTATGGAGGTTCCTCAGAAATCATAGAATAGATCTACCATGTGACCCAGCCATTTCACTCCTAGGAATTTACCCAAAAGAAATGAAACCAGCATATGGAAGAGTTATCCATACCACCATGTTTATAGCAACTTAACTCACAATAACTAAGATATGAAATCAACTCAGATGTCTGTCAGCTGATGACTAGCTAAGAAATTGTGGTGTATGTACATGATGAAATATGACTCAGTCATCAAAAAGAAAGAATCCTGTCTTTCACAACAAGATGGATGCAACTGGAGGCCATTTTGCTGAGTGATATAAGCCAGTCCCCAGAAGACAAACATATGTTTTCCCTGATTGGTGGTAACTAATATACAGAGTATAAAAAAATCTTATGAATATGAACAAAATTGACATTTTGAAATTTGATTATTGCTTATAGCTCTTGTCTATACTCTTGAGGAACAGTGGTTTTTCTTCTTACTACTTGTTGAATTTTTACTTAGTTGAGGGTTAATCTTGTGACCTCAAAGTAAATTGAAAATATGTCATTGTAAAAATTGAAGGAAAAATAAGAAAAAAAAAGGAGAGTGGGCTTAAGTGGGAAGTATCATGTTCTTAAAACTGTATATACAAACTATATGAAACTTGTTCCATTTGTATAAATAAAAAGTAAAAAAAAAGAGAAAGACATGTACAAAGATTCAAGTTATTAAAAATATGCAATGGTTGAAACCAATTAAAATTGAAACATTTATTCTCTAAAGCCATGCCTATTTTTTCTGTCAGTGAATTCAACTATGAATACTAAAGCACCTTAAATGTGAAAAATCACTTTCAGAAAGCTTAAAAAGATAATACTTAAAGATATATTATGTTAATAAAAAATATGGAAGGGGCTGGCACTGTGCTATAGAGGATAAAGTCACCACCTGCAGTGCTGGCATCCCATAAATGGGCACCGGTTTGAGACCTAGCTTTTCCACTTCCAGTGTGGCTCTCTGCTATGGCCTGGGAAAGCAGGAGAAGATGGTCCAAGTCCTTGGGTCACTGCACCTGTGTGGGAGACCCGGAAGAAGCTCCTGGCTCCTGGCTTTGGATCAGCACAGCTCCAGCTGTTGTGGCCGTCTGGGGAGTGAACCAGTGGATACAAGACCTCTGTCTCTCTCTGCCTCTGCTTCTCTGTAACTGCCTTTCAAATGCATAAATAAATCTTTAAAAGAAAGAATATGGAAAAGAGGATAGTAAGGATTGCTGAGTTCTGAGTATTTATATTTTTAAAAATACAGATCCTTTATAGAGAATAATGGACAAAAACTCTAAACTTACAGCTTTTTGAGCTTACAACTTTCATGAAACACCCATGAAACTCTTGCCACATCAAGATGCAGACTATTTCCGCCCTCGTTGAGCTTTCTCTTGTGTCTTTTTCCTAGTGAATGCCCTCTTTTCCAACATAGCATGATATCCGTCCTGAAATCTATAGGCAGAGATTAGTGCTGTCTATTTTATAACTTGATATAAATGAGCTCACTCAATATAGAGTGTTGGCTTTCTGGCTCCTGCCTGGTTCAACAGTGATTGAGATACATCATTTCTGTTATGTGTATCCCTGGTTAGCTTCCCTTACTGTCCTGTATACACAGTGTGGATTCTCCTTCTGGTAGACCCCTGGATTGTTTCCAGTTTTCCATTATTTGAATGCCCCTGTGAGAAGTTTTCCTGTTCAAGGTTTTTGGAGGCTACATCCCCTCAGGTTCCTTGGGTAGCGAAAGAGGTGGATCACAGAAAAGTAGTTACTTAACTTCATGAGGCTGCCAAAACTTTCCAAAATGCTTTCTCCATTGCATTCAACTGCAGTGTAAGAGACTGCTAGTTTCGCTACCATCTTGTCAATATTTAATATTTTGGGGATTTTTTGATATGGCGATTCTAGCGGGTATGGAGCTGTAGTTTATGGTGGTTTTTCATTGATGTTTCCTGATGTCTGTTGATATTGGGCATCTTTTCTTGTACTTACTCATTCTTAAAATACCTTCCTTTTTACAGTGTGTTTTTGACTTTGTTACCTATCTTTTTAAATAGAATCATTTACCTTTCTTTTATTGACTTGTAGGTATACTTAAAACATTCTGAATGCAAGCTATTTGCTAGAAATGCATCTTACAAATATTTTTCCTTGTATAAGCTTATTTTTACATTTTCTTAGCAGCCACTCTTTTTTAAAAAAAAAATGTTTATTTTATTCGTTTGAAAGTCAGAGTGGGAGGGAAGGAGTGAGAGGAGGAGGGAGGGACAGAAACAGAGAATATAGAGAGAAATCCTTTATTTACCAGATCACTTTCCAGATGACTGAAACATCCAGGGACTGGTCCAGGCCAAAATCAGGACCCTGAAATGCCATTCAGGTTTTTCATATGGGTGGCAGGAGTCCCAATATTTGGGCCATCTTCTGCTGCCTTCCCAGGCATGGTAGCAAGAAGCAGGATTGGAAGACAAGCAGATGGGATTAAGCCAGTACTCCAGTTTGGCTGCAGTGGACCCAGCAGGCACTTCTGATAAGCAGAAATGTTTTATGTTGACAGTTCAATATTTCCTTTTTTTAATTGCCTTTTCCCCTAATCTAAGTAAAATGAACCTAATATAAGTTTGTAAAGCTGTTTGGCTCTTTATATTTAAACTATGATCTATCACAAAGTATTTTTTTAAAAAATATATGGAAAGAAGTAGTGGTCAATATTCAAATTTTTATATGGTTATCAGTGGCTTCAACACCATTTAGTGAGAACCTTCTTTTCACATTGAATCAACTACATTACTACCTTTGTAGAAAAGGAACAGAGTATATCATGTGTGAGTTTAATTCTGATTTATTATGCTTAATTGAACTGACTTGTCTATCCTCGCAGGAATACTTATAGATTTATCATTGATGTATTATAATAGCCATGAAAATCAGGCAATGTAAGTCCAGTGTATTTTTCAAAGGCTGTCGTTGCTATTCTTTGGCATTTCTGTATACATTTTACATGGGGTGTGTCAATTTCCACACAAATCTTCTGGGATTTTGGCCAAGATTGACATTTACATGTCAATTTTGGGGAGATAATTATCTCTATTCTATTGTTTCATCCATTTCACAAACCTGGTGTAAATTTTATTTTATGTATTAGCTTTCAGTGTAAAGGTCTTGTGTGTTTTTACTAAATTATCTATATATTTCATGCTTTTGATGCTACTGCAGTGAGTATTATTTTTATGTTTTATTTTCTAATTGCTGGCTGATTATTTAGAAATATAGCTTACTTTCATGAATACAAAGTATCTTGCAATCTTGCAAAACTAAGTCATGTTTTGTAAAATGGTTTTGTGGATTAATAAGCAGTGTTCTATGTATGCTGATACATCATATGTGAATGAAGACATTTTTGTTTATTTCTTTCCAAACACTGTGCAATTTGTTTATTTTAGTTATCTTACTACACTGGGTAGGACCCCGAAACAATGCTGAATATAACTTATGAAAGGACACATTGTTTCCTCATTGCCCAACTTGAAAACAGTCAACATATCACCAGAGGGAAAGGGATAAGCTCAAAGGAGTAAGATCAGAGATCTATTGTACAGCATGGTGATTGTAGTTAAGAACAATATATTACATCCTTGAAAATTGTTGACAGAATAGATTTTAAGGGCTCTTTTCAGTAAAAATACATAAGTATGTGAAATGATGCACCTGCTAATTTGTCTAATTTAGGCATTTCACATTGTATACCTGCATCAAAACATGTTATATCTGTAAGTATAAGCATTTTTTGAGTTAAAAAATAATAAATGCTTAAAAAGAATGGAAGACTTTATTGACTAGTAGAAAGATATATGTATGGACCCAGCAAAATGCATTTCAGCGATTTATGTGCTGTGATGGAAGAAGGGACTGAGTTCAGTGGAGCACAAAAGCGAAAATGTTGGATTCTGCAGAATGGGCCGAAATTTCATGAAGTGTTTCGTAGAAGGGGTAACACTTGAACTGAAAACACCATCCAAGAGAAAAGGGAGCAAGAATGTAGGTTGGTGAGGGGCAAAAGGCCCAGGCAGTGTAGCACATTCCCACTCACTTCAGCCTCTGTGTGATTGGCCTTGCAGCTTTGTTCTTTGAACCTGCTCTCCGCTACAGCAGAGCCCTGCTTTCCAGCCAAGTCTCGTGATGTAGAAGGGTTCTCTTGCCTCAGTATCCACACCAGCTCCTCACAGTGTTCCCCAGCCCTAGGAATTCCTGTGAAGTAGACAGTGGACGATATAACTGTTTCTGATTTTTTAGTTCTCTAAATTCTCTGAACTTGAGAATAAAGCTTGTAAAAACCACACCGCCTTTGTGTGGAGAAATGCTAACTCATGGAATACAGCTAAATGGCCATGCAGTTAAAAGCCCAAGTAGATTTCCCCCAGGAATACCGAAACACTGGGGTGGAAAGATTCTTATTTTTGACCTTTAATTCTCCAGATAATTACTCTAATTCTCCATTTTATTCTAGGGATTTTTACGCATAACATTGGTTTGTTTTTCACTGAAATTCAGTTATTACTTTTCCTTCATGGTTGATTTCTGGTCCCTAGGTTAGACTGACCACTACTTTAAAACAAAATGTTTTTAGTCACAGGTGTTATGAGCGTGACTTTTAATCTACTTGAAAAATTTCCCATTTCTACCTTTTTTCACTGACAGTTTCTCTCAATTAATAGATGTGGAAATTTTTTTTTAAACTTTTATTTAATGAATATAAATTTCCAGTGTACAGCTTATGGATTACAATGGCTTCCCCCTCCCATAACTTCCCTCCCACCCGATGTGGAAATTTTAAGATTTTTTTTTGCATTTATTGAGATGATCATAGAATTTTTTGTCTATTTTCTGTCAGTGTTATGAATTTCACTACTTGGTTTTGAAGTGATCAGTTGCATTTTCCAGGCTTTTAAGTCTTGATACAAATAAATACATATATACACAAATACATGCACCTGTGTATACATATGTTTTTTTTAATGATTTATTTATTTAAAAGGCAGAGCAAAAGAAAGATGGAGAAATAGGAAGAAAGAGATATTCTGTATTCTAGTTTATTCCCCAAATAGCCACAGTGGCTGGAGCTTGGTCAGGCCAAAGCCAGAAGCCAGGAACTCCATCCTCATGGGTGCTTTCCTAGGAGCAGGGAGCTGGATAGGATTTAAAGCATCTGGGACTCGAACCAGTGCTCTGATAAGGATGCCAAATCTCTGTTATAGCTTAATCTGCTGTGCCACACCACCATCCCCATGTATATGATTCTTGAGTAGAATTTGCTAATATTTATGGAGAAGTTTTTCCATTTTCTTGAAGGATCTTGATCCATAATTGTTATTCCTCATTGTGTCCTTTGGGTTTTTGCATCAGGGCTATCCTAACCACCTAAAAGAAGATAAGTGTTTTTATTCCTATATATTCTGCGAGAATCTGTGTAATGTTGGTGTCATTTTTCACTTAAGTGATTGTTAGAACTCACTAGTGTATATTCTGTATACTTACCTTTTTTGAGCCTTTAGTAAGGATCTTTTTTTAAAAGTTTATTTATTTATTTGAAAGAGTTAGAAAGAGAGAGAGAGAGAGAGAGAGAGAGAGAGAGAGAGAGAGAGAGACAGGATGAATCTTCCAGCTGCTGTTTCACTTCCTCAAGTGACCGCAATGGCCAGGATGGAACCAGGCCAGAGCCAGGAGCTTCATCTGTGTCACCCAAGCACTTGAGCCATCTTCCCCTGCTTTTCCCAAGCCCTTAGCAGGAAGCTGGATTGGAAGTGGAGCAGCCAGGACATGCACCGGTGCCCATGTGGGATGCCGGCACCACAGGGGACAGCTTTACCCACTTTGCCACAAAGGAGAACCTATTCATTAGGGAACTTTGTCTTTATTTTTGGAATTTATCAAATTCATTAGCCTTTTGATAATTTTTCTGAAAATACAATTTTTTTTAATATTTGCACATCTTAGTCTTTTTTTTTTAAAGTCCTTGGTTTCTGTTCTTACATTATTTTTTGTCATCTACTTTTTGGTTAATTTGTATTTTTCTGTCTAGCCTTTAAAAGCAGATTCTGAGATCTCTGAGTTTTGACATTCCATATGTTCACCTGTGGTTTTCTCCTTTGCTTTTGACCAGAGTTTCTAATTATCTGCAGTGGGATTAGTGCTGATTAGGGCTGCAGTGGGAGGTCTTGTTATTGCAGCAGGGATGAAAGGAACACAGAATATAGTGTTTATTTTGTTTTTCGAGCGCTAGGGATTTTTGGTAATAGTGTACAATTCGGAGAGCACATACAAACATCAGTCAAAGCTACTTCTCTGTTACCCTATTGCCCCACTCTGTGCTTTTTATCTTTGAAACAATCAGAATCTACTGTAAGTATACACTGAGATAGTGGATAAATGTAGTTTTAAAGAATGGTCATCAGTGTTTCAAGAGAGTCACTTAAAAACAGAATGTTTACTGGAGATAGTGTCATTGTACAATGGATTAAGCTGCAGCCTGCTACCCCTATATCCCATATAAGCACTGGTTTGAGTCCTGGCTGCTCCATTTCCATACCAGCTCCCTGATAATGTTCCTGGGAAAGCAATGGAGGATGGCCTGAATGCTTGGGCCCCTACCATCACGTGGGAAACCTGGACGGAGTTCCAGTCTCCTGGCTTAGGTCTGACCCAGCCTGACCATTGTGGCTATTTGGGGATTGAACCAGAGAGATGGAAGATCTCTGTCCCTGTTTGTCTCTCTCTTTGTCATTAAACAATCAGAACATCATCTTTAAATTTGTAATAAAATAATAGAAAGCAAAGAGGGCACAAGTCAGTCACCAAAGGTAAGCAGTGAACTTGGGCTCCTTTCCCCTGTGTGGTGAGTCAGACCAGGGTCTTTTTGCCCATTGCATATTTAATGAGACAGAAAACATGCTGAGGTCCCAATATTGCCAAAACCGTCTTAAAGTCTCTATCCAGATAGAAGTCCTTATTTCTCATCTACCATCTCTCAGCTGTGGTTGAGCACACCTCCGGACATCAGCTTCCTGTTACTGGTGGGTGGAGCAAAAAAGGGGATGGGATGTAGATGTGGGAGACTCTGTCCCCTGTCAGGCTATTCAGATCCCCTTTCTGGGCTGGAATGACTCATTCCTGCAGCTCTCTTTGTGTGTAAGAGGGGTCATCATAACTGACAGTTTGCTGGTGGCCCACTCCCACAGCCCCAGCCCCCAACTCCAGAGCTGCCTTGCCCAGGGTGGATTTAATTTTGAGGGGCAGCCTGAATTCAATGTTTTCCCAGTGTGGAAGTTAAAGCTGGAACCCCTGATCCCATGTAGGGTATCTCTGCAGGATCAATCTTACTCCAGAATCCTCCCACCACCCTGCCATAGGATTGGCCAAACCTCTGATGGGTTGGTAGCATGACGTCCACCTGCCTCTGAACTAACACTCTTCAGAGTGCATTGGCTTCTAGGAGACCCACACCAAAGCTTCCTAGGTACAAGCTTCGGGCTCTTGTTACTGAGCTGGGACCTCCTTCTGAGGAGAGATCAGCTCACACTGGTTTTTGCGTTCTGCTTATTTATTGAAGGAACCAATTCTGGATCACATTAAAAAGTAGCAAGAGAGAAATAGAACTTCTCAAAATTATTGCCGCATAACTTGGGAAGTGCTGATATAATCTCTAGGTGGTAAATCTCATTCATTGTGTGAAGACACCTTGTATGTACCTATTTGGCATGCCATGGTCCATACTACCTGGTTTCTTAATGCACCAAATGTCACAGGGTAAACTCACACATCAGAGCATAGCTATTAATAGGTGTCGCCTGTAAGATATGCCAGGATCTCTGAAGAAGTATTTTCTTTTTATAATGTTAAAAAAAGAAAGACATTTCAACAAGAGAAGCATTTTCAGTACCTGAGAGACCAATAGTAATAAATCATTCCATTTTATACTTCATTTCTTTCCACAGATATAGTTGGATATTAATTTTTAGTGTTTTCTAAGTTAATAAAAACACATTAGAACAATGCCTCCAAATGTCGATGTTGGAACCCAAGTGTTTGCAAACAGAAGTTATTCCATAAATGACTAGAAAATGAGTTCTGTGAAAGTATCGGAAAAAAAAAATGAGAAAGCAGTAGCTGTGATCCTGGGTTTGAAAAAGAAATGCCGGTGAATACTGCATCAGATTCTTGAATTAAAGGTCTTGTTTGATTTCTGATGAATCTCACATCTTACGTGCACTCCTCCATGTGTCTCGTCCACATGTAGAAATATTTACACTTACTGTTTCATGGCTTAAAAGTTTGAGACACTTCTGCTTTACTTGGGCCACTGAGAGATTCAAGACAATGGTGGACTTGGATGAGAAAACAGAATTGCATCTTTGTTTTCACTACTCCTGTGTGAAACATAGTGGGTACTACAACTCCAAATGTAGGCAGCAAGCCACTGTGGATGTAGGGAAACTCAGAGATAGTTTGACAGCACGTTGCAGTTTTACAGGTGTCTGGAAGAATTATTTACACTCATCACCACTTTAAAATTACAAAAGACACTTGCCCACTGCTACATCTTTAATGCACTAACAGTGAGGCACACCCTTAGGCCAGTGTTGTGGCAAGGGGTTAAGCAAACGCTTATGATGTCAGCATCCCCTATCAGAGTGCCAGTTTGAGTCCTTGCCTCTCTCTGATTCCAATCCAGCCTGCTAATGTGCCTGGGAAGGCGGTAGAGAATGACTCAAGGACTTGATCATCAGCTACCACATGGAAGAGCTGGATGGAGTTCCGGGCTCTACGAGCTCTGGCCGTTGCCATCGTTCGTGGAGCAAACCAGATGGAAGACTTACTCTTAGTCTCTCCCTGCCTCTGTTGCTCTCTGTTATTCTATCTGTCAAATAAATAAATATTTTTAAAAACCAATGAGGCACATCAGTGCCAATCTGTTTTGTAGATATTGTAATGCCATTATTTTGATGTGGTTTATTTTCATTTCCTTATCCTACATATTTTATTCATATATCTGCTTACACACATGTGTGTGCACAGTAAAGGAAGTCTTCATAGCAAAGGTCTGATTTTGGACCCATCGCCCATGAAATAGTTACACAGGGTCTCTCAGTCAGAGTCTTCATGCCAAGCTGCAAATCCATTGAATACCTTGAGTCAAATATCAGTTTGTTTCTGCCTGGAAGCAATTGTTTCAATTGTTGGAAAATCATTGACCATTGTTCCATGTGGATACAATAACTCATTGGCTAAAATTTTTGAAAAAATGATGAGAGAACACATGCACAAGAGCCCCTCGGGCAAGGCCTAGGCCAGGGGAGAGAGTATGAAGCCATTTTTAAATGGAGAGTTTTTCTCTCCTGCAGGCTGGTATGGATAGTGCCTTTGTCTGACAGTGGTTCCTCCACCACCAGGAGATAGCAAATGGCATAGACTCCTAGGGTTTTCTAGGAACAAAATCCCCCTAGCTGCATGGGTTAGAAGGGTGCCAAGGTAATTTGCATATGATTTTCATAAAATGTTCATAAAACTATATTGGCTAATTTCAGGTTCATTTTTTATTGCGGTTGCATCTTGATTTCCTCCTCTGTCTTCCTTTGCCTATTGTTAGAGTTAACAGAGGAACTAGACTGGGCAGTTGTGAGAGGGGAGGAAGTACAGGAGGATCAACTGGGGTTATGCAGCTTGCTCCCTTCTTTCTCCCATAACACCCTATGGGCCATCTATGGTGAACCACAGCCAAGATTCCAATCACGGCCTTTTGTGACAGTCCTTGATTGCACTAACTACGGCTCCCTCTCTCAAGTTTCTGTACTTGGACATTGTTCTATTTGGACTCTTTTCCATGTATGCATATGACTCATCCATCAAGTGAGACTGCAAATTAGAGTTCATAAAACTTGCAAATAATGACATCCAGTTAGATTTTAATTTATATATACTATAAATCTGAATATACACTCACACACAGACACCCACAGACACCCACTGTGTGTATGTCTCTAAGTATGTCTGTGCAATAATTGAGATATTCTTCTACTAAAAACGTTATTTGCTCTTCATTTCAAACCCAATTTTAACTGGGCTTCTTGCAACTGGGCCATCTAGCAACTCTGTTTCAAAGTCATTCATGTCTTTTTTCCAACACAAAACTTTGCTGATCACTCGGAATCTATGAAAGCCCTACCCAGTGCTGTGCCTACCCTATTCTGCTCCATTTTTGATTCATGGTATTTGCTGCTATCTGATGCAGTTTCTGGAGCAGTCCGGGTCTTAGCGGTGTGTGGATGGCACATTCAGTGTACTCACTGGTTTCATAGGTGACACCAGGCAGATCTCTGTGCCTGTGGATCCTGCATCTGCAGATTCAATTGGCCTCAGAAGTAAAGTAGTTGGAAAAAAAACTACATCTGCACTGAACATGCACAGACTTCCTTTCTCTTTAAACATTTTGTTGAAATGCAGTGTACATACCAAGAAATGCACATAATGTGCAGATAAATGGGCTTCTCTGATTCCCTCCATCACCTAACATTCTTCCCTAGGGCCTGAGTGAGGCTATGCTGCCAGGTAGGATGGCCAGCACCTTAGAAATGGAAGAGAAAGAAAGCAGGTAACCAGCATTTATTGAGTGCTGTCCTCATGGCAGATGCAACTCTGGACTCTTCATATCCTCATTCACTGAATCTTCATAATCATTCTGCAGTGTACATATGGTTAGTCCATAGTATAGATGAGAAAACTGAGACCCATGTTCAAAACCTTGTACATAATCCTCCGCCTTGCGGCGCCAGCACATCGGGTTCTAGTCCCGGTCGGGGCACCGATCCTGTCCCGGTTGCCCCTCTTCCAGGCCAGCTCTCTGCTGTGGCCAGGGAGTGCAGTGGAGGATGGCCCAGGTTCTTGGGCCCTGCACCCCATGGGAGACCAGGATAAGCACCTGGCTCCTGCCATCGGAACAGCGCGGTGCGCCGGCCGCAGCGCGCTACCGCGGCGGCCATTGGAGGGTGAACCAACGGCAAGGGAAGACCTTTCTCTCTGTCATTCTCTCTCTCACTGTCCACTCTGCCTGTCAAAAAAAAAAACACGCTTGTACAAAATCAATTGAATAGCTGCTTTTATATTTGCATTTCCTTCTGAAATTATATAAAGATAATTTTCTTATGCTACTTATTTCTGCTGAAATGTAGCTGAAGATTCTTCCCTCCTGGATATATCAAATTACAGCAGAGGACAAGTGCTTGTATTAGATAGATTTCCTGTCACTGATTACAGGTGATTTATGGAAAAGAATGCTTTAACTACATTGCATTAAGGAGATGATGAAACTCAAAAATAGCTCGGTCTGTTGTCAGGGATGATGGCTTTTGTGTTCAGATGGGTCAAGGGCTGTCCTGACACTTGGGTCCAGTGATCTATAATTATTGAATGAAATTTTTTTTAATAACAGAAAGCCTGCGAACCACAATGTATGTGGTTTTTTAAGTTTTACACAGAAAACAACCTTTCCAATCAATCTACATTGTTCTTGAAGTCTCCAAATTACATTTTAGAAAGTTTCCACTTTGCAACTGCCTCTACAAGATTGAATTTGTCCCCTCCACCCTCAAATCTGAATACTTTTCCATCTTTACCTCCTCCTTAAAAAGAAAAAAAAAATCAATTGAAACCGAGTTTTTAAAGTACAATATTGATTCCAGATACTGTTAGCTCAAAGTAGCCACCCTAGCTCTCCAATCATCCCATGATTTCTACAGCACTGGAACAATCTCAGTGCTCAGAGTTCAATGATGGAACCACAGATTATTTGGTTTTGTAGAAAACCATTCATCTAAACTCCTCTACACTAATCAAGACAGATAGCTTCCTTATAAAGATCTCTAATTACTTTCCTGTTAATTATTTATATTCACCATGTGTTTTGGAATTGTTTGTTAGTGAGGTATGTCAGGGTGTTATTGATTTGTAAATCCAGCAATTATAGATTGGATAGGGGCTTCCTACTCTCTTCCTTGCCTAGGAGATTCATTCATAACATAGATCTTCATCCACTTTGCCTTATTATTACCAAAAAATGCTAAAAATGGAACACTGACATGTTATGTTTTCATGGTGTCTTACACCTAAGAATCTTTGGTTCTAACAGATGCACAGAATTTATGTCTCCAAGAGGTCATTTGACATAATCATACCTCATGCCTCAGAAGTAATTTTTTATTATCACTGGCCAAGAGAAGTCAATTCCACGATACCTGTGCCCTAACCTCAGACATTGAAAGCAGATATCACTAATCCACAGATTCTCCAGCTGATCCCATATCCAATTATAATACTTCTTAAAGCAGTGCCCCAAGCAATTTCTTCCAATCGATTGGTTTTGTTTCTGGTACCCATTCATATTTATCATCCATTATACACACATGGAACACCTTTGTGAAGGTGAACTTGTTACCTCTTAAAACAGCTCATTCCATAACAAACTCTGGTAGTGAGAGCAGTTCTTCTTCAATGCTCTTCAACAATATAGCCTATTAAGTGAAAGCATGTCTGTCTCATATCCTTTTATGTTCCTTTTTTCTTATCTACTCTATTTGTTTTACTTTTTTTTTTAAATCTTTTAGCTTGATGGCATTGATTCCAATCTCGGTGGAAAGAAAATATAATCCCCTGCTTGATTTTTGTAGGTTCAGTTTTATTTCAAATCTACTCACATTTTAAAAATAAGCAACATCTATTGTAGGTTTTGGTAACGCTGTATCATCCAGGCAGGAAAATAGAGGCTCTCAAACATGCTTGAAACCATGAGAATATGCTAGCATCTATTGAGATGGCCACAAGGTTTGTATTCTTCATTCTGTTGATGTTATTGATGACTCTTCATGATAAAACCCTTGGAAAATTAGGTATAGAAGTAACATACGTCAAGATTATGAAGACTATATATGACAAACCAACATCCAGTATCATACTGAATTGGGAAAAGCTGAGAGCATGTCACCTCAGATCTGGAACAAGACAAGGATCACCACTCTTATGCAATATAATACTGGAAATATTAGCAAGAGAAATTAGGAAGGAAAAAGAAATAAAGGGCACCAAAATTGGAAGAGAGGAAATCAAAATATCCACATTCGCGATGATGTAATGTTGTACATGGAAAAGCCTAAACATTCCACCAAAAACCTTTACCAATTCAAGGTTGGTGTTGTGTCAGAGTAGGTAAAGCCACTATCTGTAAAGCCAGCATTCCATATGGGGACTGGTTCAGGTCCCAGCTGTTTCACTTCCATTCTAGCTCCATGCTAATGGCCTGAGAAAATCAATGGAAGATGAGCCAAATGTTTGAACCCCTACTACCCATGTGGGAGTCTTGGAAGAAGCCACTGGCTCCCGGCTCCTGGCTCCTGGACTCCACCTAGCCCAGCCATGGCTGCTGTGGCCATCTAGGAGTGAACCTCTGGATGCAAGAGATCTCTCTCTGTCTCTTTATCTGTTTATATCTGTAACTTTGACTTTCAAGTAAATAAATAAATCTTTTTTTCTGCCACTGTTTACATTGTTTTTTTTTATTTAGTAAATATAAATTTCCAAGTATAGTTTATGCATTACAATGGCTTCCCCCCACCCAGAATTTCCCTCCCACCTGCAACACTCCCATCTCCTGCTCACTCTCCCATTCAATTCACATCAAGATTCATTTTCAATTATCTTTATATACAGAAGATCGATTTAGTATATATTAAGTTAAGATTTCATCAGTTTGCACCCACACAGAAACACAAAGTGTAAAATACTGTTTCAGTACTAGTTATAGCATTACTTCACATTGGACAACACATTAAGGACAGATCCCACATGAGAAGTAAGTACACAATGACTCCTGTTGTTGTCTTAACAATTTGACACTCTTGTTTATGGCGTCAGAAATCTCCCTAGGCTCTAGTCATGAGTTGCCAAGGCTATGGAAGCCTTTAGAGTTCACCGACTTCGATCTTATTCCAACAGGGTCATAGTCAAAGTGGAAGTTCTCTCCTCCCTTCAGAAAAAGGTACCTCCTTCTTTGATGACCCCCTTCTTTCCACTGGGATCTCACTCACAGAGATCTTTCATTTAGGTGTTTTTTTGTTTTTGTTTTGTTGCCAGAGGGTCTTGGCTTTCCATGCCTAAAATACTCTCATGGGCTCTTCAGCCATATCCAAAAGCCTTAAGGGCTGATTCTGAGGCCAGAGTGTTATTTAGGACATCTGCCATTCTATGAGTCTGCTGTGTATCCCGCTTCCCATGATGGATCGTTCTCTCCCTTTTTGATTCTATCAGTTAGTATTAGCAGACACTTGTCTTGTTTGTGTGATCCCTTTGACTCTTAGACCTATCAGAGCCATCGAATGTGAACTGAAATTGATCACTTGGACTAGTGAGATGGCATTGGTACATGCCACCTTGAGGGGATTGTATTGGAATCCCCTGGCATGTTTCTAACTCCACCATTTGGGGCAAGTCCGATTGAGCATGTCCCAAATTGTACATCTCCTCCCTCTCTTATTCCCACTCTTATATTTAACAGGGATCACTTTTGAGTTAAATTTAAACACCTAAGAATAATTGTGTGTTAATTACAGAGTTCAACCAATAGTATTAAGTAGAACAAAAAAAATACTAAAAGGGATAAAGTATCAAGTTGTACATCAACAGTCAGGACAAGGGCTGATAAAGTCACTGTTTCTCATAGTGTCCATTTCACTTCAACAGGTTTCCATTTTGGTGCTCGGTTAGTTGTCACCGATCAGGGAGAACATATGATATTTGTCCCTTTGGGAGTTGCTTATTTCACTCAGCATGATGTTTTCCAGATTCCTCCATTTTGTTGCAAATGACCAGATTTCATTGTTTTTGACTGCTGTATAGTATTCCATAGAGTACCTGTCCCATAACTTCTTTATCCAGTCTACTGTTGATGGGCATTTAGGTTGATTCCAGGTCTTAGCTATTGTGAATTGAGCTGCAATAAACATTAATGTGCAGATGGCTTTTTTGTTTGCCAATTTAATTTCTTTTGGGTAAATTCCAAGGAGTGGGATGGCTGAGTTGTATGGTAGGGTTATATTTAGGTTTCTGAGGAATCTCCAGACTGATTTTTTTCAAAAAAGATTTATTTTTTATTTGAAAGTCAGAGCTACACACAGAGATGGAGAGGCAGAGAGAGAGTGAGAGAGAGGTCTCCCATCCACTGGTTCACTCCCCAAATGGCCGCAATGGCTGGAGCTGCACCAATCTGAAGCCAGGAGCCAGGAGCTTCCTCTGAGTCTCCCATGGAGGTGCAGCAGCCCAAGGATTTGGGCCATCTTGTACTGCTTTCTCAAGCCATAGCAGAGAGCTGGATCATAAGTGGAGTAGCCGGGACTCAAATGGGCATTCCCATGGGATGCCAGCACTTCCACAACACCAGCCCCTTCATATGACCTACCATATGATACAGCAATCCTGCTACCCCAAAAACATGAACACTTTGTATCAAAGATATACCTGAACCATCGTATTTGTAGCAAAACTGTTCATGATAGCCAAAATATAGAATCAACCAGGGTCTCCACCATTAGATATATAGATAATGAAAATATATACATGTATATATACACATACACATATACACATACCTATGCACTATGGAATTTTATTCAGCTATGAAAAGAATGAAATTCTACCATTTACATCAAGTTGGATGCAACTGGAAGACATCATATTGAATGAAAAAGTTTGGACTTACAAACGCAAATATTGCATGTTCTCTCTTATATGTGGAAGCTAAAATTAAATAAAAATCAAAAAAATCAAAAAACAAAAGCAAAAAAGAAAGAAATCCTTATGTGTATCAACATTGTTGCAAACATAGTTTTGTCAGATTTTGTTTTATATTTTTGCCAAATCAATGGTTGAGAAGGTTATACTAATAGAGTTTTTGTGTTTTTTAAAGATTTATATATTTATTTAAGAAATCAGCATTACAGAGAGAGAAAGAGGGAGAGAGAGAGAGAGAGAGAGAGAGAGAGAGAGATAGCCACAATGGCTAGCACTGGACCCACACACTTGGGCCATCTTTGCTGATTGTTTTTTAAATATTTATTTATTTATTTGAATGTCAGAGTTACACAGAGAGAGGAGAGGCACAGAGAGAGAGAGAGACAGAGGGAGAGAGAGAGGTCTTCCATGTGCTGGTTCACTTCCCAATAGGCTGCAAGAGCTGGAGCTGTGCCAATCCGAATTTGGGAGCCAGGAGCTTTTTCCAGGTCTCCTATGTGAGTGCAGGGGCTCAAGGGTTTGGGCCATCTTCTACTGCGTGGCCCATAGCAGAGAGCTGGATTGGAAGCGGAGCAGCTGGGCCGTGAACCGGTACCCATATGGGGTGCAGATCATCATGTGAGTTCCAAAGATGGAGAATTAGAAAAAGAATTCTGAGTTAAAACTTGAGCTGCATTTTGAATGGCCAAGAGGAACTGTTTTCCAGAGACAGAATAGAGAAGCACATTACAAGGAGGGAATGGGACAGGGACATTTGGGCTGCCTGTAAAAGGTCTTGTAGCCCAGTTCTCAAAGGTAAAGCACAAATTTCTGGGCTCCACTTGATGGTCTGATTTCCTAAATCTGGGGTGAAGCCTGAGAATTTGTATTTCTAGCTAGTTTTCATTGCAGATACTGCTGGTCCAGGAACTACACTTTGACAACTGCTGCTGTAGCTTCAGCGTATTTGTGTGTGTCCACTCCCAGCTCAAGCAAGCAAGCAGTGTCCTTTTTTTTTTTTTTTTCTGGCTGGCTGGCTTTCTGAACAGTGAGCACTGGAAAGTTTCAGGATGAACCTACTATTCAGCTAAAACCTCAAGTCTTTGTCAGTCCAGCTGGGTCATCTGTGTTAGTTTTGTAAATGTACATGGACAGTGGCTCAAATTGGCAATTGTCAGGATTGAGTTTGCCGAGATGGAGATAAAATGAGTAGGGAGGTAAGGAGGATCCCGTAGGCAACACAGGGTGGGGGCAGGTGGACGAGCAGCCTCCCATGTAAAGTTCTGCCATGGGGTCTGGAGCCTTTCACTGTAGCCATAAGATCTCTGAGTCTGCAAAGACCAAGTACAGAGCCCTCCTAATGCCATCATCACCATTGCTGGCTAAAATGATCAATGTTCCCCCCTTTCTTCTTCCATTGGAGAAGAGCATTTCTTTTACTTGTGTAAGTGGTTACCTTAATAGCTAATCTACCTCAAATTCCTGTGTTCATTTTTCTGTCTCTCCACAGCCACCCTCTTGGTTTCAGTTTTCTTTGTACCTGCCCTTTAATGAGATTCTAGATTAAATGATCCCAGTATTTCAATTCTACCTAGTTATTGCTGCTTTGCCAACACCTAGGGCAACAAAAAATATTTTCCTTTGAATTAAGACTATTCTGTGCATCAGCATGGTGTGTGATATAACAAAGCAATTTCTAAGCAATTAGCCTGGCCTTGTGAGTCAGTGTGTATTTGCAAATCTGTAGGATTAGCTTTGCTCTCTATGAGCCTCCTCTCTGGTAAATAGCGCTAGCATTTGATTTTGTTCAAACATTTTTTTCTCCCTAGTCTGGTCCTTACTTTTGGGCACACAGATTAAGACAGTGCCATAGGGACCAGCATTGTGGCACAAGGGGTTAAGCCACTGCCTGCAATGCCTGCATCTCATAGGGGTGCCGGTTCGAGTCCCACCTGCTCCACTTCCAATCCAGCTCCCTGCTAATCGACCTAGGAAAGCAGCAGAAGATGGCCCAAGTGCTTGGATCCCTGCATCTATGTGGGAGACCCAGTTGAAGCTCCTGACTCCAGGCTTCTGCCTGGTTCTGCCGCAGCCACTGCAGTCACTTGGGGAGTGAACCAGAGGATAGAAGACTCTCTCTCTCTCTCTCTCTCTCTCTCTCTCTCTGTGTGTGTGTGTGTGTGTGTCTCTGTTCTCTCTCTATCTCTGCCTTTCAAATAAATAAAAATCAGTCTTTTAAAAACAAGACAATTCCATACTTACCATCAAGGGGAGATTGCAAAGTGGCAGATCAAGAAAGAGGAGAGGATGTGGATATTGGAAGTAGCTGCTGATCATATTTTATTACATTTGCTTTGAGAAACCTTTTTAAGGACACATTTGGAAAATTCCTGAAGAATGAGATTTGCAATGCCTTATTCTTAATGTGCTTTTCCTGCGAGGAACTTTGACATATGTGAATTCCTCTGACGAGGGAAACTTGAGAAGCCAATGCCTTCTCATCATGGATTTGCAGCTGGGGACAGTCCTGTGCATACAAGTGAGGTTTGTCCTCTGGGCCCAGGTTCATGGGATTTCCTTTGGAAACCTCAGTGTTTTTCCCACATACCTCCAAGATTTTTTTTCAATCTAGAGTTGGTTTAAATAAGTACTATCAAAAATCTGGTCCTTCTCTCTGGAAGTGTCCACTCACCTAAGCAAAGGATCATGTATCTAGAAACCAGAAGATCAAAGTAACATAAGAGCGTTAGAATAAGAACACATGTTTGCAATTTTGTGTAATGCTATCCACACTGTCTTTTTGTAAAGAAACAGTTGATTTAGTTTGTGGCTCAATAGACTACATGCTTTGTTTCTCTCTGTTCTCATGCTCTCTTTAGAGCTATTTCTGTACATCTCAACAAATGATCCTGATCAGAACGAGTTTTAAAATATCCCAGTCTTTATCACTTATGGGGACTGTAATGGGACTGTATGGGTCCATCAAATCTTCAGATATCCCACTTTTTCAAATATTGCAATGATAATGTATATGCATTTTTCTTTAAAAATAAAACATGGGGAGGCCATTTCACCTAGCCATTAAGATGCTCGTATCCTACGTTTGAGTACCTGGGTGAGATTCCTGGCTCTAAGTTCCAATGCCAGATTCCTGCTATACAGACCCTGGGGATCACCAGTCAGTGATGGTTCAAGGAGTTGCATCCCTGCCATTCATGTGGAAGATCTGAGTTGAGTTCCTATCTGCTGGCTTTGCCTCTCCTCCCTTCTCTCCCCCAACCCTGCCCAGCTAGTGTGGATTCGTGGGGAGTGAACAAACAGATGGGTGCTCTCTCTGTTTGTCTGTTTCTCTGCATTTCAAATAATAAAAAAGCAAATAAAGAGTAAATAGAATTAAAGTGGATTCTCATTGGTTTCCTCTCAGCATTTGCTGGTCCCTAAGTGAACTGACGACATTCTGTAGTGTTGCAACACCCCAGTGAAGATATGCTAACTAGTATGGTTCAGTTTCTGAAGTGCTCCTTTTTATTTTCTATGCCAGGCCAATTCTAAATGGGCCCTAAATGTATTGCAAGCCAAAGAAATCAGACAGGGCTGAACCACGAGTGAGCTCTGACAAGGGGCTTCTGTGTTTTCCCTTCTCTTGGTCACTGGGCCTTTGTGGTCAGGCCGGCTACAACAGAGAAGGAAACAGGACTTTTTGGGCCCTAGGGGAAATGCCAGCTGGAATACGTTCACTTTTTTACTTAAAATCCAAGCACTTTATCTGTTCTGAAGTTTCTCCAGGGTAATAAGAAGTGTGTTTAGTATTGCAAATTCTGCCTTGTAAGTGCTTTTGTCTGGTGTCATTTTATAGAGTGTGGATTTCGTGTTCTTCCCTTCACCACTCCTCCTTCTGAGCAAACCCAGCACATGTTTGGCTCCCGATCCGTTCTTCTCTGGGTGTAAAAGTCTTGGCATGCCTGTCTCCCTTTTGGCTGAAGGAAAGAACATTTTTCAATAATGCTGCTGAAATGCAGCTTTCTCTACTCCAGGGCTTGATCTTGGCAAAAGGATTTGCTGGGACTAGACCCAAAGAAAATGGAAAAAGAAAAGGGAAAAATGGTTCCTAGAGGCACGAGGCCAAGTCCTCCACTCCTGTGATTCTGCATCGCATCACTTCTCCTTCCAAGTCTCCAATACTTCACCCTGGAAGTCATCGGCATTCTCATGAGAAGAGCAGCTCCCCCCATGCTTCGATACACGCCAAACAATTGACTCTCCCTCGGACTGCATTGTCTTCTCATGTCAAATGTTTGGGAATGGGATGACTTCAGGCTGGAAATAGCCATCACCCCGGTCTTGAGTCCAGTACAATCACCAGCTTTCACCAGAATAACTGTTTAAACTGGGCTCCCCTGGGTTATGGGAAGAATGAAATAAAGCTACATTTCCATCTCATTTGTCTCTCGTCCATTCACCACAGTCTTCGCTTTGTGCCCTCAGCTTGCATTTTTTTAAAGATTTGTTTATTTGAAAGTCAGCATTACACAGAGAGAGAAGGAGAGCAGAGAGAGAGAGAGAGAGAGAGAGAGAGGTCGTCCAACTGCTGGTTCACTCCCCAATTGGCCTCAATGGCTGGAGCTGAACCAAGCCAGGAGCCAGGACCAAGGAGCTTCCTCTGGGTCTCTCATGCAGGGGCCCAAGCACTTGGGCCATGCTCTACTGTTTTCCCAGCCATAGCAGAGAGCTGGATCAGAAGTGGAGCAGGTGGGACTTGAACTGGCCCCCATTATGGGATGCAGTACGGCAGGCGGTGGCTCTACCAGCTATGCCACAGCACCAGCCCCCATTTCATTTTTTAAAAAGTGGTTTATTTATTTATTTGAGAGGCAGACTTACAGAGAGAGAGAGGGAGAGAAAGGCAGAGAAGAAAAAGAGATCTTCTCCTCTACTGGTTCATTCCACAGATGACCACAACAACCAGAGCTGCGCTGATCCAAAGCCAGGAGCCAGGAGCTTCCTCCGGGTCTCCCACGTGGGTGCAGGGGCCCAAGCACTTGGTCCACTCTCCACTGATTTCCCAGGCCACTAGCATGGAGTTGGGTCAGAAGTTGAGAAGCTCAGACATGAACGGGTGCCCATATGGGATACCAATACCACAGGCCAAGGCTTAACTTGCTATGCTGCAGTGCTGGCCCCCTTGATTTCATTTTTAAAACAAAAATTTCATGCTTTTTCTTTGACAATTTCTGGGTAAGTACATGCTTACTGTAATACGAAAGGCCTTCAAAAATTTCATGAGAAAACTATGTATGGATTTCAAGCTTTTTGCACCAAAATAAACTTATTGGTTTATTTCATTTTTGAAGATTTACTTATTTTATTTGAAAGGCTGAATTGAGAGAGAGGGAGAGAGAGAGAGAGAGAGAGAGAGAGAGAGAGAGAGAGGTTTTCCATTTGCTGGTTCACTTCCCAAAAGGCAGCAATGACCAGGGCTGGGCCAGGCCAAAGCCAGGAGCCTGGAACTCCACCCAGGTCTCCCATGGGGTGGCAGGGGCTGAAGTAATTGAGCCATCCTCTACTGCCTTCCTACTCACATTGCCATAGAGCTGGATCAGAAGTTGAGAAACTGGGACTGCAAACAGTGCCTACATGGGATGCTGGCCCTGCAGGCGGAGGATAAATCTACTGCACCATAGTGCCAGCCCCAGTCTCTGACATTTTATAATCATCGCTTCTTTTTTATTTTTTAATTAGTAAACTTAAGATTTTTCTTTAAAGATTTACTTATTTGAGAGGTAAAATAACAGAAAGAGAGACACAGAGGCAAACAGATGGGGGTCTTTTATCTGCTGATTCAACTCACCCAGATGACCACAACATCCAAGTCTAGGCTTGCTAAAGCCAAGGGCCCAGATTTCCATCCAGCTGTCCCAAATGGGTGGCAGGAACTCCAGTACTCACAGCATCACATGTTTCCTGTTGGGATCAGCAGGAATATGTGTTGTGGGTATGGAGCACCTGAGACTCACCTACTCCTAGGATTCATATTTTGAGCAGATTTAAGATTAGATAAAAATTCAATGGAAAGTACAGAAATTTCCCATGTGCAGCTCTAAATTTTTCCTATTTTATTTTTGCATTTCCCATTAGTATTGTATATTGTATATTTGCTCTATGCATGTTACATCTTCTATAATTTTCCCATGATTTTTGGGTATTATGTTCTGTCTCTTAAGTTCTTTTTTCTCTTTATATGTCAGTTTGGGAAGAATCTATTACTCTTTCTCTAAGATCACTGATTCAATGGCTGTGTGCTGTGCTCCATTAAGCCCTGTATGAATGAGCCACTGTTTTTGACTTCTAGCTCTTCCTTTTCCTTATTTCTGTTTCCATCACTCTGCTTCTATCACCTATCTGCTCTTGCATGGTCTCCACTTTTTTCATTAACAGTGCTAGCCTACTAATAAAATTGCTTTAAATTCCAGGAATGATTTTTCTCAAGATCTCTGTCTGGTTCTAATTATTGTTCTATTCTCCGAATTATGTTTTTGTCATTCATGAGCCTTGTAGTTTTTTTGAAAGCCGTATGTGATGTAGTGAGTGAAAGTAATTTAGTACATGCAACCTTGGTGTAGTGTTTTGTGTTTCTACCTTGGGATTAGTCTGTATGTAATGCTTGCTATTGCTGAAGGTTGTAGAGACTAAAATTTCCCTTGGTGTCCTCGTTTTAGTCTCCTCTGTTTTATTTTGATTTCTCTAGAGCTTCTTAAATAATTTTTGTGACATGCAATTTTTTGGTCATATTACGCAGTGAATAAGAGGTATATCGATGTGTAGGTAAGGTATGGTATGTGTGGGTGTGTGTGTGGGGGGGTTATATTAGGAGTCTCAGAGACTCCTAAGGGCCTTGTGCCCTGGGCTGTGTCTTTCTAGGTGCTTCTCAGGTTGGCCTCCTAGTCCACCCTCTTCGCAGAATGCCTACCAGAGACTGTAGTGCGCTATTTCCCTTATGCCTTGTGTGTTGGTGCCTGACAGAACCCTGAGCAGCGAGGTTTGGTGAAAACGTCTTCTCAAGGATAGATTCTGTTTGGAAGAATACAGAAATCTGAACGGTATCTAAAACTGACTGCCTTCCACTCTTACAGGGAGCAGGAGGAAGTTTTTCTGTCGTCTTCATTGTGAAAACATGACTCTTGTTGATAAAACTCATGGAAGTCTGGGTGTCCCCCAAGACTGTCCTCAAGTTTTTAACTCTCAGATTTGTTAATATTGAATCCTGCTCTCCCAATTATTAGTTCCCATGGAGGTTTAGCTCACTGATTTTGGGGACTGCAGTTTTCTCCATGGCTTCAATTCTCTGATGAACCAAGGACTCATAAATTTAGAGTTCATTCAACTTTTGCTGTGACTTGTCAGCTCCTCATATGCCAGATTGGAAACAGAAAGTTTCTACCAGAACTTTATTTTTCATTACAAAGTTAATTTCTGTTGGTTTTGTCAAAAAACAAACCCATTTGAAGAATGCTTGTCTTTTTTTTTTTTCATGTTATATGATTCCGTTTATTGGAAATGTACAGAATAAGCCCTGCAGAACTTGACAGTCATCAAATTAATGATTGCCTGTGACTTGGGTGGGGCACTCATTTCACAGGGAGTGGGGAGTAGTTGCTAGTTGGCATGTGGTCATTTGAGCTAAAAAATGCTTCAACATTATGTGATGGTAATATTTACAGGAGTCTATGATTATATAAAAAGCAATTATCTGTATACTTTGAAAAGGATGAATTTTACTACATGTGATTTTTATTTAAATAGAGTTATTTTAAAAGCTATGTATGTGTATGCACATTAATCTACTGATATACTGATTATTTTTTGTAAATCTATGTAGTTATAGATCATGAAAAAAGATGACTTTATACTTAACTCAGAGTGTTAATAGAAGCATAAGTGACAGAGTTAGCAAATAGATGTTCTTTTCTTTTAACGCAACCTTATCACATTTTATGAATAAATAAGTATGGGCAATTAAGCACTCCCCCTTTTCATGCATCTTTATGCCAAAGGCAGACATAATGTCCTTCTTTACTAAAAATATTTTAATTCAGGATAGTTTTAAACTTATAAAACAAAAGTTGTAGGTAGTAATGTAGTAATGTAGAGAGTTCCCACATGTACCTCATAACCATCTGAAACTTCATTTTTCTTTTAGGAAGAATCTATAGTTTACATATATAAATAGAATCTTCATTCAGGTGGCATTTCAGCAACAAGAAATTGCCTCTTTCTCTTCTAAAAGAGTATTTATCTTTAAGTCAGAGATTATTTCTGGGATGTAGAATGATACATTCTATTTTTAAACAATTTTATATATGTATACAGGTGGCTATACCTATGTACAAATATTAATGAATACAAAGATAGATATAGAAGGATACATAACAAGTTTCCAACACTACTATCTTCTGAGGAAGTGATAGTGTTGGTGATGAGATTATGAAGAGGGACTGATACTTTTTTATTCTGTGTATTCTTGTTTCTTTAATTTATGAAAAATGATTTACTAATATAAGATGGTAACATATTTGGCAAGTATCTTCTGGTTTGGATACTTTTGTTTGTTTTCTAGCTTTTATTAACTGAAGATTCAGTAGGGACTAGTTGTTGCTTGGATCCTGAAGACCCACCACCCTCCCTCCCAGCCCCCACCTTCACCTGCCTTCTGGCATGCTCTGCCTCTCTCTGGATTCTGGTGTTCCAGTGTCTAATGGTGCAGCCTGGAGAAAACAAATGTGACTGCTGCACCATCTGGAAACATTAACCAGGGTGCTGAGAGTTAGCAGTCAGAAGCACCTTGAAGTTTTCCTACAGAATTTAAGATCTTAGAAAAAGATGAAAAGCTATGACAGGCAGGACTGGTATCTTTAGAGAAGCTAACTACAGAAGGTCAGAAAATTATCTTTTTTTTCTCTGTGGAACCATTCCTACAATTTTACCAGTTAGAAATCTATGGGAATGGGAGATGGATGGAGGCATGGACATAATGTGGTGTGCAAATATCTTAGGATAGAGTTTGAACTTGGGGAAGGATTTGCTATGGAAGATGAAATGCCAAGCAGAGTAGGCCAAATAGAATAGGAGATTACCAAATGATATGTCTAGGGAGGGAAGCCAACAGCTTGTACTTGCTGCAGTAAATGGGGAATACAGAAGTGAGAAGAGTAGTGGCAGGCAGCCTAGAGATTCTGCAGGGGGTGCTGGTGTCATCCAAGCCTTCATCATGGACTCAGTCAGGTTGGCAGGTGTGGAGTGGTGTTTGGGAAAGGTCAGGTAGACCTGCCTATTGCCGGCAGTCATCCAGGGAACAGTGTTCAAGGACATGAGCACGTTCTGTAGATGCCACTTTATAAAAGGAGATGCTGAAAACTGAAGACTACTTCTTGTTTGATTCTACTCAGTGAAAAGACAAGAATTCAACTGAACTGGATAATCTGAGCCTGCCAGCTCTACACTCTTGCCTGATATTAGTAAGATATCTACATAAGCTCTTTCTGTTGCCTACATTATTGTATTAATTCATATTAAATTTATGGTGTTAAAATTGCTAATATCTACCTCAAGTGGTAGTTGAGTTATGTCATGGGTTGGTTAGAATTTTGACCATCTTGCTGGTTTTAGTGTTCTCAATAGTAAACTAAAGTGCTATAAAAAAAGTATTTTCCATGTAGATTATGAGGATAAATTATTTAAGTAAAACACTTAGCAGAGTGTCTGGCATGGGACAAACACTCTATAGACCTTATCTATTATTGTTGCTATCATCACTGCTTTCTTCTCAAACCAGTTTTGCATTCAGAAAATTATAGCACATGATTCACTGTCCAAGCACATGGATGTGCTTAAAGGTTGTCATTCATTGTTACATCACTGACATCTTAATGTAGAGCCCAAGAGAAGAAGACAACTTTGAATTTCCCTCTATGACTTTTGTATCCTCCATGTAGAATGTTAAGTAGCATCATGGGCATGGTTGATTAACATTTATCAATGGCTAAAAGTGTGGGGGAAATGTAGACAAAAACCTGGGCAAATTACCTTTTGAGCACAAACAATTTTGTTGTTGGGGTTAACAATTTTGTATAAAATATTAATCTTAACCAGGGAATCTATGATTCGTGCTTTCTTTTAGGTTTCTAGGGAAACGATCTTACTTTTAATCCCTCATTGCTGTGCAGACCTGCCGCAAACCCAAAGAAAAATGAACTTCAATAGTATTTATATTCCTGCTCACAGGTGATTGATTCAAGATCCTGACTCATAGGTGATTTCAGTCTCTACTTGATAAATGTGTTTTTCCAATTTCTTTTTAATACTACAGATAGTTTGATACATTTTCCTTTCCACTTGATAAATCCCTATATATCCTTTATGATCCAGACCAAAAGTTACTTTCAAGTAATCTTTCAATTAATCTTTTTTCCATAGTGTCTTCTTAATGTTTCTAGTATACTTTGCATTTTGCTACATTTTGTGCTGCTATCACGAATGCTATAAACTGAGCAATTTGTTAAGAACAAAAATTTGTTTGGCTCATGGTTCTTGAAGATGGGAAGTCCAAGGTTGAGGGGCTATATCTGGTGAGGGTCTTCTTACTAAGTCGTAAATTGGTGGAGGGTATTACATGGTGAGAGCCAGAAAATCAGTATAACCTTGCTTTTCTAACAAACCCACTCTTGTTTTACCAGATTCACCCCACAATAATGACACTAATACATTCATGAGGGCACAGCCTGGCTGACCTAATTACCTCTTAATTTCCCCACCTCCCAAAAACACTGCACTGGGGATTAAGTATCCAATGCATGAACTTTCAAGGACACAAGCAAACCATAGCACAACATTCAAAGCATAGCATAGGTTATCTGTTCCTGTACTGCAATTTTTGTGTCTCTTGCTCATTAAACTGTGACCAATTCTGAAAGTTGGAACCCTTTCTTATTGATCTCTGTGAGTGCAGTGTCTGCCGTATTTAGGGGCTCCATAATTTTTGTTGAAGGTAGAGAGGAAAGAGCCATCTTAACATGAATCACTTGGGACAATAACACACACTGCACACAACCTGATTCCAATTGTATTGTTTAAAACAAAAGGGACAAAGAAAGAGGAATAGGAGAGTTAAGACAAGTAATCTTGAACAGAAGGAAAATGAGTGATTTGCACAATTTTGGCAGGGTAAGATGGCTTTGAAATTGCTGCTGGACTAGATGAGAAGTGACAACTTACCAATGGCTATGTAGTTTTAATGACTACATGGTTTTAAATGGGACATTTAGAACCATTATGAAAAAGGTACAAATGTAGACCAACATACAGAATAGAAACCCCAGAAATCAAACCATGCGTTTACAAGCAACTAATCCTTGACCAAGGAGCTAAAATCAATCCCTGGAGGAAGGACAGTCTCTTCAACAAGTGGTGCTGGGAAAATTGTATCTCTGTGTGCAGGGGTATGAAGGAAGACTGCCATCTTACACCTTATGCAAAATCAACTTAAAATGGATCATGGATCTAAATCTACAGCATGATTACCATCAAATAACTGGAAGAGAACATAAGGGGCACTCTGAAAGACATTGGCATAGGCAAAGACTTCTTGGAAAGCCCTCAGAAGCACAGGCAATCAAAGCAAAAATAGAAATGAGATTACATCAAGCTAACAAGCCTCTGCACTGCTAAGAAAACACTCAAAATACTGAAGAGGCAGCCGAAGAATAGGAGAAAATATTTGCAAACTATGCAACTGATATAGGATTAATACCCAGAATCTCAAGAAAGTCAACAACAGCAAAATAGACAATCCAGACAAGAAATAAGCAAAGGACTTGAACAGGCATTGTTCATAAGATGAAATTCAAATGGCCAGTAAACACATGAGAAAATGCTCAGAATCACTAGCCATGGGGAAATGCAAATCAGAACTGCAATGAAATGTCACCTCATCCCAATTAGAATGCCTATCATTCAGAAATCAACAAGCAATAAATGCTGGAAAGGATTTGAGAAAAAAAAGTACCCTAATCCACTGTTTGGAATGTAAACTAATACCACCATTGTGTAAGAGAGTATGGAGATACCACAGAAATCTGAAAATAGATCTACCACATGATCTGGCCATCCCACTTCTGGGAATTCACCCAGAGGAAATGAAATCAGAATATAAAAGAGTTGTCTGTATCCCTGTGATTATTGGAGCTCAATTCACAGGAGCCAAGATATGGAAACAACCCAGATGCCCATACAATGATGGCTAGATAAAGACAATGTATTATATACACTTTGGAATATTACTAAGCTGTAAAAAAGAATAGAATTTTGTCTTTTGCAGCAAAATGAATGCAGTTGGAAACCACTATACTTAGTGAAATAAGCCAGTACCAAAAAGACAGATATCATATATGTTCCCTGATCCGTGGTAAGTAATAGAGTGCAAACATATAATGTATGTGAGGGAAATTCACATTTTGAGGTTTGATTATTTTTCACAGCACTTGTCTCTACTGTTGAGGAACAGTGTTTCTTTCTTCTTACTATTGGTTGAATTCTTTACTTGGTGAAAGGTTAAGCTTATGATTATAAAATAAACTGAAAGTGTATCATTGTAATAATTATGAGATAGAATAAGAAAAAGAAGGAGGAGGAAGGGTGAGAAGTATCACTATGCTCCTAAATCTGTATCTATGAAATACATGAAATTTGTTAATCTTATATAAATAAAAATTATATAAACACAATTATGTGTATGTATGTATGTGTGTGTGTGCGTGTGTGTGTATAAAGAGAGAGAGATATGTGGAATGAGAGAGAGCACACAAGTATAGGAGCATAGCAATGAAAACTTAAGAAATTCATGGGAGGAAGGGCCTTTGGTCCAGCAGTTAAAGTGAAAGCTGGGATTCTTGAGTCCCATGTTGGAGTTCTTGGGTTCGATGCCCACCTCTGGTTACTGACTCCAGCTTCTTGACAATGTAGACTCTGAGAGGAAGTAGTGATGGGTCATGACATTGGGTTCCTGTCACCCACGTGGAGAGTTGGATTGAGTTCTTGGCTTCAGACTTTCATCAGAGTCCAGTTCTTGTTTTTGCAGGCATTTAGGGAGGAAACCGGCAGATGGGAGTTCTCTCTGTCTCTTTGCCTCTCTGCCTCTCAACTAAACTAAGAAAAAAGTAAGTTCATATTTTATACTTGTCTTTTTGCCAAGGAAATTAACAGTGGAAATGAAGATTGATCGAAATTTTGAGTCCCTTCAATATCTTGTTCTAAACAATAAGAGAATAGGTTGATGTAAAGACATGAGAAAATCAAGTGTCATTTCATAATTTTCTCTGCATATTTATCAAGAATGAACTGCATTAATTCTTAATTTAAGCTATAGAATGAAATGACTCAAATCCCAAGGCTTCTGTCATTTTTACCCTTTTACTCTTGGTGATGGTTAAAATTTAAAATAGACTCTGTCAGATAAAATGAATAAAATTTAAATATTGCAGTTTTCCGATCACTTCTTTTGACTGCTTGAATAAACAAACAGCATGGGTTGATATTTGCATATCCACATAACATTAATGTCTATGAAGATGGAATAGATCAGAAAACTATTTTGCAGTCAGATTAATCTTAGGTCAACAGATGCAAAGGTGGCTTTTATGCTGAGTTCATTTTATTTTTTTAAGATTTATTCAAGGCATGGTGGCATAGCAGGTTAAGCTGCTGTCAGCAATGCTGGCATCCCATATGGGTACCAGTTGAAGTTTCAAATGCTTCACTTCTCGTTTTTTTAAGATTTATTTATTTGTTTGAAAGAGTTACACAGAGAGAGAAGGAGAGACAGAGAGAGAGGTCCTCCATCTGCTGGTTCACTCCCCAGATGGCCGCAATGGCTGGAGCTGAGCTGATCCGAAGCCAGAAACGAGGAGCTTCTTCCGGGTATCCATGCAGGTGCAAGGGCCCAAGGGCCATTTTCTACTGCTTTCCCAGGCCATAGCAGAGAGCTGGATCGGAATTGGAGCAGCTGGGTCTCAAACTGGCACCCATATGGGATGCTGGAGCCACAGGCAGAGGTTTTTACCTGCTACACCACAGTGCCAGCCCAAATGCTTCACTTTTGATCCAACTCCATGCTAATGTGCCTGGGAAAGCTGAGGATGACCCTGGTCCTTGGACCCCTGCACCCAGGATGGAGTTTCAGGCTCCTGGCCTAGCCTTGGCTTTTGCAGGTATTTGGAGAGTGAACCAGTGGATTGAAGATTCATTTCTATCTCTGTTTCTCCCTCCCTTTCTCTGTAACTCTGCCTTTCAAATAAACAAATTAAGTCTTTATTTTTTTAAAAGGGTTTATTTGAAAGGCAGAGTGACAGCAACTAATAAATAGAGAGGAGAGAGAGAGAGAGTCATCTATCTGTTTGTTCACTCCTGAAATGGAAGCCGGAAGCCAGGAACACGTTCCAGAATCTCCCACATGGGTTACAATGTCCCTGAGAACTTGGGCAATATTCCCCTGTCTTCAATGGCACATTAACAGGGAGCTCGATAAGAATCAGCTGGGATATGCAACGGTGCTGGTGTCACAACCTGTGTCTTAACCTGCTGTGCCTTAACAACCCTTATGCTGAGTTTTTAGTGTGCCTTCTGGCCTTAGAAGACCCCAGTTCATACATAAAACTATTCTTAAACCTGCAAGATATATACAATGTATGAATAGGCAATATGGCGAAGACTCTCTTAAGGAAAAGTCAAATGTCAAAATCCAGTATTAGAAGGGAAATAAGAAAATGGATAATTTCTTACATTCTAAAAGCATTTGATAGTGTCCATTTATACAGTGAATATCAAAGTATATATAAAATGTTTTGATTTGACATAAAAAATTGCACACAACTTTTCAGGAACGCATTTGCTGCCCCAGAAGCTATATATCTGAATTTAATATCTGATCTTTCACACTCAATTATTGAAAACCCAAAACTGACTAGTGTTGTGTTTCTGGATATGAAAACAAAACAATCATCCTTAACCTAAGAAATTTAAAAGCATGGAGTATGAGATGAGATCGGTGTGAAGGTTACGGAAACATATGAGTATAAATCCATTCCTTTAGACCAAGGCAGCTGACAGGTGCTGTGCCTCTCCCACACACGGAATGTATTTACTTATCCATCTTGTCTCCTTCTCTTCCATCTGATGACCAGAGAGGTGTGGATGGTGAGGTTGGCCTGGGGCTCACGGTGGAAGGTGGGGGAATCCATGGAGTCCCAACGGTGCCACTTTCTGAGCTGCATTGTTCATGATGCTCAATCTACACACATCTCCTGGGAAGAGGCAGTTCCACTCCTATTTTTTTAAAACAGGAGAAATAGGAAGGTGAAAAAAGGCGAATTAATTGAAAAATTTATGGTAAAGACGAGGTTAGGATCCTTGTTTGTGGCAGACTTTAGCAAGCCAAGGAACTGTCCAATGTCTGCAAAACTTAAGTCACTTTAAAAATCATATAGATGGGTCTCCCTCATCTGTTCTGCTCTTTTATGTTCTCATATGGTGCTGTCTTACATCATAGGGATGCCTCCTGCTTATCTCTCAGTTTATTTCCTGCCCCTTCTCTTCTGAAAAGAAAACAGAATGCACTAAGCCAATATAGACACTGCGCCCCTGCAGACTGCTGTGTAAAACAGAGAGAAGCTGTTCCTGGTGGTTCTCTATTTTGAATTCCAAGAGAAGGCAATGTCAGTCCTCTCCCTAGTGCTCTGCAGCTTCTCAAACAAAAGGGATGCAGTGGGGAGGTTGTGGTTAAATGTGAGTTTTCCTCTGTCTCTCTCACTAACTCTGCCTGTCAAAAAAAATGTGAGTTTTCAAGGCCATAGGAGATGAAAACATCAAGGACTCAGAGATTAATATGTTCAAGGGAGAGAGAGAGAAGAAAGAAGAGAGAAGAGGAAAGAGGGAAGAGAGAGAAGAGAGAGAGAAGAGAGCAGCCCACGGTGTGCTGATAAAGTTGGGGTGTAGAGAAAGATTGTAGAAACTGAACATTGTCTTCAAGGAATGGAAAAAATAGCAAGGCTGTATGAAAGGGATACAGAATTATATGTTTCAAAATAGTGCCTCTTTCCCCTAAGTGGGGCTAACAAGTGCTTCCTCACATGTCCAGCAAGAAAGAGTTGTTTTATCAAAAATTCTGTGCCAAGAATTGTCCTATAAAATGCCATAAGGAAAGAAGGACAAAAGATGTGGAATGTTTGTGGTATCCTCGGAGGACAGCTAGATTATTGCCAAAGCTGGAAGGTAAAGGGGCCATTTAGTGAGGAATTTGAGGTTGGAGGTGAGTGTGTTCACTATGACCTGGGTGTTCTATGGGGTAGTGTGGAATACTCTGAGGATTGGGCAGCCATACACATAATAGTGCATCAGAGTATAATATGGCAGAAGGGATTCCATCTTGGTAAATAGGAATGTGTGACATGGACCTTTAGCTGAATTCATGATCACAAAACAATAATTACAGGTCCCTAAGTGAAAGGAAGGTTCTCAGCCTTCTTGAAAGTTAGTTGTGGCAAGAGTATTAATCTTTTATCTTCTCTTATTATTGTTTGAAAGGTATAAAGAGAGAGAGAGAGAAATAAAGACATACAGAGAGCTTCCATCCACTGATTTACTCCTCCAATACCCACCACAGGCAAAACCAGGAGCCAGGAACTTGATCCAGGTAGCCCATGCAGGTGGCAGCAGCCAACAGCTTGAACATCACTGCAACCTTCCAGTGTACTGCATTGCAAGTACTGCAATGAGGGACACAGGTATATTAACCACTAGGATAAACATCCACTCCCCTGTGCCCTGAGTATTCATCTTGGGGAAGGTTCAATTCCATTAATCTTGGGTTTGCTGCTTTTCGATTGTGGTCTCAGATCTGTGGTTTATTCCCTCTGTATGCATGTAACTCATAGGCTTACCAATTTCAGAATCCTGGAGTCTGGATGGAGGAGCAAACCCAAGGCCTTTATGTTTTATTTTTTAAAGATTTATTTATTTATTTGAAAGGCCTTTTTAGTTACTTTCCAAACTGTGATTCTCCCCTGTGATTGGTGAGGCTGGTGGAAAAAAAGGACGATGTTTGAATGTCCAAGAGAGTCGTAAAATTCTATATGAAACTAGAGATGTATTTTAAACTACTTTCTAAGAGACTTTTTTTGCTAAATTTTACATACTTGTTCCAAATATCTTGGTTTGAAAAATTTATATTTGGTCCAACAAGAACAAAGGGGGCTTGGCAAATGTAGTTATCATAGCTGGAAAGGAATGTTGAAAAGATTCTGAAGTTCTTAAAATACCCATGAGCACTCATGAAGGTGAAACAGAGAAGTTGGAAGACTACTTGCATGGGTGGATAATGCTGTTAGTCTCAGTCAATGCTCTTGACTCTAGCCAGATAAAACCGCACACACTCCAACAGTGCCTCAGATGCCCCGTGACAGATTTCATTTTCTTTCAGCCGAGTTGTCAGGGAGTCCTTGGTAAGTGTCTCATCCAAGTATGCTTTCCAAGCACAAAGCACAGGTGCAGGAAGGATACCACCAGTTTCAGTCAGCAAAGGCAATGAGTCACAATGTCTAACCCTACACCTCTGTACGTTGCTACCAGGTCCTTGCAGAACAGCCGAATGAAATCTGCCTCCTTACACTCCTGATTAAGAGAAACGGAGCTTCTCACATATTCTTTCTTTTGTTACCATTTTTTTTTTGCTCCCTTCCCACCTCTCCCTACACATCAAGGAATACTGAGAGTTACAGAATTGAAAGAGGCAGGGCATGGTTTCTCCTCCAGGTCTAGGGGAAGCACAGCACTTCTAACACCTTACTTGGGGAATCCTGGCCTCTAGAGCTGTGAACACATCTTTTTGATATAAGTCATCCACTTTGTATTCATTGCGGCATCCAAAGGAAACAAATACACTACCCCAGGTATTTCAAGCAGGAAGACATTCAGTATCAGCAGCAGGTGATCATGACATCATCAGAGGAGCTGTAGGGCCAGGTGTTAGGGGCTGTAACCAGGTCATCCAGAGGCCTCTAAACTGCCAGAGACGGTTGGCAGAGTTACCATAGCCCCTTAGTTCTGCAACTGGCAACTAGACTGTGGAACACAGTGTCGGACCAGATGTTAACTGCCACGGCTATGGGTATTGGGGGGGTGGGGTGGAGGGCAGTTAGAAGGAACCTATAGGAAAATGGGACATGACATGGGGTGGGGGAATGTGGAAAATACAACAAACAGTAACTAGCAGTGCACAGGGAAATATTTTAAATATTCCATAACTAGCTGCCAGTGACACCACAGTGGGTGCCAGTCCTAAGGAAGAGGTAGGTACACACTGGTGCATGCTAGCTAAATATTAACTCTTGTCACAACTAATTTTAATACAATTGGAAAGAGATGATGACATTCCAGTGCAGTATTGTAGGGAAGGCAATGCAACGTTGAGGTCAACTTGTTGATGGCCTGATTCTTGGGTTGGGGGCTAGATAGAACATTCTATGCTGGCTGAGATTTAGTCAGAAAAGGGTTAGCAGGCTCCATATTTGTGGAAAAAGTTAAGTGTATTGCAAGTCTCTCCAATATGCACCATCATCAGTTCTAAGATGCCATCAATTTGAAGACATATTGTTTCTTCATGAAGCATTGAGAAAGAAAATAAATGATGACAATTTAACTATGACATGACATTTATTACAATATACATTCCAAATTAAGAAATGCAAGAAAGTGTTAAAAATTTGCAAGTTGTTCATGGCCGGCGTCCTGGCATAGCTGGTAAGTCCCCTGCCTACAGTGCTGACATCCAGGTTGCTAACAGCAAACAACAAACAAACAAAAAGCAAAAACAATATACATTCCAAATTGAGAGATGTTAAAATGCAGAAAAGGTGCTTATTGTAGAATCGGTGAACTCCAAAATCAGGGTGAGATGACTGACATTCAAGCTTGTGGGCATGATTTCACTAGGAATATTGGCAATGGAAAAATCCAATAAAACATAACTCATATTATTCCAAGTTACTCTAAGTCCTGTTTGTATGAGTACAAATGTAATCATTGTGCAGAGTGCAGAAAATACAAGAAAGCAATCAAAATCATGAGTATAGGCACATGGGCACCATGGAAACTCATTTCAATGAGAGCAAGATTTAGGAAAATATGTAATTCTCATCCAACTGGCTTCCTTTCTACCACTGCAAAAAGAGGTTTAAAAAATACATAAAGATTGTTGCTACTTTTTGTTTTGCTTAATGGATTCTTCTTGCCTCCTCTGGAATAGTGATTTTCACTTTAATAAATAGCTAATTTTATGACGCTTTTATAGCATAATGAATGAATGAGACGTGAATGCATTGCCCTTTCTGCAAACATTTGCTAACTTAGCACAGGCACTTTTTGCCAGGATTATTTCTTCATACTTCATGATTTCTCTTATCTCTGCCTAGCCAAGCTAGAGCTTGTAAGAATAACCTATTAGTGAAATAATACATGCGAAAATTCTGATTCAATGTCTATTGCATAGAACATGCTCAGAAAATGGTAGTTAGTGCTCACATTATTAACAAAAATGTAGGATTTAAATTTAGTAGCACTTCTGTAAATGGATGATATGGAAATAAATAAGACAAAGCCAACTGCAGTTTCATCAATTTATTAACTGTGGAAACAGCACAGCAGCCACAATCTCTAAGCCTCGGCTTTCTCGTGTATAAATAACAAATAATGCTGTCTCGTAAATCTGAAATAGTTGTTGAATTAACTGAATCTAATATAGAAAAATGTCTAGATCAGTATTTAGCACACTCAGTATTAGGTCCTACCATTTCCTTGTTTGTCCAATCTCATGCTATTTGGCAGATGTGCCTACCAAGTTTTCCAACAAATGGAATTATTTGGGGCTGGTGTTTTAGCATGAGCAGGTGAAGCTACTCCTGGTAGCCTAGTCCAGCCCCAGCTTGTCATGGGCACTTGGGAAGTGAACCAGCAGATGGAAGATGGCTCTCTCAACTCTGTCACTGACACTCTGCCTTCTAAGTAAATAAAGAAATAAATCATTAAAACAAAACAAAACCAACAGTATAACTTAATTCCAAGCACCACACAGGCTGAAACATCATAGAAATAGTAAAAAGTAAGATGTCCAGGACTAGTTAGGGTTAATGAAAGAGTCAATGATTCCCATGTTTGCTGCTCTTCCTCCAATGCTATGTCACAGAGAGACTGGTGACGAAGGCAGTCGCCATGGGCCACTAATTCAGAAGTCGTTTTGCTGGATGCCTCTGATTCAGTGATTTTCACGAGGTTGAAGTTAGGCAGCTGGCTGGGCTTTGATCCCATGTGAAGGCTCTAAAGTGCCGGGGATGTCCAGGTGATCATTTTTTTATAAAAATATTTATATTTTATTTATTTGAAAGGCAGACTTACGGCAGGTGGAAGACAGAGAGAGAGGGAGAGAGAGAAAGAGGGGGAGAGAAAAAGAGAGAAAGAGAGAGGGGGGAGAGAGAAGTAGAGAGATCTTTTAGTCTCTGGTTCACTCCCCAAATGCTTACAACAGCTAGAACTGGCCAGACCAAAGCCTGGAGCCAGGAGCTTCATCTGGGTCTCCCACATGGGTGCAAGGAACAAAACCATCTTTTGCTGCTTTCCCAGGCACATTAGTAGGGAACTAGAAGTGGAGCAACTAGGATACAAACTGTCATTTATATGGGATTCTGGCACAGCAGGCAGCAGCTTAACCAGCTAGCCACAATGCTGGCCCCTGGGGTGTCTACTTTTGAGCTCATTTGAGTGACTGTTGTCAGGTTTCTTTTTCTTGTTAGGAGCGACTCTATGAGAGAAACTCTTATGACAAGACAGCTGGCTTTGGCTAAGAAAGTGATCCAAGAAAGAGAAAAACAACTTGGTGGTTTGAAATCACAGGAACATATGCACTCCAAGTTCTGAAGGCCAGATATCAGAAATCAAGGTGTGAGTGAGGATGTTTGCTCTGAAAGTATGAAAAGAGTTTTTCTTTTCTCCTAGCAAGCCTTGGCATTCCCTGGTGTGTAGATGCATAACTCCAGCCTGTGCCTCTAGGGTTATGTGTCTGTCTCCAAGTCTTCCTGTGTCCAATTTTCTTCCATTTTAAGGAAGTCATTGGATCAGGCTCTTTCTTCTTCATTTTGACCTCATCTTAACTTGAGTCCATTTTCAAAGACCCCATTTTCAAATACGTTTATAATTGCAGGCCTCCATACTTAGGATGCCAACATATCTTTTGACAACCACTGTGGGGTCATTACCAGTATGCCACAGCCCGCCCCAGTGTTCACTTTTGGCAAAAGCATCTCTGGTGATCAATATTATTCTTTGTCCTTTGTCACCCTACTCCCTGTGATGGAGACTAGGGAAGAAGGTGGAGATGACATCAGAGGGTCATGCAATGGGTCTTCCCTGCAAGGAATGTATCAGGGCAGGGTCACTCTGTAGGTGGCCAGTCAGGAAACAAGCCTTTTGGTCTCTTCTATCTCATTCCTTCATTTGCATCTGCAGAGACCAACTAAGCAGCTGCAGACACACTATGCCAACTCTTTCTTGCATGGGAATGCTATAGACAATCCTCAATCTCTACAATAAGAGGGAAAAAATCATCATACGCCCCAGGAGACAGCCTTCCAAGAGGAGGGGGATATTCTGAGCAAAGGAAATATCTTCAAAACAGATTTACTCTAAAATTTACCAAAAATTTAGAAAATGGTGAATTAATCCTCCCACCTCAAAGGATATTCATTCTGAAAGGGAAAACACTGAAGATCCCAGAAGTTCTGATGAAAATAAAATAAAAATGAATTCCGCATTTAAAGTGCTATGAAATTGCTTCTAGGGGAAATTGTGAGAGCTTAAAATATTTAAAGGAATTTAAGGGAAAAGGCACACACACAGAGAACATGCGAGAAAAGGTGATGTGCACCAAAAATCCTAAAAGTCCTGTTCAATATTTTATAGAACTCTAAATTGATAGAAGAAACCTTTTCCTTGTAAAGAGCACAGCTCAAGGGCTCACAAAGCACCAATTAAAATGAATAACATGTAACAATTTCCAGACTGAGAATTCTTAAATTTTAAGGCAATGCAAAGGGAAAAAAGTGCTATCCAGCTGTGATTGAACAGGCTGCCCTTTGACCTTCTTTTCATTCGTATTAGATAGAGTTCATAGCATGTTGAATTGATCTATCCATTCCAACGTGTTGAATTGATCTATCCATTCCAACACCAGATTTCCAAGAGGTTATTCATGGGTAAATGAGATAGAAAAACAGTCCTTCTCATTGGGAGTTGCATAAGATATATCAGAAAGGAATCCTCCCAGGGGGTAAAAACAAACATATACTTTAGTCAACTGAAGTAATAATCAACTAGTTCAAGAGTGAGAAAATGCAGTCTGGAAAAAAAAAAGACCCAGAGAAACTGAAGCCATTTAAATAAAGAGTAAGTTGTATTTGTCATTAGAAAAATGTGCAAATACAGAAAGTGAGTGCTAATATTGTAACTTGTTATCAATAATAATACCACTTATTAAGGCTTGCAGTGGGTTAAAAACTTTAATTACACAATCTCATGTAGTGATTTGGGCCTAAGATCCCAGATGATAGAAATAAAATAAGAGAATTGTCAGGGGAGGTGAAGGATTGGGAGAAATGGCATGCTAAATTTCTTTTCACACAAATGGTGAAGACAATAGATATTGTTTTATTCCTCGATATTGCCAATTAGGGAAAATAGATACAATTTCATGCGCATATATATTTAGTAACAAGCAAAAACAATTGGACTCATACATTCTGACTCGCTCTATAAGAAAGGGAGCCAGGAACAAACAGCTCTGAAGTGACAAAAAGAAATCACAGCTGTTTTGTTGGGGGCCATTCCTGCTCGGTTGCCCATCTGCTTTCAGGACTGCCCTGACCCACTGGCTCAGACAGGATCACCTCTGTAGTCCTTTCTTCATCTAGAAATGGCATCAGCAGCTGGCCCCACGGCTCACTAGGCTAATCCTCTGCCTGCGGTGCTGGTACTCCTTGTACTAGTCCCGGTAGGGGCGCCGGTTCTGTCCCAGTCGCTCCTCTTCCGGTCCAGCTCTCTGCTATGGCCCGGGAAGGCAGTGGAGGATGGTCCAAGTGCTTGGGCCCTGCACCCACTTGGGAGACCAGGAGGAAGCACCTGGCTCCTAGCTTCAGATCGGCGCAGTGCGCCGGCCGTAGCAGCCATTTGGTGGGTGAACCAATGGAAAGGAAGAGCTTTCTCTCTCTCTCTCTCACTGTCTAACTGTGGCTGTCAAAAAAAAAAAAAAAAAAGACAGCCGGCGCCGCGGCTCACTAGGCTAATCCTCCGCCTTGCGGCGCCGGCACACCGGGTTCTAGTCCCGGTCGGGGCACCGATCCTGTCCCGGTTGCCCCTCTTCCAGGCCAGCTCTCTGCTGTGGCCAGGGAGTGCAGTGGAGGATGGCCCAAGTCCTTGGGCCCTGCACCCCATGGGAGACCAGGAGAAGCACCTGGCTCCTGCCATCGGAACAGCGCGGTGCGCCGGCCGCAGCGCGCTACCGCGGCGGCCATTGGAGGGTGAACCAACGGCAAAAAAGGAAGACCTTTCTCTCTGTCTCTCTCTCACTATCCACTCTGCCTGTCAAAAATTAAAAAAAAAAAAAAAGAAAAAAAGAAAAGAAATAGCATCAGCAATATCCCTTCCCTTTTCCCTTCAGAGGTATCTGGTTAATATTAAGATGTTTTGTGGCCAGAGTCTTCAGTAGCTGGTACTTTGGGTCTAGCCCAAAGCCCCCAAAAGTGAAAGATTCATTTCCATTAGGTTAATCTGGAGTGTGGCAGGGAAAAATGGAATCTGGCTGGTAAACCTGTCTGAATGGGCAGAAAATATTGAGCTATATTAAGCAATTAAGAGAATTGCTCCTTAAACCCCCAAAGTACAAAATCAAAGATCCAAGCAAATGGAAGCCCATGGCTACCAAACTGTTAGCATCATCTAAAGACTACAAAGCAGTTACCATATATTATGTAGAATGCTGAGTGGTGAACCAATATATTTTGGGGCAGATATGCACTTACCCCATCTCCAAATCATTGAGAATACTAAACTCTCTTGCAGATTTGTAACACCCTGGTGTCCAGAAACTTGCATGTTCAATATTCCAGCCTTATTATTGTTTCCTCTTAAAATGCGGTGATTTATTGCCAGGGTGAGTAATGGCTAGCTGTTATTTAAGAGTCAAACACCATATACATACAATTTGATTATTATTTTTATGTTTCAATCACTGGGAAGGGGGTTGAAACCCACATTCATTCTTGTCTGGTTTTCTTTTTATCTTTTTTTTTTTTCTTGACAGGCAGAGTTATAGACAGTGAGAGAGAGACAGAGAGAAAACTCTTCCTTCTGTTGGTTCACTCCCCTAATGGCACTGCGCCACCGATCCAAAGCCAGGAGCCAGGTGCTTCCTCCCATGCGGGTACATGGACCCAAGCACCTGGGCTATCCTCCACTGCCTTCCCGGGCCACAGCAGATAGCTGGACTGGAAGAGGAGCGACCGGGACTAGTACCCGGTGCCCCAACCAGGACTAGAACCCGGGGTGCTGGTGCCACAGGTGGTGGATTAGCCAAGGGAGCCATGGCGCCATCCTCTTGTCTGGTTTAAGATCTACACGTAAGGATACGTTCTTCAGGGCCAGTAGAACATATCTTGGAGAATGAATCCTCCATGTTAATGTTTTGTCTTTAACAACAACAACAACAAAAAACCTCTGGTTTCTTAAAAACATTTTATATGGTTGTGCTTAAGTTTACTGGTTAAACAAACTACACCATGTTAGATATTTAAGAGGTGTTTCCAAATACATGATTCTTAAAATTTATAGAAGGCATTGGACCTTCTGGTAAATGTTTTCTTAAGTTGTTATCTAATGGTTGAAACGGTTTGCTAAGTATTCATGTAATATTGCTATTGTCAGCAAGCGATCTAGGACTTGCTCCCTCATTTCTCTATTCTAAGCCCAACTTGTTCTTTCATTTCTCTATTCTCCTCAAGGTAGGAAACTAATTCTATTATAAAGGAATCTGTAGGATGCACAATTTAATCTTTAGACCTTATAAAAGAGATGGCTAACATTTTTCTGTAATAGCATAGCCAAAATAAGAGCTTAAATTATAATCTCATAGCTAGATTTACTTTGCCATCAGCGAAGTAAACAGTAAGTAGAAAAAAACCTCCCTTTCAGACCAAAGGGAAAGAAAGTTTTAAAGTGAGAATATAATTTTCCTCATGGGCATTGTCTACCTTAGAAAAACTACTACAGAACATGCCTGTGACTATAGACTTGTAGTTCAGGCCACCGAAGATTAGAGATGGGACTTGGGCACTCCCTTGACTTGCATCCTCTGGTCTGCTTGAACACAAACCAGGAGGAAAAGAAAGCTAGGCATCAGAAGCAATGGGTGGTAGGCCTATTACTGGCTGATCTGTACAGTGATCTGCCCTCAAGGAGACCCAACAGGCCAGTCCACTGCAGTGGCTTTCAATGTGGTAAGTCTGGGCTTCAGCAGAAGTCAGCTTGTGAAGAGCCCTGGCAGCTCTGCCAAGAGTTGGATCACTGGAAATGGACCTGCCCTGGAGTCGAAGGATGCCCAGGTCAGAGCCACAGATCTTATTGGCTCTAAGCTGAAAAGCCCTTCACTCAGCCCAAATTCCAATGTGACCACTGCAGCTGAGGGGACAGCCAAGCAGGGTCAGCAACATTGCAGGCAGAACTGTAAATTTCTTGTTAGAGATGCCCCCTGCCTTTACCTGGCCAGCTCTCCTCCCAGGCCAGCCAAGTAATGAAAGTCAACAGAGTGCCTTCCCCTAGGAGGTTCACACCTCCCTTAGGATATACCCCATGTGAAGAGATAGATAGGTCTGGGCCTCTTAACTTACAAGGCCTAAAGCCCACCAGATTATTATCAAGCCCCTTCTATCAGGTTCTATTTGCCTCTCAATCAGAAAACTTAATTGTAGCTTAGACAGCACCTTTCTTAGCTCCTCTAATAATGACTCTGTCCTTTGTTCTAGACCCTGACTAGCGCACTTGGGCCTCATTCCTTTGTAATCATAACCTCTACTCTACCTCCAATGGCTCTACTCCCAACCTGTGTGTACTGATGGTCCTCTTCCCCACTTAATGCTGTATAATTGTTCAAACCTGGTAAATGCCACTCTTAGGATCATTGGTTACTATCCTCACTCTGTCTTTTATGACCTTGTCTAAATATGATCAGAGTCGGCAAACTTGGAAGGCTTCCATAGCCTTGGCAACTCATGACGACAGCCTAGGGTGGTTACTGGCACCATAAACTAGAGTGTCAATTTGTTGGGTCAACAACAGGAGCCACTGTGCACTTGCTCCTCATGTGGGATCTCTGTCCTTAATGTGCTATACATTTTGATTTAATGCTATAACTAGTACTCAAACAGTATGTTTCACTTTGTGTTTCTATGTGGGTGCAAACTGTTGAAATCTTTATACTAAACTGATCTTCTGTATATAAAGAGAATTGAAAATGAATCTTGATGTGAATGGAAGGGGAGAGGGAGTGGTAGAGGGGAGGGTTGCGGGTGGGAGGAAAGTTATGGGAGGGGGAAGCCATTGTAATCCATAAGCTGTACACTGGAAATTTATATTCATTAAATAAATGTTTAGAAAGTAAAAAAAAAAAATTTAAAAAAAGACCTCTGGTTTCTCATACCCTATCTTAAAAAGCCTTTGAGGATAATTCTAGCTTGTTGTGTTTGAAAGGGAGAAGTGAGGTACATGAGAATGCAGGGACATGTTTGGAATTGGCACCCATAGCCAAGAAGTGCATACTTGTCCACTGGACTCAAAAGACATTGACTGCTTTGGCAGAAGGATATCAAAAAATACCTGTGAAAGTTGATTGAGGTAGTCAGAATCCCAAGACACCACACAGATTGTAATGAAAGAAAACCCAGTGAGCATTAAGGAATGTTGGCGATAAAGCCAAGATCCTCCTATCAGAAGGTAGCACAGGGGAAAGCAAAACAAGGTGAAGGAAAATGAGAACTTCCGTGGGGGTGAGAGCAATAGAGGCTTCCAAAAATAATTGCAAAATCACTTTAGGGAATTCCAGACACAAAGGAAATTCTGTCTGAGGGCCAGAAAGGCACCATCTTCCTTGTGCAGCAAAGCCTTCACTGTACTTTAGTACCTTTGAATTCCCTGCACTTGGTATCATATCTAACTCACAGTGGCTGCTCAGTACTTATTGAGAAGTGAATGCAAAAACAAGGGATCTGCAGTGTGGAGGGCAGAGCTGCCTGCATCAGAGACGATTGTCTGAGGATCTCATCTCAATGATAAGTTAGTATCTCATCACCCTGTAAACATGCCAACCAGAGCGAGAGCAGTCAGGGCTGTCAGGGTGATCCCACTTAAGAAGGGAGACTCAAGAAAACTGACCTTGGTCGGTGCTGCGGCTCACTAGGCTAATCCTCCACCTGCGGCACTGGCACACCGGGTTCTAGTCCCGGTTGGGGCGCTGGATTCTGTCCCGGTTGCTCCTCTTCCAGGCCAGCTCTCTGCTGTGGCCCGGGAAGGCAGTAGAGGATGGCCCAAGTGCTTGGGTCCTGCACCCGCATGGGAGACCAGGAGGAAGCACCTGGCTCCTGGCTTCGGATCAGCTCGGTGCGCAGGCCGCAGCAGCCATTGTGGGGTGAACCAATGGAAAAAGAAGACCTTTCTCTCTCTTTCTCTCTGTCTGTCTCTCCCTCTCACTGTCCACTGTGCCTGTCCAAAAAAAAAAAAAAAAAAAAAAAAAAAAAAAAAGAAAGAAAGAAAGAAAACTGAGCTAACCTGAGCTACCTGAGCCAATGCTAGGATCAGGCTGTCTGGAACTGCACAAGGCCTCTGGAAATTTTCTTAGCTTTATACTCTTAATATTGCTAACCTGACAATGTTATCTTGCATGGAAATTTTAAAAGTCGCCCCAAATCAGAAGGTAATTTATGCTTTTGTTTGTTTGTTTGTTTGTTTCCAGAGACACCTATTTGGAGGAGACCCAGAGAATCTCATACTCTAATCTGGAGGCACACACTTGGGGTTCCTGCAACTGAGGTGGGAGAGTTGGTGATGGGATTTGGGAGGAAGAAGCAAGCAGGACAAGTCTTGAGGAGTGCGAGGGGACAACAGTGAGCTAGCATATGGCCCCTCAACAGTTAAAGTACAGTTGTACTGCGGGAGCCCAGCTTCCTCTGGAAAAAGCACAAATGCCCTGCCACTGCTTCTACTGTGCCAGCTCCGGCAACAGTGAATTAAGGGAGGATGGCTTAGCTGGTGTTTGCAGCTGAACGGATAATAATTAGAATTATAGTCAAGTCATTCTGATCTAGAAATAGCCTTAGTGATGTACGCTTTGGAAGCCCTCACGGTTCCCTTTTCTATTATGTAACAGAAGTATTCAAAGCGTCTGTGAGAAGGAAGGGCCCCTCATACAGGCAAACACTAAAGCCCACAAGGACTCCAATTCAAAAATGAGGAAAGGGCTTCAATAGACCTTTCCCAGGGATGCTGTCCAAACGACAACACGCAGGTAAAAGATGTCAGCATTGCTAACAATCAGGGAAAGGAGAATCCAAAGCTCTGTAAAATACCCCCTCACAACCCTTCAGACTGCTATTCTCAAAACACCTAGAAAATAACACACGTTACCGAGGATGTAGAGAACTCAGAATCTTTGTGCTCTGATGCTGGGAATGTAAAGTGATGCAGCTGGTATGGAAAACATGGAGTTCTTCAAAGAGTTTTAAAAAATACTGTATCCAAACACTGTATATATCCACCAAGTTGAAAGCAGGATCTCGAAGAGATATTTGTGTACCCATATTTTTAGTAGCAGGGGTCACAATAGCCAAGGTTAGTCAAGTCCGTTGACAGAGGAATGGATAAAGAAAACGGGCCTCATACAGAAAAGCACAATGGAATAGCAGCTGACTTTAAAAAAGGAGGGGTGAGTCTGACAGGTGGTTCAATCCAGATGGACTTGGAAGACAATATGCTAAGTGAAATAACTAAGACACATAAGATAAACGCGGTTGAATTCCACTTATCAAGGTATCTGAGCTAGTCAGAGGGAGGATGAGGAACAGGGGAGCTATTGTTTAATCAACAGCTGGAAAAATGACATGGGCCAGGAGGATTTTGGTAACAAACACAGGATCCCAATCTCAGAAGTGACAAATCCGCTTGCTTTTCTTATTAGCTCAGGAAGTCAGACCTGGTTTAATTCAGAAGTGAAATCCCTTCCTGACTGCTTGACTGAAATTTTGGAAAAACTTTTCACCAGTGAACTTTAAGAACTTGTTGAGAGCTTGCTTTTAGGGATCCAGGGAGAATTCCTGTCTCAGTCCCACATGTAGAAAAGATCAGGTGCCCATTTAGGAGAATGCTCATGTTGACTGTGCGGTCACCGCCTATTTTCAGGTTTGGAAATCACGTGTCCCCCATAAGGAAAGTAGGAGGGGCCTGAGTGCCTCCTGCATGTCCAACAGAACCCAGAACCTGTGCAGCTTCTCAGTTCAGCCCAGAGAGGCCAGTTTGGCCTTGAAGTTGGCTGGTTCCTATCAGAACTCTACAACTCCAGGATACCCGGGGCTTGCAATGAAGTCCAAAGGCTGATTCCAATCCCACTTTGCTTTAGCCCTGCCTCTGTCTCCCTGAAGTTAGGTTGGCTACTGCTTATAAAAATAACATCATATGACTTAGTGCGAGGGCCTGACAGTTGGAAAACCAAACATTTTGGAAACTAAGCAGAACTGGATAACAACTTTCTTTTTTCCCCAACAGGAAAATACTTGTGCTCCCCATTGCACAGGGTGCTCTGTTGTCACAATGACTCACACTGGAGACTGACCCAGGAATTCATTTGTGATGACCAAACAATAATGAGTGTTGGGTTTCTGATGTTCCTGAGAGCTTTGAGAATCCATCACTGTAAGGTTGTTAGTGAGACAACTTCTGGGAGTTGTTACATTTTTCTGATAAGGATGTGGGCTGTGAGGTTAGACCTACCTGAACCTGAGTCTCCACTCTAGCACCTGGTGGATTTGTGACATAGCTTTTTGTTAAGCCACAATTTCCTTATTTTTAAAGGATAAGTAAATACTTTGTCACATACCATTTTAATCATAATGTTGGGCATGTAGTAGATATTCTATAAATTTTTGTTTCCTTTTGCATTCTTATAAAGAAATAGAGATCTGTTGCACCATAAACAAGAGTGTCAATTTGTTAAGTCAATAACAGGAGTCACTGTGCACTTACTCCTCATGTAGGATCTCTGTCCTTAATGTGTTGTTCAGTGTGAATTAATGCTATAACTAGTACTCAAACAGTATTTTACACTTTATGTTCTATATGGGTGCAAACTGTTGAAATCTTTACTTAATATATACTAAATTGATCCTCTGTATATAAAGAGAATTGAAAATGAATCTTGATGTGAATGGAATGGGAGAGGGAGCGGGAGTTGGGAGGGTTGCTCGTGGGAGGGAAGTTATGGGGGGGGGGAAGCCATTGTAATCCATAAACTGTACTTTGGAAATTTATATTTGCTAAATAAAAGTTTAAGAAAAGATAACAGCTTTTCCTCCCCAAAGACTCATACCTGAATGGTTTTTAAAACTGCACAGAAAAGCAGTATTTTTGCAGGTGTTTTGGTGGTAGTGGTAATGGTTCGCTTTTCCTTTTCAATCCTTGGATTATTTCCAATTGCATGTCTTAATTTTCTCTTTAATTTGATGGTACCTATGAATATATGTTAAATATCTACACATAGTTATATTTGTTTCTTTTTTATTTTTATTTTTTGACAGGCAGAGTGGACAGTGAGAGAGAGAGAGAAACAGAGAGAAAGGTCTTCTTTGTTGTTGGTTCACCCTCCAATGGCCACTGCGGCCGACGCATCACGCTGATCCGATGGCAGGAGCCAGGTGCTTTTCCTGGTCTCCCATGTGGGTGGAGGGCCCAAGCACTTGGGCCATCCTCCACTGCCTCCCCGGGCCATGGCAGAGAGCTGGCCTGGAAGAGGGGCAACCGGAACAGAATCCGGTGCTCCGACCGGGACTAGAACCGGTGTGCCGGTGCCACAAGGCGGAGGATTAGCCTGTTGAGCCATGGCGCTGGCCCTATATTTGTTTCTTATAGCTCTCTTTCCTACCAATATTTTTTTTAAAAAGATTTATTTATTTATTTGAAAGCCAGAGTTACAGAGAGGCAGAGGCAGAGAGAGAGAGGGAGATCTTCCATCCACTGACTCCCTCCTCAAATAGCCATAATGGCCAAAGCTGAGCTGATCCAAAACCAGGAGCCATGAGCCTCTTCAGGGTCTCCCACATTTGTGCAGCGGCCATGCTTTCCCAGTTCATAGCAGAGAGCTGGATAGGAAGTGGAGCAGCTGGGACTTGAACCAGCAGCCATATGGGTGACTTCACTTGCTGTGCCACTTCACTGGCCCTTCTGCTACCAATCTTGTAGGGCCCAGACCATGATACCTTCCCTGACCAATGCCATTTATATGTGGGTCTATGTTGTGACTTTGACAGACACTGAAACACTCCTTCACTTGTGCAGCTTAGGCAGAGAAGGGCTATATTCTGCAACCCAGATTGCCCAACAGGTTAGGGAAAATAGTGGAGGGCACTGTCAGCTGAAGGTCCACCTCCAGGCCCGTCTTGAGAGGAAGAAGTGGGCTCTGGAGGGCTGTTTAGTCTACAAGGAAAATGCGGGCAGGCGGGAAGCAAAGAGGGACTCCGCCACAGTAGATTCAAGCCAAGGGAATCGAGAAGAAATAAATACGATGAGTCCAGGCAAACCAGCAGTGTTAAGCAAAGAGTAAATTTCAAAGTTTCTCTCCTCCTCCTGAGTCTAGTTCATGTCCTTGAGATAGGATTGGAGAAGCGTCTGCTAAGGGATTGTGAACACACTGCAGAGGCCGGTAACACAGAGACACAGGCGTGGGGGAAGGGGCCCTAGGGTACGAGGAGGATGAGATCCCGGAGGGTCTCGGTTCTGGAATCTAAATATCAACTATATTTGGATTTGTGGTAAAGCCCATCTGAGGACTGATCCTTAGAGACTGGAACAAAATTAATAAGGCAACCACATTGTCAGGTCTTTGAGTTTCTACCTTTCTAATTTCTATTGACTCATTCAAGCACATTATTACATGACAAACACTTGTTCTCTAATTGCTATTTCCATCATTAGAGAGTAAACTATATATAATTATTAGGGACTACTATCCTTTAAGTCACAAGAACCTACTAGGTACCCAGAAAATATTTATTGTTTCATTAACACTGAATCATGGCCAACTTCCAACCCATGTCAGCATGCATGAACAAATTCCATTTTGTCGTGCTCTTTTCCTAATCATAAATTTATCTGTGATATAAACTCCATAGCAAGGATTGTGAATCTTCCATCATATGGAATAGACTAAATTCCAACCCAATTCAGGGTGCAGGAGCAACTTCCATTTTGTTGTGCACTTTTTCCCCTTATAAAATTTACGTGTGATATCAATGCTTAAAGCAACAGACTGTGAATCTTTCACAGCACGGACAAGGAGCAGAAAAGCAACCTGTGTGACAGAAGCACTTCTCTTGGGCTTCTCTCCCAACTGTGCCAGCAGTTCCATTTCGTCTTTGGGAAAACATTAAGTTAGTTTTATTGAACTAAGGAAGCCCATTTTTCTTAGTGTGCAGGTTCTCCATGCTGGGGCAAATTGCAGTTTACACAGCTTTCTTTGAAATATATACATGTACACCTGTGAATGTGCACCCACTGAGCCTAGCAAAGATGGTTCCATATCCCAGAGAGTCTTGCTTTGTTGGTTTGTAATGACTGTTAACTGCAACCCAGGCAGCAACAATTTAGGGACATTTCTCCGCATGCTAGAAGATGCTACTTGGAGGTGGGAGCAAAATGGCCCAAAGGCAGACAGAAACCCATTTCCCAATCAAGGGAAGTCAATAATCTGTAGAGCAGCTCTCAGCAGCAGCTGCAGCAGGAGTGACACAAGCCTGCAGGCTAGGTTCACAGTAGGAGGAGAGCAGCATGATTGAGCTCTGAAAACCCTAAGGCGTCTTTTCACTCATGACTGTGATTCCCAAGCCAGGCTGACCCAACTTGCCAAACCAAGGGCTGGCACTCCTTATTGTGTAAAAAGACAAGAACTACTCCACGTGGTGCTGTCAAGACACAGCCAGCTCAGGGCACTATTCTTAGGAAGGTAGTTGCTAAATGCCTTCAGTTATCATGGCTTATAAAATGTTAAGAGAAAAAAATTATGAGCAGCGAAGACCAGTAACTATATAGCTGTGCAGACAGAACAAGAGACATAAGGACCAAACTTGGCTCCATGTTTTCTCATCAGGGTATGTGATCCAGAAACACTTCTCACTAAAACAAGAGAGTACATTTCTTTCCAACTCAGCCACTGTCCTCAGCCTTCTGGGTGGCCCCACACAGAGGATTCTCTCAGATCACATCTATTCCATCCCACCAAAGCAATAAATGAACTGTCTGCCCACACCAAGTGTTAGTGGATGAGGGTGGTCAGTGTGAGGACAAGAGATGCTAGACTGATGGAGGAGGCAGGTGAGAGAAGCCAAAGGACAGCAGGGTGGCCAGCACAAGGTGGCACCTGTGATAATGCCGCCCACTTGGGATTTAGTTTTCCTTTGCATCTCTTTGTTTTACTCCTAGTTTCTTGGTGGGTCTAGGTCTGTGCTTTTATCGCTTTCCAAAATCGGAATCCTGCTCAGATACATGCATTCTCAGGTAGCCACACCCTCCAAGGCACAGCTGACTACATGTCCCCAAGGCCCATTTCCTTCCATTTTCCAAGAGATACATACACAAGCTCCATGTGGACAGCTGAAATGAGGACAAGTGATGAAGGCACAGCCTATACTCAATGACACAGGATCTGAGATGTGTAACTAAGCCTGCAGTTGGTTGGCAGTTGCCTGGGAATAATGAGTGGTTTAAAAAATCAATACAATGATGCAACCAGTGCTGTGGCACAGCAAGTTAAACTGCCACTTACAACAACAACATCCCATATCAGAGCACCAGTTCAAGTGCTGGCTACTCTGTTTCTTTTTTTTTTTTTCTTTCTTTCTTTTTTTTTTTTTTTTTTTTTTTTTTTTTTTTTTTTTTGACAAGCAGAGTGGACAGTGAGAGAGAGAGACAGAGAGAAAGGTCTTCCGTTGCCGTTGGTTCACCCTCCAATGGCCGCCGCGGTAGGTGCGGCAGCCGGTGCACCGCACTGTTCCGATGGCAGGAGCCAGGTGCTTCTCCTGGTCTCCCATGGGGTGCAGAGCCCAAACACTTGGGCCATCCTCCACTGCACTCCCTGGCCACAGCAGAGAGCTGGCCTGGAAGAGGGGCAACCGGGACAGGATCGGTGCCCCGACCGGGACTAGAACCCGGTGTGCCGGCGCTGCAAGGCGGAGGATTAGCCTATTGAGCCGCGGCGCCGGCCGGCTACTCTGTTTCTTTTTTTTTTTTTTTTTTAACTTTTATTTAATGAATATAAATTTCAAGTGTACAGCTTATGGATTACAATGGCTTCCCCCTCCCATAACTTCCCTCCCACCCGCAACCCTCCCCTCTACCACTCCCTCTCCCCTTCCATTTGCATCAAGATTCATTTTCAATTCTCTTTATATACAGAAGATCAATTTAGTATAAAGATTTCAACAGTTTGCACCCACATAGAAACAAAAAGTGAAACATACTGTTTGAGTACTAGTTATAGCATTAAATCAAAATGTACAGCACATTAAGGACAGAGATCCCACATGAGGAGCAAGTGCACAGTGGCTCCTGTTGTTGACCCAACAAATTGACACTCTAGTTTTTGGTGCCAGTAACCACCCTAGGCTGTCGTCATGAGTTGCCAAGGCTATGGAAGCCTTCCAAGTTTGCCGACTCTGATCATATTTAGACAAGGTCATAAAAGACAGAGTGAGGATAGTAACCAATGATCCTAAGAGTGGCATTTACCAGGTTTGAACAATTATACAGCATTAAGTGGGGAAGAGGACCATCAGTACACACAGGTTGGGAGTAGAGCCATTGGTGGTAGAGTAGAGGTTATGATTACACAGGAATGAGGCCCAAGTACACTAGTCAGGGTCTAGAAAAAAGAACAGAGTCATTATTAGAGGAGCTAAGAAAGGTGCTATCTAGGCTACAATTAAGTTTTCTGATTGAGAGGCAAATAGAACCTGATAGAAGGGGCTTGATAATAATCTGGTGGGCTTTAGGCCTTGTAAGTTAAGAGGCCCAGACCTATCTATCTCTTCACATGGGGTATATCCTAAGGGAGGTGTGAACCTCCTAGGGGAAGGCACTCTGTTGACTTTCATTACTTGGCTGGCCTGGGAGGAGAGCTGGCCAGGTAAAGGCAGGTGGCATCTCTAACAAGAAATTTACAGTTCTGCCTGCAATGTTGTTGACCCTACTTGACCATATCCTCAGCTGCAGTGGTCACTTTGGAAGTTGGGCTGAGTGAAGGGCTTTTCAGCTTAGAGCCAATAAGATCTGTGGCTCTGACCTGGGCATCCTTCGACTCCGGGGCAGGTCCATTTCCAGGGATCCAACTCTTGGCAGAGCTGCCAGGGCTCTTCACAAGCTGACTTCTGCTGAAGCCCAGGCTTACCACATTGAAAGCCACTGCAGTGGACTGGCCTGTTGGGTCTCCTTGAGGGCAGATAACTGTACAGATCAGCCATTAATAGGCCTGCCACCCATTCCTTCTGATGCCTAGCTTTCTTTTCCTCCTGGTTTTTGTTAAAGCAGACCAGAGAATGCAAGGCAAGGGAATGCCCGTGTCCCATCTCTAATCTTTGGTGGCCTGAACTGCAGGTCTATAGTCACAGGCATGTTCTGTAGTAGTTTTTCTAAGGTAGACAATGCCCATGAGGAAAATTATACTCTGTTTCTAATCTAGCTCCCTGTTAATGTGCCTGGGAAGGCAGTCAAAGAGGGACCAATTGTTGAGCTCCTGCCATTCATGTGGCAGATCCAGATGGAGTTCCTGACTCTTGGATTCAGCCTGGTACAGACCTGCTTTTGTGGCCATTTGAGGAGTGAACCAGTATATGGAAGGTCTCAGCTTTGTCTCTCCCACTCTGCATTTTAAATCAATCAAGACATCATTTAAAAAATAAGTCAATGTAATATTCAGCACCTTGCTGTAAGAACTTGACTAGAAAAATCCATGGCCATGGCTCACTTTACTTAGAAAGCTTGTTGAGACACAGTGTAAAAGCAGAAAACTTGAGCTTATAATTGAACTATTTATAATTACAACCAAAGGTAGATTGTTGTAATCGCAACACATATAAATTACTTTAGATTCTTTCCAAAACATGGACTAACCTTTAGCAGAAGCTCAGATGCCCTTTAATTTACTCGGTGAACAGATGTGGAAATAGATATTCACTACTAATAAACCTATTGCATTGTTGCTCATTTAATAAATACCACATCCATGTGCACAGCATGTACCTGTTTCATTGTATGACTTTGCTAAGTGGCATTAACACTGGAAGGTCAGCAGTGCCAGAGATTCTCAATAGGAAGCAGATTCCCGAGTTATATTTGGTTTTCCAAGACTGGCACATTCTGTACACTGGGACCATCGCTGTTATCCCTATGCCACCTCAGTCTGCAAGGCTTTCTCCTCCTAGAAGGGGGACTGGACCAGTGCTGACCTTCAGGAACAGCCGTCTTAACCTGTGAACTCCAGTTTGTTGATTTGACCCACAACCAAGGGAACATTACCTAGTGACAGAGTTTGCCCTGCAGGACCCACTGAACTGTATCTTCTCTGTGCAACATTTGTGAAGGCAGGTTGAGTATAACAATGCTTTCCTTTTATTTTCATAGGTTTTTGCTTGAATACATTAAGGCTGAGATACTGGAAGATATAAAGCTCCAAGAGTATATCAGGTGAGGTATTATAATTGGTTGATCTTTGGTATCCTGGTGATGGCCCCATCTCAGACACTATGAATAAGAAAGATGATCATTGGATGAATCTGTGGTACTTCTGTTGTGGTTGGAGAAGCAAAGGAACTCAAAGAGACTTGGTTTAGTTTATGAATCCAATCAATTTTGACTCCTGAGTACATTGCAACAATGCAATCAGCCACCCAACTTGCTTTGATTATTATTCCAGAGGATGGGGAGCCCAATTCCCATCTATTTTTCAGTGTATCAGGGTATAGAACCTTGTTTCTGCCCTTTGGGTATGTATAATCACATTTGCAGGCCCTACAAAATTATCAACTAAAAATTAGCCTGCTACAGATTTATTGAATTTCAAGTCCCACCTGTGGCTGCCTTGGCAGGGCCAGAACATATGATTTTGCAGTAGTTATACAGCCTGTGGGCCAGATGTTCCCTGAGCATGGTGCATTTTCCGACACATAACAGACCCTTTTGCTGCTTATCTAAATTATACTCACAACTATTCTACCCCAAAGCAAGCACTTCTCTCTTTTAAGTTTATGGGGATTTCGCTGGCATCCAATCATATCTGCATTCACTGTATACCTTGCATTGCTATTTAACTTTTTAGCATTCTGTGAACTCTGGCCACAGAAATCCTGGGTTCCACTGTTTTTGTTTTCCCCCAGAGGCGATCCACAGCATAGCACGTGGACATGCAGCATAGCTATACAGAGATAAATGAATGTGACTTTGGCCTGTGTACATTCCCATCCTGGAAGACTGGAGAAATTCAAACAGACAGTTTATTTTTTTGAAAGTCAAAAAGGTTGTATAAAATAATAGAAAGAAATAAGTAGTTTTGAATAGTCTTTGAAATTAGAAATACTCAAATTTTTTAGAAATCCTACACTAGAAATATTTCTCTTGAAAGTGCACATATGTTTTAAAGTACTTGTTTATGGTACAGGGATGATCTTCAGGAAGATGATTCTTTTCCTCTACGGAATAACAGCTGGCTTAGGAAGATAAATAAAAACTCAAAAATACTTCTTTCCCCCAAGGGAAGAAGCTGTCTGCGCTTGGAGATTTGTCTTCAATCCACGGCCCCCGGGGGTTACTGTCTGTGATTCGAACATCCACTCTGTCTTGTCCTGCTCTGTCATGCTGTCCCTCTCCGTCCCACACAGTTCACTCTGCTGGAGAATCCCCGGCAGCTGTTCCCTCCCAGTTATTTGGCTTTTGCTCCTGGATACTTTGAGCTTTTTTACTATTTCTTCCACTTCCACTAAATCTCTTTGCTAAACAAATTGCACCTAGTATTGAAATGCTTTCTATATTTTTAGAAAAAAAAATATGGGAAAACAGAATTTATCAGCATCTACTGCCTATGTGGACCACCATTCAGAACATTTTAAAATACTTTCCTTCCTTCCTTTAGTGGGACTAGAAAACTCCATATGTTTTTCTAGCCCCCAAATATGACTTGCTTATTAATATTTCCTGAAATTAATAAGCTTTGTAGGTTCTTGCCACATATTCAGAGAATAATTCTGAATACCGGCTCAAATAGACCAGACAACATGGTAAATTTTAAGGATTTTATTCAGTGAGAGATATGGATAGGAGAGTGAAAGCTTTATCTAAGGGAAAAAGAAAAGTCTAGAGGCTAAGTTGGTGTCTGTACCAAGCAGAGAGCAGGCCAGGAGCCAGCCATGTGCAGCAAACATGCAGGCAGGAAAGCCCGGCATGGTGGCCCCAAGGTCACGTGCCCCGAAGGCACGGGCAGCAAGGGCAGCAAAGGGCAATAAGAGAAGGACCCACTGTGCTCCAGGCCTTTTACCCACTTCCAAAGGGGAGTGATTACGTAGCCTGATTGGCAGGTGGGCATATGGGTGGGATCAGGTAGGGGTGTGAGACCACACAGGGGTCATGGTGAAGGTGCGGTCTTCCAGCTCACAAATCTAATCAATTTTATCCTATCTGCCTGCCTCCATCAAGGGGCAGTAAGGGAAGTAAAAGATCCATGAACTTTTTGAGGCTTCCTGGAAAATGACTCCTGATCTGCTTTCTCAACTTTTGATTCACATTAAAACCTTAACAGAGCTATGAAGTGAAATAACGTGTTTTAGTGTAAAGCATTGGCCATACTGAAAAACAAAACAAAGTAGGATTACACAACAGGAGAACTATTCCACAAACTTTCAGTGTGTGTCCTCTCTGGCTGTATGAAAATGCCCAAACAGAAAAGTCTCTCAGTTGGGTAAACATCTGGACTTGCAATTAAAATGCCACGTGGGAGACCTGCATCCCACACTGGAGTGTTCAGTGTCTTGCTAACGCACACCCTGGGAGGCGGCACTGATGGCCCAAGTAATTGGATTCCTGTCACACACTCAGGACTCATGTGGTGTTGTTGGCTTCTGGCTTTGTGACCAGGCCCAGCTCTGGCTGTTGCAGGCATTTAGGGAGTGAATCAACACATGGGAGATTTATCTTCCTGTCATCTTTCTCTTTCTTTTAAATGGATAAAACCAAAAGGAAGGAAGGAAGGGAGGGAGGGAAGGAGGAAGAAAGAAGAAAAAGGAAAGAAGGAAGGAAGGAAAAGAAAGATGAAAGAAAAGTGTCTTTCTTAGAAAAGCATGAAGGGGAGAAGGTCCTCAGTAGATGAAACAAAGACAACTTGGTAGATAGAAAGGGTTTAAATGAAGTATGGGGGCTGGCGCTGTGGCACAGTGGGTTAACACCCTGGCCTGCAGCGCCAGCATCCCATATGGGCACCGGTTCTAGTCCCAGCTGCTCCACTTCTGATCCAGCTCTCTGCTATAGCCTGGGAAAGCAGTATAAAATGGCCCAAGTCCTTGGGCCCCTGCACCCGTGTGGGGTGGGAGACCCGGAAGAAGCTCCTGGCTCCTGGCTTTGGATTGGCGCCGCTCCAGCTATTGCGGCCAACTGGGGAGTGAACCAGTGGATGGAAGACCTCTCTCTCTCTGCCTCTTCTTCTCTGTGTAACTCTGACTTTCAAATAAATAAACAAATCTTTAAAATAAAATAAATAAGGTACGAATCCCAAGACTAAGAACAAGCTTGTAGCATGAAAGCGTTATTGAGAGACGTTGAGTATATACCTGGGCAGCAGGCATAGGAAGAGATATTGTGATGTTTCTTTCTCAGTTTTACATTCAGGGGTTAATTACTTTTCAAGACGTTGAATCCTGCTCAATATGTTCAAAGTCAGGAACAGGACTGCCAATGCTTGAGGAGGAGCAAACTCTCAAGGCAAGAGGAGGACCCAGTGGGCAAACCTGCTTGCAGCCTGGTGGACTGGGTGGGAGGTTCGTTAGGATGCATCAGTGCCATTCTTTGAGAAAATGATGCCAGTGTGAAAAATTGCTGGGGGAGGAAGGGAGATCTAGTTCTGAAGTCCAGATGGCTGCTGTCCCAGGAGCGAGCCGTGTGTGAGTGTTGATGGACGGTTGGTCATGAGACCAGGGAGACAGGGTGTACCTAAAGACAACAGTTAGCAGACACAGTTCTTAGAGACAGTGAGGAAAGAGGATGAACTGCAGTCCCCCTGCAGCACATGTGGACACTGGACGTAAAGAGACTGCCGTCCACACTGATTGGTGCTAGTGCTGCTTCCGAAGGAACAAATAGGGCCTCTGTGAATCCCAGAGGCATTGTATGGGGAATAAGTGCTTGTCTTCTTTGCCTTTGACTGGCCAGACAGTAGAACTCACTTGCTATCACATGCAGAGTACGGATGGCTGCCAAATTTTGGTTTGGGGGTTACTCTGTGCCATGAGTTTCTATCTATGAGCTGAAGAACACAGGGGTAGCAAAAGATAGAAGAGAAAAGCAGAGAGCAGGAAACTCAGTTTTGATTCTTGGGGTGGGGATAGGGGATGGTAAATCAGCAGGAAGCCTGCAATCCCAGGTAAGTGAACAGATAGAGGAGACAGGCAGTGTGTGTCCGAGGGTGATTAGCCGGAGGAAATTTGACCTCCGTGACTGCACAGCTCTGGCTGTGTGTCCTCAGCAGGACTAAGCCTCAGCCGCTGAAAGGGAGATGGAGAAGACAGTGCTAAGAAGGATCCTGTCAGGGTAAGTGCCCCCTGCTTTTTTTTCTTTTTATAAGATTTATTCATTTATTTATTTGAAAGGCAGAGAGAAAGAGATCTATCTTCTAATTCACTTCCCAAACAGTCACAATAGTCCAGACTGGGTCAGGGGTCTCCCAAGTGGGTGGGAGGGGTTCAAGTACTTGATGCTTTCCCAGATACATTATTAGGGAGCTGAATCAGAAGTAGAGCAGCCAGGACTCTAACTGCCACTCAGACAGGGGATGCTGGTGCTACAGGCAGCAGCTTAAGCCACTGCACCATAGCGCCGGCCGCCGGCCTCTGCTTAGTTCAGCTTGATCTTTTGCACTTCATGACTCATAGTAGTTTTAATACAGGCAAATGAGCAAGCATCATTAAAAGTCACATGTCAATTTGTTTAGCAACACTAATAAATAAAATGGGATACTGGCTCTTTAAAATATTCAAAATTCCCAAGGTAAAGAACCATATTGAAAGTTCTTGCTTCTGTTGGTGATCATGTGATTGAAAATTTAGCTATTCTGTTATGGTTAGCAGGTGGCTGTGTTACTAATCACCAAGCTGATGCACGTGTCTAGGTGTCTAGTTTTGATCTCAGCAAAGCACAGAGTAAGGTTCAGACAGGTTCAGGTTAGTCTAAGCCGAAAGCCTGAAAGTGATGGCTAGAAAGTGAGATTTTCTGCAAAGATTTTGTGTCACTGATGCAAAGACAATCTTGATAAAAAAGATAGTTCCCAAACATAAAATAACTTCCTGAAGGGTTTTGATTTCATCACCGTGTTTAAATGCTTCTTTCAAGCCAGCTCTTCATGGTAGAAGCATAACCAAAGTTTAAAGATTTAATCTCTTTGGATCATCTAAAAATAAGCTCATCTCTTGCAATTGTAAATAACTATGTTAATAAAACTCTGCCACAGCTGTTATAAACTTTATAGGAAGTCATCTCATCTTTTGGATGGCTACTTAGCGAAATTCAGCAAAGACACAATGGATTATGTTATGAAAATGAAGGGGTATAATCACTTCCTTTTTCTTGCAACACATCTTAGATAGGACTTTATGACTTTTTTTGGTCCAAATTGAATAACTAAGATGCAAATTGCTTTCCTTCATTTATTCTTTCTGATATGTTAATTTCCCCAGATTTTTTTCAGGCATCTATTCTATTGCCAATTAAATCTCTATATTTGTCCAGGGACTATTCCTGTCTCTAATGTTGAGTCCAACTGTCTTCCAAGTAGGGCACCCTAGGGAGTGCATAAGATTATACCCTGGAATGAATAAAGTAAATATTGTAACAGATTTCTTTTTATCTTCTTAAAATTTTATTTTTGTTGTGATTTATGGCCTATAGAACATGTTTATGTCATAGTCTATAATTTACAATGTAGAAGCTTTAGAAATCAGTAAATGTATAAACTGGATTTTCAGTGAATGCATTCTTTATAAAGTGATAAGGTTTTGTGACCCAGAGAAACTTTGAAATTCATGGCCTACAGAATCTGTCAACCTCAAGGCTGTCAGACACACTTGTGCTTTATTTTGAAGACATGCAGCAAGAAATGAAGAGATTTTCCCATGGACCAAATAGGGCTCCTTCTGGGCATCATATACAGGACTGTGGATTGCTTGTACCTCTGCTCAGTTCCAACAAAGACAGCCAGAAGGTCTTTCATAAACTTACTTTTGTGATATGAGGTGATCCACAAAAGCAGGCAGCCCAAGGCAGAGGCCCACTTGTTTGGATATTAGCATGGTCTTGGTGAGCACTCAACGACACTGCAGTGCTTGCCCACTGTAGGTGGAAGCTGTGTTTTAGGAAACAATTAAAACTAAACTGAAATCAAGAATAGGTTGGTTTCTGATCATTCAAAAACATTAAGCATAAATCAAATTGATTTGCAGTATTACTCCATAGTTAATGAGGAGTCAGTGCAGCTGCTTTTTGGGTAATTGGTGAACAAACACAAAGTGTGCAGTTAGTAAGTTTTGACATATTTACATACCATGTATTTTTTTTAAAGATTTATTTATTTGAAAGGCAGAGTTAGAGAGAAGCAGAGAAAGAGAGAGGTCTTCCATCTGCTGGTTCACTCTCCAGATGGCTGCAATGGGTGGAGCTGTGCCAATCTAAAGCCAGGAGCCAGGAGCTTCTTTCAGGTCTCTGACATAGGTACAGGGGCCCAAGGACTTGAGCCATCTTCTACTACTTTCTCAGTGAGCTGGATGGGAAGTGGAGCAGCCAGGACGTAAACCAGTGCCCATATGGGATGCCGCACTGCAGGCGGTGGATTTACCAACTACGCCACAGTGCCAGCTCCATATAAACTATGTATTTTTGAAGCTATCAATACAAGTAGAATTTTATATAATGAATCCATTGATATATGTCCGGTATTGTGTGCTGGATTCTTTCATTCAGCATAATTATCTTAGGACTCTTTCTTGTTGCTTGGCCTATCAGTGTGCTTTCATTTAATAAAATTCTAGAAAATGCAAATTAATCTGCTGGGCCTGGAACCTGACCAATGGTTGCATGGGGTAAGGTGTAGGCGTGGGAGGGGAATGAGGAAGAGACTGCCAAAGAGCATGAAAACACTTTAGGATACCATAGATGTTTACCCTTTTAATTATTGACAGTTGCATGGATGTATGTTGTATAGATTTGTGAAAACATCAAATTGTACACAAAAAGCAATAGACTTGACTCCTTGCTAACTGCAGAATAATGCTTTGAATGCAGCTGCATTTGCCATAGCTCCAGAACAGAAATCAGATGTCCATCAAGCAGAGGAGCTGGTAAACAAAGGGTGATGTATTCAAGTAAGGAAATGCCATTCGGCAGTGAGTAGGGGATGAATCTTCAGGTATAAGTGTTTCTATTGGTCTATACTTACTGCTGTCTTGGGTAAATAGCTAAGGGAGGAATGGATGGAGCATATGTAGGAGGATGTTTAACTATTCAAGTGACTATCAGCCATTAACGATGGGTGTGTCATTTTGCACTCTCATGTATTCCTTCCTAACACTGGGCATTGCCAGTCTTTGCAACCGTTTCTACTTCTTTCTATCTTCTTCCATGATGTCTGAGTTTCAACTTTTTCAGATTGTCTTCTAGGTCTTGAAGCGTCTGTATATTTTCTACATACAAGTGTTGGATATGTGTTGCGCAAATATATTTGTCGGTTTGCATCATGCCTTCTGTTCTCTTAGCAGCATCTTTGAAGTTGCAGATATTTCTTATGTTGATCAAGTCTTACCTATTAACTTGTTTTTATGGTCTGTACTCTTGAAATTATATTTAAGAATGCTTTTCTAAACCAATGTCATAGATTTTCTCTTGTTTCTAGAACTTTTATAGATTTTGATTTTATATTTAGGTCTGATGTGGCAGGCTCTTCTTAAGAAGTATGCTGTGGTCTTTTTAAATCTTTCTTACCTAATGCTATTTAGTGCTATAACCTTCCCCCAGTACCACTTTAGTAGTCTCACACATGGATGGATACATTGTGTTTTTATTTTTATTCAGTTTAAAGTGAATTATAATTTCTCTTTTGGATTCTTTTTGACTCATAAGCTATTAAGAATGTGTGATTTCATTTTCACATATTTTACTATTTCTCATGTCTTTCTCTTATAGAGTTCTAATGTAGTTCCATTGCAGTCATGGCATATATTTTGCATTACTTGAAATTTTTAAATTTATTTGTTTCTTGCCCTGTAAGAGAGTCTTTCTTGGGACATGTTTCATATGCAGTTGAACAGAATATTTATTCTGCTCTTTTGTATTTTTACTGATTCATGTCTATTACATTTTCAATTACTGAAAGTGAATTCTTAAAATCTCCAACAATAATTATCTATGTTTTTCTTTCTCTTTCCTGTTCTATCAGGTTTTTTCATGTGTTTCTCAGCTGCTGTTATTAGGCACACATGTTTAGGGCTATTAATATTTTACCTTAATAATATAATCTTTTATCATTATAAAATTATCTGTACCATGGTAATATTCTTTGCTCTGAAATTTACTTTACCTAATATAATTACAACCACTCTCCCTATCATTTGGATCTTTCAACCACTGGTTCACTCAGATAGCGAAGATGTTCAGGGCTGGGCTGGGCTGAAGCTGGGAACTCCATCGAGGTCTCCCATGCGGGTGGCAGGGATACAGGTACTTGGACCGTCTTCTACTGCCTTCCGAAGCACATTAGCAGGGAATGGGATCAGAAACAGAGCAGCCATGACTTGAACCAGAGCTCAAATATGAAATACGGTGTTGCAAGCTTACCATTTAAATGGCAGTACCTCAATGCTGGCCCTTGCTTTTACCAATTTTTTTGATTACCAGTTTTGAACAATTTAATTATTATATATCTAGATGCAGTTTTTCATGTTTATTGTGCTTCATTTTTGTTTGTGGAGACAGGTTTTAAATTATTTTTGTTTAACTTTTTATTTGTATGAGGTGAACAAATGTCATGTTATTCGTATATACAGATTTAAGAATATACTGATACTTCCCAAGCTACCCTCCTTCCTACCCCTGTTCCCACTCTCCCGCCCCCTTCCCTTCTGATTTTTTTCTTTTTAATGTTTAACAGTGATGTGCTGTCAGTTTATTTTATCACCACAAGCTTAACCTCCACTAACAGAATTTAACAAGTAGTAAACAGAAAAACCACTGCTCCTCAAGAGTGGAGACAAGGGATGTGAGCAATAATCAAATTGCAAAATGTCAGTTTCACTCACATATATTGGGTTTTTTAACTCTGTATATTAGTTACCACAAACCAGGGAAAACATACGATATTTGATTTCTTGGCACTGGCTTATTTCACTAAGCATACTAGTCTCCAATTGCATCCATTTTATTGCAAAAGACAAGCTTTTATTATTTATTCCTAAATATTTGATTTTTATGGTTATTGTAAATGGAGCTTCTTTCTTGATAGCTGTGAGCTCATTTTTAGCATAAAAGCTACTTTTTTGTATGTTTATTTATTCTGTGGGAATTAGTTAATCAATTCTAACAGATTTTGCTGGGGTGATTATATTTTTCCATATTCAACATCATGTTATCTGCAAACATGACAATTTGACTTCCTTTCTTCCAATTTTGATGCCCTTTATTTATTTCTCCTCCCTAACTGCTCTTGCTGAAACTTCTAGTGCTGCATTGGGTAATCTTGGTGAGGGTGGACATGCTTGTTGTGTCCCATATCTGAGGGGAAATGCTTTCAGCTTTTGTTCATTCAGTATGATATTGGCAGTTGGCTTGTGCTATAAAGCCATCAGAATTTTGAGGAACGTTCCTTCTGTACCTAATTTGTGGAGAGATTTTATCATGAAAGGGTGTTGAATCCTATCAAATGCTCTTTCTGCATGTATTGAGATGACAATACAATTTTTGCTCTTCATTCTATTCATTTGATTTATGACACTGTTGTGTGGTTGTTGAAACACTCTTGCATTTCTGGATAAAGCCCACTTGATCATGATGTGTGATCTTTTTGATGTGGTTTTGGATTTGATTTGCTAGTATATTGTTCAGCATCTTTGCATCTATGTTCGTTAAGGATATAGGTCTCTAGTTTTCATACGGTGTCTGGTTTGGTTTTGATATCAAAGTAATGCTGGCCTCATAGAAAGAGGTTAGCAGAGTTCCATCTTGTTCAATATTTTGGAATAGTGAAGAGCATTTGAGTTTTTTACTTCCTCTTTGAAACCTTTGTAGAATTCAGTAGTCTCAGATAGATTTTCGTCTTAATCAACGTCAGCTGTGTCTATACGTGACACAGTGATCTAGTCAGCTGCTGTTCACAGTGATAGAAGTGCAGCTTTGGGGCCAGTGCTCTGGCATAGCAAGTAAATCTATCACCTGCAGTGCCAGCATCCCGTATGTGCGCTGGTTAGAGACCTGGCTGCTCCACTTCCTATCCAGCTCTCTGCAATGGTTTGGGAAAGCAGTGGAAAATGGCCCAAGTCCTTGGGCTCCTACACCTTTGTGGGAGACCCGGAAGAAGCTCCTGGCTCCTGGCTTCAGGTGGGCCCAGCTCCAGCCGTTGTGGTCATTTGGGGAATGAACCAGTGGATGAAAGATCTCTTTCTCTCTCTCTACCTCTGCCTTTGCCTCTCTGTAACTCTGCCTTTCAAAATAAATATTTCTTTAAAAAATGTGGCTTTGCGATGGGGGAGGGTTTTCTTGGGTGTGTATCTTTGGCCCATAGAGAATTTGGTGTCAGTCTCCTGGGCGAATGTGATAGCCAGGGCCTTGTTTTGCTATCGAGATAGACAAGGGTGGCTGCCCCCTTATCCTACCTGTAAGCCTGAGTGATGCTGGGGCTTGTGGCACCAATTGCTGTGGCTCTAGGACTGTGGGATACAGACGGATGCTTCCTTGGGTCCCGTTAGAAGATTCCTACTATTGTTGTGGCTTATAATACCAACAACCCTAGTCTTAGGACTACAGGATGTGAAAAAAAGCCTGTTCCAGTCCTATAGGGTGACTACAAGATACACAGTTATATTCGCAGGGTCTTAGTCCACCCAAACGAGGATGAACTGGGTCCGAAGAAAGGTAAGTGTGCCGCTCGCCTGTTTCCCAGCCTCCCGATCCGGGAGACAGTCAGACACAGCGGGGAGTCAAGTCAAGTCAAGCAAGTAAGAACTTGGTTTATTGCACGTGTAGCAAAGCCTTATAAAGCACAAGACCGCAGGATTACTGGGACAGGGCATAAGGACCAACCAATTACTTAAAAGGTCATTTTACGGGGTGACTTTTTACAGAACCAGCCATATGTCTGTACACTCATCATCAGTTGTCACTTCCCCTGATGCTGCGCAGCCAATCAGCTTTGGTGGTAAACGACTTTGGGTACCGCCCACCTTACTTCCTTTGGGTGCCATCTTTGAATTGCCTCCTGTGCCTAATTTCCCCACAATATTTGCTTTGTGGGGTAAGAATCCAAAGAGGTGGACTGCAAATAGCTTCTCCTGTATGTGCAATGGGTAGGTTCCAGTGGTAGTGAGAAATTTAGAATGAACTGTTACAGTCCTGGTGCTGCAGAGTAGAGTGAGGTCATTACCCAGATCTTGCAGATATTTTATGGCCTGCTTCTGCTGTTGGTCCCCAGAAGCTAAGGTGAATCCCCCTAGTTTAGATAGAATGTGAGAGCACAGCTCTGGTGTAATGCCCCAAAACTCCCACAGTTGCAGGAAGCAGGGGATCTGTCCTTTGCACCACATGTTGCCCTGATTCTGACTGAGGCTGGTAGGGGCAGAACAGAGGAGTGCTGTACTACCTTTCAATGCCAAGTAGGGAGCTCCACGGCGCTGGGAGAGAGGAAGAAAGCAGAGTAGCTTCCCTGCTCCAAGCCCAGCAGTTGATCAGACCCCAGGCTGAAGTTAGCGAGTGAGTGACTGTGGAATTCCCTCCCAGCTCAAACTGCAAACAGCAGGTCCCCCAGCGATGTTTTCCTATCTTGACGTGGTAAGTGGGTGACTCGCAGCTGGCGGCTGGTTGCACCATGCAGGTGGCTGCCGCAGTGTCTCTGTCTTCTCGCCTCTCATCCCGCGGAGTCTTCACTGATTTTTGTAATTTTTCACTGAAATTTCCCACCAATCAGACCCCTGGAAACATAGTCCTTCCTTCATTCTTTTCATAAATGGAGCAGCATGTGTTAGCATCAATAGAGTCTATTCTGCTATCTTGGATTGCCTGTACTCACCTTACTAGGATGACACTTCCTTCCTGCTAGTGCTGGGTGCCCTGCTCTCCCTTCACAGGGTGAGGTGGGCACCCTGCCCGCCCGATCAGCCCTGCAGGTCAGACTCAGTCAGTGTGGTGCACACGGTTCTCCCTCATACGATATCACCAGTGACATGGGCTGCCACAGACTCCCTCTCATCTCGCCCTAAGAAGATCCTATCTTCTCCAGTCCCCAACTGTGAGATTCGCCAGTGGTGTCCCCACTCACTGCTGCACGTTTGCACTGCCCACGCTGTCCACTGCATCTCTCTTCTTTCTGTAGAATTTCTAATGCAGACTTCTCTCTAACTCTCCCCTGGGAGTAGTGACTCTGCTTTTCTTCCGTTACCCTCCCATGGTCAAAATCAGCATGTCTTTTCCCTATTCAGCTTCTTGGATCACCTAGAAGAATAATCCTTAACCAGGAACCCTATAAAGACTCATGATTTCTTCAAATATTTTTGTGCCTCATTCCCTCGGGTACTAAAGTACACATACACACACATGCACCTTCACACACACACACAGAGTCATGCATTGTATGATGATGCAGATACATACTGAGAAATGCATCACTAGTCAGTATTATACCATAAAGAGTACATACATATACTAAGGTGATTATGAAGTCACTATTGACATGGGCTACTGTGCATGTGGGCCATTATTGATCAAAGTGCCATTGTTGGTATAGCTCTGTGTGTGTGTGTTTGTGAGTATGTGTATATCAATAAATACATCATGTTGTCCCATACCTGACACTGACTGATCGCCTTTTAATTGTTTTTTAATTACTCTTTCTCTATTGGTTTCTTTATTGTTGACTTCTATTGTTATATGCTGTTAATCCCATCTAGGTTATGTTTCATCATATATATATATATATATATATATACATATATATTTCTCTAAATGTTCAGTTTTCATCTTTTTGTAAGCCCACATCTTTATCCTTTGAACACATTTTATAAATGTATTTTGTAATAACTCTTTTATATATAATTTTATATATAATTTATATATAATTTCTGGGTCTGTTTCAATTGATTGACACTTCTGTTTATTATAGATTGTATTTTTTTTATTAATTTTATATGCATAACAATGTTTTATTCAATGCTACATACTATGAACATTATTATTTTTCTTATAAATATTTTTGTATTCTTATACTTTTGCAATTTGATTTGGCTTACAAAGATTTGTGCCTTGTTTTTAAGGCTTCTGACCCATGGTAAGAGTATGCTTTAGTTTAGGACTCATTATTGGCAGCTACTGAAGCAAATTCCTGCATACTGTGCTGTCCAGTGGCTTAGGACCCCAGCTACGTTCATATCCTTATTTCAGTTTTGGACCCTGTCCCTTCATTTTTGTAGGTAGTTCTTTTCCCAGTCGTTGATTCTCAAATTACCAGTATTTTTTTGAGTTCCTGAGCAGGAACTCTGTGGGTTTCTGGGTGCTCTCTCTCTGTGAGCTCTGCTCGTTTATTCTCTATAATCTATTCTTTGAACCCTAGTTCCCTTCTTCTTCTGTGACTCACAGCTTTGCGTTTGCACATTGGCATTCTGCTGGGTTCCACCTGGGCTTTGCCTGTCATTACTGTATTCCACAAGCTGTCTGTCATTAGTAAGCTTGGGATATCCCGAGATTTGCCCCCATTTGTTTTCTTCTTTTAGGGGTCACTCCCACTCATCTGTCACAGCTGGTAGCCAATAACTGCTGTCTTGAAGACATCGTTACCTATGTTCTGTTTACTTTTTGTGGTGTAGTTTCTAGCAGTAAGGTAGTTTCAACCCCATTAATCCCATTTTTTTCAGAGACAAAAAGTTTTCAAGGCAGGTATACAGGTTATTTACTAGTCAGGAAGTGAATTTTAATTCTTAAGAACTATTATTGGCCGCTGTTGCGGCTCAATAGGCTAATCCTCCGGCTGTGGCGCCGGCACACCAGGTTCTAGTCCCAGTTGGGGGGCCAGATTCTGTCCCGGTTGCCCCTCTTCCAGTCCAGCTCTCTGCTGTGGCCCGGGAGTGCAGTGGAGGATGGCCCAAGTGCTTGGGCCCTGCACCCCATGGGAGACCAGGATAAGCACCTGGCTCCTGGCTTCGGATCAGCGCAGTGCGCCGGCTGCAGAGCGCTGGCTGCAGAGGCCACTGGAGGGTGAACCAATGGCAAAGGAAGACCTTTCTCTCTGTCTCTCTGTCTCTCACTGTCCACTCTGCCTGTCAGAAAAAAAAAAACTATTATTTACTTTGTATGTATTGGGAAGGCATGAATAGATATCTTTTTTTCTCATGCCAAGCCTTGACATAGAAACATTGCAATGGGTGTGAGTTTTGTCTTCTGCATGCCAGGGTTTTTTTTTCTTTTAATTTCCCATCTCTTCTGTTTTAAGAACCAAATGTTCTATTCTCTCTATTTATTAAATTCTGCTGGTACATTGGAGATGGAACCCACCCTTCGTTTCATCACATGCGCTGCAAATATTTGAGTGAAAAACCTTTCTTGTCCGCAGATATTTACATTACATATGTCTGTCTATTTTGTCATAAAAGATTTGATTTCTGCCTAAAGGAATTTTTGGCATGAAGAAATAGATGGCAGGAATGTGCGTGGAGAATTTTGGTCAGCTCTTGTTGGCCATTCTCAATCAATTCTTGAGAAGTGGTTCTTTAGAGCTGTCTTTGTCTTCATACTCACATCCCTTCCTGCTTAACAGGAGGCAAATTAAGCTGTGTCTAGGAAAAAAAAAAAAAAAACACCTGAATCATAAAACAGAAGATCTCTGTAAATTGGATCCTGCAAATCTCTAAACCCACTACAGGTAATTGATTTTAAAACTAGACACATAGGCACATATACCAATGCTAGCTGAAAAATCTTTCATACTAACAAAACTGGGAAACAACGTAATTGACTCAAAATTAAGTATTGTGGAAATGCATGCTGGTGTATTCATTTGGTGAAATAGATACTTCACTGAATGGAATGAATGTTCTACACCATTTACAGCAATGTTGTAGAGGAATATATAGAAGAATAGGAAAATTACTCATGATATGGGGTTACATTAAAGAATAACAGTCAAGGGAGAAGGCATTTGGTCTCACAGTTAAGATATTCATGTCTCACAACAAAGTACCTGGGTTTGATCTCCAGCTCCAGCTCCTGACTGTAGCTTCCACCAACGTATACAACAGTGTCAAATGATTGGTTTCCTGCTACACAGGTTTGAGACTTGGATGAGTCCCCATCTTCCAGCTTTAACATTAACCTGGTCTTTGCTGTTGTGAGCATTTTGGGAGCTCTCTCTGTTTTTCTGTTACTCTCTCTCTTTGTCTTTCTCTGTCTCTCTCTCTTTCAAATAAATAATAAGCAACTTAAGAAAAGAAATAATGACTGAAAACTCTATTCTAACACTCATTTTTCAAAATGTTTAATAAAGAATGCAAAGAAAAGTGATGTTAGTCACCATGACCTACATTAACTACAGCTTATTTTATGCTTAATTTTATATGTAATTTTTTTCTGTAATGATCATGCATGATATTGATGTCAGTAAAATATAAAAAGATAAATAAATATTTAAAAGGGACAGACAGAACTGCGTCAAGATAGTGATAAGCTCTTCTTTGAGAGCTGCTTCTTCTTTTAAATTTATTTATTTGATAGGCAGAGTTACAGAGAGGCAGAGGCAGAGAGAGAGAGAGAGAGAGAGAGAGAGAGAGAGAGAGAGGTCTTCCATCCACTGGTTCACTCCCTAGGTGACCACAATGGCTGGAGCTGCTCTAATCCAAAGTCAGGAGGCAGGAGCTTCCTCAGGTCTCCCATGCGGGTGCAGGGGGCTGGGGACTTGGGCCATCTTCTACTGCTTTCCCAGGCTATAGCAGAGAGCCGGAGCAGAAGTGGAGCAGCTGGGACTTGAAACGGCTCCCATATGAAATGCTGGCACTGCAGGCTGTGGTTTTACCACCTACACCACAGAGTGGGCCCCTCAGGAGCTTCTTACTCCTTTCATTCCATCTCATCCAATGAGAGCAAGAGTGGTTGTACCCCCACCTCTACAGCAGCCCATCTCAGCATCACACTCGCTACTTTCTCCTCCCCCGAGAGACATGGCAGGTCTGTCCTGTCAATCTTCCCGAAAAACTGTGACCTTGCCCAGATGCGCAGCTGCCTTTTACAACTTTGCTGAAAATCTCTCCACACAAAATAAATGACCTCTGACTGCTCAGGAGGTGGAAGTACCTGTAGTTGAAAGAACACCTACTAGACAGTGCACTTAGGGACCCAATTAAGAGCACATAGTGTGTGCCTGCAAGTGAGTCGGCGCGCCTGCAACCTCACTGGACTGCATCATGCAGTGGCCACAGGTAGACAAGGGAGGCATCCATGCGTCTTCAGACACTTGCTCTCCTTGCTTGATTGTATTGCACTGACAACGAATAAGGTGTGCTATGGGGCAACAGCTAAAGCCAACTTCCATCAGCCGAGAGTTCTTGTTAGATAGTAAAAGTACATTTGGCCATATCCTCCCCAACTGTCATGCAATTCAGCCTTTGCTTTGATAACTAAGTTTCTAGAAGGAGCCCAAGGCCTGTGGTAGAATTGGTAGAGCATTCAATTCCACTGCAAGTGTGTAAGGGGTGCAGGGTTTCGCCCTTCCATTGCTTCCATTGTTTCTGGTGGCCTTGGAGCTGTCACAGTAATCTCCCCTTCCCACAGAGTCCACTCCATTTTGTCTTTCTGCAGCTGCCAGGCCTGAGCAAGTGAGAGTCCCTGTTCTTCCTTGTGCGACACAAGCAGCCTTGGAGTGCCCTTGGCCGCCTCGTTGTCTTTTCCACTCCATTCCCCATCTCCCTCGGTCTTGCCCGCTCTCACATCCTTGGCCACAGAAGGCTTTCACGCAGTATTTTGCACTCAGTGGGGCGGTGCAGACGTCAGGTACCTGTGATAATTTTCTCAGCACAGATGACATAGGGAGGGAAGGTGGAGATCTGTGTGATTATTCTCTTATCTTTTTGGGCCTTGACCTCAGCTCCCTCATCTCCTGTGCACACATTCATTTTGCATTCATCTCAAACATGCACACAGGGGCAAGAGGAGCACAGTCATCTCCCTGGAAATCAAACATTTAAAAGGCTCCCCCTGCCTTCTGGAGTTACATCCTTCACCATCTCCTTCGTGTGCACCCACACTGGCGTCTTTTCCCTTTTTTCATTGAAAACCACTCCACTGCCTGCAGGGTCTCCGAGGAATATTTGGCAGAGCTGCTGTGGAGCTCCAGGGACAGAGCAAACACTGCATAGCCCTGATTCGAATGCGTCTGCATGGTGACTTCTTGTTTTTCACTGCTGATGCATTTTGCCCCTCATCGGAGCTCAGTGAGGAATTCTCATCTCCTTCACATAATAATGTTTCTGTCAAGCAAGCTAGGAAGTGGAGGAGAAAGTGGAGTGAGGGCAGCTCCTGTGTGGCACGGTGCTGTGTGTGCTCTTACATCCTCCTCACAACCATGTGGTGCAGAAAGGTTTACCTTTTCCATTGTGGTGCACACTAATGCTTGGAGAGTAGGACCAAAGGCAAGGAGTCCGAGCGTGGCCATGCAGGAGAGGAAGCGACATTTTCTGCACAAACCCCATTACTTACTCTGGACACTTTTCTGGGGGCCTCCCAGTGGTGGTTCTGTGGTGGTCTCATCATGCTGAGTGGTGTGTGTGTGTGTGTGTGTGAGAGAGAGAGAGAGAGAGAGAGAGAGAGAGAGAGAGAAAGGAATGTAGCTGTTTGTCCAGTGGGAGCAAAGGGTAGCTTAGCTTTGCCCAGTCTTATCCAATTCCTTAGGCCAGTGCTTTCATACCCAAATCAGCTGCAAAGTTTTATGCTGGTCCCCACATGTGGTATGCAATCTTTTCTAAGTTGCTGTCACCATTTTTTAAACGATTTATTTATTTATTTGAAAGTCAGAGTTACACAGAGAAAGGAGAGGCAGAGGAAAGAGGTAGGTCTTCCATCAACTGGCTCACTCCCCAATTGGCCACAATGGCCAGTAGCTTCTTCCAGGTCTCCCATGCAGGTGCTGGGGCACAAGGATTTGGGCCACCTTCTACTGCTTTGCCAGGCCATAGCAGAGAGCTGGGTCGGAAGTGGAACAGCTGGAACTTGAACCGGTGCCCATTTTGGATGCCGGCACTGCAGGTGGTGGCTTTACCATCTATGCCACAGTGCTGGCCCCCAAGTTGCTGTCCCCTTGAAAGAGCAGCTGAACTCTGGAAGGATAACAGGTTGGTAACCTGTCACCATCTGAACTTAATTTTCAAACTTCTGTGATGGGAATTCTGTTTGTAAGTGGAACAAAGCAATGCCTAGTGAACCATATGCTCAGGGGTACCACCAGTTTTCTCTATCAAAACAAATTTATTAACTTTGTATATTCCGACAAGGAATTACACTAGAGGAGGTGTAAGTATTTTTTTTTCATTTTTAAAAGTTTTATATTTATTATTTTTTTGAAAAGCACAGTTACAGAGAAAGAGTGAGAGATAGAGAGCGAGGGGTCTTCCGTCCTCTGTTTCACTCTACAAGTGGCAGCAACAGCTGGGTCTGGGCCAGGTGGAAACCAGGAGCCAGGAGCATCTTCTGTGTCTCCCAGCTGGATGCAGGTGCCCAAGCACTTGGGCCATTTTCCACTGCTTTCCCAGGTGCATGGAGCTGCATTAGAAGTAAAGCAACCAGGACTCAAACCAACGCCCATGTGGGGGCTGGCGTCACAGGCAGCTGCTTCACAGTCACGGCCCAATTCTGGCCTCTGAATAATTTTTCAAATATCTCAGTGTACTTAGCATGGTTTTAAATTTTTTCCTCTCTGTATCACTTTGTACATTATCTGCGATGAAAGAAATCCAGTTTGGTTGCCTGTTGCTCTGTTTCTTTTCCTAAGGCTTAGCTGGTGAATTTTAGTCCAGAAGCGATGGATGTAAACATTATCAAGCAATGAATGTGTATTAACAGAGTCCATTCTGTCCAGATCATCTACCTGGAATTAATCACTAAAGAAGTGTTGAGATGTGGAGTGATGAGCATTTTTAAGGTTTATTTATTTATTTGAAAGGCAGAGTTACAGAGACGCAGAGGCAGAGAGACAGAGAGAAAGGTCTTCCATCCACTGGGTCACTCCCCAAATGGTCGCAATGACCAGAGCTGGGCTGAACCAAAGCTAGAAACCAGGAGCTTCTTCTGGGTCTCCCACATGGGTGAGAGCCCAAGGACTTGGGCCATCTTCTACTGCTTTCCCAGGCCACAGCAGAGAGCTGGATTGGAAGTGGAGCAGCTGGGACTTGAACCAGTGCCCATATGGGAGGCTGACACTACAGGTGGCAGCTCTTACTCACTACACCACAGCACTTTCCCCTATAATGAGCATCTGTCACAGCAGTTGAGCTACTTCTTAGGACTCCCTGTATCCCCATTGGAGTACCTAGTTTGAGTCCAGGCTCATCCACTTCTGACCTAGCTTCCTGCTGGGAGGTATCAAGCTCAAATGCTTGAATCTGAGCCACCCACATGGGAGACTTGGATTGATTTTCAGGCTCCTCAGTTAGGGTTATCCAAGTCCTAGATGTTGCAAGCATTTGGGGACTGAGCCATTGGATGGATGATTTCTTTTTCTCCATATGTCTGCCCCTCAAATAAAATAAAAATAGATAACTTGTAATAAAAGAAATATCAGCATATATTCTGTGTTTTGAAGAAACTGATGTCATTTAAGAAAAGAATTATGGAGCACAAGAAACTAAGAAGGAAATTAGGCAATGATATTGGCTAATGACAGTTGTGGCTGCTGAATACCTGTGTCCTCCAGCCGATTCCAAGACCACAATGACACTGGAGTTGTCACAGGTTGCTATGTTTTCCTAGCCTGGACACTGGGTTCCCTAAACATTGGGTGTATGTTCAATCCCCACAGCTCCACAGCATAGCCCAATGCCTGGCTCAGAGGAGGTCTCAGGAATGAATTTTTGATAACAAAAAAAATGATGACGCTAGAGATTTGCCTGATTCTCATTCTGTAAAACAAAATGAACCAATTCTGGCAACTGCCATGTTGATGAAGGCAAAGGGAAACTTCATTGTAATAAGGCAGGAGTTCCAGGACTAAAGGACCACTACTGTACTGTTTTTTCCCCAATTAGAGTGAGAGTTCTCTGCTGTTTTCTTCCCACATCTCTAAAGGCTGCGCCGTCCTCCAGGTTGGAGAATAACTCCTGGATCTTTACAGCAATGGATCTCATTAAAGAACAGAATGTGGTGCCCATGTGAAGTGGAGCAATTTTCCCTAAGCTAAAGAAAATTACTAAGTTCTCAAGCTCGGTAAACATATGTCAAAGCAGCAATTGTACCCATAAATATATAATATGTAAAATACTGTCAATTAAAATCATTTGAAAATATTCAAGCTCTGAACTTGAAATGCATGGGTGGGCTCTGCCCTGCTGACCACCAGTGTGGTATATGGACTTCAATGAACCTGTCTGTGTTTCTGCTCATCAATTGGCAAATGGAGACACTGATTTTAAATACTCTATGGGGTTGGCGTAAAGATGACAAGAGATTATGCCTGTTACCTTCAAAGAACCTGTCTACTTAAGCAGTCGTTAGACCCACTGGCCTACTTAGGAATCATCGATTCCCTCACCCAGTCCTTGGCGATGGGGATCCCACCCTCATGAGGGCAGCAGTGCCTCCACGTTTCCATGAATTTGTTGATAACTGACATCTGGTCTCATTTTGGATTTGTTCCTTAGGCTAACTCATCAGAGGCAGGACCCTTTTGAATCCGTGTTGGCAAAAATCTTCCTCTGATTAATCCTCAGCCGAAGATCTCCAACGTTCTCTTCTTTACTGTACCCAATAGATTTCTTTTCTATGAGGGAAAGGTGCTCAACAAGAAAACGTAAAAAAGAGAATGTGAAATTTAAACTCAGATTTCATTGTGAACTCTCAGAGACTGTGTGGGGTTGAATGGTATCAGAGCTGAGACCAAGCAAGTGACAAAGGTCAAAGGTCAAAGGACTCAGGACACAGTTTGTTCTCTCCTGGAGCAGGCAGTGGGGTGACTAAATCTGCAGCAGTTTAAAGGTTGCCATTACTGGGCCTCTCCTTAGACAAAGCGAAAATGGTCTCTAATCAATAACATTTTCTGACTGTGGATGTTTCGTTTCTTTCTCATCTTACTCTTCTATTTGGGCCAACTGCTTAGAGAACAGCTGAAGTGTTATTGGAGTGTAGTTAGATGAAACTCCCCACTTCTCTCTATTTTCATCAATAAAAGGCCAAAAATAATATGCACCCCTACTGATCTCCTTTGTTGTTCACACAATTTATTTTCACCTTTTTATATGTTTTCAGCCATAGGGGTTTTAAAAATACCTAAAACCACTCTTTTGATCTCGCAGGAGTATCCATACTTCAAACCTCCTTCTACTCGGATTTGACTCCAAGCAAGTGCCCCTGCAGATTTTCATGAGAGGGATGGAGGTTTATATGTCTTGCCTTTGTTACTGTGAACCCCAACTGAAGCCTATGCCTTCAATAAGCTTCAACATTTAGAAGCTTTAGAAATGGTCAGCAGGAAGCAACGGATGATTTTTAATTCAATCAAAAGACCGGCCAATCAGAGTCATTTGGAGTTCTCGAGGCCTGTACCAGCTTTTCCAGGCTGTGCAGAGCTGATGAAATAATTTCAGTCCAAAACCAGAGTCCTTGAATTCCCCAAGGACTGTTCCTAGAGAGCCCAACAGCCTGATCTCAAGATGCTGTGCGGCTAATCTATAAGTGAGGAAGCCTGGCTCTGAGCTCTGTCAGTCAAGTGCAATCATACTGTGCCCAGAGCCCAGGAAGAAAGTGCTTAGGAGGAAGTTAGCAGAAACCTTCCAGTCCTAACCAGAAGATGCCATCAGCTCACCTTGGCTTTTGTGTCAGTGGTGTGATCATCAGGCTTTTTGTCCCAAATAGTGCTCTTGGAGAAATGGGTTATCAATCACTTTGTTCACTTTTATTGGTAACTTGAAAATGTAGTTTCCATGAATAGCCCTGTGTCTTTTTATTTTAAAGATTTATTTATTTATTTATTTGAAAGTCAGCGTTACACAGAGAGAAGAGAGGCAGAGAGAGAGAGAGAGAGAGAGAGAGAGAAAGAGAGAGAAAGGTCTTTCAGCCACTGGTTCACTCCCCAGTTGGCCACAATGGCTTGAGCTGTGCTGATCAGAAGCCAGGAGCCAGGAACTTCTTCCGGGTCTCACATGAGTGCAGGGGCCCAAGGACTTGGGCCATCTTCTACTGCTTTCCCAGGCCATAGCAGATAGCTGGATCAGAAGTGGAGCAGCCATGTCTCGAACCGGCGTCCATTTGGGATGCCGGTGCTTCAGGCCAGGGCATTAACCCACTGAGCCACAGCGCTGGCCTGCCAGCCCAGTGTCTTTACAGAAAGGCAAACTGGCTGGGGTTTCTGCCTCCCAAACTATTCACATATTCATGCTGTCACTAAGTGGTCACATCAGAGTAGATGGGAGTGAATTGGGTGTGCTTTGCTAATCATGAGGGAACCTTAGGGAAGCAAAAGGATGCTCTGTCTTACAGTGAGGGTGAGTGAGGGGTGCAAGTTCCTCATATTTCATGAAGTTTTTGATGCCTTAGTAATGCTTTCACGAAACTGGACTGTTCCAAACTTCATAAGCAGTTGACTGAATCCAGTTTAGTTGAATAGGTATTTTGGGGGCATCTGCTATATGCAAATCACTCCATAAGCTAGAAGGAATACAAGGATGAGGAGAATACAGGGAAAGAGTACTGGGTTCACAAAAAACAGAACTGGAGGCAAGAGGTGATAAATGCTCCGAAAAGGTTATAAGGACCTGGAGAGAAGGGACTCAGAGGGGATCAGGAGAGCATTATGAAGGAGTTGAAATTCGAGGTGGGGCTTGAAGCATAGAGCAGCTGGTCAACTGTGGTCATTGAAGGAAGTTGGAAGGCACTTGGACTGCAGAGGACAGCACGGGCAGAGGGACAAGGGTGCCAGGTGGGGAGTTACCTCCAGTATGTACTAAATTAGGTGGTGACAGCACTAAAAGTTATACGGGGAGATGTGATGGAGAACAATGCATTGAGAAGTTTGTGATGAATTCTATAGGCCGAGAAACCCCACTAAACATTCTCCATAAAGAAAATTACATGCTTGCAGATACTAAAAAAATTACCACCACCATTGTGGACATATGTTTCCTGTAAGTAGAGCCATTTCAAAATATTTACTTATTTGGTAGAGAGATGGGATAGAGAGAGCAAGAGCATTGCCATCCACTGGATTACTCCCCAAATATCTACAGTGATTGTGGTACTGAAGCTTTGCGCCTGGAACTCAATCCATGTCTCCCACATGGCTGCCAGGAACTCAACCACATTAAACATCACCTCTTGCCACCGGGGCCTGCACTGGCAAGAAGCTGGACAGGAGCTGTAGCTGGGAGGCCAACCTAGGCTCTCCACTGCGGGGCATGAGGGTCTTAACCAGAAATTTTTCTGCTAAGAGAGCCATTTCTTTTTGGCTTTTCTCATGAGGCAGGACCCCCTCTCCTACTTCCAGCTTCAAGAAGTGTGAATTCTCAGACCATGGCCCTTGAGACTTGGGAGAAGAAGTGGATGCTCCTGAAGTCCATCTGGGCACTTTGCTGATTGGACTCAAAGGTCAGCCTCAGAGGCCTCATCCAGTAGCCAGAATATGTTGGTTATTCTTTTATGTCCAAGTCTGTATTCAGGAAGTATTTCTTCTACACTTAGGAATTCCAAAGCAGCCTGGAATATGTACTAGGAATTAGCAAGACAATTTCCTACTGACCTTCCATCTGCTGTTTGCACAGGCTGTATTTTGGCTTGTCCAGACCTGCACACAAATCTATGTATTTGAACCAGAAGGTTTTTTTTTTTTTTTTGACAGGCAGAGTGGATAGTGAGAGAGAGAGACAGAGAGAAAGGTCTTCCTTTTTGCTGTTGGTTCACCCTCCAATGGCCGCTGCGGCCGGTGCATCTCGCTGATCCGAATCCAGGAGCCAGGTGCTTCTCCTGGTCTCCCATGCGGGTGCAGGGCCCAAGCATTTGGGCCATCCTCCACTGCCTTCCCGGGCCATAGCAGAGAGCTGGCCTGGAAGAGGGGCAACCGGGATAGAATCCGGCGCCCCAACCGGGACTAGAACCTGGTGTGCCGGTGCAGCAAGGCGGAGGATTAGCCTGTTAAGCCACGGCGCCGGCCGAACCAGCAGTTTTAAAATCTTAGTTTAGAAAAGAATTTTCTGGGATGCTTGGTCAATTTATGTTCACAGAGACACTTATTCTGTGAGGTATGGCTCAGATTTCCATTTCTGGAAGGAAGGCTCCCAAGTGACGCTGATACGCAGAGTTCCATCGACCATGTGTTGAGGGCAATGCAATTCTAAACTCATGTGCCTCATGTGTTACTCAACCAAGCCTCACACAGTCTTTTTTTTTTTTTTTTTTTTTTTTTGGGCAGGCAGAGTGGACAGTGAGAGAGAGAGACAGAGAGAAAGGTCTTCCTTTTGCCGTTGGTTCACCCTCTAATAGCCGCCGCGACCAGCACGCTGCGGCCGGCGCACCGCACTGATCCGAAGGCAGGAGCCAGGTGCTTCTCCTGGTCTCCCATGGGGTGCAGGGCCCAAGCACTTGGGCCATCCTCCACTGCACTCCCGGGCCACAGCAGAGAGCTGTCTTGGAAGAGGGGCAACTGGGACAGAATCCGGTGCCCTGACCGGGACTAGAACTCGGTGTGCCGGTGCCGCAAGGCGAAGGATTAGCCTATTAAGCCACGGCACCGGCCACACACAGTCTTATTACTGCCACAACTTGGATTGTCCTCCCTTCACACAATCCACAGCCCCATTCCACCCTCCCTACAAATCCCTTGCCTTTCTCTATAAGCAACCTTTGTTCAGCGCTGCTCCCTTGGCAGATGAAGCTCGTGCAGCAGTTGTCACTTTTCTCCCACAATGTTTGCAGGGACACACTGGTGTTTTCCTGACCTATCAGAGATAGAACATTCAATGACAGGGTCACATCCTCAGTGCTCCTTGCTCTCCCTGGTTCCTGACCATCTCCAGAGATGGCTACAGATCAAACACACATGAAAGAACCAAGGAAAATGAAACTCTGGAAAACTCTGATCATGTGAAAAAGGACGCCTCTGACCACTATACACAACTCAGGCACAAGTCTCACCTTGTACTCCTTAAATGGCACAGTGATGTCCACTACACTGCAGCATGATTTGCACACAGTATAGTTCCCACACTGCACAGCAATCTATAATCTGTTCCACACATTGATCTACACATTTTACTACACATTTCACCATGCACTGCAAGTGATTTGCACTGTACCATGCACAATGAACTACTCTGTTAATGCACAGTCCTGCATACCCTGCCATAGGAAAATACTTTCTTCTACTACTCAGTAGTCTATACCACACACTGACTTACTCCTGATAAATCACAGTGATCTATGCTCTACCATGAGGTAAACTAGTGACTATGGAGCAGGGATCCATATTGTGTACGGCTCAGTGATTCACTCCCTAATACTACTCAGTAATCCAGAGCACACAGTGGATCACTCCTGATATTTCAATGATCTACCCTGTACTATGCACAATGATCTAGTGCTGAGAGTGATCTATGTGACCTACCTACTACACTGCACAGTGGAGGATGGTCCAAGTGCTTGAGCCCTGCACCGCATGGGAGACCAGGAGAAGCACCTGGCTCCTGCCTTCGGATCAGCGTGGTGCGTCAGCCACAGTGCGTCGGCCACGGCGGCCATTGGAGGGTGAACCAACGGCAAAGGAAGACTTTTCTCTCTGTCTTTCTCACTGTCCACTCTGCTGTCAAAAAAAAAAAATTACACTGCACAGTGACCTATACCATGCCCTGTCCAGTGATCAACACTCTGATATGTACAGTGATCTAGTCCCTGCTGTACATAATCATCTATATGCTACAGTGTATGGTGATCTGTTCCCTAATGCTATTGAGTAATATGTGCCACACCATGAGCCACTTCCAATAATTCACAGTGATCTATCCACTACCATGAATACTTACTTAATACCATACTTAATACTTACTTACTACCATGAATACTACTACTTAAAGTGTGCAGGGATAGCTATACACTATATGGTACTGTGAACTAGTCTCTGCACTTTTTAGTGATTTACACAAGGTATTGCATTTTCTCCCTTCATTGCATAGTGGTCTACGCTTGATATGCACAACAGTGTACTCTTTATGCACATAGTGAGATACTCTGCACAGTTACTCATGCTATACTGAACAGTAGTGTATCATCCTATGGCATAATGATTTGCCACTGATCAACACTGGAATCTACGTAGTGATCTGCTGTTTCACTACATCCTATTGACAGCCTCCACTACACAATGACCCACTCTACTGCAGTGATGTACACTGTATACTGTGCAATTGTGCATGCCCATGCCACATAATGATCTATTTCTTACCCTGCATGCAATATGGACTGTATGCTGCACAGTGATCTATTCCTTACATTGTAGAGTGATCTACACCCTATGTAGGAAGCAGGTTCTCAGCCTTCAGTTAGAGCTCCTGGATACCATGAAGCCACAGTGTTTATTTTCTAATCTTGGCCCTTCTTTAGGTAAAAAACACATTTTATAGCTCCCACCAATCTTGTCAGGCACTCTTATTCAAAGACTTGATAGAGAGGATAATCTTTTCTAATAAAGACCTTTACTTTTCATACTTTCCTCAACTTTCCCTCTTTCAATTTTTCAAGATAATTAAATGATCTCATCAAATTTATTCTATGAGTTACTTGAAAATCTTAATCATTTGCAGAAAATACATCAGATGAACTCATCAAAATCAAGATATATGTTTCATTTATTAAATTTATTAAATTTACTGTGAAAAACATTAAAAAACTTTTTTTTTTTGATGAGTATTAGCTGTGTACATGTTTGAAGAAGAGTACAGCACTTCAGGGCATGTATGCAATGTGTACTGATCAAATCAAGGTGATTGACATTTCCCCCATTTGTAATTACTTTATGATTGGAGCCTTGGAGTTCCCCCCTTCCATTTGCTCAGAAAATATACAATAGTTTACTGTGATCTACAGTCAGCCTACTGTGCTGTGTAACACCAGGTACTTACACCTTCTGTCTAACTGTGATCGGGCACCCATCTGTCCTTCTTCCTCAACCTCCCAACCCCTGGTAATTACTGTTCTATGCTCATATTGAGGTGGTTTTGTTTTGTTTTGTTTTGTTTTGTTTTGCTTTTGTCTTTCTAAGTCTGTTCTATGCTCATATTGAGGTGGTTTTGTTTTGTTTTCTTTTGCTTTTGCTTTTGTCTTTCTAAGTCTGGTTTTTTTTCATGTAACATAATATTATTCAGTTTTATTCATTTTTGTTGCAAATGATAAAATTTCATTCTTTCTTACGTCTGAATAATATTCCATTGCATATGTATACCACATTTTCTTTATCAATTCATCTGTTGATGCTGTATCTTGGCTATCATGTATAATACTGCAATAACTATGGCAGAACAGGCGTCTTGTTGATGTAATTATGCTTTCCTTTTGGATTCTTAATTAAAATAGTGTCCTTATATAAGATAGAAACCCAGTCAAATTTCTGAGCTGTGCAGAAAGACAGAGTTGGAGTCAGACTCCATGCTTACTAGTTGAGTATTCCTGTCAATGAATTAAAATTTTCTAACACCTCAATTTTCACCTTTACTACCTTAGATTCTTGACCAACTATGCTTTGTAAAGTCTTCCAGATGATTCTACTTGTGCCTTGGTTAAAACTCACTATCCTTTTTAATTCTATCAGTTAGTGTTAGCAGACACTAGTCTTGTTTATGTAATCCCTTTGCCACTTAATCCTATCATTATGATCAATTATTAACTGAAACTGATCACTTTGACTAGTGAGATGGCATTGGTGCATGCCACCTTGATGGGATTGAATTGGAATCCCCTGGCACGTTTCTAACTCTACCATTAGGGGTAAGTCTGAGTGTGCATGTGCCGAATACACAGCAAACTCATAGAATGGAAGATGTCCTAAACAGCACTCTGGCCTCAGAATCAGCCCTTAAGGCATTTGTATCTGGATAAAATGCCCAAGAGAGTATTTCAGGCATGGAAAGCCAAGACACTGTGGCAAAAAAAAAAAAAAATTGACCTAAGAGAAAGATCTCTGTGAGTGACATCCCAGAGGAAAGAATGGTCCATCAAAGAAGGGAGGAGAGAACTTCCACTTTGACTATGGCCTTGTCTAAATAAGATCAGAGTTGGCGAACTCAAGAGGCTTCCATAGCTTTCACAGCTCATCACAAGAGCCTCACGAGATTACTGATGTCATAAATAAGAGTGTCAATTGTTAAATCAACAACAGGAGTCACTGTGCACTTACTCCCCATGTAGGATCTCTGTCCTTAATATGTTGCACTATGTGAATTAATGGTATAACTATTATTCAAACAGTACTTTATACTTTGTGTTTCTGTGTGGCTGCAAACTGTTGAAATCTTTACTTACTATATACTAAATTGATCTTCCAATGATGCCCTGTTATTTTTGCCAGGATGTAGGTGCTCAAAAGCATGGATCTGTTTCACAATTGGTCTTAAGATCTTCTGCAGGAAGAAGCCCAGTAATTACTGGTGCTGTGATCAAACTTCCAAAGTACCCCTTATGAATCACTTCATTCAAACTTTCAGAATCTTTGACTTCCAACCTATTGTCACTAGGCTTGCCTGAAGTCTTTGCTCATTATTGCCTGAAAAAGTGTCCACAATATCCTATTCTCAGAATTGAAAACTTAAATTTGAGGATTCAGTGTTCTAGTCAATGATATTTGCATTTTGTAGGAAATGTGAGAAAAACTCATCTCAACATGACTATATGTGACCCTGGATGTCAAAGTCATTTGAAAACTTAGAAGGGTACAGTTTCCTAGTCTGTATATGAACATCTTTTATTATTCTTTGTTTCTGTATATTCTTCTTTTCTTTTTTGTAAGCTATTCAGTCAGATGACTTCTTTATGTAAATTGGATGGGAAAATGAAAATATATTTCAACTGAGAATTTGCCTTGCTGAAAAGTAAGGGAAAACGGAGAAATGCAGTTAATATTTTAATGGAAAGCCATTTCTGAAAATGGCTTGAAGTACTAGTAATAAGCTTTCAGATAAAGTTTCAGTGCCATTTGAAGTTTGTGTTACATGTGGAAAAATCCGAATTGTGCTGGCCAGGTTTTTGCCTTCACTCTCTAATAACTTTTTAAATAGCTAGACTACACTATTTATTCAAATTTGTGTTCTTTTACAATGTTTGCCTCTTAAAAATTATATCTGTTTACATTTCCATTCTTTTTATAACCAAATCTTAAAAAAAAAACAAAACTATAAGGTGTGTTCTGACTTTATGTGGCTTTAAAAGTCTGCACAGAGTGTAAAATATTAGGAGTGGTGCCTTGGAGCGGTTTCTGGAAATTATGGTTGAAAATGATAGTTAAATCACAGCTTTAACGTTATCAGAAAGTGGTTTTGGAGATCCTAACATGTGCATGTCCATGTGCTTAGAGTAGGGCTTCAAAGAGGTTGAGGAAATGGTGCTGACCTTTAAAATTATTTAACTCCATTTAGTGACCCAAGAAGGAAAGAAACTAATGGCAATAAAAAGTTACCATCCTCCCACCCCGCTGCACACAGTCTGTATTATATGACTGATGAGAACAGGGTGGGGTGGGGAGGGGTGAGAAGGGCATGGCTGGCCCTGTCAGAAAGAACCTTCTGGAGAATGCTTTGGAGAAAGTGGGCTGGGGGAAGTTTTGATTTCTCTCATCTCTCCCGCATATTACTGCAATTTTGTTGTTATTTTAACTTCAGAATCTTTAGTGAAGATATTCACAGGTTTCAAAAATTAAATGGTGCAAAAGTCTTCATGGCTGAATTATCCTGCATTACAACCAAGTAAGTCCATTCCTGGGAAAACTGATGTCACCAGTTTCTTCCAAGTCCTTTTGGAGGATGTGCGTGTGTGATTAAAATTCTTCTTCCTCTGTTTTCTTTGAACATGAATGGTAGGACATTCTACACTGATTTTCACCTTGATTTACTGAATTAATATATCTTGAAGACAAATCCACATCCATTTACTCATTTTTATTTATTTGAGAGGCAGAGACAGAGATACACATGCACATATACTTGGTGAGGTGGGGTGGGGTGGGGTGCGGAGGTGGGAGAGAGAGAGAGAGAGAACTCTGATCCTCTTGTTCATTTCCTATATGAAACAGAGCTGGGCCAGACCAAAGCCAGGAGCTTGGAACTCAATTCAGGTTTCTCACATGGGCAGCAGGGACCCGACTATTTGAGCCATCTCTGCTGGTTCTCAGGTTCTGGATTGGCATGAAAGTTGAATCAGGAGCGCAGCTGGGATTCAAACTCATGTACTTCACTATGGGTGTCATACCCAGCATCCAGACCAACTCCCTCAATGTTTTTTTTAGTGGATATGCCATAATCTAAAATTACATTTAGGTATCCTTCTCTTCATGAAATTTTACATTTTTAAAATTATTAATATACTGAATGATACACCAAAAATCATTTTTATTTGAACAATTTGCAAATAGAACCATGGTGCTCTTTTCTGTGGTTGGTTTTCTCTAGACAATAAGATGTCACTACCCTCAAAAATTGGTGCCCAGGGCCAGCGCTGTGGCACAGCAGGTAAAGCCACCATCTGCAGTGCCGGCATTCCATATGGGCACCAGTTCAAGTCTCGGCTGCTCTACTTCCAATTCAGCTCTCTGCTATGGCCTGGGAAAGCAGTAGAAGTTGGCCCAAGTCCTTGGGCCCCTGCACCCATGTGGGAGACCTGGAAAAGCACCTGGCTCCTGCCTTCAGATCAGCGCGGTGCACCGGCCGCAGTGCGCCAGCCGTGGTGGCCATTGGAGGGTGAACCAACTGCAAAGGAAGATCTTTCTCTCTGTCTCTCTCTCACTGTCCACTCTGTCTGTCAAAAAAAAAAAAGTGTATCCATTGTGTGTGTGTTTTTTTTAAGATTTATTTAATTGTTTGAAAGGTAGAGAGTGACAGAGAGGCTATTTACACTTTCAGTAGAAATCAAGATGATTTATGCCTAATGAAATAGAACATTATAAGGCAAAGCAATTAGAGAAGAGAATTATATAAAATAGCTATTTGTAAAGGAAAAGAAAAAATAAACCTGAAAAGTGCAATAATGGATTACATTTGATATTGGCTATAGTAACACAAGTGATGTTGTGTAAAATTGAATAACTAACATGGAGAACAATGTTATAGAGCATCTCAATGAGTGACACCAAAGACAGATAAAGGCACATCCACAATGGAATGCAGATTGGCAGTACCCTACACAGTTAAACATAATCTTACCATATTGTCCAGAAATTTCACTCCTCGGCATTTATACAGATTAACTGAAAATAGATGCACATGCAAAATCTCCTATGCAAATGTTTATAATAGTATTATTCATAATCATGAAAGGGTGGGCATAACTATATTTCCCTTCAACAGATGAATGGATAAACAAATTGTCATACTTCCATACAGTAGAACATTTTTCAGCAATATAAAGAAATGAGCTTTCAAGCTGCAAAAAGACACGCATAAACCCTAACAGCTAGCTGAATAACAGAAGCCAATTTGAACATGCTTCATAGCTTATGGTTTGAGAAACTCTGGAAAAAGTAAGTGCATAGAACAAAATGAAAAAACTGATGATTGCCAAGGGTTTGGGTAGAGGGATTAAGGGTTTAAAAGAAACAATGGAGATTTTTATAGTTGTGAAACTACTCTATATGAGATTGTAATGGTGGATATGTGACATTTTGCATTTTAAAAAATTTCATAGAACTTTGCAGAAGTTCTAAGTACCTCTTACTGTATGCAATTGAAAAAATAACTCAGGCCGGCGCCGTGGCTCACTAGGCTAATCCTCTGCCTAGCGGCGCCGGCAGATCGAGTTCTAGTCCCGGTTGGGGCACCGGATTCTGTCCCGCTTGCCCCTCTTCCAGGCCAGCTCTCTGCTGTGGCTAGGGAGTGCAATGCAGGATGGCCCAAGTGCTTGGGCCCTGCACCCCATGGGAGACCAGGAGAAGCACCTGGCTCCTGCCATCGGATCAGCGCGATGTGCCAGCTGCGGCAGCCATTGGAGTGTGAACCAACGGCAAAAGGAAGACCTTTCTCTCTGTGTCTCTCACTGTCCACTCTGCCTGTCAAAAAAAAAAAAAAAAAAGAAAAGAAAAGAAAAGAAAAAATAACTCAGGAGGTGGGAGATCCCAGGGAGCAATGCACATTGTGACAAAGGAATCTAATTGTATCTAACAAGGCATGGGAACGGAAGTTTCCATTGACAGAAGTCGTGGCGCAAAGAGGTGGACCTAAGTACATTTGGAAATAACTGGGATCTGCAAGATGAAAGGCATCTCTGCCCTAGCTGACAATGATGTTCCCCACAGACACATGAGATAACAACCCTGATGCTGGTACACGTTTATGCAGGCATTGAACAATTTACAGAACGGGTGGCTGGGAGTGAGACCCAGGTCTATGATTGGACCGGGATATAGCAGATGAGCACCAATAGGAGTTAGAGTGAACTATGTGGTAAGAGGTTAGAGTTAGAGACAAAACTACAGATTCATGTTCAGATTAGTATACAAGGGAGCTTACAAAACTATGTAGAAAAATTGAAATAAAAAATAATGTGCATTTGTTCCAACATTTTGAAGTTCCCTTTTATGTAGAGTAGCTACATATAGCAATGTTTATAATATACATTATATATATGCATATCTATATGTGGGGAAATTAGTTACATGATGGTGCCCAAAGGAAGTAAGGTGGGCGGAATCCGAAGTTGTTTACCACTAAAACTGATTGGCTGTGCAACATCAGGGGAGGTAACAAAACTAGTAACAAGTGTATAGACATATGGCTAGCCCTATAAAAATCCCCCCATAAAATGACCGTTTAAGTGATTGGTTGGTCCTTAGCCCTGCCCCAATGACTCTGCAGTTTTGTGCTTTAAAAGGCTCTGATATGCACGAAGTAAACGAGTCCTTGCTAGACTTGGCTCCCGGCTACGTCTGATTGTCTCTGGGATCGGGAGGCTGGGGAACGGGCGAGCGGCGCACTTACCTTTCCTCCGACCGAGTCCATCCTGTATGGGTGGACTAAGACCCAGCATCTATATACATACCAACACACATATATAGGTTACTATAGACACATCTGTAAGAGAGTTTTCAAAAAATTAATAGAAAATGCATATGATGAAATAAACTATCATGGATTTCAAATATTTTTGCACCAAATTAAACTTCTCTTTTTAATTCCATTTTACCAGAAGCCTTTTCAAGTATTCTATTTATTTATTGTGCCAGCTGAGAAAGCCTAAAATAAATTGTATCCCAGTAGCAATGAATACACCCAAGGGCTCAGATCTCTTAATACCCTTATCCAATAGCTCCACAGAGAAATAGCCAATTATAGGACTTTGTAAGAAATACATAAGATCAGCCTGGAGCATGTCATAGTGTCAGAAAGTGAGTGCCTCCTCTTTCCCCCAATTAACCTGTACTGATGTGATTGTGTCAAACAGCCATACCAACCTACTTAAAGAGCTCCCAATGACACAAGGTAGAACCATTTGAGTGGCAAAATAAAGTACTGACTGATGACCCGGAATATGATGTAATTCTCATGAGTCCATAGTGATAAAAATAATTAAATACACACATCTGTGCATGTATGCATGCATAAATGCATAAATAAAGTAGACAGGCAGCTCTCCCTTGCAGAGTGCCGCATTATTAATGCAGATACTCCATAGCTCCTAGAGTATGGGCTTTGTGAAGCATTTTTCCTCCACAGAGCACACTATGGAAGGGGTAACTTTACAGCATTACTTTTCAGAGTAATTTTCCAGTGGGGAAACTTAACAGAACTATGCCAGCCTGAGAAAAAAAGAGAGAGGGAGAGAAAGGGGGGGGGGGAGAGAGAGAGAGAGAGAGAGAACTCATCTATTACACTTCCTAAAGTCAACCCAGGTCTCCACATGGGTAGCAGGAACCTGACTGCTTGAGCTATCACTGCTGCCTCTCCCATCACAGTCTGCGTTCGCAGGAACTTGGAGCTGGGAGTCTACATCAGGAATCATACTCAGACATTCCAATGTGGGATGCAGGCTGTTTACGCAGTGTCTTAACCACTAGGGTAAATACTCACTCCTTATCTATTTTCAAGGCTTTCAAAGAAATCAACTGGTAGCAAACCTGCCAAAAGCACAGGTGTGTTCATTTTAGGAGTAGGGAATAGGGTGCAATATCCTTGAGAAAAAACGCTGAAGTACTGTGCCACAAAGTGGAGAATACAGTGACTCTTACAAGACAAAAAGGTGTCTCTCTTTTAATGGCCTGGAGGCAGGGGTTCAGTGCTGGCAGGAGGATGTGCTTGGAAAGCTGGCATCCCTGTTTGTCCATGATTATCCACTTGTCCAAGCTGGTCCACTAGCACCAGTCTTTGCTGCTGCCTATGGGGAAGGGGCAGAGAGGGTGGGCTAAGTAGTTTCCTTATAAAACTGTGATCTGGAATTGGTTTTTATCACTTCCAGTTAAAAACCTTCATGCAGCAACAAGAGCTCCCGGGAAAGATCAACCAGACTGGATTTCAGAACTCACTGACATGCAGTGAGGTTGTGCTACTAGGAGAGGGAAGGACAAAGAGCACAGCAAGTCCTTGAAGCTATTTCCACAGCCAGAGGACTTCTTTTTCTTCTTAATTCTTTTCTGTCACTTCCAATCTTAAAATGGGCATGTTTTCCATTTATGATTTTATAAGGACACACACACACACACAAACACACAAGACGAAAAAACCCCTCATTGGGTCTATTCTCTGATATTTCTTTATACAAATAACCCGTTACAAGCACCTGCATATTCTGTAGATGATATTTCATTCCTTAAGTCAGATTCCTAATTTGCACACCAAGGACAAAACAAGGAAGCAAGTGATTTACCAGAACACATAATCTTAAGGTCATTTCTCCAGCACCTTCTAATAGTGCAGACTGTTGCTTTTATTTTATTTATTATCTGTTTATAGCAGTTCAGCCTTCTTAGATGTAATTGCTGGCTTGAGTAGTAAATTGAGAACACATGCACTGGGATAAAGCCACTTTGACCAGGAGGAATTGGCTTAAAAGTTCTAGGTGGTGACGAGAAGTTGTTGTGGGTGAGAAATTCCCACGGGTGAACCAAAATGTTCTATCCATCCCAGCTCTATTGTCATTCTCTCTACTATGCTTTCTGACTGCATGAATTAAAAAAAAATACCTCCCGATACGGACACGAGTTTCTCTCTCTCCGCTCACCCCTCCAAGGCGAGCAAGACAAAGAGCAGGAGCCATTTTGGACATACGTCATAAGCAGGGCGACCTCAGGTCTGCACCGGCCCTGAGCCTAGCAGAAAAACTTGACTCTGGGGGGAGGGGTGAAATAACAGGAGATTAGCATCTAACTTGGCAACCCAGTGGGAGATTGCAGGAGAACTGGAGCCCACACTGAGGGCAGCACAGATTCCCTGTGTGGTCCTTGGGAAAGAGCTTCCGATCTCTGGCTCCTGTGGGTATATCATTTGCCTGCTAACTACCTCCAATTACGTTCAGCTGTATGGAATTACTTCCCTTTTGAATCAAAAAAAAAAAAAAGAGAGAGAGATTTACCAGACCTAACCTGGGAGTGTCATCTTTGACACACCCTCAACCCTGAGGAACCAAACACAGCTCTCAGTCCACACTTATCTCAAGCCTCTAAGGCTCCACCGAAAGCAGACAGTCCACTTAATATAGAGCCATAGTGTAACAAGAAAAAACACCACAGTGAAGAAACCAAATATCTCCAACATGCCATACAACAAACGCAAAAACCGAGGTAACAAGAACAAGGAAGACACTATGATGCCCCCAAATGAAAAAGACACCCCAATTCAAGATTATGAAGATGATGAGATAGAAGAAATCCAAGAAGCAGATCTCAAAAAATTGATAAGAACATTAAGAAGTTCTCAAAAACAAATTCTTGAACTACAGAAATCCTTAATGGACAAGATAGAAAATCTCTCTCATGAAAATGAAATATTAAGGAGGAATCAAAATGAAATGAAACAACTAGTAGAACAAGAAACTGTGATAGTGACAAAAAACCACAATGAAATGAAGAACTCAATAGATCAAATGACAAACACATTAGAGAGCCTTAAAAACAGAATGGGCAAAGCAGAAGAGAGAATATCAGACTTAGAAGACAGAGAACAGGAAAGGAAACAGGCAAACCAAAGAAAAGAAGAAGAAATTAGAAATCTAAAAAATATTGTCGGGAATCTACAGGATACTATTAAAAAACCCAACATTCGGGTTCTAGGAGTTCCTGAAGGCATGGAGAGGAAGAAAGGATTAGAAGGCATTTTCAGTGAGATACTAGCAGAAAATTTCCCAGGTTTGGAGAAGGACAGAGACATCTTAGTACAGGAAGCTTATAGAACCCCTAATAAACATGACCAAAAGAGATCCTCACCACGACACATCGTAATCAAACTCACCACAGTGAAACATAAAGAAAAGATTCTAAAAGGTACAAGAGAGAAACGTCAGATTACTCTCAGAGGATCTCCAATTAGACTCACAGCAGACTTCTCATCAGAAACCCTACAAGCTAGAAGGGAATGGCGAGATATAGCCCAGGTACTAAGAGAGAAAAACTGCCAGCCCAGAATATTATATCCTGCAAAGCTCTCATTTGTGAATGAAGGTGAAATTAAGACTTTTCATAGCAAACAGAAACTGAAAGAATTTGTTGCCACTCATCCCGCCCTGCAAAAGATGCTTAAAGATGTGTTACACACAGAAACACAGAAACATGGTCACCAATATGAAAGAAGGTAAAGGCAGGAAACCTCACAGCAAAAGATAACAGGAAGCTCAATTTCTCTTTGACATAGAATTAAACTCTGATGCTCTGTTAAAGCAATGTATTAAAGTAATCTAAAAACAAAAAGCAATTCAAATCAATTGGCAATCTACAAAAAGAGTTAAAGATTTTAAAAGCTATTATTAAAATTGCTATATTGGTCTATTATGCTATGTTATATGTGTGTACGTACTGTATGCCCACATAGGATATTTTATTAAGAGTTTTATTTTAAATGGCTTATAGATAAGATTGTCCATAAATTTAAGCTGCTAAAATCAATCAAAGATACATTTTAATTTGTGGGACCTGAATCTGTGTATCATATGTTTAAACTTGTTGGTAGAAAGAAACTAAAAACATTTTATATGGTTGTGCTTCAGATATTTAAGAGGTGTTTTCAAATACATGATTCTTAAAATTTAGAGAAGGCATTGGACCTTCTGGTAAATGTTTTCTTAAGTTGTTATCTAATGGTTGAAATGGTTTGCTAAGTATTCATGTAATATTGCTATTGTCAGCAAGAGATCTAGGACTTGCTCCCTCATTTCTCTATTCTAAGCCCAACTTATTCTTTCATTTCTCTATTCTCTTCAAGCTAGGAAACTAATTCTATTATAAAGGAATCTGTAGGATGCACAATTTAATCTTTAGACCTTATAAAAGAGATGGCTAACATTTTTCTGTAATAGCATAGCCAAAATAAGAACTTAAATAATAATCTCATAGCTAGATTCACTTCGCCATCAGTGAAGTATACAGTAAGTAGAAAAAACCTCCCTCTCAGACCGAAGGGAAAGAAAGTTTTAAAGTGAGAATATAATTTTCCTCATGGGCATTGTCTACCTTAGAAAAACTACTACAGAACATGCCTGTGACTACAGACTTGTAGCTCAGGCCACCGAAGATTAGAGATGGGATACAGGCACTCCCTTGACTTGCATCCTCTGGTCTGCTTTAACACAAACCAGGAGGAAAAGAAAGCTAGGCATCAGAAGCAATGGGTGGCAGGCCTATTAATGGCTGATCTGTACAGTGATCTGCCCTCAAGGAGACCCAACAGGCCAGTCCACTGCAGTGGCTTTCCATGTGGTAAGCCTGGGCTTCAGCAGAAGTCAGCTTGTGAAGAGCCCTGGCAGCTCTGCCAAGAGTTGGATCACTGGAAATGGACCTGCCCTGGAGTCGAAGGATGCCCAGATCAGAGCCACAGATCTTATTGGCTCTAAGCTGAAAAGCCCTTCACTCAGCCCAACTTCCAAAGTGACCACTGCAGCTGAGGGTATGGTCAAGTAGGGTCAGCAACATTGCAGGCAGAACTGTAAATTTCTTGTTAGAGATGCCCCCTGCCTTTACCTGGCCAGCTCTCCTCCCAGGCCAGCCAAGTAATGAAAGTCAACAGAGTGCCTTCCCCTAGGAGGTTCACACCTCCCTTAGGATATACCCCATGTGAAGAGATAGATAGGTCTGGGCCTCTTAACTTACAAGGCCTAAAGCCCACCAGATTATTATCAAGCCCCTTCTATCAGGTTCTATTTGCCTCTCAATCAGAAAACTTAATTGTAGCTTAGATAGCACCTTTCTTAGCTCCTCTAATAATGACTCTGTCCTTTGTTCTAGACCCTGTCTAGCACACTTGTGCCTCATTCCTTTGTAATCATAACCTCTACTCTACCACCAATGGCTCTATTCCCAACCTGTGTGTACTGATGGTCCTCTTCCCCACTTAATGCTGTATAATTGTTCAAACCTGGTAAATGCCACTCTTAGGATCATTGGTTACTATCCTCACTCTGTCTTTTATGACCTTGTCTAAATATGATGAGAGTCGGCAAACTTGGAAGGCTTCCATAGCCTTGGCAACTCATGACAAGAGCCTAGGGTGGTTACTGGCGCCATAAACTAGAGTGTCAATTTGTTGGGTCAACAATAAGAACCACTGTGCACTTGCTCCTCATGTGGGATCTCTGTCCTTAATGTGCTGTACATTTTGACTTAATGCTATAACTAGTACTCAAACAGTATGTTTCACTTTGTGTTTCTATGTGGGTGCAAACTGTTGAAATCTTTATACTAAATTGATCTTCTGTATATAAAGAGAATTGAAAATGAATCTTGATGTGAATGGAAAGGGAGAGGGAGCGGGAGAGGGGAGGGTTGTGGGTGGGAGGGAAGTTATGGGAGGGGGAAGCCATTGTAATCCATAAGCTGTACACTGGAAATTTATATTCATTAATTAAAAGTTAAAAAAAAATACCTCCATGTGGATTAAAAAGAAACATTGATTTGACTATAATGTGCATTATAAATATGTTATCTCAAAATAAATAAATAAAATATTCAGTTTAAAAAAGAAACGTGGCACAGCAGGTTAAGCCAACACATGCAATACCGGCATCGCTGGCTGTACCACTTCCAATCCAACTCCTTGCTAATCTGCCTAGGAAAACAGCAGAAGATGGGCCAAGTGCTCAGGGCCCTGTCAGCCTCATGGGAGACTCTGAAGGAGTTTCAGGCTCCTGGCTTCAGCCCGGCCCAGTCCCGACTGTTATGGCCGTTTGAGGAGTGAACCAGCAGATGAAAGATTTCTTGCTCTCTCCCTCTCTGTGTAACTCTGCCTTTCAAATAAATAAATACATCCTTTAAAAAAAGAAACATCAAGAGATTCTCCAAAGAATATAAAATCTTCAGACCCATTTTTCCAATTATAGGCTTTGGCTTTTAGATCAAACCTTATGTTCATTTTTAAATTTTGAATCATCAATGAGTTTTAAAATATTGTTAATTGCAAGAGCCACAAATGTTAAAGTGTTGAAAATATTAAAAGTGAGCAATCTTCACAAAAAAAGTTTCAATTAGGATTTCTTAGCTAATGACAATGAAAACATGGGTGTTACTTAGTTGTCTATTTCAACTGACAAAGATGTATGGTTCAATGACATTTGAAACATAAAAAAAAGATTGATGAAATACAAAAGTTAGTGAATGGGAAAATTGGACATGAGTGAGATGCTTTTATAACAAGTCAAAAATACTTATTTATGGACAAGATAATTGTTCTGTCAATCTAGATCCTATGGATTGAATAGTGTACTTGTGTGTCTTCATTTCTGTGCCACTTTCCTCCATGATTATGGTGGCAACTTTTAAGTAAATAGAACTATTTAATAATCCTGATATTGGAGGTCAATATTTGAAGTCATTTATGGGATAGAATTACTGACTGAAGCTTAAAGTGAATGAATTATAAAGACAACATTACAGTTAATATGCCAGACATATTTGCAACATTGTCTGTGTTAATTCATTTTTTTTTGACAGGCAGAATGGACAGTGAGAGAGAGAGAGAGAGAGAGACAGAGAGAAAGGTCTTCCTTTTCCATTGGTTCACCCCCCAAAGGCCGCTGCGACCGGCACCCTGTGGCCAGCACTGCACTGATCCGAAGCCAGGAGCCAGGTGCTTCTCCTGGTCTTCCATGCGGGTGCAGGGCCCAAGGACTTGGGTCATCCTCCACTGCACTCTCAGGCCACAGCAGAGAGCTGGACTGGAAGAGGAGCAACCAGGACAGAATCCAGCGCCCTGACCGGGACTAGAACCCGGTGTGCGGGCACCATAAGGCGGAGGATTAGCCTATTGAGCCGTGGCGCCGGCCAATGTTAATTCATTTTTAAAAAGTCCTTTGAGAGGTGAAGTAATGATATAGCTAGTACTGAAACAGTATTTTACACTTTGTGGTTACGTGTGGGTGCGAACTGATGAAATCTTTACTTAGTATATACTGAAGCGATCTTCTGTATATAAAGATAATTGAAAATGAAAAAAAAAAAAACCCTTGGTTTTAAATTGGAAATTACATAGAAAAATAATCAATCTTTAAAAAAAATATCTTGCAGAATCTCGGTCATTAATGTGATGTACACTGTTATTTAATGCTATAACTAGTACTCCAACAGTATTTTTTCACTTTGTGTTGCTATGGGAGGACAAACTGTTGAAATCTATATATATACTAAACTGATTTTCTATATATAAAGAGAATTGAAAATGAATCTAGATGGGAATGGAAGGGGAGAGCGAGTGGGAAAGGGGAGGGTTGCGGGTGGGGGGGAAGTTGTGCGTGGGGAAGCCTTTGTAATCCATAAGCTGTACTTTGGAAATTTATATTCACTAAATAAAAAAAAAGTCCTTTGAGGAATGTACTGTTATTATTCACATTTTGTAGATGAATAAAAATCACAGTTAGTTTCTTTAATAATTTTTCAGGTTTATATGAGTTTTCAAGTATTCATTTTATGGAAAGTATCATGCTATGGAAGGTAGCAGAAAGTAGATTGTAGAAAGAAAAGCAATTAGTTATTGGAGAACTGTCTCCAAGAAGTGATTTATAATCCAAAAGGTGTGGTTGCCTACTTGTTTTTTTAAAATGTTTACTTATTTATTTGACAGGCAGAATTAGAGAGAGAGAGAGAGAGAGAGAGAGAGACAGAGAGAAAGAGAGAGAGAAAGCAAGAGGGACATCTTCCATTCACTGGTTAACACCCAAATGGCTGCAATAGCTAGGTCTGGGCCAGGTTGAAATCAGGAGCCTGGAACTCCACCAGGGTCTCTTATATGGGTGGCTGGGGCCCAAGCATTTGGGCCATCTTCTGCCTCATTAGCAGGAGCTAGAGCAGAAGCAGAGCAGCTGGAACTGGAACTGGCACTTATATGGGATGCCAGCATTGCATGTGGTAGCCTAACCTTCTGTAGGCCTTCTGGGAGACTGAGTAGGTTCTATCGCTCTGATCAGTGTTGCAAAGAAAAGGCTTTGCTGAAAAAAATAGAGAACATAATTTCTGGAAAGGAAAGGCATTCAGATAGTGTTGATCAAGAAGAAGGGGCTGGACCAGCACATTGATCAAACTACCACCTGCAAAGCTGGCATCCCCTATGAGCACAGGTTCAAGTAACAGCCACTCCATTTCCCACCCAGATCTTTGCTATTGCTCCTGGAAAAGCAGTGGCACATGGCTCAAGTATTTGGGCCCCTGCCACCCTGGTGGGAGACCTGGATGGAGTTCCGGATTCCTGGCTTTGTCCTGGCCCAGCCCTGGCTATTGTAGTCTTTTGGGGAGTGAAGCAGTGGATGGAAGATCTCCCATTCTGCCTTATTTCTCTACCTCTCCCTCTTTCTCTGTAACTCTGCCTTTCAAATAAATAAATGAATCTTTAAAAAAAATAAGGTGAAAAGATAGAGATAAAAAAAGAACTAAATCACCAACAGTGAAGTGTTTCCCTGTCTCTGCATCCACTCAGAATTTGTTATTTGGGGGCTCTTTTTTATAATAGCTATTCTAATTCTGCTTTGATTTGCATTTCCCCAATTATTAGCAATTTTATTGCAGCATTATTCACAACAGTTAAGATACAGAAACAATCTAAGCATCCATCAATGGATAAATACATACAAACATTGTAGCATATGCATACAGTAGAGTACTATTCTGCCATAGGAAAAGAAAGGGGTGCAATCTTGTCATTTGCAGCAATGTGAATGAACCTGGAGGACATCATGTTAAGTGAAATAAGCCAGGCTGAAAGAGAAATACATAAATTCAGTCATATTTGGAAGCTGAAGAAGAAGTTGCTTCCATTGAAGTTAAGAGTAGGCTAAGTGTTACTAGGGCGTGGGGAGGGGAGAGCACAGGATGGTGAGTGATGAAGAAGTTCTGATGTTCCCTTGCAGGGTAAAGAGTGACTACAGTTAATAATAATGCATTTGGGGGCCGTCGCTGTGGTGTAGCGGGTAAAGCTGATGCCTGCAGTGCCAGCATCCCACATGGGCGCCGGTTTGAGTCCTGGCTGCTCCACTTCCCATCCAGCTCTCTGCTATGGTCTGGGGAAGCAGTAGAAGATGGCCCAAGACCTTGGGCCCCTGAACCCGCAAGGGAGACCCAGAAGAAATTCTTGGCTCCTGACTTCGGATCAGCTCAGCTCTGGCCATTGTGTCCATTTGGGGAGTGAACCAGCAGATGGAAGAACCCCTCTCCCGCCTCTCCTTTTCTCTCTGTGTAACTCTGACTTTCAAATAAATTAATATCTTTTTAAAAATAATGCATTTGATATTTCAAAGAAGCTAGAAGAGTGTCAGTGTTCTTACCACAGATGAATGATAAATGGGCAAGTGTACTTAAAAAGATTTTGGAGAATTTGAACTAAGATAAGTTTATTTTGATGTCGATGTTTTAAAAATCCATGCATAGTTTTTTGTCATATACATTTCTGTGAACTTCTTCAAGGCCCCTGATATGAGGTGATGGATGTGTTAAACATCCTGATTTGATTACTAGGCAGTGTAGATATGTACTGAAGCATCATGCTGCAACTCAGAAATACATATAGTTATTATGTGTCAATTTTTAAAAATTCAGTTTAAAAATTCAATTTAAAAAATTTTTCAAACAAGAAAAATTTAAAAATAATAGCTGACATTGATTGGTGACTATGGGACAGGAACTAGGCTTGTATTACAGTTATTCTATTAACAGATGGCCAGCAAATGTCAGAGCAAACACTGAGACCCAGGCTTTCTTGTTCTTGAACAGAATGCATGAAGGTGTCAGTAACAGGTGCACATTGACAAGCAAGGGCAAGCTCAAAGCTTCTCATTAAGCAAAGTTCTTTAGACCAGGGCACTACACTGATGCCCTCTCTGCCTCAGTGCGCTAAACCTCTCCAAGGTATGCCATGGATGCAGCTCCTGGTGACAATCCACCTTTATTCTTTCTGCCTGTTCCATACACATAGGGTCTGTCTGTTCAGCCACAGTGGGCTCTTTAAACTGAGTCTTTTTTGTTTTTACTAATAGTTTATGCCATGTGGCCTCATTCAGTGTAGCCCTCATACAAGAATCTCAACAAGACTCACTAAAGTGAAAATAGTCAAATGCTGGGTCCAGCGCTGTGGCATAGTGGGTAAAGCCGCCATCTGTGATGCTGGCATCCCATGTGAGTGCTGGTTCAAGTCCTGGCTGCTCCACTTCCAATCCAGCTCTCTGCTGTGGCCTGGGAAAGCAGTAGAGGATGGTCCAAGTCTTTGGGCCCCTGCACCTGCATGGGAGACCCGGAAAAATCTTCTGGCTCCTGGCTTCAGATCGTTGCAGCTCTAGCCATTGCAGTGAATTGGGGAGTGAACCAGTGGATGGAAGACCTCTCTCTCTCTCTGCCTCTCCTTCTCTCTCTGTGTAACTCTGACTTTCAAATAAATAAATAAATTTTAAAAAATAGTCATATTCAGGCAGGGGTTCAGGATGTTTCTTGGCCAAGCAGACTGTAGTAGACTGTCTCTGCTGATGGTGCTCCTCGGGCCTGAAATAGATTTCCATCTCATCAATGGTCAGGAATGCCCATTTTATTTTTTTAATTATTTTTAATTTTTTAATTAAAGTGTACTATCTTTACATTCTCTAGGAGACCAATGCAATATTTCACCACATAAACACAACTTAAACTGATCAAACCAGGTAGCCACTCTTCTCATTTCCTTGTGTTTTATTTGTGTTTGGAGCCAATCAGAACCTCTCCCAGTTCTTTACATGGTACATAGTCCACTATCATGAATTAGGTCTGGGCTGTGGAATGCCTGAACTTGCTACTGGACCTATTTCTCTATTACATATGTGTATCAACCCACTGATCAATCATTTATCTATTTTGATAATCTATATCTGTCATGTATTTCTCTGTCAGATCTGTTGATCTGTAGTTTGTCCATTTATCATCTATATTTCCATATCTGTCGTTTATCTTTTACTATCATACACATCTATCACCATCTCTCTGTCATAGCTATTATTTCTCTATCAGCTCTGTCTATATATTCATCTTAATCATCTTTTTAAATTCTCTATTGTATCTATCTATTATACATCTACACACCTACCTACCTAACAACTGTCTGTTCTCTATATAGCTGTCTCTCTCTCTATGTATCATGCACTCATATATATGTGCACTGGTCACTGTGGAATAGTTAGCTAGCAAAGGTTAAACCCCTTAGATACAGATACTTTCCTTGTTACATGAGCTATTTGAGACACAAAATATTTGTATGAATTACTCATAGTCTTGCAGCTAAACAATGGTGGACCAGACTGGAACCCAGACCACCCTCTTGCTAGAGGATGCTTGCTCCTCTACCAGACAGCTTTCTTCTATTTTTTCTTTTTTTAAAAAACTTTTATTTAATAAATATAAATTTTGAAAATACAACTTTTGCATTATTGCAGTTTTCCCCCCATAATCACCTTCCTATCCACAAACCTTCCCATCTCCTACTCCCTCTCCCATCCCATTCTTCATTAAGATTCACTTTTAATTATCTTTATATACAGAAGATCAACTTAGTATATACTAAGTACAGATTTCAACAATTTTCACCCACACAGACACACAAAGTATGAAGTACTGTTTGAGTAGTAGTTTTACTGTTAATTTGCATAGTACAACACATTAAGGACAGAGATCCTACATGGGGAGTAAGTGCACAGTGACTCCTGTTGTTTTAACAATTGACACTCTTACTTATGACTTCAGTAATCACCTGAGGCTCTTGTCATGAGTTGCCAACGCTACAAAAGCCTTTTGAGTTCGCCAATTTCAATCTTATTTAGACAAGGTCATAGTCAAAGTAGAGGTTCTCTCCTCCCTTCAAAGAAAGGTACCTCCTTCTTTGATGGTCCATTCTTTCCACTGGGATCTCAGAGATCTTTCATTTAGGTCATTTTTTGCCACTGTGTATTGTCTTTCCATGCCTAAGAAACTCTCATGGGCTTTTTAGCTGGATCCAAATGCCTTAAGGGCTGATTCTGAGGCCAGAGTGCTGTTTAAGGCATCTGCCATTCTATGAGTATCCCACTTCCCATGTTGGTTCATTCTCCTTTTTTAATTCTATCAATTATTATTAGCAGACACTGATCTTTTTTATGTGATCCATTTGACACTTAATCCTATCATTATGATCAATTATGAACTTAAATTGATCACTTTAACTAGTAAGATGTCATTGGTACATGCCAACATAATGGGATTTGGAATGCCATGGCACTTTTCTAGCTCTACCCTTAGGGTTAAGGGACAGCCTTCTTCTATGAACTGTAATCTTATTTGAATAAACCACTCTCCTCTTGCAAGGTGTAGCTCTTGTAACACTAGTGAATGCCCCAACTGGACAGCTGAGCTTGTATAGTGTGATTATTCCTTCTATGTTCACAAAATGAAACATCTGCCCAGGGCTGAGAGATGGGTCACTGGCCTCAAGAATGACTTGTTTGAATTATGAGGTCTTCCTTAGCTATTGGAACAGCCCATGCCTATGACTCAGAAAGAAAAAGTTATGCAAATCAGAAACTGTGTTCTGACTTCAACCCATGTGGACCCTGATTAAATGAATGTGATTTCTCCCATAATTGTTGCCTTAGTGTGTGCTCCCTCTTGACCCTTGAACCAGTTTTGCATGAGACAAATTCAATTTGAGTGATTCTCCTCCACTTAATGAACTTAACATTTTTGTCTGGATTGACTGGGTAGAGGGGCATCATTTGCCCTCAGCCACATATGAGAAGTTATTTGTGGAGGGGAACCATTAAAATCAATGTGTTGTCATACAGTAGTGAATTGCAGTCACCCATGGAAATTGTCTTGTAATTGTTATTGTCTCCTGTAAACTGTTCTCTCCCTTTCTAATACAAAGCATGAAGAAAACTCAGCCAACCTGATGACTGTCTTTCTGCTTCCAGAAAAATAAGCACCAGACTTGAGAGATATTACCCACATTGCCCAAATAGTGAAATGCTCCAGCCCTCACTCGTATTGTACAACATGGCCATGACACATGCATTGCTGGTATAGCTACATGATGCCTGCTTAGTCTACTGGAACAGATGTGAATTTAAACAACTGGTCTCCAAACTTCCAGTGACAGAGTGGCTTATGGATATTTCAATTTTTCTACGTTTAAACCTTGGGAAGTAGAGGTTGCAAATTTCTGCTCATAAGCAAAGGACAGATGTTTCCAGAATGGAAGTGTATGCATTTTTGGATACAGTTTGTATGCTGTACACACTGACCAGAGATGAAAAGAAATAAGTCTTTCTATTGGACATTTGGTTAAACCAACTGAACTTACTTTTCCTGATGGGGTCAGTTTCTTCATAATCATTTCCTCTCGCAGCTTACCTTGTGACTCTTGGGTCATCCTTTACTCAATCCTTGACACAAATACTTGGCTTATTACTTTTCAATTAGCCTTTTTTTACAGAATAGAGGCATTCAAGAGAGCTCATGCTTCTTTTATGGTCAAGGTCTTTAATTCTTAAGTCTTAACCATGCCCACACAGGTTGGCCTATGAAGTCCTCCTCTGGATTGATGCCATAATGATTCTGGCCAGCTCAGGCTACAAAGGTGAGTCACTTGTGAACCCATCTCTGGCTTCTCAGCTACTGATCCGTGGGAACAGGTATCCATTTCTGACACATCAACTCTGTCTCATAGGCACCTGTCACAGAAATAAGCCCCCTGGGACAGCAGCAGCAATTACCACTCCAGATGGCCACCTAGGACCTTAAAGTTGCACTGCAGAACTTTGAGGAACAGCAGCACATTGCAGTCAGAAACAACTTACTGCCTTGTCTACTTGCCACTATGATCTGAATTTTGTGTTCCCATCTCCAGCCCCCACCAAAAAGTAATACGTTGAAAACTGAATCTCCAAGGCAATGATAGGAAGTGCATTTTGTGGAGAGGATTAGTGCCTACTCCTAATTCCTGGTTTGAATCCTCCCTCTCTCTCTCCTTTCATTGGAGACCTGGAAAAAGAGAGACAGAGAGTCAGACAGGCATAGAGAGAGCATCTATCTGCTTGTTCACTGTCCACATATCCACAATAGCTGAAGTTGGGCCAGGCCAAAGCTTGAGCTTGGAGCTGGGAACTCTGTTTAAGTCTCCCATGAGTGTTGCAGAAATCCAAGTACTTGGGCCATCACCACTGTGTCTCAGAGTACCGATTAACAGGAAGCTGGGATTGGCAGTGGAGCCAGGACTCAAGCCCAGGATTCCAATGTGAGACACGGTTGTCTTAAATGGCATCGTAACTGCTAGGCTCAATGCCCACCCTGACTCCTATGATTTTAAAGCCAGCAGGCTTAGGTGTAAGATTTTGGATGAAAGCATAGAATGGACTTGTACAGATTACTGATGAAAAATCAAGTGTTTAGGCTCATTTTCAAGAAGGGAAACCGGCAGGATAGATAAGAGGAAAAGCTCCCTATATGTCTCAAAATAGAGAAAAGGTCACACTGCTTATGAATTATCGTAGTAATACAGATGAATATTTTACACTCCTGCCATTTGCTGAGCCATGAAGTACCTCAGGGTCACTAAAATCCACTGATCTGTTGGGTTGCATTAATTCTGCCAGAGTCCTTTTACATTCAGGTTGATGGTTCTTCTAAAAGTTACACACGAAAAACAGAGTGGGTAGGAGAGCAATAGAGAGGCCCTGGGCTTGCTAATCAATTGAGTTCTTTAATGCAAAGAGATGTTCTGTCATCCCAGTATTGTCAGCCATGGGCTAAAAAATATTGTGTCTGACACATCTTTTATACCACCCTACTTAGCTATGCATTTCTATGGCAACAGACACTGTAGCACCTAGATCCTCATTAATCCTCTCAATGTCCCTGTTTGGTAAGCAGCTGACAGATAATTTAATCCCCTTTCCACAGATGAAGGGAACAAAACTTTGCCATCATTTGTCAATAGGGATTGGAAGGGAGTTCAAGTTGAAAATGTTCCCAGACACGCACAGCACTGTTGTAAGTTTTGGTGAACACTTTCCGTATTTCTCTCTGTGTGTCTTTAGGAGTCCTATCTGTGCATTCACCTCACCTACTTCCCGCTTTCAGGACCTCTTTAATACAACGCAGGGAATGATGACATAATTGCCCCTGATTCTGCAGTTTTGCCCTGCAGGGATTGGATGTTTTGTCTTAAGACCCTCTGTAAAAAATGATCACACTACTAACACTGGAGTCTATTTTTTTGGTTCTGAGTAGGGACTCTACTGAGACAATTTGTTTGCCAATATCCATGTGTTCCTTTAGCAACTTTAAACCTATTTAATTTTTAATTCCTACCTGATTCTAGTGCTTAAGCACTCAATTGAGATTAATATCACTCCAAGGGCCACACAATACCCTATCTGAAAATATACATCCTGTCAGATGAGGAGAGTAAGTTTGCCACTTCTCCAAGAGTAATGAGAGAGACACCCTCAGACATGTGTAGGACATTGGGATTCACCCATGAGGAATTGATGTTGAGAGAAAGATAGATTTGAATGAATGAAGTCATGTGGGAGATCATTATACATGTGCTAGATATACAAGTTAGTTCTAATTCCCACTCTAATTATTTACTGATTGACATACTGAGTTGCTGCATGTGTGGGGAACTGTAAGTCAGCTGCAGGAGCTCTGGCAAAAAGGGAAATGTTATTAAAAACCCACATTCCAGAAGGCCACCATTGGCTTTTAGCAGGAAGTATTCTTGGAACAATGGGATATGATGACATATGGATGGAAGCAGAATATTTGAACCTTTCCCACAATATGTCAAAATATGTCAAAGTCATTGCATGTCTGATGTCTCATCAAGTGCACTAGTCTATGCTGCCAGCATTAACTTAGGAGAGAAACAATAATGGAATAATGTTAGCAATTAAAATGCTTTCCAGTGAGTTTAAACGCTCCCAACTCAGAACCGTAGATAGAACTTCCATCAAATTGAAAGATAATGATCTTTCCATCCAGTAATTTAAAATATGCATTCATTAAGAAAGAAAATCTAATGAATTTCCTTCCATATTAGAGGTTTTTTTTTTTTATTTCTCTGAGCCAAATAAAACCAGGAGAAAACAAGCAGACAGTAGTAATAACAAGAAATGTATAACAATCATATTGAATGCCAACTCTACCTACCACCATTCTTCCAAGCCCTCCCACTTGCCACAGCAGAGTTGCTTCTCATGGTGGTTATAGGGCACTCCTCCCAGTTTCAGCTCTTCTTTCTAGCACTAGAAACTTCATCTCAGCTGCTTGTCTTGTCTGTGGCTTCTGTGACTGCTCTCAGGAAGACAAAAGAGAGCCTTTGTTTCAGACTCTGACCTGGTCCACCTTGGCATTTGGTTGTACTCATTCACAAAACACTGAGGACAGCATCTGCTCAGACTGAAAAGTTGACTGGACCCCAGTGTTTGAAGCATGCAGTTTCTCTACCTAGGATTAGTCAATGACAACAAGAGGAAGTCAGCCTCCAGGGACTCAGGAGTGGGTCCTATGTCCTGCAGGGTCTTCCTACAGAAGCTGTGTTCTTCTTTCCTTTGTTTGAAGATCTTATTTCTAGCAGATTTTTTCCTTTTTAAGTCTCAAATATTCTCCAACATTTGGCAACCCCCTAGCCTGGGGTTGTTCCAGATTGAATTCTGTTCCTCCTTCTCTATTCATTAAGGTGAATTCCATTGCCCAGAATGTGAACACAGGGCATTGTTTTTCTTTGTTTAGCATAAATACATTTTAAATATATATTTGAGATAGAGAAAGGGGGGGACAGAGAGGGACCCCATCCATTGGTTCACTCTTCAAATGCCTAGAACAGATGGGACAAGGCTGAAGGGTAAAGCAGGAGCTAGGAATGGAATACAGGTCTCACATGTGGGTATCAGAGATCTAAGTCCTTGAGTCTTCACTGTGGCCTCCCAGGAGCCACATTAGCAGGAAGCTGGATTCAGAAGGTAGTGCTGAAAATCAAACCTAGGCACCCCCATATTGGATGCAGTTGACTAAACTGGCATTATATTCACAAGACCAAAAAAGTACCTGGAGATAGGGTCATTACAGAGGTCACAGGTGAGGTCATTAAGATGAGTCAGATGATTTGAAGACACAAGTAGGAGGATATCTGCTAGTCTAAGAGAGTGATGTGAAACAGATCCTTCACTGAACAGCCCTCATGGAGAACTCACCCTGCCAATATGCCTGCCTGAAACTTATAGTGCCTAGAACTGCAATACAACACAAGTCTGATGTTTAAATCCCCCGGGCTATGGTATTTTGTTGTGGCAACTTGAGCTGACCCAGCTGGGATGAATAGGGCACACTAATTAAGTTCCTTGTAATCCTTGTGAATCTCTATACAAACCAAGTTCAATTCAGTGTGTGATGGCTTGTGTATTTTTTAGGTGAAACAGTTTGGTGCATAGAGTGACTGCACAATCAGGCCTTTGTATCTGTGCATTAACCAATAAATATTTTTCAATAATATTTGAAAAAAATCTGTAATGAATATATCCAGCCATTTTTCTTCATCATATCCTCTAAACAATACTGTGTAATAATTATTTGCATAGCATTTGCATTGTTTGGGAATAGTAAGTGTTCTAGAGATGATTTAAAGAATAAAAGATCAATCCATAACTCTATATGCAAATGCTGCAGCATTTTGTATAAGGGACTTGAGCATCTGCATTTGTTGGTATGCTGGGGGTTTCTGGAATCAATCTCTCAAGTATATCAAAACACAGCTGTAAATAATTATCATACAAATCAGGACACTTTTAAGAGTGATCGAGGCACTCTAATAGTTACTACAAACAAAGAGGCTTGATATAATACTGTTCTAGGCAAATCAGAGGATTGGTTGGTCTAGTTGGGGACCTCATGAGAGTAAGATGGAAGTTGGTGGTACTTTGTATTCTCCTTCTGTTTTCCTTAATTTATTTGGTTAAGAACTCAGATATTCACCATGGCACTTATACTCAAGCTTTCAACAGTAAAGTATAAAGAAAAGATTCTAAAATTTGCATGAGAGAAATGACAAATTATTTTCAGAAGATCTCCAATTAGAATGACAGCTGATTTCTCATCAGAAACACTATAGGGTTGGAAAAATGGAGAGACATAGTCAATATCTAAAAACAAACAAACAAACAAAAAATCCTGTCAACCAAGAATACTGTTTGGAGCAAAGCATTCACTTATGAATGAAGGAGAAATAAAAACCTACTCTAACAAACAGAAATTTACAGAATTTGTCACCACTCATTCAGCCTTACAAGTGATGTTTCAGATGTGCTACACACAGAAACACAGGAAAATAGTCATAATTATGAAATAAGGTAAAGTCAGAAAGTCTCCTGGAAAAGTACAGAGGAAATCCAAAGCAAACAATAGCGATATTTACAGAAATACAGAAGGCCAAAGCCATTACTTCTCAATAATGATCTTGAATGTAATAGGCCTAAATTTTCCAGTTAAAAGGTACAGACTTGCAGAATGAGTTAAAAGAAAAGGAGTCATCACTGGGGCCGGTGCCATAGCTCACTTGGCTAATTCTCTGCCTGCAGTACTAGCATCCCATATGGGCACCGGGTTCTGGTCCCGGCTGCTCCTCTTCCAATCCAGCTCTCTGCTTTGTCCCAGGAAGGCAATGGAGGATGGCCCAGGTGCTTGGGTGCCTGCACCCGTGTGGGAGACCAGGAGGAAGCACCTGGCTCCTGGATTAGGATCAGTGCAGCACTGCCCTAGCGGCCATATGGGGGGTGAACCAACGGAAGGAAGACCTTTCTCTCTGTCTCTCTCTCTCACTGTCCACTCTGCCTGTCAAAAAAATAAATAAATAAATAAATATGTTTTAAGCATCATCTTTGATTTGTATATAGAGAGTATTGGTTCCTAACATAATTTACATGGCTATTACATATAAACCTATTACACATAAAATAGTTTTGAGCAGCAACATAATTTTATTGTTAAGTATTTTATCCTTGGGCACTGTGGTGTAGTAGGCTAAGCCTCTGCCTGCAGAACTAGCATCCTATATAGGCACTGATTCTTTTTAAGAAAATTGGGATATTTTCAATATAAAATAATTCAATATATCCAGAAAACATAGAATGAAAAATCATTCAAGGGGCAGGTGTTGTGGCGTGGAGGGTAAAGCCACTGGCAGCAACACTGGCATTAAATAATGATGTCTGTTTGTGTCCTGGCTGCTTCACTTCTAATCCAGTTCTCTGTTAATAACCTGGGAAAATCAGCACAAGACAGGCCAAGTGTTTGGGATCCTGCCACCCACATGGGAGACCCAGATGGAGGAGGAGAGAAGAATTATTATATTATTGGAATTTTTTCTCTGAACTACATGAAGTCTGTTATATTCATATTAAAATACTTTAAAAATAAAAATAAAATAAATGCAAACAATTTAAGAGAAATATATTTTTAGAATTTTATAAACATCATGAAAAAATCCCATTTTAATAGAATTGTATTTGTGTACTTATCAATGTATCTACCCGTAATTATTTTTTGAATACTCATGTATGTGTATAGATATTATGCAGTGGTGCTCAATTAATGTTAGTAACAGTCATTCAGAGGTGTCGGGCTTTGAATGTGTTTTTTAAAAATATTTATTTATGTGGAAAGTCAGAGTTACAGAGAGGCAGGGACAGAGAGATCTTCCATCTGCTTGTTCACTCTCCATCTGGCTGTAATAGCTAATGCTGGGACAGGCTGAAGTTAGAGCCAGAAACTTCATCTGAGTCTCCCAGAAAACACTTTGGCCATCCACCTCTGCTTTCCCAAGACATTAGCAGGATCGGAAGGGGAGCAGCCATCAAAGGGGCCGGCGCTGTGGCATAGCAGGTTGAGCCTCTGCTTGCAGTGCCGGCATCCCATATGGGCGCTGGTTCGAGACCTGGCTGCTCCACTTCTGATCCAGCTCTCTGCTATGGTCTGGGAACACAGTAGAAGATGGCCCAAGTCCTTGGGCCCCTGCACCTGCTTGGGAGACCTGGAAGAAGCTCCTGGCTCCTGGCTTCGGATAGGCACAGCTCCAGCCATTGCGGCCAATTGGGGAGTGAACCAGCGGATGGAAGACCTCTCTCTCTCTCTCTCTCTCTCTCTCTCTCTCTGCCTCTCCTCTCTCTGTGTAACTCTGACTTTCAAATAAATAAATACATCTTTTAAAAAAAAGGTGCCATCATCACAGGCAGTGATTTTACCTGCTATGCCACAATGCCAGTACTCTCTCATTTTAATTTTGGTGATAACATTTTAAATTTATTTTATAGTCATGGGCTTAATGCTCCACTAAGTAAAGAATCCAATAAGTAAAAAGTAGAAAAACCACTCTTCAGTAGGAATATAGACAAGGGCTATAAACAGAAATCAATTCCCATTTTTTTCTTAATTTTTAGTGGAGAGAAAAAGAAACTGACATTAAACCAAAAACATGAATGGGTTTGAGAAATGTTTCTTGATCAATAAAAATATTAATAATAAAAGATTAAGGAGAATGGTAAAAATAGCATTTAGGGGGCCAGTGCCGTGGCAAACTAGGTTAATCCCCAGCCTGTGGCACCAGCATCTCATATGGGTGCCAGGTTCTAGTCCCGGTTGCTCCTCTTCCAGTACAGCTCTCAGGTGTGGCCCAGGAAGGCAGTGGAGGATGGCCCAAGTACTTGGGCACCTGAACCCACATGGGAGACCAGGAAGAAGCACCTGGCTCCTGGCTTCGGATCGGTGTAGCTCCAGCTGTAGCGGACATTTGGGGAGTGAACCAACAGAAGGAAGACCTTTCTCTCTATCTCTCTTTCTCATTGTCTAACTCTGTCAAATAAATAAAAAAAAAATAAAAAATAACGTTTTGATGTTGGAGTCATTTTTAAGAGAATAATCACTTATATAACTGCCACTAATGTTGAAAAATTTAGCAGTCTGAAACTTCTTTGTAAATCATTTTCCCATTTCATGGTTTTCTTATTCATTTTTCAGTATATGTGTATATATATATATATATATATATACACACACATTTAGAGAGAGAATATATATATGTATGTGCATATATATAGAGAGAGTAAATTTTTAATATATCAATGTTTATAACATTTTCTACCTGTTCTTCATTACCTGCAGTTGTTTAGTTTTAAATCTATATTCAAGTTGATTGAGTTTCTCCATTCAGTTATCTCAACAAATGTCTTCTACTTCTAAATTCTTTCTTTGTTTTATCTCTTGAATAGCTTTCTTCATGTTTTAACAGAAAATATTCACAGGTATCCTACTGGCTCAGATCTGTTATTTGAGACTCTATGGTGGTTGCTTTAATTCTTAGGCAGCCTGATCCCTTCGGATGATATTGGGTCATGTTATTAGAGGAAAGGATATGTTGCAAAGACACATGAATTTCAGCATCTTAATGGCTCATTACAGCAAAGCTTTCTATCTTCTCTGCACAGCCATGCAGTCGGCCAGCACGATAGACAGGCAAGCAGCTTGAACCTGTTTCATCTGTAGTGCATGGCCACTACAGTTGCCAAGGCAAAAGAAAACAAAGAACAGGATTCACAACCACTCTTAGATGCCTGTGCTCTTAAGTGACATGTGTGTTGCTTTACCTCCTATTGTTTAGCCAGAACTTGGCCCATGGCATCAACCTGTCAGGGTAGTGATAAAACAGCATATTTGTAAATAACAGTTAGGCTCCCGTGGGTCAGGTCAAACATGGCTCTTTACTCATACAGTGATATGAAGAAGATGGTCACAGTTTAGTCCAGCCTTTGGAGTGTGTTTATATTTTTGAGGTAGCAGAAAAGTTTTTCCAAATTCTTGATATTTTGAACACAACTAGAATACACTTTACATAAATGGCACTCTCATTTTTTCCCCCAGCACAAAGAGCTTTCTTTTGAATCAAACTGATTCTTTTTGTCTATTTCAGTAAATTTTTATTTTTATGTACCCTGGTACATTTTCTCCATGCCATGCTTAAGTACTTAGAATAGCTTTATTGAGATGTAGTTAATATACAAAGAGCAGTACCTACTTAATAAGTACAATTGGCTCCTGGCACACACATGTTCAGTTTTCACAGCACAAATTAGCCTTTCACTGAGTGTCTTGCATTATTGTATTTTTCTTCTTTTCCTTGATCTGCTCATTTTTTTCTTTTGAAATCATTGTGATGCTCTTTCTTCTACCTCAGTTGATTTGATTTTTGTATCTCTAGTCTGTTTCTAGTTTCTTTTAATTAGTGATATAAAAATTCTAGTGTAAGTTCTTTGAAGCTTCCTAAAATTTTGTTGTAATGTCATTTTATGGTTTAATTTTATCTTCTGTGAGTTCCTGTTAGTGTATCATGACCCTATTAACTCTTCTAGACTATAAAAAATTCACAAGGACATTTTCTTTTGTTTTCGATCTTACACTCTTGGTCTCCATTCGGTGTGTTTATTTGCTCCCTCTCTCTCCTCGACCCTCCCCTGTCTCCTTTCCTTTCCCTTTATAGGCTGCGAACAAATTTGTCACGACATGTCTTTTCTTGTTCATCATATATTAATGCAGGCTCCTCTGTTAGGCTTTCTATCTTCTCTAATGCATGTTAGTGCATCCTTCTCAATACTGTTGTATTAGGCAAGCTATGTTTTCAATTTGACTCATCTTTCTGAGGCCCACATTCTCAGGCAGAGTGGAGTGGGTGTGGAGAGCCGAGATAAGACAATGTACAGTTGTTGGAAGACTGGCCTCCATCCCTCATTCCTACATTGTGATAGAGTAGGGTGAGGCTTGCCCTACCATATGGGATGCGCATTTTATTTCGCATTGGCTGTGGATCATGTCTCAGATCTAAGGATACATCCTGCAGGCTTTGCATCCACAAGTCGGAAACAGTCCCGTGGATGACTTCTCTCGTTTTATTCTAGCTCTCAATGACAGCACCTCCAATACCCCACATTAAGACAAAAAGCAGAAGAGGATGTTCTCCAAGTTCCTTAGGTTTACTATAGTTTATCATAATCCATTTAGAGATACTAATTATCCTCATCACATTTTGTTTCCTTTCTTAGCTTTCACTTCCGGAAGCTTCCAACAGAAAGATGTACTCTATTTGAACACTACAGACAGATGTTTTAAATGTTGTCTTGGGAGGGGGTCCTGTGATTGGGGTTCATCTCATCAACCTTACTCAGAAATCCTCAAAGTCATGCTTCTGAAAATGTGATCCAGGAGAGACACAAAACGGAATCCCCTTGGATATCTCAATTATGAATGACATATACTTGGATTCAGTGTAAGTAAGTTTTCAAGTGGATTCTGATCTTAGTAAAGTTTGCCAATCTTTAGAATCAGGAAACATTACTTCTGTTGCCAATCCATTAAGTAGTCTTATGGTATCAATCTTTCCATCAATTTTGCAGTTAAAGTTTCCATGTATTCCATTATTACAGCAAAACATTATCTAAATAAAATGTCTGAAGGAAGAAGTAAAGAGATCCCCACACTTCACACATATCTGCTCACCCTACTGTAGTAGAAATATTACCTGGTACTCTGATGCTAACAATTGTTTAGATAAAAAGGAAAATGTACAAAGTAGTGATGTGTGCACACCTCATCCTGTAAATGCTAAGTACTTATAATCTTAGTTAATGTAAGTTAATAGTAACAGTATGCAATACTTAGTGTTTAGTTCTAAAGCTTTTCTACCAGCGTGTTTCTCAGTAAACGACGGTGAATTGTAGCTCTGTTAGGCAAATCTCTGAGAGCCCAGGCACACAAACGTTTATCTTGCCTCCCAAAAGCTGTAATATTGCTCATGAGCAATTACTTCAGCTATAACGCAACCTATCTTCTCAAAATCTGTATATTTTCTTCCAAAAGGTATCTGTTTATGTTGCTTCTGTGGCTTTAAAAATTGTATCTGGATACATTGTAGATGAACATACAAAACAAAAGAAGAAAACAAAAATGTGGCTTTGGTCTCAGTCAAAATTATGAGGGGAGGACAAGAGCTGCAAAAATTTCCCCCTCCCCCTTCATCTCCATGGTTGTGTCTCTTGCCACCTGCTGCCAGAAAACCCCTCTGTAGCAGTTGCTCTTAGCACTGTTCCTGGCCCTTTCTGTGGCTCACCCTGAATAGAAATCCATATGTTACCTTTCCTAGAAACATCAGAATGTAAGTCAAGTTTCTGTGGGTGTCATCAACCTATGGGTGTAAATTAATTCATACAGTACTTTGTACTTCGTGTGTCTGTGTGGGTGCAAGCAGTGGAACTCTCTACTTAGTATAGAGAAGGTCTTCTGTTTATAAAGTGGATTAAAAATGAATCTTAGTGAAAAATGGAATGGGAGAGGGAGTAGGAGGTGGGATGGGAGTAGGGGTGGGAGGGCAAGAGAGAGGGAAGAACCACTATATTCCTTAAGGCTGTACATATGAATTTTGTATTCATTAAATAAAAACCTTAAAAAAGACAAAATTAAAATATTGTAGTAAGGTGGGAGTCTTAATTTATCCAAAAGTTAATATAAAATAAGATTATCATATAGGATGTAATTATGTTCTGTGAAGTTTGATGCATGCGATATTAATGCTAAGCAGATGGTGATAATTTAAGAATGCATATTTTAATTCATAGAGAAACCCTTTCAAATCAATAATAAGTGGTAGAGTACTGAAAAAGCCAAGAGAAGAAACAAAATTGAAGACCAAAAATTTTAAAAAAAGAACTTAATGAACTACAAAAGAAGGCTGGAAAAGAGGAACAGAGATAAATGGAAAGCAAAGATGAGCATAGAAAACTTGTAACAAGATGAGAGACTTAAATCTTAAAGATTATTACCTAAAATACTAATGGACTGAACATCCCAGTTCAAAAGGCAGATTGTATCTGACAGATAAATCTGCAATGTCTCACTGCAGGTTATCTTCAAGTATGTCTTACAAATATGGAGACACAGATAGGTTGAAAGTGAAAGGCCAGAAAGTAGCTATTCATGATCACACAGTTGCTACTTTGTTCTGTGCAGAGAGCATGGAGATCTTGTGGGAATGGGTGGTGATTTTAGAGCCGTGGTGACCTTAGGTCATTTCTTGACTGGTAGTTAACTAATCCTTGTAAGCTGGTATCTTCTAGGGATCCCCACGATTAATTTGCATACTTGCTCTAGAGGTACTGCTATAATTTTAGCCAGAATTGTTTATGTCGGTCAGTGATGCAGAACATTTTACAACCAGCCCGTTTTCACAGAAGTCTGGCCTGAATTATTATGACTAACTTCATGTCAAACTGTGCACTTCATGGAAATTCTGCTAACATTTGAAATCTCTTAACAGATACTGTTTTTTGTTATTATTTTAGGGAAAGTTATATACACCTAAATACTTAATCTGCCCTATGATCTTCATTATAATAATTGTATTTAAGAAAATTTTCCTTAATTGAAAAAATTCTATTTATTGAGAGGAAGAGAGAGAGAGAGTGAGAGAGAGAGAGACAGAGAGAGAGAGGAAACACCAGTCTTCTGGTACACTCCCCAAAATGCCTGCAATGGCTAGGATTAGGCCAGGTTGAATAAGGGAATTGGAAACTCAAAGTAGGTCACATGAGTGGCAGTAACCTAAATACTAGAGCCATCACCACTGTCTCTCAGGGTCTAATTGAGCAGGAAGCTGGAGCCAGGAGCCAGAGCTGAGAACCAAACCCAGGTATTGATATGGAAGTGGGTGGTCTGAATTATTTCCTGTGTTAAAACAATGCAGCTCAGTTTTAAGAGTCAGAACCCGCCCCCCATGTTGTAAGGCAGTTGTATATTATTAAAATTGGCACAAGTGGGAAGGGTCAGGTGAACACCATCCATAGACTCACACTTTGCAGAAAGTGTCCCTGAAGCCCTTTCTCTGTGCCTGGGTAAGAAGAGTGTACTGCCTGTGGGTTCAGTAGCACAATGGGACCATCATATTCTGAGTGCCAGTTCTTAAAAAGAAATAAAAGGAAAGAAAATTTTGTTTCAGGTGATCCTAAAAGGCAGTAAAGGAACCGCGTAGCACTCCAAGGAAAATAGCTGACTGGCATAACAAAGAACTCGGTGTTTTTCTCATCTCTGTGTTCAGGTTGAACTATTCTATGGAGCTTAACAGCTATTAAAAATGCCTCAAAGAGAATCAGGGGAGGTTCATGCAGGAAAGAATAGGTTGTGTCGTGTGAAGAAAAGGCTACTATTTTGCATCACCCCAGTGCTTGTCTTAAATCTATAAATGTGCAGAAAAAAATAAGCCGAAGGACTAATAAGTAGAATAAGTCAAGAGTCCTAATATCTTTTCCTTTTCACTGGGATCAATATTTCTGCTTTCAGAAAAGTCTTGAGCATAAACCTTCTCTTGAGTGTTCTGTGAACTGGGCAAGGCTTACTTAACATGCATTCATTTTTCTTCCCGGCAGCCTGTTGGCAGTGTCGGGTTTCACACACAGTCTGAAATCAAGCTAAAGTAGCATACCATAACTACTGCAAATCACACATTCGAGAATTACTTACTGTTTGCATCTCAGCATTGATGTTGCCCTTAAGTATGAAATGATCTCAAATTAAGAATAGCCCTCAATTGTTCTGCCTGTTTTAAGATTGGATTGCATTAAGATCAGTGGCAAACGCCATGCTATGTAATTTTAATCTGTGTGTTGAATTTACACAAGTATTCCATTAATTGCTCTTTCTTTCATACAGTTTAGAAGAGTGTCATTTGCCCAATCTCAGCTGACTTCTCAAAGTGGAATTAGCTCCTTTAGTCAAACGAAATACCATATATTTGCCTGGTGCTGTACAGTTGACCAAGGAGATTTACATTGATCTTCACCTGTGATGTTCCAAATTCATTCCAGTTCCTGGCACACCCACAAGCTGTCGAAAGAAATGACAAGGGGGCCGGCGCCGTGGCTCAACAGGCTAATCCTCCACCTGCGGCGCCGGCACACCGGGTTCTAGTCCCGGTCGGGGTGCTGGATTCTGTCCCGGTTGCCCCTCTTCCAGGCCAGCTCTCTGCTGTGGCCCGGGAGTGCAGTGGAGGATGACCCAAGTACTTGGGCCCTGCACCCCATGGGAGACCAGGAGAAGCACCTGGCTCCAGCCTTCGTTTCAGCACTGTGCGCCGGCTGCAGCGGCCATTGGAGGGTGAACCAACGGCAAAGGAAGACCTTTCTCTCTGTCTTTCTCTCACTGTCCACTCTGCCTGTCAAAAACATAAAAAAGAAATAAATAAAAAAGAAATGACAAGAAAAACATTACATGGATTTTCATAGACATCCATATGAGCTTAGTGAATCTTTAATCTTACTATTGTAATTATTATTTTATTTCAGATAAAATGGCTGTTGAAACTTGTATTACACTTTATAGTTGCAATGCTTTTCACCTGATGTGCTATTTAAAGAAAGCCTGTCCAGGAGGATGAGAAAAATGATTATCTCTTTTAGCAGGTTCAGAATGCTAAAATCCAGAATTCAAAAGCCATCTAGTTCCAAATCACATCGCAAATGCATTGCGATGTCTTGAATTCCCCCTCTCCTTCACCTCCATTTTCTTCTGGGGGTCCCCGTGCCTCATATGCATATTGATTAGTCTGTGTGCTTCTGTGTCTCCTACATTGAGTAGGAGGGCTTTCCGATGGCAGAGGGCAGCGTTTCCTGGCAGGATCTGAGCACACCTCCCTTCCCTCTGCAAGCCATTTCTTCCCTGTGGTATACAGGTGTGGGCCAGGAGACCAGTGCCTCAGACAAGCCAATGCCCAGGTGTTCAGGGGTGTGTTGTGCACAGTGGCTTGGAGCAGCTCACGTGGCACCTGTCAGGAAGCCGCCACACTTTCCTGAAGGAATCCACTGAGAAGTAGGACAGCTGGGGTGGCCTCGGTTGTCCAACCCCAGAAACTTCCTTCTCTTACCCAGAATGGATCCGAGCTCTACAGGGACTGAGTAGAAGGAAAAGAGGAGGGAATGGGAGGACCTCTTACTCTCAAGTCCAGTAATGAGCATAATTAATGCCTTCCTTGATCCTCAAGAATGCATTTATATTAACCAAGGAATTGTATAATTATTTTACATTATAGTATAGGATATGAATATGACAAATCCAATAATTCTTAGAATATAGAATTAAAATATGTTTACCTTCATGTAAAATATTTTGAAATTGATGCATATGAAGGGTCTTCAAAAACTCATGGATAATTATGAAATATTTCTTAAACAGTATAAAAACATCTCAAATATTTTGGAATCATACTAAACATCATTTAATTCCATCTTCCATGAATATGTAAAATCAGTGTCTGCCTCTTTTATGACCATATCTTGGGGAAATTTTGAGTTTATTAAAAAAATGCATTTGTTAGAATGCTGGTCCTGAATCTAATTGCTACTACCTGTTGCTCTCCTGCCAGATAATCAGACTCACATAACTTTGGCATGCACTGTCCACATAGAGGTCTACACCTAGGCAAAATGAAAAGGCTTGAAATACTGGATATGACAAAAAAAAAAAAAAAACTTTTGACAAGAAATGAGACTTCAGACTGGCAACATGTGCTGGATGTCACAAAATTAATCAGCCAATTTCCAGTAATGTCATTGCCTCTTTCATTTTGCTTTGCATTTGGTAATAATGTTGCCTCATTCTTTATTTTTTGTAAAGATTTGTTTATTTATTTGAAAGTCAGAGTTACACAGAGAGAGGAGATGCAGAGAGAAAGAGAGAGAGGTCTTCCATCCAATGGTTCATTCCCAAATTGGCAGCAATGGCAGGAGCTGTTCCGATCCAAAGCCAGGAGCCAGGAGCTTCTTCTAGGTCTCCCATGTGGGTGCAGGGGCCCAAAGATTTGGGCCATCTTCTACTGCTTTCCCAAGCCATAGCAGAGGGCTGGATCGGAAATGAAGTATCCAGGACTAGAACCAGTGCCCAAATGGGATGCCGGCACTGTAGGCCAGGGCATTAACCCACTGAACCACAGCGCTGGCCTCGCCTCATTATTTCTAAGTGTTACGTTAATTTAGTTAGTTTAAAATGTGTATTTTCATTGCATAGTCCTCAATTGTTAAGCAGCAGGAGTGGAGTGGTTAATCTTGTTACACTTTCATAGTCTGTACACTTCTGAAAAAGATGGCAAATATCTCCCTTTATTTTTCTGTTTTATGAGCTACATGAGGAAACTCTGAATGACATTTATTACAAGGAGGTACTAAAAATTCCATCATTTAAACTTCAGGATTTTTTTTGTGGAAATCAAGGTCTCTGTTTTATTATATTGATGTCTTTGTAGAAAAATTCAGTGTTAGGGTAAGTGGATCTGAAACCATCAAAGTTGGAAACATAATTTCTGGGTTCCATTCACGTTGGTTGTGGTTCAGCATGGAAGCAAAGTCAGCCACAGAACTTAATTCTCTCTTGCTCAAAAAATGACCATCCCCCAGGGATTTGCCCACTAGTTCAGTCACTGGTTGAAAGGCCTGTGTTCCATGCCGGGGTGCCTGCATTTGATTCCTATCTCTGTTCCTGACTCTAGATTCCTGCAAATGTGTGTCCTGAGAGGCCGCAATGATGACTCACGTGATTGGTCTCCTGCCACCCTTGTGGGAGACCTGGATTGCATTCCCAGCTAACAGCATGGACTAGCCTTGGTCCAGTCCAAGGAGTTGAAGGAATTTGGAGTGAACTAGAAGATGGGAGCTTTGTGTGTTGTGTGTGTGTGTGCATCTGTCTCTGTGTGTCTTTCAAATAAGTAAATCAATAAATACAAGAAAAAATACACATTGGCACAGAGAAACTGGCACTGACCAGGATAAGGAGGCTACCCAACTTGGGATACCCACAGCTCTTTTTGCCTCTCTTCCACCCTCCCACAAGGCAATATAATGGAAGGGAAAGACTTCAACAGGTAGGCACAACCCAGATCACTGAGGACAGGGACTCTTAGCTAAGTTCAATGTTCTAGTAAGATTAGAACAGAGTTAACTGCCCTAGGATCTGCCAGCCCTCTGTTCTACCTTCCCATGACATCAAAGACCAAGCAAAACATGTGGAAGTCAACTCAGCTAGACCTGGACCCAGCCACCTCTATTCCTGATCACTCTGGGGCTAGCTTAATCCTGCTGGGAATAAGGATCTCAGATATTTGAAGCGCACACTATGATAAAGTGACACATATTTAACCAACTTAAATAAATGACTCAGAATTAATGAACCTGAGTCCTCCCAGAACCCATTAGAGAAATCTTCAAAGAACACCTATCCTTCAAAAAGGGATGAAGTAAAATCTGATCTAAGGAGTGAGCTTTAAGCCCAAAATAAATGTTGACCTGTCTGTGGACAAGTACCTTGCTGTAATCAGGAAACCAGTCTTCGGGTGTGTGCAGTGGACTAAATATGAATGCAAACTGCAACGTGATTGCTATAGCTGGAAATGGATGAATGTCCACCCAGGTTGCTAAAAATCCCCTGGACTGGACTGGATCCCAAGGAGTGTCTCTCAGGAGGATATCTCCTGATTTTATGACTCTAATTTTCCATTAATTAAGAGGAAGCAGACAAGAACTTACAATCAAAGATCATTAAACATATAAAGAAATAAACCACACCAGTGAGAAATTCAAGAACAGATTTAAGACCCCCAAGGATTTCAGATTATTACTGTGATCAGACTTTAAAAACAAAATTACTACACAGAGATACATGTAAAAAGATGAAATCACAGCAATTATCAAACAATAAACAGCTATTTAAAATAAGCAGGCATATTTGGAAAAGGACCAGCTGAACTTTCAGAAATCAAAAATACAATCTGTCAAAGAAAATCAGCATGGGGCTTAAGCAACAGCAGAAGAGTGAATTAGTGAATTGTTAAATAAAAGACAGCTTTGCTGAAGTTGGTTTCTATGGTGGGTGTTTCCAGGGAGCTCAGTCCTGCCCGAGACCCTCTGAGAAACTTTGCTGAATTATACCAGAATTATCCCATGAAGAACTGTAACTGAAATACTATCAACTGGTCCATTTCTCATTGGTGAAAGATCCTCTTCCAGTGTTAATTCCCCTGTACAGGTGCACAGAGGAACCAGTACTTGGAGTTTGAGTGGGTACCAATGGCCTGTAGGAAGCTATCCATATGATTAGATAGACTGAACTGCTGTGGCATAGAGAAGCTCAACTCACCACAGATTGAGACAAAAACATTAATGATACAGGTGTTACAGCTGTGCTGCAGGCTTGCAGGCTCAATTTCTGTACAGGTGATTTGGTAATCTTTTTCTTAAACTCTCAGGATGATTTTTTTATATTTACTAACATCTGAGACATGTTATCTGCTGTTGAAAGAACTTAAAATTGAACTACTTCTTCCCAATTTTAGTTAGTTTCAAAATATTGCTGTTGTGATAACTTTTGGAAAAAGCATGTCATATTAATATTACTCTATTTTGATCAAAAGAAAAAATAAAAGAGCTTGAAAGGAGCTTCTTTGACTTCAGAACCTGATTTCCAGGAAACACTTCTAATTATACTCCTTTTATACATTAGTCTCTTTGAATTGCAGAGAGGTGTAGAGGAACAGTAAAGTGCAGAGGAAATCCATTCCCAGAGTGTTGCATTACTCATTAAAGCCTAATGAAGAGTCTTCCTAACTACCACAATAGTCATAACGAGGGGCTGAACCTGGGAATCAAGAGCTCAATCTATGTGTCTCCACATGGGTTATTGGGTCCCCACAACTTAAGCCATCACTACTGCCTCCCAGGGTCTGCCTTAGCCAAAAGCTGTAGTCAGGAGCTGAGGTCAGGCACTAAACCAAGTTACTGTGATATGGAACATGGATGTCCTTTTTTTCTTTTACAGCAGGATGACTTGTTTTTTACACATATACAGTGAGTTTTAAGATACCACAAATCATTAAAACTATAGTAGTATATTATTCTTAACAATGTACTTGACAAAGATTTAAAACCAGTTTTAAAAATGCTGAATTTGCTGCAAAACTAATGCACACAGGCATTTCTTTTATTTATTTTTGCTTTATGCTTTTTTTTTTTAATTTTAGCACCTACACATAAGAGAGAACATAAGACATTTGTCTTTCTGTGTCTGGCTTATTTCATTTAAAATGATGTCCTCCAGTTGCAAACATTTTGATTCAAATGGCAGAAGTTTGCTCTTCTTGGGGCCTGTGTTGTGGTACATAGTCGTCATCTACAGTGCCAGTATCACATATGGGTGCTGGTTCGAGTCCAGGTGGCTCCATTTCTGATCCAGCTCCTTACAACTGCACCAGGGAAAGGAATGGAAGATGACTCAAGTCCTTGGACTCCTGCTCACATGTGGGAGACCTGGAAGAAGGTCCTGATTCCTGGCTTCAGCCTGGCCCAGACCCAGCCTTTGCAGCTATTTGGGGAGTGAACCAACAGATGAATGATATCTCTCTCTCTCTCTCTCTCTCTCTCTCTCTCTGTAATTCTGCCTTTCGAATAAATTTTTTTTAAAAAAGTTAATTTTTTAGAAGTTCACTATTGTTTGTAGTTGAGTGATATACCTTGTGTGTGTGTATGTGTGTGTATGTATGTGGATAGATAGATAGATAGATAGATAGATCTTTTCTTAATCCATTCATCTGAGGATGGACATCTGGGTTGATTCCTTGTTTTGGCTATGTGAACAGTGCTATAAATATGGTAGTATGGATATCTCTTTGATATGTGTTCCTGTCTTTGGGGTATATACCCAGTAGTGGGATTTCTAGATCATATGGCAAGTCTATTTCTAGTTGTTGAAGAAATTGCCATACTGGTTTGCACAGTGACTACACTAATTTACTCTCCCATCAACAATGCATAAATACTCCCCTTTCTCCACGTCCTCACCAACACTTGTTGCTCTATGTTGTTTGGATAATGTTATTCTGATGGGTGAGGTAATTTCCACATTGTGATTTTGATTTCTATTTCTCTGGTGGGTAGTAATGTTGTGCATTTATTCATAGATGTGTTGGCCATTTGTGTTTCTTCTTTTGGAAATTGTCTATTGAGGTCCTTTGCCCATTTCTTAACTGCATTGGTTGTTGCCTTGTTGATCAGTTTTTTGAGTTGCTGATATATCCTGGATATTACTGCTTTGTTGAATGTGTAGCTTATAAATATTTCCCATTCTGTTGGATATATCTTCACTCATTGACTGTTTCCTTTGCAAGCTGAAGCTTCTGCATTTGACAGAATCTCATCTTTCTAGTCTTACTTTTGTTGCCTGTGCTTTGGGGGATCATACCTAACAAGCCATCACATACACCAACATTTTAAAGTGTTTTCCCCACATTTTCTTCTGGTAATTTCATAGTCTTAGGTCTTAAATTGAATTTTTGATCCATTATCCATTTTTAGTTGACTGTTGTATAGGGTGAGAAATGTGGAGTCTTATTTCATTCTTGTACATTTATATACCCAATTTTGCCAGCACAAATTATTGAAGACTTTATCTTTTCTCCTACGTATGGTCAGGACACTTTTGCAAAAAAGAAAAGAAAGTTGGTTGTAAGTGCATGGATTAAATTTTAGGCTCTCTATTCTGTTTCATTGATCTATGTGTCAGTTTTTATGCTAGCATCAGGTTGGTTTTTTGTTTTAATTATTATATCTTTGTATTATGCTTTGAATTCAGGTATTGTAATGCCTTCAGCTTGATTTTTTTTCCTCAGGATCTTTTGGTTATTCTGGTTCTTTTGTCATTCCATATGAACTATAGTATTCTTTTTTCAGTGATTTTTATACACTAAATGATTAACATGTTGAATGATAAATCAAGAAAAAAATGCTAAGAATAAATCTAATCCCAGCAGTGAAAGATCTATGCAATGAAAATTATAAAACATTGACAAAGGAAATCACAAAAAGATACCCTTTGCTCATGCATTGGAGGAATTACTATAAATAAGAATGGCTATGCAACTTAAAGCAGTCTACAGTTTCAATGCACTCACTGTAAAAATAGCAATGATATTCTTTGCAGAACATGGTTGTCTTAACTTATGTTTGACTACTTAGCCAAATGCTATTTCTCTGTTCATACTATCTCAAATGGTTTTAGGGATTTTTTTAATTTATTTGAAAGGCAGAGTTATAGAGTTACCGAGAGGCAGAGAGAGAGAGAGAAAGAGAGACAGAGACAAAGACAGAGACAGAGACAGAGAGAAGCTGGGAACCAGGAGATTCTTCTGGGTATCCCAAGCAGGTGCAGGGGCCCAAGCACTTAGGCCATCTTCCACTGCTTTCTTAGGCATAGCAGAGAGCTGGATCAGAAGTGGAGCAGCTGGGACTCAAACTGGTGACCATATGGGATGCTGGTGCTGCAGACCAGAGCTTTAACACACTATGCCACAACATTGTCCTCCCTTTCCACTTTTTAAAAATTATCTTCCCCTAGACTACAGCAGTAACCTCCCTATTAAAGGTATAAAAATTTCATTTATTTCATATATACAGATTCAAGAACATAATGATACTTCCCACCCTAACTTCCTGCCCTCCCAGGCTCCCATCCTTTTTTTTTTCCTCCCTCTCCTATTCCCAACTTTAATTTTTACAGAGATCTATTTATACCTAAAGACAAACACCAAACCAAACACTGCTTCTATCATTTTATATATATTATTTACAAACACAGACCACTTGTATCTTGTTAAATCCTATCAATATCACTTTGTTTGAATTGCTCTGAAGACAAGAAATAAGAACTAATCTTCAGTCATGTCTCAATCCAGGAGTCCTTACTTGTGGACAGGTCCTGAAATTTGCCCACAGAAGCTAGTGCTCTGTCTCCCTGAGCTTCTCTCAGTTCCTTTTGTGCCCCATGAATCTTCTCTTTATGTCATCTCCCTTTCTATTCAGAATCCGTGATGAAAACTTCCATTGAAACATATTGTCAGTGCAAAAAGCTATTTCAATCATTAATAGTGTTTTCTTAAAAAAAGAGGTGACTTTTCAAATGCCTCCCAAAGAGATCTTTAAATTTATCAATAATGAAAGCTTTATTTCCAGTTTGTTTTGATTTCATTCCTCTGCTGATGGGAAACATTATACCAGTGTTCTGCTTCCACTGAGGGTTCTTCACTCTGGATGTTTGAAACAACCAGTGATGCCTTTCCTCTCCCTTCCTCCTCCCTTCCCTTCCGCCTTCCTTCCATTTTCCTTTCCTTACTCTTTCTCCCTCTCTTTATTTATCTCTCTCCATATCTCCCTCCCTTTCTTGTCTCTCCTCCCCTCTCCTTCCCTTTTCTTCCTTCCTTCCTTCCTCCCTCCCTCCCCCTCCCTCCCTCCATCTCTTTCTTTCTTTCTCTCTTTCTCTCTTTCTCTTTCTTTCTTTCCTTTCTTTTCTTTTCTTTTCTTTCTTTCTTTCTTTCTTTCTTTCTTTCTTTCTTTCTTTCTTTCCTTTTCTTCTTTCTTTCTTTTCCTCCTATTTAATTTTCCTTGTTGAGCTTTCTGGAAAAGGATAACTCAGGTGAAATAGCTGTTATGATGTTTTTCAAACCGAGTTGGTGATATTGAGGGGAAAGTATGCAGAGTAATGTAGGCAGTGACAAAATGCAAACTAACAATAAAACCAGCCATCGGCATCTGTCTGACATGTGTGTGTGTGGTGAATGGTGTATTGAGTACATCTAACAGCAGTTAGGCCAAGGAACTATTCCAGGGCTGTTCACATATACAGTTTAGTATTTCTGGACATCAGAACAACTGAAATGATATGTAAATTCTATAAAAGATAAGATTTAGCAAGGTATAAAAGGTTCCAATGTGTAAATATCGCAGATAATAAATTTTCTGAGAGCAGTGTGTGGCTTCCTTCATGCCATAGGCACATAAGCTGACTGGATGTTCTGGTTCATGCATGGCCATTCTGGCTTACACCTGCTATCCTGATATGAGTATTAATAGTGGTCCCTTTTGCTACCACAAGTGTCTTGGTGTGATATTTTCACACAACACATCAGCACAGTGCTACATATAAGTATACTTGACTTATTTTAGACTTTTGGTATCATTGGGGTCATGATTTATATGCAAAGTTTTAGGGTTAGAAGAATTCTGGAACGTAATTAATGTTGAGGATCTGCTTAGCTGAAATTGTCTTGAAACATGTTATAAACTAGTAGCTCACACACACTGTGCTCATTGATCAGAACAACAGTTGAGCAGCCTGAAGGGGGGAATTTTGCCTGGGGAAGAAAAAAAAATCAGGCCCAGTATTGTGGTACAGTAAGTTAAGCCACTGTTTGCAATGACAGATCCCATACCACAGTGCAGATTCTGAGTCCCAAGTACTAATGTGCCTGGGAAGGCAATGGAAGATGACCCAAGGGCTTAAGCTCTTGTCACTCATGTGGGAGACTAGGATGGATTTCCTGGCTCCTAGTTTTACTTGCCTCTGAGCTGACTGTTGTCATCATTTAGGAAGTGAGCCAGCAAATGATCTCTCTCTCTCTCTCTCTCTCTCTCTCTCTCTGTGTGTGTGTGTGTATGTGTTGTGCTGTGTGTGTTTCTCTCTCTCTCTGTTGCTCTGCCTGTCAAATAATTAAATACATCTTTAGAAAATATATATCTATTCTGTATAAAGAATCCAGATGAAATCATGAACAAATTAATGCAGTAAGAGGTGATCACACAACCAGTTCATCAGTCTAATAAGCAGGGGGTGTGGGGAATAACTTCTGCATCAAGAAACTTTGAGCTTTCATATGTATAAAAGTGGAAAATCAGTCTCCATTGTTAGCCAAATTGTCCAACTATGAACAGAAGCAAGGAAAGGAGAAATCCAAGGGTGCTGGGGTCTTTAAATGGAAAGTAGAGAAAAGGAAAAACCTAGAATGAGGATAGTGAGTGTGTTCTTCACCTCCAGAATTGGAGTTCATGCCATAGTATTACCACAATAAAAGAAACATAGGCAACTCATATTTAAAAATGAAAGTTTCTTCTAAGCATTAGAAAAAGAAACTTTAGGAGTTTTCAGAAATTCAGTTTTAATGATACTAAGGAAAGGGAGGTATTAGGATCATGACCCACCTCAATGTTCTAAGTCTTGTGTGCTAAGATCCTGAAGGCCAGAATGGCTGTCAGTCATCCTTAGGAAATCTGAAATCATGGCCAGCTGCTGCCATCAGCATTGTCTGCATCATAGCCAGGATGTTACGTTTTAAACCTGGATCTAAGGACCTGCTTTTAGATGCCTCTTGGTGACAGCAGAGAGGAGCAGGAAGAAAGAAACATTTGGGATGTTTAATGTCAGCAGGTGTCTTTGCTGTGCTTGTAGCAATCTGTGTGTGTGCATCGCTTTACTCTGCTGAACTCTACACTCCGACCATGAGCAGCAATGACAAATTGTATGTGCCCCTGCTGTAGAGATTGGTGCTGACACTGAAAATTCAGTAACTACCATAAAAGGCATGGGATGTAACTGCACCTGACACTCACATGGATTTTGTAGAAATGCTGGGAGGAAGAGACAAGTTCGCTGTCACTTTGTCATCAGGTGTGGCAGTATTAAAGATAGCCTTATCTGATATACTCATCGGGTGTCTTTGTCAACTCTATGAATGTAGTCCCTGACCTGTTCTTGTTTGAAATAGGTCTAAAGATTCTTAAAAAAAATGAAATAAAATTCTGAATTATTTTTCAGTTCCAAGTTGTTAAATTTTATTTTGGTTAAATAGAAATTTATTTAAACTATTTGGATTGATAGTTTAAGCTGTCTGAAATTTAGTAACCTATTTGAAAATCTTTTTACATTTGATATAAACCCATGAAGTTGGAAAGCTAAGTCATTACTAATTAGATGGGAAGTATCTTCACACTCCTGAGCCAAAAAACCTTAATAAACCACAATGAGATCATTTTCTGAAAATATTGTAAAATAAATTTGAATCAAAGTGTTCTTACTCTTTATTTCCTTTAAAAATATTTGGTGTTTTATTCAACTGTCAAATAACAGAAGAAAAGTAAATTAGAAATTTATAACAAGTTATGTAAGAAAATGTAGAACATTTGCTCCACGCATGTTTCTTCTGTTGACTAACATGAAACTCTTCAAATCTCTGCTCCTGATGAGTTTGCCAGCAATCTGAGGAGCCGATCCTGAGTGTAAGGTTTACACCTTTTACAAGCCTCCAGGTGAGGGAGAAAATATGGAAACATATTCTGTGACAAATAAACAATATTATTAATTAAATTTAGATTTTTAAAAATATTTTTTATTTATTTAAATATTTATTTATTTATTTGAAAGGCATCGTTGCAGAGAGAGTTTGGGGAGAGACAGAGAGAGAGGTCTTCCATCTGCTGGTTCACTCCCAAATGGCTTTAAGGCCAGAGATATGCCAATCCGAAGCCAGGAGCCAGGAGCTTCTTCCAGGTCTCCCACACGGGTACAGGAGCCCAAGTATTTGGACTATCTTCTGCTGCTTTCCAAAATGCATTATTATGGAGCTGCATCAGAAGTGGAGCAGCTGGACTCGAACAAACACCCATATGTGATGCTGATGCAATAGACAGCAACTTTATCCCCTGCACCACAGTGCCAACCCCCATTTAAATTTATTTTTCTTAAAAACAACAACAACAAAAACTTGGGCTGGAATTGTGGTTTATTGAGTTAAGCCGCTGACTGTGCTGTTGGCCTCCAGTATGGGCACTGGTTCAAGATCTTGCTGCTCTGCTTCAGATCCAGCTTCCTACTAATGGGCCTGGGAAAGCAGCAGAAGATGGTCCAGGTACTTGAGTCCCTGCCATCCACACGGGAGATCTGTATGGAGGTCCAGGCTCCTGGCTTTAGCCTGGTCCAGCCCCTATGACTGTGGCCATTTGGGGAGTGAGCCAGCAGTTGGACAATCTCTCTCTCTCTCTCCCTCCATCTGTCTCTCTCTCTCTCTCTCCTCTTGCTCTGTGTGTGTGTTCTTATTTCTCTATAATTTCTCTATATTTAGCGTTTTTTCAGTAATTTGATAAACCCATGATTAATTGAAAATATCATAGGTGAATTTCACCTACCAAGCCTCTTAGCTACATAGCGCCCTGAAGAAGGGCATCAGCTGTTTCCATTCATGACCTTAGGGCTGCCCAGGTGCTGAGGCTGCCACCCCAGCATCACCAGAGAGGACTGGACCACCCAGCACTGGCCCAGGTAAGGCCCATGTTCAATATCCCATGCCTGTAGTTTCACACCATTGTGAAATCAAAAAGAGATCTAAGTTAAATCATCACAAGTCAAGACTGCCTGCATTTCATAAAAATGAAAGAATAACTATGTTAGCACACACTGCTTGAGAAATATTGTCTTAGCTCACCCAGATCACTTCTCAGGTTTTTCCAAAACTAAGGGCATCTTACATCCAAGTCAGCAGTTGATTAGTATTTATAATTTATCCCTGGGTTATTTTTTAATGGAGACAGTAAAAATGAAAATTGATTGAGAGTATATCTTGGGAGCATATATACTTGATCATTTTATTTACATGAGTCTAGTTAAAAATTCAAGATTGGCCGGTGCCATGGCTCACTTGGCTAATCCTCAACGTGCTGCACTGGCACTCCGGGTTCTAGTCCCGGTTGGGGCACCAGATTCTGTCCCGGTTGCTCCTCTTCCAGGCCAGCTCTCTGCTGTGGCCCCGGGAAAGCAGTGGAGGATGGCCCAAGTGCTTGGGGCCTGCACCCACATGGGAACCAGGAGAAAGCACCTGGCTCCTGGCTTCGGATTGGCGTAGAGCGCCAGCCATAGCTGCCATTTGGGGGGGTGGTGAACCAACGGAAGGAAGACCTTTCTCTCTGTCTCTCTCTCTTTCACTGTCTAACTCTGCCTGTCAAAAAAATAATTCAAGATTGTGGAGTCTAAAGAACAGAAATAATAAAGAGCATACCAGTTAAAATCCTAAAGTTAGGCAATCGAATTCTCTAATTCTAGCTTGACCCAGAGGACTTTGAATGTTTATCTAGACAAGCCTCAATTCTCCCCTTGTGATCTAGCTAGGCCTGATAACAAGCATCCATCCAAATCCCAAAGACCAAATGAACTAGTCTCTGTCATATTCTGTGGCTAACGGCAATATCCACAGCACCCAGACAGGGAAGCAATGCCTGCTATGACCACCCCCAGCCCTCCATAAACAACCATGTCCAAAAGCTGGACTTATACTGTTAACCCTTTGAGTGATTCTTTTTCTAAAAGTCTGCAAAGTAAGAAAAACTTAGGTAAATACCTCTCACTTTTAAGCTTACTTCTGCTTAACAATTATTACCCCCCCCATCTCTCTCTCCCCCCTTCTCTATCTCGACATGGGAAACTTTTATTTCAAAGAAAAAGCCGCCGGCGCCGTGGCTCACTAGGCTAATCCTCCGCCTTGCGGCACCGGCACACCTGGTTCTAGTCCCGGTTGGGGCACCGATCCTGTCCCGGTTGCCCCTCTTCCAGGCCAGCTCTCTGCTGTGGCCAGGGAGTGCAGTGGAGGATGGCCCAAGTGCTTGGGCCCTGCACCCCATGGGAGACCAGGAGAAGCACCTGGCTCCTGCCATTGGATCAGCGCGGTGCGCCGGCCACAGCGCGCCTACCGCAGCGGCCATTGGAGGGTGAACCAACGGCAAAGGAAGACCTTTCTCTCTGTCTCTCTCTCTCACTGTCCACTCTGCCTGTAAAAAAATAAAAAATAAAAATAATAATAAAAAAAAGAAAAAAAAAGAAAAAGCCAATGCACTGAAAAAAAGGTATTGGAAGGGAGAAATCAAGATGTTAGACTAAGTGTAGTAGGTATTCTTTAGGAAATAAGATAAAAATAAAATTAAACAAAGACAGGAGCTTTTAAAAAAAAGCCCAGTGGAAATACTAGATTTGAGAGTAAACGAACCAAAATAAAAGATTGGGATAATAGGAAACAGATACTTTGAAGAAGTAGCCTAGAACATAAAGAGAAATGGATTGCTGCATGGTAAAAAAACAACATGAGGTCCAGGAATCTTGCACCTGAATGAGTCTTCATGCTGATTGATTTAAATCCATGCAGGACTGGTCCTTTCTACCTTGAGAAAATGGTCTATTTTATAAATGCAACCTGCATATTCTCACTTCAGAGACTGGGGTCTTTAGGAAGATTTCTGCTTTCTGGAGTAGTATTTGAAGTAATTCTCCAGCACTACTCCTTGATTTATTGCTCGGCAATAAATTGCCTTTATCCATTCACCCATCAATAAATATTTATTGTCACATATGTTCCAGATAGCCAGAGATTCCCAGGTACCCAACAGATAATAAAACACCAAGAGCCCAGGTCTAAGGTAGGTCCAGTGGCGAGGAAGGCAATGAACAGAATGATAAATGGGACAATTAAACAGGATATGGCCACAGAGGAGCCTCTGGGCTTCTCTCTTTCCACTGTTTCATTGGGTCCGGTATCTCTAGCTCTTCCCTAGAGATGGTATCGATTTATCCTCTGTCAGCTCGTGGTCTAGGAGTTCTTCGATAACCTGTTCATCATTCATCCCAATGACTCTCATAGGACACTTATTGAAAAAACTCATTCCCAAGATCCATCCCAGACCAAGTGAGTCAGAACCTCTGGGCAGTGGGGCCGGGCATTGTTAGTTTGTAAAATTTCAAACTGTGGTTCTAATGTGCTGTGAGGATAGATTTTGCTCCCCGCCCCGTGTCCTGCAGAATTCCATCGCCGGTGCCATGGTGAGGACCCTGTCTGCTGGTCCCCTCTCTTGACTCACAAGGGGCTCCTATGGCATTCGCCCCTGCCAGTGGTGCTGCCTGGGGTAGTTCCGGTCTGTTCGGCCTAGAGAAGCCAACAGCTCCGAGTTCCTTCAGGCTGTGATGAGTTACTTCTGGAGCAGAATCTACAAAGGCTTCCTGCTCTTTCCTGTCTATCACCTGCTGCAGAAATGAGCGTGGGGCTTACAGCATGCCAAGAAAAGAAAAAAAAAAGCTATTTCCTCCCTCAAAAAGAATATTTCCTAGGTTTTCTTTCTTTCCTTTTTTTAATTTCTACCTTTCACATTGGATAGGAAGTTTGGACTCCTGCCTCTAGTTTTTCAGATTCAGGGAGCTTTGAGGTCCTGGATGTCCGTTCTCTGATATGTCCCTCACTGCTCCCACCATAGGAATAATCAGGGCAGCATTTTGTTTGGACATCTCCAGACTCCCATTGAATGTTCCCATGGTGCATTTCCAGGAAGCTCTCTTGCAAAGACCTTCACTGATCGCCACTTAAAGTTTCATTTCCACTCTGTCATCTTCCACCCTGTAGGCCCACTCCCTCTCTCGGTCATAATTTCTAGATTTCCTGAGACAATTTTGATAACAAAGAGGTCGTTTCATCTTTCCCAATAAGTGAACAAAACCTTCTAATTCCAGTATTTAGGTATTAAAACTATATTCCAAAAATACTCATTGGGTAAGCATACAGAAAAGAAAAAACACAAATATCCTTTATATACTCCAAGAACACCACTCTCTTCCTTCTCCACTGTTATCCTACTGATTTTTCATGGTCTGGTTCAGATACAATTTCCTCCGAGAAGCCTTCCTAGCTCAGAGAACTGGGAGTAAAGCATTCTGCCTTTGAATGCTAAGGCATGAACTCGGTACATCTTTAGGAACCCACCAGGCAAGGATAGGGCCCTCTTTATCTTCCCTAACCTAGGTTTATTGAAGGCTTTGTGTTTTTCATTGTTGTTGTTCTTTATAGGATTTGTCACTGTCTTTTAAAAATAAGGTTTTTGAAATAGGTAGGTCATTGGATAAACCACTGAAGGAAAATGAAACAGTACTCTACTTATAATTGATTGTTTTAACACAGTGGATCAAATATCTCACTGTAATTAATTATGGATTTGTCATTTACAAAACTCTTTTTCCGGTGGGTCCACTCTTATAGGATTGTGGACACAATGGTGAGAAAAACAGAATTGTAATTATCTTTGCCCTTAAGAAACAGATACAACAGAGCCAGCATTTTGGCACAGCAGTTTAAGCCACTGCTTGTGATGTTGGCATCCCACACTGGAGCACTGATCCAAGTTCTAGTTACTTTGCTTCTCATCCAGCTTCCTAGTAATGAGCCTGGGAAGGCAGTAAAAGATGACCCAAGTACTTGCACCCCTGCCCCTGCCACCACTGAGGGACACCCAGATGCAGTTCCTGGAACCTGGCCCAATGCTGACTGCTACAGCCATTTGAAGAATGAATCAGTGGATGGAAGGTCTCTCTCTCTCTCTCTCTCTCTGATCTTTCAAACAAATGATAAATTAATAAACATTTATAAAGGTACTTTAAATAAATGCATAGATCACTGAGAGACCCAGATATTAGTCATGCAAAGTAATGACTATTGTCATATACATAAAATTCTTGGAAGGAGATTTTCCTCCTTGTTGAAAGCCTGCAAACCAGGGGGAATTGATTCAGCCTGGGAGGTCAGGCGGGGCTTCCCAGAGAGTCTGCTGTTTGAGTAGAGATCCAGATAGGAAGGAAGAAAGAATGCTAGGGAAGGAATGAAGTGTGAAATTTCTGAAAGAACAGAATACAAGGAGACAATGGAAATGGAGAGTGACAGCAAGACTGGAGGTCATTGTGAGAAGCAATGGATGGTGTGGACAGGGCAAGGTTGGGATGTGGCAGGATCAAAGTGCATTGCGTGCAGAAAATTCTGGCTATGGTGTTTAAAAAAGAGAGAGAGAGAGATGGGAAGGCAGAGTAAGGTGAGTGTAAAATATCCAGCAGATGAATTGAGTGATATTAGAACACTAGCCATGCTAATGGCTTGTAGGCTTTCAGAAGGGAGAGAATTATAGCATGGGGGAGTGTTCAAGACGTGTCCTGCCTCTAGCAGCCTCACTTGTTGCAGGGTATTCACTCACATGCACTGGAACAGGAAACCATGGACCAGAAACTGGATTTGGGAGGGTGGGTGAGGAAGGAAAAAGGTGATACAATGGGTGTGTTAGAAGCAATGAAATTGTGTTTATCATACTGTTTTCCTTGTTGCGTTTATTCCATTTGCCTTATGCATTCTCTAGGCTCTGGTTGCAGAACCCAAAGAGTTAATCTCTTAAAATCTACAGAGAAGGAGCTGATGGCATGGCTGCTCCATGGGTGTTTAGCATTTCAGTCAGAACTGAGGCTCATATCTCCAGTGCTTATCCACCTTAGGTGTTTTCAAGCGAGCTCATAACCTTGATGGGGAACTGCTAGGAGGGAGCTTGGAAGCTTAACGTGTCTGGATCTCTTCATTGCTCAAGAGGCATTTGAGAGCACACAGAAACCACTCCATGCTATGTAATCACTATGAGCAATTTGACTTTGATGCAAACAGATTTATTTGAACTTTAAAAAAATTATCAATGCTTGACTATACTAGAAAGAGCTAGAAGCTTTTAAATCCAAAATTTAATAATGTTTTCTCCTTAGTGAGGGTTCAGTCATAATTTTACATTATATTTTCTTTATAGGTTCCAAATTGTTAAAAACCAAACATTTCAATTTTGTAATGAAAAAAAAATGACTTTTTAGTTAATCAAAATCTGTGCTCTTCATCAAGTTCTGCCTAGATTTTCCATGGAAGAGATACATGTCCCACTATAGGAAGCATAGAGTGGAACGGGTGTGATCTTGGGTGTTGATGGCTCAGCATCTGCTTTCTCATGAGGGGTTACATGGAAGTTGATGCGCATGCTAACACAGCAGCTGTGCATTCACAGGGGATAAGGAATAATGGAGCTCTTATCAGCGAATGCCTGGACTTGCAGAACAACTGCTCTCCATTAAATTGCTGAGCCAGTGTGCAATTACAACATTGTAATGATACTCAAAGTCCTATGGCTAGAAAATCTCCTGCTTGCTCTGGGCCAACACCGTCCACCAACGGTTTTGTTTTCGGCACCAGAGAGTGCTTCCCGTCTTAGCTGGCCTGCCCACAATGCAAGCATATGTGCAGTGTGCTGTTTTATGATGCTCTCTTTGGGCTTTCTGTTACTGTGGCTGCTGTGCACTGGTAAAATATTGAATGGAGGTTTATGACACAAGTTCCCTAGAGGTCCAACTTTGAAAATACAGACAATATACCTAATTAAATATGTGCCCTGAAAATGAAATTGAGGCACAATTCTTCCAGAGGCTAATATTTGCATTCGTCATAAAATATATCACCAGCCTTTCAAGGCTACCAGATAGATATCTTCATCAACTGAGCTAGCCATAGCAAGATATCATAAACTGGGTGGCTCAAACACCAGATGTTCATTTTTTCACAGTCCTGGAGGTAGAATTCTTTTTTTTCACCTAATATTTATTTATTTGAAGGACAGAGTGACAAAGAGAGAGAGAGAGAGAGAGAGAGAGAGAGAGCTTCCAATCACTTGTTCATTGCCCAAATGACTATAATGATCAGGGCTGGAACAGGCAAAGCCAAGAGAATGGAACTCTATCCTGGCCCCCCACTTGGGTGGTAGGAACCCAAATTGTTGGGCAATCTTCTACTACTTTCTCAGATACATTCACAGGAAGCTTGGTTGAAAACAGAGCACCTGGGACTTGAACTGGACCTCTGATGTGGGACTTCAGCCCTGCAAGTGGCAGCTTAACCTGCTGTGCCACAATGCTAGTCCCTGGAGCTGGAATTCTGAGCTCAGGGATCCAGCATAGCTGGGCTCTGATAAGGACTCTCATTGTGTCCTCACACAGTAGACAAGGGGTGAGAATAATCTCTCTGAAGTCTATGCTTATAAGATCACTTATCCCATTATGAGGGCCCCAAGCATGTGCTCCCATCTAAACCTGACTACCGCGCCAAAGTCTCATCTCCAGATACCACCATGCTGGGGTTGGCATTTCAAAATACGGTTGTGGGAGGGTGACACCGTCCAGTGCATAGGCTTGGTGTTTATTTCCTTCTGAACATTCCACGCTGGGCTGCAGTAGGGAAACATGAGGACCCTCGTGATGAATGCTAAGACATAGGTGGCCTTGGAGCTGGTGCAATCCTCGCTTCAGTAATCTGTGTGTCATTATTTCATTTTTTGTTCTCTCCTCTCCCTAGGCATTTTGGTAACAAGTATAGTTGCTAATTTTAACACTGGCTACTAATTGGGCAGCTCATTTTCAAACTGAACTTTATTTCTGAAAGTGATCCATACATTACTCTTAAAGGTTCCAAGTTGTGATTCCTGGTATGAACCAATTACCCTGGGTATGGTTAGTGCATAAGCAGAGAGTTGCTATGGGCTGAAGCCACTTGCAGTTTGATAAGTCTGACCCTGATGCTCATTACAAAGTGCAGGTTGTAATTGCTGCTACATCCCTGGCTAGTTTTGCACAGTGTATGAGTTTTCTCAATGTACCTAATGATACCCAGTTAAAAAAAATTCTGAAAATGCGAAATCCCTAAAGAAAAACGTCATTTTCTTAAAGAGATTGAAAGCTTTTGTACATACATATTGCATGATTTTGGTAACAAAATTTGTAAAGCTATTTTTATGTGAAATTAATCAATCTTAATTTTTTTTTTTTTGACAGCAGAGTTAGGCAGAGAGAGAGAGAGAGAGACAGAGAGAAAGGTCTTCCTTTATCTGTTGGTCCACCCCACAAATGGCTGCTACAGCCGGTGCACTGCGCCGATCCGAAGCCAGGAGCCAGGTGTTTCCTCCTGGTCTCCCATGTGGGTGCAGGGTCCAAGCACTTGGGCCGTCCTCCACTGCCTCCCGGGCCACAGCAGAGAGCTGGACTGGAAGAGGAGCAACCGGGACAGAATCTGGCGCCTCAGCTGGGACTAGAACCCAGGCTGCCAGCGCTGCAGGCGGAGGATTAGCCAAGTGAGCCATGGCGCTGGCCTTCATTCTTGTCTTAATTAAGCTGCAGGGGTGTTTTAAGACTATCACGAGGCGTGGGGGCAAGTCTATAGACTTCAGTAGTAACACATAACTGTTTATTTGCTCAATTAAATTACCAGTGGCCTTAACAGTTTTCTCAAACTTTGTGTTTTGAAAATTTCAAATCTACAGAAAAGTTGAAAGAATTATGAAATAAGTTTTGAGGTTATTGCATAGCATGCTAACTCTAGTTAGTAATAACATAATGTTTTCAATGTTATAAGAACATATTTCAAATGTTCTTATCCCAAAGAAAACAATAAGCCTATTAGGTGTTGAATGTGTTGACACGATTTATTCATTCTACCATGTGTGTGTGTGTGTGTGTATGTCTCCAAGTATCACATTGTACTCTACTAATATACATAATTATTTGTCAATTAAAATAAGGTGAAATAAATTCATCTCTTAGTATTCAGCAATTATTAATGTTTTGCCACATTTACATGTTTGTGTGTGTATTCAGAACATTTGAAATAAATCACAGATTTCATGATTCCCGAAATACTCCAGATCCAGAATGTGCTATATAAGAAGTACTTTCTCCTATACAACCTGAGTATCATCACTAGTCAAGAGATTAAAAACTGGGGCCAGTGCTATGGTGCAGCGGGTTAACCCATGGGTGCCAGTTCGAGACTTAACTGCTCTACTTCCGATCCAGCTCTCTGCTGTGGCCTAGGAATGCAGTAGAAGATGGCCCAAGTCCTTGGGCCCCTGCAACCATGTGAGAGACCCAGAAGAAGCTCCTGGCTCCTGGCTTCAGATCGGAGCAGCTCCAGCCATAGCGGCCAATTGGGGAGTGAACCAGTGGATGGAAGACCTCTCTCTCTCTCTCTCTCCTTCCTTCACTCTCTCTCTCTCTCTGCCTCTCCTCTCTCTGTGTAACTCTGACTTTCAAATAAATAAATATTTTTTTAAAAAAGAGATAAAAGCTGATAGTATATGTAGCATATCAGTGTGAGACATCTTCAGAAAATTCTTGGAAAATGAATATTATGAAAAAATAATATATTTTTTCAAATTTTTGCACAGAATTAGACTTACTCCTTAATTCCATTCCACCGAACTTTTCAACTACCCATGATATGATATACAGAGATTTATTAATGTTTCTCTATTTTTTCCAGTAATAAACTTTATAGTTTCTAATGATCCAGATCCAAGATATAATCATTATATTTAAATATCTCTTTTAGTTTGAGAAAGCATCCATCCTTGCTTTGCCTTTTACATCACTGTCATTTTAAGGAGTCAAGGCCAGTTTTTAAGATTGTTTATCAGGGCTGGAGTTGTGGCATAACAGGTTAAGCCACCACCTGCAATACCAGCATCCCATATGGGCACTCATTTGAGTCTCAACTGTTCTATTTCCAACCCAGCTTCTGCTTATGTGCCTGGGAAAGCAGCCAATGATGGACCAAGCACTTGAGCCCCTGTACCCATGTGATAGGTCTGGATGAAGCTCCTGGCTCCTGGCTTCCGCCTGGCCCAGGCCTAGTCATGGTAGCCTTTGGGGAGTAAACCAATGGATGGAAGATTCTCTCTCTCTCTGTCTCTCCTTCTCTCTTTGTAACTCTACCTTGCTAGGAAATAAATAAAGGTTTTAAAATATCATTTATTTGAGAGAGAGAGAGATCTTTCAACTGCTGCTTTACGCTTCAAATGCATCCAACACCTGGGGCTGAGCTGTGACTGAAACCAAGAACTCAATTCTCTGTCTCCCATGTAGGTGGCAGGAACCCAGTTTCCTGAACCATCATCACTGTTTTCCAGGCTCTTCATTAGTAGGGACTTGGAGGCAGGAACTGGAGCTGAAAATTGGATCTAGGAACTCTAATGCAGAAAATGAGTGCTAAACGCCCTCCCCTGTTCCATTATCTTTTAATCTTTTAACCAAGAAGCTCATGCTTCTTTTGTCTTTCAATCACTGACATTTTTTAGAATGTCTCTGAACTTTATTTTTATGTTGAGATTCTTGTTAAACATTTTCATCATAATACCACATTGATGGTAATGAATCATAGGAGGGTACTTCAAAAAAGTGGAATTTAAAGGTAAATTTATTTTGGTGCAAAAATTTCTGGATTCTATAGCTTTTTTATAGTTATTTACTTCCCATGAACTGTTTGAGACTTCTCACATCTGGAGCATGTGATGTCTGCTATCCCATTCTTGATGAAATGCAGTAGAATAAGTTGGTAAAGCTGGCAACTCTGAGACCTCCCATTGAAGTTAATAGACATTGCTTGTAATTAATGAGTGAATATTCTGTTCTCTCAATTAGTAAAACAAATATGAATAAACAAAAGTAATATGTTTAAGATGTTTCCTCCCTCTTTCAATACTGACAATTTATGGAAAGTATTACTGGTTTCCAATGGCCACTGTTGGGTATGTTTGCAAGGAGTTGACAGGTGAGAAAAACCTAGGGGATTGTCAGCTCTCAAATGAGCTATTGGCTTACAGAAAGAATATAGGATTGGATCATTTTTTTAAAAAAAGCTGTATCAGCAGCATAATGTGTTGGAATTTTGGAATCTTAGCAGAATTTAACCAGTAAAATTCTAAACCCCTTATCTGCGTGCTCCACAGATTGAACCAATGGTGGATCAAAAATTTTTTAAAAAATGCATCTTTTTTCTTGTCACTATACCCTAAACAACACAGTGTAACACATATTTTCATAGCATTTGAATTATATTAGGTATTTTTTTAGGTATTGTAAGTAATCTAAAGACGATTCATAGAACACAGGAGGGTATGCTTATCTATATGTAAAAAATGCATCTTATATAAGGGACTTGAGCTTCTGCAGATTTTAGGATCCAAACGGGTTTCTAGAACCAATCCTTGCAGATGTTCAGATATTACCATAGTGCTTGTAGTCAAAATAGATTTGATATTTAATAGTACTTAATTCTGTAAGGCAATGCCAGAGGAGAGAACTAGGGTAACACAGGAATGCCCACAGAAAATGTCCCTGCTCTTAGACTTAGAGACTAACTGCTGTCCATGTTCCAAGAGCACGCCTGTGTGAACTGAATGCTACAAGGAAGCTTAGAATTGCTGCTGCTTTGCATATCTAGTGAACTTGATACACTTGCAATGATTATTCAGCCTACCTCCAGGAGACTAGCAGGTGGCAAGACCCTAGTAGCATGACTTTAGCTGAATAAAGCAATCAGGTCATGTGGTGGGAGCCTGGATGCTTTAATTATTTGCCTGCTAGATGCTTTAATATTAATTGAAGGTGGATTTTGTTTTTCATTATAAGACACCATGAACTAAATGAAAGGGAAGGTCGGTCAGCGGAGCTTCCTCCCACCTGAAAGCTGCAGTCATATCTACAGAGGCACTTTCCTAATTCTAAAACCATCCTACAGTAATAAGAGTAATGTAGGCACGGAGAATGAACCGGCGCTGAGTGGGGAGAACAAAGAATTAAGAAACCACTAAAAGCTTTCAAGAATTTAGTTCAGAGGCAAAGCAGGGAATTTAGTGCCTTGTTATCCTGGTTCTGAATAGGATTCGAAACCTCAAATATGGACCCTGTTTCTTCTTGGAGGCAGATTGGTTTACTCAAAGGGCAGTTAGGAAGCAGAATTCAAAGTAAAAAGAAAAAAAAATGTCTTCAGGCAGCTTTCTTGGCTCTGTTTCATCATTTCACTTAAAAACTTAAAGACAGGGGAAAAAAAAACCCTTGAAGGTGAGAGAATCTCAAGTGAAGGAGTGAATCGTGTGGGCTGGAGTTACAGAGAGGGAAATCAGAAGTGTGGGATGCATCTGGAGTTCAGGGCTCATAACAAGCCCAGTCAATTCATCAGCAGGAGAGGTGGGCATGGGGGCAGGCAAAAGCCTAGAGGACATCACATAGAGGTCAGTTCCCTCAGAGGACCATATTGGGGTGGCTGGAGGCCTTCATCCTTTGAGCACATTCAAGAGAATACTAGGAGCTGTTATAATCCAAGCGTTGGGACCATCAGCCAGCTGTGAACCAGCTTGCTGGCTTTCCTGGGCACCCTTACAGTTTGCCCATCCTACTTCCTCAACTCATATGTCTCTGTCTTCACAAGAGACTCTTTTAGTCCCATAGATCTTTTTACATCATGACTAATTAAGCCTCCAAATAACACAGTAGCCTCCCTAATTCACAGAGAATGTTGTAATGCCCTCTGTAGATGCCTGGAATTACAGATCATACCAAACCCTATATATAAAATTGTGTTTTCATATACATCCTAATGATATGGCTTAATTTATAAATTAGCACAGTGAGAGATTATAAACAACAACTAATAAGATGGGACAATTTTAAAGTATACTGTCATGAAAGTTATGTGACTGTAGTTCTCTCTCTCTCCTTCCCTCTCCCTCTCTCTCATTCTCACTCTCTCTTTCATAGTATCTTTGTGTGCTGTGGTCTCCCTTCTTCTGATGATGTGAGATGATATTTAAAAGGAGGCTCCTCAGGCCTGCTTTGTGGCACAGCAGGTTAAACCACCTCCTGTGATGCCAGCATCCCACATGGGCTCTGGTTGGGATCCTGCTGCTTCAGCGTCCATCTGATGGCCTCAGAAAAACAACAGAAGGCGATCCAAGTGCCTGAGCCACCACCATCATCATGGAAGATCTGGATGAAGCTTCTGATTCCTTGCTTCAGAGTGGCCCAGCACTGGCTGTTGTAGCCATCTGGGGAGTGAATCAGCAGGTAGAATATTCTCTCTTTCTCTCTTTTCCCTCCCCCTTAACTCTGATTTTCAAATAAATAAATAAAATCTTTTCCCAAAAAAGGAAGCTCTTCATGGCCGATCCTGGATACACCTCAATTGTCAGCATCACTACTCCTGGACATTGGGATCTGTTTTACATAAAATAGAGGTTCCCTGAACACAAGTTCTATAGATACCATGACAGTTGATCTGCTAACCAACAAGGCTACTAAGTGACTATTGGACAGGCAGCACATGCAACTCTGATATGCTGGACAAATAGACAAGGCATGTCCAGGGTGGGATGGAGCAGGGTGTGCGATTTTATCACACTACTCGCAATATACTGCAATTTAAAACCTGTGGATTGTTTCCGGACTTTTCCATTTATCATTTCAGACCATGACAATGGATAACAGAAACCACAAAATGTGAAATCATAGATAAGGGGATATGACTGTATTTTGGTTACATAATATTTGTTGTTGACATTTGTTGTGTGCACCTTAAGGGGTTTGAATTTCACATGCATCTAATTTCTAATTCAAATAGCACCTTGCTCACAGCCACAGCATTTACGGAAGCCCTGTGTGGGAAGCTGTTCAGCTGCTTTGTCTCTTGCCGGCTGAAATGTGAAGACTGTCTTCCTGAGGACTAGCTTGGAGCTGACAGGGAAATGCCCCCTTTATTGGAGTCCATTATGTCCTACAGGGGATTCTGTAGTGACCACTGTCACACCAACATATCTGGAGAGATTGGCAAGCTGGGTAAACAGTGCAGCAAGAGCAGACACCCTGAGAGGAAATGTTTGAAATTAGTGGCGTTTCTAAGTACTATGTTTCATAGGGTTTTACAGTCATCTGGTAAAATACTACAAATTGAATTGGCTAAGGTAAGGTAAGGGCCACTTGGACATATGAAATAATTTCTTTGCATTTCTTTCACACTTTAGAACACAGGGCATCCATTAGTTATAGATTTTAGCTGCCCTTATGGCTGTTCAAGTTTTTTCTTTAATTATTTGTTTAAGAACTGAGATTATGTTGAGATTGACCTTTAAACATATTTTCCTGGGCTCTTATTTGAAGGAGATAAAGAGAACTGGAAAGCCAGAAAAATTCCTAGCAATCTCTTCATAGAGAATAATTTTATCCTGTTATTTCCACACCTCTATATCCTATGTAAAAATTAAAAATAAACTTCAGTCAATAAGTTTTTGTTCTGGGACATATCTAAAAATATTCATGCATGAAATGGTGTAGTTAAAGCCACTTTCCTGAAGAGGAAAAGTCATTTATCCAGTCTCTTAGCATTTTTCAAACCTTCAGCTCTGATATATTTTGCCTTGGTCCTTTAGAGAGCACGTGTGTTAACCTGGTGAGAACCAGCAATTGTACTGCGTGACCACTATGTAACACTATTAAGAAAAAAGACATGATATCAGGATTTCCACCACTGAAAATTAAATTTAAACATGTTTAAGAGAAGGGAGAAAATACTTCCAGTATGTATAAAACCCAGAATGGGAGCACAATCCCAATATGGACCTTCGGAGCTTCCAATTAACAATAGCAAGAAGTGAACCACTTCCTCAGGTAGCAGCAAGGTCTACTCTACGGGCCTCAGGCCAAGTGTTTCCTGGAACACAACAGTTAGTATCTAACATCTTTATTAAGATGGTGTATTAACGTTCTCTAGAGAAACAGAGCCAGCTATACATAACAAGAATATATTGAGGTCAGAGTTGTGGCACAGTGGATCAAACTGCCTCTTGTGAAACCAACATCCTGTATTGGAATAGTGGTATAAGTCCTGGCCACTCTGCTTCTAACCCAGCTCACTGCTAACATGCCTGGGAAAGCAGCAGAAGATGGTCCAATTATGTCAGCCCCTGCCATTACGTTTGTTGACAAGGTTGGAGTTCTTTTTATTTTTATTTTATTTATTTTTTTTTTATTTTTGACAGGCAGAGTGGACAGTGAGAGAGAGACAGAGAGAAAGGTCTTCCTTTTGCCATTGGTTCACCCTCCAATGGCCGCCGCGGTAGGCGCGCTGCGGCCGGCGCAGCGCGCTGATCCGATGGCAGGAGCCAGGTGCTTCTCCTGGTCTCCCATGGGGTGCAGGGCCCAAGCACTTGGGCCATCCTCCACTGCACTCCCGGGCCAAAGCAGAGAGCTGGACTGGAAGAGGGGCAACCGGGACAGGATCGGTGCCCCGACCGGGACTAGAACCCGGTGTGCCGGCGCCGCAAGGCGGAGGATTAGCCTAGTGAGCCGCGGCGCCGGCCATGGACCTAAGGTTGGAGTTCTTATACTCTAGCTTCAGCCTGGCTCAGCCCCAGCCATTGCAGGCATTTAGGAAGTGAACCAGTGGATGGAAAATCTCCCCCTGTTTCTCCTTTTCTCTGTCATTCCATCTTTCAGATAAATAAAATAAATCTTTAAGCATATAATAACTAAATAGAACAGTAGTTAAAATTACAATAGTGCAAGTAACGTAATTACATGTTACATAAAGGAATTGACTCATGGATATCAGAATCAATGGATGAAAACATCTAAAATGTCAAAGGAAAATTACTTTTCCTAGAAAATGTTACAGCTAAACTTTTTTTTTTTTTTTGACAGGCAGAGTGGACAGTGAGAGAGACAGACAGAAAGGTCTTCCTTTTGCCGTTGGTTCACCCTCCAATGGCCGCCGTGGTAGGCGCGCTGTGGCCGGTGCTCTGCACTGTTCCGATGGCAGGAGCCAGGGGCTTATCCTGGTCTCCCATGGGGTGCAGGGCCCAAGGACTTGGGCCATCCTCCACTGCACTCCCTGGCCACAGCAGAGAGCTGGCCTGGAAGAGGGGCAACCGGGACAGGATCGGTGCCCCGACCGGGACTAGAACCCGGTGTGCCGGCGCCGCAAGGCGGAGGATTAGCCTAGTGAGCCGCGGCGCCGGCCACAGCTAAACTTTTCTAAAACATGAAAAAAATAAATAAATAAATTCACCTCCAATCTACTCTTTCTTAGGAAATTAATTAAAAATGTGCTTTCATAGAAAGAAGGGCCAAACCAAAGAGAGAAAGACATGGGATGCCAGCTGGGTCCGCTCACTGAGGTAATTGATGAGCCTTGGAGGAAACCGGGTGTGCTGCGGCTCTATGGGAGGTAGGTTGCAGGTGAGTCAAAGGAGACGCGTTCAGGATGGGCCCTCGCTCTTGGAATGGCTGGTTTGTGAGAAGCGAGACTATGGTGAAAGAGATTGAAAAATGGGTGCAGAGATCACTACGCAAGTCACAAAGGGGCAGCTGGTTACTACAAACAGGAAGGGCACACTTCATTAGAACTTTTTTAATGGGGCCAGTGCCATGGCACGGTAGGTTAATCCTCCACCTGCGGCGCCAGCATCCCATATGGGCGCCGAGTTCTAGTCTTGGTTGCCCCTCTTCCAGTCCAGCTCTCTGCTTTGGCCCGGGAGTGCAGTGGAGGATGGCCCAAGTGCTTGGGTGCCTGTACCCGCATGGGAGACCAGAAGGAAACACCTGGCTCCTGGCTTTGGATCAGCGTAGCTCCGGCCGTAGTGGCCATTTCGGGGGTGAACCAACAGAAGGAAGACCTTTCTGTCTCTCTCTCTCACTGTCTAATTCTATCTGTCATAATTTGGAAGGAATTTTTTTCCAGGTGTCAAGCTTAAGTACTCAAAAGTTACATGGCTCCTAGTTAATTATCTACAGTGCCTAACAGCAAACACAGAATGGAGCTAGCATTAGAATAATACACATTCATCTGCTAGAAAGTGAGTTAACTCGAACACTAATGCAATTATTATGAATGGGACTATCAAGAGCAATTAGCATGGATTTAGTTCTGACTATATGTCAGGCAAGGTCTATAAAGTATTTGATGTGCTATTCCATCTAATAACCTGACAACAATATGTTACAGGTGTTATCCTCTTCACAGATAACAAACAGGGATAAAGAAATATTTAATTACTAGCCTGAAGGCACCCTGCAGTCTTTCTTTAGAAAATGATAATATCTAAAAGTAATTCCAGAAATATCAGTGTATGATTTATAAATATGAATATCAGTATCAGAAGAAACAATTAGGAAAGTTAAATTTCTCACTTGAGGAGTGAGTTGGGGAGTGAGGAGTGATAGGGAATAAAACTTTTAATTTTAATTATAAACATTTTGGGCCTATTCACTATTTTAATTATCATGAAAAATTTGTAATTTTTTTATTTGTTTAATCTGGAAACATTTCATTTAAGGTATATAAACTTCATGCATTTCATGTATGTGTGTATATATATATATATATATATATATATATAAAGGAACATAGTAATTCTTCTCACCCTACCCTCCCTTCTTCCCATACCATACTCTTCTTCCTCTTCCCTTTCCTATTCCCATTTCTATTTTTTACAAAGATCTATTTCGGTTAACTTTATATTCATAAGAAGAACCCTACACTTAGTAAAAGATAAAATAAAAAAAAGCAAATGGCATAAGTCAGGTCCAAACAAACCTTTGCCACTTTGTTTTCCAAACGGAGCTGAGGCTCCAGTGACTGGTAGGCAAATGCTGTGGTACCTGAGTGACAGAAGAATGTGCCGGTGGAACGGCCATCATTCCCAAGGACCAGTTCTCTTCTGCATTCACATTGTACAAGGTCATTCTAAATGCTTTTCCCTCAGCTTTAGAGTACTAGGAGAGTATTGTTATGCAACCGTACAACACGATATAACTGAAATGGGGATGTGAAAGGGAGCATGGAGGGTCTTCAAAAATTTTGCAATCTGAGATATAGCAGGAAAGAACAGTGTTTTTCAGTTGGTCAAATATCCTTCCCTCCATATATATATTATGGTCCCCATTTCTTTGCTCATTTGTCTAGTAGAATTTATGATCAAATATTGGCAAATATTAATTTTTTCCTATTAGTTCCTCTTGTTGTTGGGGGGGTGCTAAGCACATATGAACTGAATTGGGAGAAAAACCACTACCAATACCCCAAACCCTTATCTAATGCTTGTGTTTGTCTCTGTGTGATGGAAAGAGGATGTCAATGACAGAATCAATTTAACTCCTGAAAGCAGGTATATATATATATATATATTTTGCAGCCCTAATCCGATAGTTAAATTAGCCCAATGTAGATGCATCTGTTCTAGAGAACACACTGGAAAGAACTGAGTTCATTCTCTATCATAGCACTCAGTATGTCTCACATTCTAATGCAGGACTAGGACAATGATGTCTTGAACCATTGTTCATTTTTTCTCAGTTCTCTAAACCTACTTCAAAGTGTTTTTCTTAGTGAAGTGTCCTCACTCACTACCTCTAGCAAACACATAACTGAAGACATACAGAGATGGAATGTACAAAGAGAAAGGAAATTTCGATATTGCAGCTTCTGAATAGCTTTGAGGTACAATGAATATATTTTTGCTCAATGAATTCCAAGTGCACTTAAATGAGTTCTCTTAGAAATAACAATTTTGTATACTTCCATTAAATGTTTCAGGCTACTTAGCAACTGACAGTATATGAAGAAAAACAAAAACAAAAAGATTTCCACACCAGAGATAAGTATGGGATCTTCTGTCTTATAGTTTTGTTAGCTATGCCAGTTTTTTTTTAAAAGATTTAGGGAATTAAGTTTTAAAAAGTTAATTATTTGAGGGACCGGTACTATGTCATAGTGGGTAAAGCCACTGCCTGCAGTGCCAGCATCCCATATGGGTGCCAGTTCAAGTCCTGGCTGCTCCACTTCTGATCCAGCTCTTTGCTATACCCTGGGAAAGCAGTGGAAGAGGGCCCAAGTCCTTGGGCCCCTGCACCCATGTGGGAACCCCAATAAAATCCCTGGCTCCTGGATTCGGATCAGCCCAGCTCTGGCCATTGCGGCCGATTGGTGAGTGAACCAGTGGATGGAAGACTTCTCTCTCTCTCTCTCTCCCTCTCTCTCTGCCTCTCCTCTCTCTGTGTAACTCTGACTTTCAAATAAAAAAAAAAAAAAGAAAATCTTAAAAAAAAACTTTCACAAGTATCCAACCAGACTACCAACTTCTTGCTTCATTAAGCAAAAACAGTGAAATAAACAAAATAAAATATCAACCAACCAAACCACTATACAAAAACCCTTCCTTGAATTCTCATCCTCAATTCAAAAGAAAGAACATGGCCTCAGAATAAGAATTCTTTAAATGGTTTTAGATTTATGGGAAATGTAATTTATTTTTCTGATTTCTATTATGAGTTCCTCCTAAAGAGATAACAATTTTACCACAAAATAGCCTGGACACATTTTGTTAGTTTGTGTAAACCCCTGATTTAAAGGACTGACACTTCACTCAACCCCATTCATGGGAACAGTTAACACGATGCAAAAAGCATCCCTAAAAAGAGCTCTGCTCTTTCAGATGAATGAATAGGGCCACTGGTGATCAGAAAAGATAAAAAGAGACACATTTACTGCAACCAGGCTGAAGAGACATGCATTTGGGGATGACGACAAAAAGTGAAAAGGTTGGGGCCAGCTTTGTAGCTTAGGGGGTAAAGCCACTGCCTGCAGTGCCGGCATCCCAGATGGATGCCTGTTCGAGTCCTGGTTGCTCCACTTCTGATCCAGCTCTCTGCTATGGCCTGGGATAGCAGTAGAAGATGGTCCAAGTCCTTGGGCTCCTGCACTCACGTGGGAGACCCAGAAGAAGCTCCTGCTCCTGGCTTCAGATTAGCACAGCTCTTGCTGATGCAGCCAATTGGGGAATTAACCAGCAGAAGGAAGACCTCTTTCTCTCTCTCTCTCTCTCTCTCTCTCTCTCTCTCTCTCTCTCTTTCCTCTCTCTGTGTAACTCCAACTTTCAAAAAAAAAAAAAAAAGAAAAGAAAAGGTAGACATACACCTCTAAAATATGTTATATAGGACAATGCTTGTAAAAGTTGTTCAGTGAAAACAGGACCTAGGTCACAGCCCTGAATATAGGAGTTTCATGATCCACACCAGTGTGTTACAGCTTAGAGAGATTCTGCCAGCCCATTGCAAGAATATCTGATTAGCTTTGCTTAGAGAAATATCACATGCATTTATGTAACCTGAGGACTGGCCTTATAGTAAACTGTAGATATGTCAAACATGCCATGTTCTCTAGTGCTTCCAATGTTTCTTCAATGTATGTGACATCTATATGAGATTTTTCAGGAAATTAAAGTATTTATTTAGGCATGGAAACTACACATGCTTGATTTGCAACCATCAACTCCAAAGAGGTTTTTCTTTCATTTACTCATTAACTCAGCATTTATAGAGTAGCAATTGTTTTGATAATGTGTTAGACAATGTGACAAAATCTAGTGATAAATTAATAAAAATATGATGTATTCAAAGATTACAATCTGCTAAAAGATACAGATAAGCAAAACCAAAATATAAGCATATTAAATAAAACTAAAATTACATTATCCAGAAGTGCTGAATGATAAAATAGGGGTGAAATAAAGGTGTGTTGAAGATGCACAAAGATTACAGCAAGTTTCTTTTTCTGAGTCAAATCTTAAAAAATAATTTATTTTCTTGCCCTGAAAAAGTAATTTAAATCACGACTTCCCTATCTCTATCTGAAAATGAGAAAATACAGGAAAACCTTTTCTTCTTGATCTGAAACTTCTGATGTTATTTTGTGACAGAATTCCCCATCAGGCTAAAACAACGCTTGAAGAAAGACAGAGATTTTCTTTTATTAAAACAAGTACACAATTCTTCCATCACTCATATTCATATCTCTAGAGAACATTCCAAATGAAAAATCCCGTATGGCAGTTGTAGAGAGCCATGTGCTTGACAAATTGCTCCCAGGGCATTCTAAGGGCAGGAGGGTATGCCTCTAATTCATGCCACACACTGGTGCCAGATTAATCTTCCTTGAAGACTGTGCTGGCGCAATGGACACTTGCTCAAAATACTTTCATGGATTTCAACATCATACAGAAATGTCTACTATATAGCATTGAGACTTCCTGTCTCTCAGCTGAAATTGTGTTTTGTGTGCCATGATTCCTGTTTTAATTACAAATTATGATTTTATAAAGAAGCCAAATTTCATGACCTATTTTATGCAGAAATGAAATATGTTAAAAGGACGAAGCAGCACCCTTGAAGCTACAAGGGTGCTACAGTAGGCATTGGTGGGGAATATAATAGAGAATGAATAGCATCAAGAGCCAAGATATTTAGGCATCTTAACTTTTGTTGAGAAAGAATTCTAATACCCTAAATTCATCATTTTAAGTTATATAATTCAGTGGCTATGGTGTATTCATAAAAAGAAACCAACTCTCATTAGCTTGCATGGTGTGTCTCTTTTCAACCTTGCATTTTCAAGAGTTGTGTCTGAAATTAAAGTGGGGTTGTTGTCCTATGCAGCATATAGCTGAATCATGTCTCATCCATTCTTCCAAGTTATGCTGTAACTGGATCATTTTAATTCTTTTATATTTAATGAAAATTGAGAAAAACAGCATTTACTATTTATTAGCTGCATATCGATGCCTTTATGTTGTTGTTCCTGTCTTCATTACTTCCTCGTTCTTTGTTAAATAGACATGTTTCTAATGAAGGATTTTAATTCTCTTTTTTACTGTGTATTTTTGAATCATGTTCTTTGTGGTTTCTTTGAAGATGATTGTTAATATCTTAATTTATGCCAATTTTGTTTGGATGAATATCAATTTATGTTATACCAGGTATGCATTTATATAGAATTGTTCTCCTCATCTACTTATTGTCACAAAATAAGCATTTACACATTTTTCTATCAACTTAAATTCACAGGTAATGTAATTTGTGCTTCTCTTTTGAATTAGGTAAGAAAACTGGGATTATAAGATGAAAATCCATTTATATTACCTATTATATTTACCTATGTAGTTATACTTACCTATGCCCTTTATTTCTTCATGTAGAGTCATATTTATTTTTTTTCTCAGCATAAAGAACTCCTTTGAGTATTTTTTGTAGGGTAGCTCTGTTAGTGATGACCTCTCTCAGTTTTTGTTTATCTGAAGATTTTATAATTTCTTCTTCATTATTGCATACAACTTTGCTAGAAATAGAATTTTTGGTTGACAGGGGTTTTTTTTGTTTTGTTTTGTTTTGTTTTTTTTCCTCAGTCGTTTAATAAATCACCCACTATTTTCTGGCCCCCATCATTCCTACCATTTTCAGTGACTTCTTGTCAGAACCAAGATATTTAGACTTTCTTTTTTTGTTCCTCTCTCTTTTACTCTCTTTCTTCTGAGTTTCTTTTTTCTGAAACTAACTACATCACTCTCGAACTGCAGTAAAACTTAGAGCTACTCAATTTTTCCACACTGAGACCCAAAAATGTGCAGTCTGAACCCTGTAGAGTTCTAAAGATGTTTGACTAATCACCATCAGAGACTTTTAGTGTACAATGGCAACTTCATATTCCAGAGTGACCCAGCCCATGGAGTGAGTGCCTTTTTACTGCTATTCTAGTTCCATTTCTCACCCACTGCTTGATGGATCACACCCAACCCTCTCAAAATATTCTTAGATGATGTGATCAAATATTTAGTCTATTAATCTCTTATCTCCAAAATCAACCCCAACTCTCCTGTTACACATGCACATTTATCAATATGTCTACAAAACCATAAATGCCATCTATTAATACGATCTCATCTCTTCTAGAAGCAATTTTCAATTTGATATCAATTTCCTTTCCCATTAATTGCTCCCATTCAGTCTTGGTCCATGGATTCTCATTGTTCCTCTTCCTTACTCTTTAATTCCTATCGAACATTTTGCCTGAACTGTGAAGTATGATACACTTGGTAGGGTCACTTATTTTGGTTATTCAACTGCATATTAAGTTTGTTGAGGGTTAGAAAAAAAGTAACTAGTACATGTGAGTAATCAGTACATATTTATTATTGAAAATGGCTTGGATTTTGTTTAGCTCACTTAATAAACACATTCAGGACACATCAAGATGTGTTGGTAAGACAGAATGATGTAGAAGCCATTCCATAGTATGAGCAGTGTTTATAATACAATTAAATAAGGCAATACTAGGATGCTAGGAGAGGGCTAGGCCAGCTTGTAATGGACCCTCTGCTCCACTGAACACTGTGAAAACAGATCTCTTTGGTTTGACCCATCCTGGTCCTTAGGGATCTTCTTCACTTACCTGGAATGGCTACAAGTGACCTTGTCTTTCATAGACTAATGAAAAGGGACAATTCATCATTTTAGGTGTTAATCTCCCCTACAGCAATTACAGGAATCCAGCACCATAGATCGTATTCAGACCAAAATCCTCTCTTTTTACATGGGTATAATGACTTTTTCATACATCAGCAGACAAGATAAAACTTCGAAGGAAAGGAAAGTTCCCTGGTGCAGTTGATTTGTATTCAAGATTGAATTCTCCAAAATCCATTATGCTGGCTTTTAATCAAAAAGCAGATAGAACAGGAACTCTTTTGCTATAAGGGACATTTCTTTCTAAATGGACCATCCTAGTATAGTAATAAGGTCTCACACAGGGAGAGCACTTCACACACTAAGTTTTATTACATAAAAAATTAGCTCATTTTATTCTAGTTAAAATTAACTCTTTTTTTGCCAGGTAGGCAGAGTAGGTTTTATAATCTCTTTGTTCAAATGAACACATGGAAATATAGGACAGTTTGATTTGCTTTGGCCACACTAATCATTAAAAAAACAATTTTTTCTGATAGTAAGATTGGAGGTGACTTTTCAGTGTCCACAGTGACTGGGGGACAGCCTTAGGGGATTGGTACAGGAAGCCGGGACACATAGTTTGAATGATAATCTCTGCATAAAGGAATCTGTGCCAGGTCCATAGCTCCTAATGAGAGCAGCACAGGTGATGCGGGAAGTGATGGTGATAACAATGGGATTCTCAACCAGGAACCTACACTGAAAAGGGGCTGTGGGAGCTGCTCTGATTGAAGTAGTTCAATAAATACTCACACCATCATTATAACACACCAGTCTGTGTCCAATCAGGAGACAGAAACCAAAGAGCATTTGAACAGAGGAAGTTTATACCAAAGAATGAATACATTATTGTGGCAAGATAAAGATAAAAAGAAAAATTCAGAAGCAACTTCAAGTTTAAAATTGCGTCAAAGGGAGGGTACTCCCAGAAGTGCTTTCCACAAAAATGGAGTGCAGACGTCGCTGGACAGGTGTGGCTGCAGGCACATGGACAGAGGAGAAATTCATTGAGTTGTCTGACACGGAAGGAAAAGTGTCTACTATCCACATGTCCGTAGAGTATGATTGTAGAACAGTCATGCAAAGGTAATCCAGTTTGCTGTTCAGACTCCACTGCCACACAACCTAAGACACGCTGTGTCTCGTTTATGAGAGTTGTGGGAAACCCCCTCCAGGGCACAGGTGGACTGAGACAGAGGGAACCGGGCTTCCCGCTGAGACACAGACTGTGCTAATCCCAACGCCCATGACCTGTGAGCTGAAGTGAAATGGCTACTAGATCCATGTCAGGGCTGTGTAGTCACTGAGTGGCAACACTCTGTAGGGCATGGGTGAGGCAAAGAGCCATGGGATGTCCGCTCACTCATTGCTAAATGTATTGTAGGCACAAAAATTATGGGGCCAGCGCCGTGGTGCAGTAGGTTAATTCTCCGCCTGAAGCGCCAGCATCCCACATGGGCACCAGTTCGAGTCCTGGCTGCCCCTCTTTCAATCCAGCTCTCTGCTATTGCCTGGGAAAGCAGTAGAAGATGGCCCAAGTTCTTGGGCCCCTGCACCTATGTGAGAGACCTGGAGGAAGCTCCTGGTTCCTGGCTTAAGATCAGCGCAGCTCCGGCCATTGTGGCCATTTGGAGAATGAACCAACAGAAGGAAGACCTTTCTCTCTGTCTCTCTCTCTCACTGTCTATAACTCTACCTTTCAAATGAGAAAATTAAAAAAAAAATCATAAAAAACCCACAATGTACAAGATCCAGGTTGAGGTTCCCCTTCCCCCCACCATACCCTTCCATCACTATCCACAAAGCTTCACATTTTGCTAACTGTAAAAGAACAATGCTTTGGTCAGGTTCATTATGCAGGTGCTTCAAAAAAGGTGAGTGTATTTTGGTGTAAAATGTAAAATGCTTGCTCTTTTTTTTTCATAATATTCATTTCCCAGAAACTTTTTAAAAATCCTTCTAGCATCAGGCAGGTTGTGAAGGTTGATGAATGACAAAACATTACTAACTGGCACTATGAGAATACTATTTGTCCTGTTTTAAAGATGGGACATCATTTTAGTGGGATTGGGTAACATGTTCAAATCACAACCTCAGTAGGTGGAGAATCTGAAATATTCAGGTAGACCTTTAATCCAAACACAATTTTCTTGATGCCTACTATGATAGATGCATGGTGGTAAGACCCTCAGGCTCCCCACTAAGATCTGCTTTCACTTATTTCCATCCGGGAACTGAATTTCCCATCTCTCCCCACACTCCCCCTCCACACACACATACTCTTTAAAAAGCAGATTTGTATATTTATTTGGGTTTTAAAAAATGTTTATTCTTTATTTATTTATTTGAAACTCAGAGTTCTAGATAGAGAGGGAGAAACAGAGACAGAGGTAGCTTCCATCAGCTGGTTCACTCCCCAGATGGCCACAAAGGCCAGCATTGTGCCTCGCCAAAGCCAGGAGCCAGAAGTTTCATCCAGGTCTCCTGTGTGTGTGGCAGGGTCCTGAACACTTGGGTCATCTTATTCTGCTTTTCCCAGAGCAATAGCCTGGATCTAGACTGGAAGTAGAGCAGCTAGGACACGAAGCAGCACCTGTATGGAATGCAGATGGCAGCGTTACCCACTGAACCACAGTCCAGCCACTCCTCACCCTCCCTTTAAAAGCTGATACCAGATATGGCCATGTGTCCGTGTTCTCTCCACTAGAAAGTGAGAGGAAGTGATGGGTGCTCTGCTTCTTTATTTATCCTCCCAGCAGTTGGATGACTAGAATAATAAAAACCAAAATAGCTGTTACGGATTGAGCATGAACTGGATTTCAAGCTCATGCACATATTAAATGCTAAAGTCATGTGCTTAGGGTTGATGGATTAAGCCTGGTGCTGTGATATAATTATGACCTCTGAGAGATGGGCCTGGTGGGAGGGAGTTAGAGCATTGGGATATTGTACTCAGAAGATGGTTCTCATGAGAGGGTTGGGTATTTAAACTGAGTTCAGCCTAGTTTTTTCTGTCTCCTTCCTGGCTCACCATGTGATCCTCCACACCTGGTCTTCCATTGCTAGCAGCCACCAGATGCCAGACTAGTGAGATTGCCTGATCCTAAACTATGAACTTCCAAATTGTAAGCTGAAGTAAAGCTTCCTTCTCAAGAAACACCTCTCAGATATTTGAAAGTACTAGAAGGCGCCTGCAGATTGGCCGGCACTGCGGCTCAATAGGCTAATCCTCCGCCTAGCGGCGCCGGCACACCGGGTTCTAGTCCCGGTCAGGGCGCCAGATTCTGTCCCGGTTGCCCCTCTTCCAGGCCAGCTCTCTGCTATGGCCCGGGAGTGTGGTGGAGGATGGCCCAAGTGCTAGGGCCCTGCACCCTCATGGGAGACCAGTAGGAAGCACCTGGCTCCTGCCTTCAGATCAGCGCTTCAGATCAGCGCAGTGCGCCGGCCACAGCAGCTGTTGGGAGGTGAGCCAATGGGAAAAAAAGGAAGAACTTTCTCTCTATCTCTCTCTCTCACTATCCACCCTGCCTGTCAAAAAATAAATAAATAAAAAAATTAAAAATAATACAAAAAGAAAGTACTAGAACGCTGACCAGTGTGGTGCCATTGAAGGTGGGAAAATCCAATACCAGACTGACTCCCAGCATCACTCTAAATGTGGGGCAGAGGTGCTCTTGGGGGAGAAATGCACTCCCAATCTTTAAGTCAGATTTAAAATATTCACACCAATAGACAGACAATGTGAATATAAAAGTAAAAATAAACTTAATATTTCTAACTTCTTTTTTTTTTTAATTTGAGAGGCAGACAGACAGACACACACACACATACAGAGCAAGTTTTTCATCTGCTACTTTACTCCCTAAATGCCTGCAGCAGCTGGGCTGGGCTTGGCTGGAGCCAGGAACCTGGAACTCAATCCAGATACTTCATGTGCGTGACAGGACTCTGACTACTTGTGCCATCACTGCTACTTCCCCAGGTGCTCATTATCAGGAATCTGGAAACGGAAGTGGAGTGTGGACTCAAAACCAGGCATTCAGATTTGGCATGTGGCATCCCAGGTAATGGCTTAACTATTGTGCCAAATGTCTTGTCCTCTCTCTTATTTCTTGACACACAGTGCTCAGCAAATATTCATTGTATGACAACTGAGTGAATACTTACCTTAATTTTGAATAAGATTGGTAAAAATATTAAGCAAGTGAAATTCTTAACTTTTTAATTTTATTTTAATTAGTTTTTAACTGATTCAATGAGATTTGTAAATATAATTCTAAGAACATAATGGCATTCCCATCCTTCCCCTCTCCCCTATTCTTCCCAAGTATCACCTCCATTTCTTTCTTTTTAGTTTTTATGATGACATAGTTTAAAATTGCATTACAGTAAAAAGCCTTAATACCTCACCAAATAAGAAGTTTAACAAGTAAATACAAAAAGATCCTAATTTAGTGGTATTATAGACAATGTCTATAAACAATAATTGAATGGAAAAATGACCATTTTTTCCATATACAGTAAATTTTAAGGTAATCACAGGTCACTCACCCTATAATAGTATAACCTTTTTAAAAAAGATTAATTTATTTATTTGAAAGTCAAGTTACATAGAGAGAGGAGAGGCAGAGAGAGAGAGAGGTCTTCCATCTGCTGGTTCACTCCCCAATTGAGAAGTGGAGCAGCTGGGTCCTGAACCCGCACCCACATGGGATGCCACTGCTTCAGGCCAGGGCGTTAACCCATTGTGCCACAGTGCTGGCCCCAGTAGTATAACCTTTTTAACCACTGGTTTGACAAAGATATAAAACAGTTTTATAAAACTATATTTGCAGCAATACTGACATACACAAACACTTCTTCCATTTATTTTTTTTTTTTTAATTTTAGCTCCTCATATAAGGGAAAACAAGCAGTATTGATTTTTCTGTGTCAAGCTTATTTCACTCAACATGATGTCCTCCAGCTGCATCCATTTTGCTGCAAATGGAAGAATTTCACTTTTTATAGCTGAATAATATCCCATTGTGTGTATATACCATGTTTTCTTTATCCATTCATCTCATGATGGACGCCTTGTTTGGTTCCCAATTATGGCTATTGTGAACAGTGTGTGATCATAGTGGTGCAAGCATCTCTTTGATAAATTGTGTTCAAATATTTTGGGTGTATATCCAGTAGTGGGACTGCTGGATCAGTTGGCAAGTCTATTTGTAGTTTTTTAAGAAATCTCCACAGTATTTCACAGTGGCTGCACTAATTTACATTCCCACCAACAATGTGTAAGTGTTCCCCTTTCTCCACATCCCTGTCAGCACTTGTTATTCTCTGTGTTCTGGATTTTAGCCATTCTGACAAGGATGACATGATAGCTCATTGTAATTTTGATTTGCATTTCCCTGATGGCAGTGATGTTGAACATTTTTTTTTCATACATTTGTTAGCAATGTGTATTTCTTTTGAGAACTGTCTATTAAAATCCTTTCTCCATTTCTCAGCTGGATTGGTTGGGTTTTTTGTTGTTGAGTTTTTTTTTTTAATTTCTTTTTTTAAAATTTTTTAAACTTTTATTTAGTAAATACAATTTTCCAAAGTACAGTTTATGGATTACAATGGCTTCCTCCCCCCATAACTTCCCTCCCACTCACACCCCTCCCATCTCCTGCTCCCTCTCCCATTCCATTCACATCAAGATTCATTTTCAATTCTCTTTATATACAGAAGATCGATTTAGTATATTTTAAGTAAAGATTGCATCAGTTTGTACCCACACAGAACATAAAGTGTAAAATACTGTTTCAGTACTAGTAATAGCATTACTTCACATTGGACAACACATTAAGGACAGAGATCCCACATGAGGAGTAAGTACACAGTAACTCCTGTTGTTGACTTAACAATTTGACATTCTTGTTTATGGCGTCAGAAATCTCCCTAGGCTCTAGTCATGAGTTGCCAAGGCTATGGAAGCCTCTTGAGTTCTCTGACTTCGATCTTATTCAGACAAGATCATAGTCAAAGTGGAATTTCTCTATTCCCTTCAGAGAAAAGTATCTCCTTCTTTGATGGCCTGTTCTTTCTACTGAGATCTCACTAGCAGAGATCTTTCATTTAGTTCTTCTTTTTTTTTTTTTTTTTTGCCAGAGTGTCTTGGCTTTCCATGCCTAAAATACTCTCATGGGCTCTTCAGCCATATCCGAATGCCTTAAGGGCTGGTTCTGAGGCCAGAGTGCTGTTTAGGACATCTGCCATTCTATGAGTCTGCTGTGTGTCCCGCTTCCCATGTTGGATCGTTCTCTCCCTTTTTTATTCTATCTTCTAAATATGTTCAACTACTACCTGAGAATTTATTAGAGAATGCTGGAAGTAAAACTACAGTTTGGGGGCCAATGGTGTGGCTTAGCATTAAAGCCACTGCCTGTGATGCTGGCATCCCATATGGGTGCCAGTTCGTGTCAGGCTACTCTGTTTCCCTCGCAGCTCCCTGCTGACGGTCTGGGAAAGCAGTGGAAGATAGCCCAAGTGTTTGGCCCCCTGCCACCCATGTGTGAGACCTGAATGAAGCTCCTGGCTCCTGGCTTCAGACTGATTCTGCTACAATGGAAGACCTCTGTCTCTGTTTCTCCCTCTTCCTCTGTAACTCTGACTTTCAAATAAATAAATCGATCTTTAAAAAATATTTTTAAAAAACTACAATAAAGTGGCACATGGTAGGAAACTGAACGGCTATTGTTTTTAGAGATACACTCATGCCAAAGTGAAAGTGACTCGAAATTTTAGCTGTTATGCACCAGAGAAGACAAAGGGGGATTTTGTGTTAACATTATTCTGATTGAATTTCTGAGATGCTAACATAAAAACAGTCTCATTAATAAGAATATAAATAATACAAGTCTTTTGAATGTTTTTCCATTAAGTCTTGATGTCGCTTTCAAATATTAAAATTATTAGGAATGGGCCAGCACCGTGGCTCAACAGGCTAATCCTCCACCTTGCGGCACCGGCACACAGGGTTCTAGTCCCGGTTGGGGCGCCGGATTCTATCCCAGTTGCCCCTCTTCCAGGCCAGCTCTCTGCTATGGCCCGGGAAGGCAGTGGAGGATGGCCCAAGTCTTTGGGCCCTGCACCCGCATGGGAGACCAGGAGAAGCACCTGGCTCCTGGCTTCAGATCAGCTCAATGAGCCGGCCGCAGCGGCCATTGGAGGGTGAACCAACGGCAAAAAGGAAGACCTTTCTCTCTGTCTCTCTCTCTCTCACTATCCACTCTGTTAAAAAAAATTATTAGGAATAGCAATTTTGAAGCAAAATTATTTTTTAAGGGTCATGACACTCCTCATCGCATTGGAGTATGGCTAGGAAATGTGGCACATGTGGTGAACCATTGGTTTGTTTTGGCTAAGTATGCAAGGACACAATGCAGATCATTTCACTGTAAGAAAAATTAGCCTGTTTAAGGTAGCTCAAGAAACAGGAGAGCAGTATCAAGTACTCAGAACGTCTCAGGAAAACTCAGAGAGCTGTACATCTGGGTTCTGCAGAGAACCAGGGCTCTGGAGACTGATTCTTTGCTGATCCCTCTCTGAGTTCTCATGGCCTGACTGGCTGGTCAAGGTCATTCTCACTGTGATTCAGTGCTGCCGTTCTCTCCACCTACCAACCAACTTTCTGCTGCAGCTGAAGCTGCCCATGGATCCACCAGGTCCCCCATACAGCTCAGTGCCCCCTGCTCTTCCTCAGTTCCCCTATGTGTCTATGGGAGAAGTAGTCTGTTTTGATCAATCCCATTATTCCAATTTGGCATAGTCAAGACCCTGATTTGACAAACTAAAACCCGGGGAACAGAATTTGATGGTTTATCACCCATTCAGAAGGAACTCTTGGTAGAACAGACTTTCTGAAACAAATCTGGGAATGGGCTGGTACCAAATACTTTCCTAGAACAAATATTATGTGCAAATACACTTGGATGGAGGGTAAGGATTTTTTGTACTCTTTGAAAAGGTTACCACCTAATTATAGGACCTTAGCTGTCCCAGGATTAAACTCATCAGTTGTAAATGAGAACAGTTCATATGTAAAACTATAGAAAATATAAACAGCATTTATAAGACAGACATAATTAATGAATATAAAACTATGTCCATTAAAGACAGAGAAAAAAACTCCATTATCACTAATAAACACACACACACACACACACAACCCACACTGTCATATGGAAAGTTGCCAATAAAATTAAATAACTGAAAGACTAAGGAAAGTCTTTCTGATTGCAGAAAATTAGAGCTAGCAAAGAAAGGAAGAGAAAAAATATTTCTTTAAAACTGGAATTAAAAAAGAAATCTTCAAAAGCTATTCATTCTTGACCTGGCATTGAGGCAGTGGGTTATGCTGGTTCTTGGGATACCTGCATCCCACAACAGAGCACTGGGTTAGAGGTCTGGCTGCTCTGCTTCCAATCCACCTTTCTGCCAATGTGCCTGGGAAAGTAGCAGATGATAATCCAAGTTCTTGGGTGCCTGCCACATGGGAGACCCAGATAGGACTTTAGGCTTCTGGTTTTGGCTAGGCACAAGCCTAGTAGTTGTGGGCTTTGGGGGAGTGAACTAGAGGATAAAAGATCTCCTTTCTTTCTGTCACCTTACCTTTTTTTTTAAAAAAAAAATTTATTTAAAAGGCAGAGTGGCAGAGAGATAGAGAGGGATACACACAGAGAGAAAAACAGAAAGAGAGAGAGAGAAAGGAACAGAGAGAGTTCAAACACTTGGGTCATCTTCTACTGCATACCTAGGCACATTAGCAGAGAGCTGGATCAGAAGTGGAGTGGCTGGGGCTGTGACTGACACCCATATGGAATGTCAGCACTACAGACATCTTAAACCACTATGCCACAATGCTATACCATAAATAAATATATTTTTAAAAAGCCATTTATTCGGAAAGGATACAAAATTGAAATCATATATATGAAAATTAGATTATTATTTAGAATCCCATGCATTTGAATCATATGATGTCTCAACAAAAACTGCTCAGAAGGAAAATCTTTTTAGAAAAAAAGGAATAAATTTAAATTAATTAAGCTTCACTCTCAATATGTTAGGAAAATAATTAAACTGATTGCAAAGAAAACATAAAAATGAATTAGAAAAGAAAACTTAAATAAAGTAAATAACTGCTTTCAAAATAATCAATGAACCAAAAAGTTACTTTAAAACAGCTGATAAGCTACACGGGCACAAAAGAAATTATAAGAAGATAATAACTATAAATTATAATTAAAAATTTTCAAAGTCTACATTGTTGAACAAGATTAATTTGATACAGGAAATTCAGATAGCATGAATACTTTGCAAATAAAATAGAATTCACCAAAAACTGAATGTAGGTGCTTGGACTCTAAAACACATTGGCAAAGCTCCAATCTAGAAATAAGTTGGACATCATAATTCCTATTCATGCTTTAAGAAAAGAAAGATAATCAACAGGATATCAATCTCTTTTCTTAAATTCATCAAAAAAATTGAAGTCAGCCACATCAAAAGCTGAGGAAAAGTGTGAATGCAGAGAATTGGAGCTGGGATCATTATACCTGAATGTGAAGCTGACAGAGCCATTTACTGGTAGAAGCAATTACATGAAAATTTTGATGAGTTTTGGAGGCTTAGCTTGAGGTAGGGAGGCAGGTAGTGAGGGACTAAGGAATGCCAGCATTTGTGCCAAAAACCAGCCTATACCAGCCAAAACCCTATCTATTTCTGTGCAGATAGAGGGGCTAGGGTGATACCAGCTAAAAATATCCAACATGGCTGCAGCCTTTACACACCCCTCCCATCATGCACATGAATCCCACTTCCGTCATGCTCCTAAACAGCACTCTCTCATCATGCATCTGATGCTATGACACTTCCGAGATTTTTTTTTTATAAAAGGGGAGGGGGTAGTGGAAATGGATGGTACAAAAGCTTTGTCCCAAACTCCATCACCTTTGTATATTCAAGTATACCCTGCCCTGGCGTCATTTGTTATCCTACAAAAGACAACGTATTACTTTCTAATTCCACCACTATTTCATGTTGCTTTCATTCCTTGAGTGTGTACCTTTCCTTTGCCTTTGCCTCCTCTTTGAATTCTTTCACACATGGAGGCAAGAGTCTGGACCAAGCCTCTGCAGGGATTCCTCCTGAAACAAGGGTTGAGTAGTTTGAGAGTTAGGAACTCTTGGGAACCAAATCTGGGGGAAGAGACTCACGCTTTCATAAGTTTTCGCTCCAGCTGCTCCACCAAGTGTTCACAGCGAAGAGTACAGAAAAACAAACATGTTTCAGGAGAGAAAGGGTTGGAGTTGGAACTAAATATTTTAAAACAATCCAGAGCATTCTTCTTGACAAAATTCTACCTTCCAAAATAAATTCCTTTGTCAGGACCTTTAGTGACCTGAAAGGAAGGAAATTAGTCCATTCTGGACCCTTTGTCTTCCCCTACCATGAAGAATAAAGAGGAAAGCAAAAGACAAAACTCTGAAGGCCACTGCTCAAGGACCCAGGATCACCAAACACCTGCCAATACAGCACACAAACTTTCACTTTGACTATGACCTTGTCTAAATAAGTTCGAAGTTGGTGAACTCAAGAGGTTTCCATAGCCTTGGCAGCTCATGACAAGAGCCTCGGGTGTGCTGGCGCCAAGGCTCAATAGGCTAATCCTCTGCCTGCGGCTCCGGCACACCGGGTTCCAGTCCCGGTCGGGGCGCCAGATTCTGTCCCGGTTGCCCCTCTTCCGGTCCAGCTCTCTCCTGTGGACCGGAAGTGCAGTGGAGGATGGCCCAAGTGCTTGGACCCTGCACCCCATGGGAGACCAGGAGAAGTACCCGGCTCCTGCCTTCAGATCAGAGCGGTGCGCTGGCTGCAGCGCGCCGGCCACAGCGGCCATTGGAGGGTGAACCAACGGCAAAGGAAGACCTTTCTCTCTGTCTCTCTCTCGCTGTCCACTCTGCTCCTCAAAAAAAAAAAAAAAAAAAAAAAAAAAAGATAGAAGAGCCTCGGGTGATTACTGGCATCATAAATAAGAGTGTCAATTGTTAAATCAACAATGGAAGTCACTGTGTACCTACTCCCCATGTAGGATCTCTGTCCTTAATGTGTTGTACTATGAGAATTAATGGTAAAAGTAGTATTAAAACAGTACTTTATATTTTGTGTGTCCATGTGGGTGTAAACTGTTGAAATCTTTACTCAGTAGAGTTGATACTCTGTATATAAAGATAATTAGAAATGAATATTAATGAAGAATGGGATGGGAGAAGGAGTGAGAGATGAGATGGTTTGTGGGTGGGAGGGTGGTTATGGAGGGAAAACTGCTATAATCCAAAAGTTACACTTTTGAAATTTATATTTATTAAATAAAATTTTCCATTAAAATTAATAATGGCTGAAATAATAATTATTTTCCAAAAATAATTGTAGACACCAAATCACAGATCCGGAAAGCTCAGAGAACAAAAATGCAAGTAAATATATGTATATTTATATGTATATATTTGTGTGTACATATATAAATATAAAATTGCAAACACACTATTTTCAAATTATACAAAACTAAAGACAAAGAGAAAATCTTGAAAGAGGTTGTGGAATGAAAAACAGCTTCGTTGTAAAGGAAGAAGGGTAAGAATTACATTGGATGTCTCATATGACATCATAAAAACTGGAAAATAAATGAATAAAATATTTAATGGAAAAAGCACCAAGCTCAAATTCTGTCTTCAGTGAAATTATGCTTAAAATCAAAAGGGAAATAAAAGCTTCCTCAGGTAAACACAACCTGAGGGGATTTGAAGACAGTGTGGGTTTCCATGGTAAGAAAAGAAGTTCTTCACAGAGAAGAAAAATTACACAGGTCACAAATTTGATTCTAAGTAGAGAAAGGAGGAGACGTAGAAAGGGAACAGATAAAGTCAAATTAGTATTTTATTTTAACAACGAATGCTGGTGGAAATGTGGAGGCAAAGATACCCTAATCTACTATTGGCGGGAATGTAAGCTGGTACAGACATTATGGAAGATGGTATGGAGATACCTCAGAAAGTTGAAAATAGATATACTGTATGACCCAGCGATCCCAATCCTTGGAGTGTACCCAAAGGAAATAAATCTGCATATGAAAGAGTTATCTGTACTCCCATGTTTATTGCAGTTCAATTCACAATAGCTCAATATATATATATATATATATATATATATATATATATATAATGGAATACTAGTGATTTGAAAATAAAAAAATGACATCCTGTCTTTTGCAACAAAATGGATGCAACTGGAAACCACTATATTTATTGAAATAAGCCAGACCCAAAAAGACAAATTCCATATGTTTTCCCTGATCTGTGGTAATTAATAAAGTACCAAAATGTTTAAGAGTGTAATGGACATTTTGAGATTTGATAATTTTTATGGTGCTTGTGTCTATTGTTTAAGAACAATTTTTGTTTCTTCTTGCTATTTGTTGAACTCTTTACTTAGTTTAGGGTGAATCTTGTGAATATAAGTAAACTGAAAGTAGATCACTGTAAAAATTAAGAGAGGGAATAAGAAATGAAGGAAGAGAAAGGATGGGAATGTGGGCATGAGGAAGGGTAGGGTGGAAACATCACTATGTTCTTAAATCTGCATATATAAGTTACTTGAAGTTTGCTTATGTTAAATAAAAATAAATAAATAAATAAACAAATAAGTTAACACAAAGTGGATCATGAACCTAAGTATAACTTAAAAAACTGTAATGCATCTAGAGACAACATAGATGATCTAGATGACCTGGGATTTGACAATGTTTTGTAGATTCAGCATCAAAAGCATGATTTATGAGAAAAACCTGGGTAAGTTGGGTGACATCACCGCAGTTGAAAGCTTCTGCAATTAGAAAGACAGAGGTAAGAGAATGAGAGGCAAGCCACTGAATGGGAGGAAAAGGAAACTGAAAACACTTATGGGATAATGGATGGCTATCTAAATTATATGAAACCCATAAAACTCAAAAATAAGAAACTAACAACTCAATTTTAAAAGGACAAAGATCTGAAGAGACATCTATCCGAAGACAGGTCGGTGAAACCTGAGCTTAGGAAGAGATGCGCAGCAGCTGGAACAGTAAGATGCTACTACAAGCCAGGTAGAACAGCTAAAACCCCATATCTGATAATGCCACCTGTTGACAAGGATGCAGAACACCAGGGACCCATTCACTGCTGGCTTGAAGGCAAATAATACAACCATTTTTGGAGCTAGTTTGAAAGTGTCTCACAAAGTTAAAAATAATGTTGCCATATGATGTAGCAATCACACTTCTTGGTATTTATCCTGATGAGCTGAAAACTTATGTCAATGCAAAACTGTGTACATGAATGTTCACAGCAGCTTTTTATCATAATTGCCAAATACTGGAAATTACCAGATATTCTTCAGGAGGTGAATTGAGAATGAAACTGCAGTGCAATCATTCAGTGGGCTATTATTCGGCAATAAAAGGAAATGAACTAACAAGTCATGAAAATACCGAAGAATGATAAACTCATATTGCTAAGTTAAAGAAGCCAGTGAAAAGGCTGCATCCTGTAGGATTCCAACTAGAATACAGTCACAGAGACAAAGCCAAGAAGATAATAAACCCAGTGCTTGCTGGTTTCTGGGTTAGGGATGATAGGGGCATGAATGAGTGAAAACCATGAATTTTTATTGCGGTGAAACTACTCTGATACTGCATGGTGAAAACAGATCATTATGTGTTTGTTAAACCTCTTGGAACTGTACAACACAAAAGGGAAACTTGAGTTAGACCAATAGTAGTGCATCAGTAATGATTCACTTTTGGAAACAGATGTACTCACTAATGCAAGAGCGTTCATTACAGGGGAAACTATACTCGTGTTGAGAGATGTAGGTTGGATTTCTAGGGCTGCTGAAATGAAGCGCTACAGCCTGGGTAGCTTAGACAACAAAAAAATTATATTTTTACAGTTCTGGAGGCTGGAAGTCGAAGATCAGGGTGCAGTGGGTTTGGTCTCCTTTAAGGTCTGTGTCCTTGAGTTTCAGACAATGGTGTTCTCACTGGGTTTTCACATGGTCATCTGTGTCTGTGTGCTAATAATCTCTTGTAAAGATTCCAATAATATTGGATTAAGACCAAGCAAAATGACCATATTCTGCTTTAATCACCACTTTAGAGATCCTATCATCAAATGCAGTCACATATAAAGTGTTGGATGTTAGGACATCAACCTATGAATACTGAAGACACACATTGCAGCCCACAGAGTATCGTTAACTGTATACTTTTTGCTTAATTTTTCCATAAATCTTTAACAAAGCCAACTAATTACAAGAGCAAAAATTTACCATAGGAGAAATAGTATCGTCCATGGTAGGTTTGTTTTTTTTTTTTTTTTTGGGGGGGGGGCTCTTCTAAAGCTGTAAAAACAATTGATAATTTAAATACTACTCTTGAGGCAGAGGGTGTAGCATAGTGAGATACCTGCTTCTCCCATCAGAGTGCCTGAGTTTGAGAACGAGTTCTGTGATCCAGCTTCCTGCTAATGAACACCCTGTAAGTCAATGGATGCTAAGTCAAGTATCTGGGGCCCTTTCAACTACATAGGAGATACAAATGGATTTTCTGGCTCTAAATTTTAGACTAGCCCCAGCCTCAGTTATTGGGGATATTTGGGTGGTGAACCAGTAGATAAAAGATCTCTCTCTGTGTTTCTCTTTATTTCTGTCACCCTTTCAAATAAAACTAAGTAAATAATTACACATTTAGAAGATGCATATCTAAAAAAATAAGCTGCTGCATAGAAAAGGAATTTTCCATTTTTTTTGTAAATTGAGCATAAAAGCAAAGCCTATATGCAAGTAAGATTATGCAATAATGGCATATAATTTTACTTCTAAATATCAATGCAAAGATACCCCACAGACAAATAGCATGCAAGTCGCATACAATTAATTAAACAACATCATTATCAATAGCATTTTATTCTGGGAATAAAGAATACTTGAATATTAAAAAATTTAACAATAAAACATATCTTAATGAATATATCCAAAAGAAGGAAGTTATGAACACCATTAAAGATAATGAAAAGCATTTGAGAACGTTTAACAGCCTTTCTTGGGTTAGGGAAAAAGAAAATCCTTGCAACAGTAGACAGCTACTGCTTCTCTAATGTGATTAAATACACAAAGAAAATTCTGCATCATTGCTAAGATTATACACTATAACCACTAAAATGTTTCCCACTCATACAAGAATAAGAAGTACCACTCTTATTAAGTATTTACTGCAAGGACAATTAGGATAGAGAAATTTGAGAAAGGTAATAATTGCAGATATGGTAAAATTTCTGTTTCATACAAGATAATTAACTCAAAATCATTTTAACTAAACACAAATTTTGTGTAGAGTATTAGTACAAAATTAGTTCACAAAATATGTAATCTTCATAAATAAAAAGAATCAATTAAATGATAATGGGAGATTACACTTCACTTAATATTATTATGCCAGCAACAAAGATAAAATAAGAAGTTTAATAAGAAATATTTATGCAGAGAAGAGCATATATTTATTTTAAGAGATTTATACACTACCAGAAAAAAACCTGAACACATGAATAAGAGTGCAAGACCCTTGGATTGGGAGAATATTCTTAATTGCTAAATTAATCTAGAAATTTTGTGATCTCAGTAAAAGCAGCAGGATTTCTTTTTTAACTGACTGAGTTAGTCCATGCAGAATTGTCAGTATCATAATCTGAATATTCTGAGAGAATTGAACTAATGAGGAAAGGTAGTCCTACTAAGTATTATGATATATTATAAAGCTATGATCATTAAAATAAGTGGTGCATTGATGTTAAAGCAACAGTAAAATAATGGAATAGAACAGAAACAAATTCTATAATATGAACAGAAGTCATAAGAAACCTGCGTATACATTCGGTCAGATGTTAATTCAGTGGGGAAAAATTCATAATTAATTGGTTTAATATAGAGATAGAATTTGAAAAAAGTTTAAATTTGTGCTCTTACCCAGTAATTTACATCATGATAAATTCAATATGCATCAAAGATTTCAATTTATAAACATATAAGTACGTAGAATCAATAGAGAATCATTTTATTCTATCAGAGCAGGGAAATCTATGACACAAAATCCCAGCAGCAAATTAACAAAAGATTGACACATTCAATTCTAACATTCAAATACATTTTAAAAATCATGTGATGATCTGATTCATCAAAGGCTAAACTGGGTGAACTAATTGCAATTCATTTCACATACAAAGGCAAAATTTCCTTACATATAAGGAATTAGGAAACAAAGTCATAAATAATAGAAAAGTGGTTAAATGACGTGAAAATGCAGCTCATAAATAAGGTAAAATTCTGACCAATCTGACAAGAAAAATTTCTTCAGATTGAAATGTCAGTAAGGGGCCAGTGCTGTGGATAAGCTGGTAAAGCCACCACCTGCAGTGCTGGCATCCCATATGGGCACCAATTCGTGTCCTGACTGCTCCACTTCCCATCCAGCTCTCTGCTATGGCCTGGGAAAGCAGGAGAAGATGGTCCAACTGCTTGGGCCCTGGCACCAAAGTGGGAAACCCTAAAGAAGATCCTGGCTCTTGGCTTTGGATCGGCTCAGCTTCTGCCTTTGCGGTCATTAGGGGAGTGAACTAGCAGATGGAAGACCTCTTTCTCTCTGTCTCTGCCTCTCTGCAACTCTGCCTTTCAAATGAATAAATATTTTTTTAAAAAAAAAGTCAGTAAGCTATCATTTTCTTTTTTTTTTTCTTTCTCTCTCTCTCTCTCTTTTTTTTTTTTTTTTTTTTTTGACAGGCAGAGTGGATAATGAGAGAGAGAGACAGAGAGAAAGGTCTTCCTTTTTGCCGTTGGTTCACCCTCCAATGGCCGCTGTGGCTGGCACATCTCGCTGATCCGAAGCCAGGAGCCAGGTGCTTCTCCTGGTCTCCCATGCGGGTGCAGGGCCCAAGGACCTGGGCCATCCTCCACTGTCTTCCCGGGCCATAGCAGAGAGCTGGCCTGGAAGAGGGGCAACCGGGATAGAATCTGGCGCCCCAACCGGAACTAGAACCCGGTGTGCTGGTGCCGCAAGGTAGAGGATTAGCCTGTTAAGCCACTGCGCCGGCCTAGTAAGCTGTCATTTTCTTTGCTTTATTCAAAAATTCACAAGTATTAAAACATAGTAATTTGCTTAATAAGATAATTTTGTCCTTTTATATTTTTCTTCTTTATTTTTAATTGCTATTAATATAAGGTGAACAAATTTCATGTATTTCAAATATATAGATTTAGGAGCATAGTCTTCTCCCACTCTACCCTCTTTCCCTCCCTCCCTATTTCTTATTTTTTTCTTTTAATTTTTATAACATCAAACCTTCGATTTATTTTATAATCACAAGCTTAACCCTCCACTAAATAAACAAGTAGTAAGAAAAAGATCAGTGTTCCTCAAAGGGATAGACAAGGGTTGTAAATAAGAATCAAATCTCTTGGCCGGCGCCGCGGCTTAACAGGCTAATCCTCCGCCTTGCGGTGCCGGCACACCGGGTTCTAGTCCCGGTTGGGGCGCCGGATTCTATCCTGGTTGCCCCTCTTCCAGGCCAGCTCTCTGCTATGGCCCGGGAAGGCAGTGGAGGATGGCCCAAGTGCTTGGGCCCTGCACCCGCATGGGAGACCAGGAGAAGCACCTGGCTCCTGGCTTCGGATCAGCGAGATGTGCCGGCCACAGCGGCCATTGGAGGGTGAACCAGCGGCAAAAAGAATCAAATCTCAACAACTTGGTCATTTAACATTATATTTTTTCTACTCTGTATATTAGTTACCACAAATCAGGCAAAACATATAATATTTATCATTTTGGACTGGCATATTTCATTAAGCATGTAATTTTTAAAGAAATTCTATTATGTATTTTTCCTACATAAAAATTCAAGTATTTATGTAATTAACCCCACATTTGTACTGGTAAGTGCCCAGGATTATAAACAACCAAAAGATTTGTGTATGGTAAACTGCATCTATAACATTACATTTAGTGAATATATTTTAAAACATTTTTATTTGAAACGCATAAAATATATCCTAAAACACTGTTGGTGGGAATGTAAACTAGTACAACCGTCATGGAAGACAGTATGGAGATTCCTCAGAAATCTGAAGAGATCTGCCATAGGACACAGCCTTCCAACTCCCGGGAATTTACTCAAACAAAATGAAATCAACCTATGATAGAACTGCTTGTATTCTCATGTTTATTCAACTCAGTTCATAAAAGCTAAGATACAGAATCAACCAAGATGCCCATCAACTGATGACTGGATAAAGAAAATGCTGAATATTGTGGAATACTACTCGGCCATAAAAAAGAATGAAATTCTGTCTTTTGCAACAAGGTAGAAACAACTGGCAGCAATTATGCTTAGTGTAAAGCCAGACCCAAAAGGATGAATATCATATTTTTTCTCTGATATGTGGGAATTAATATTGAATAAAAAGCAATGTGTAAGGATAAAGCAGACATCTTGTGTTTGATTGTTGTTTTGGGCCCTTGTTATGGTTAATGGTGCATTAAGCTTGTGATTATGGAGTGGGTTGATATGTTTTTGTGAAATTTTAAGGAAAAAAGAAAGAAAGAAAGGAGGAGCAATAAGAGAGTGAGACTCAGAAGGAGAAAATTATGGTTATCTTCTTAGAATTGTACCTATGAAATACACGAAATCTCTTCTCTTTACATTAATAGAAATTAAAAAAAGAATTCTAACAAAAAAGGCTAAAAGGGATAAAAAGAAAGATGTCCCACCTCTTTAAACTCTTTGCTTAAGCAGATATGATGTGAAAAATGAGAAGAGAAGAGTGTCTGGGAGAAATTAATTTTAGTACCCAGATCTTCATAAGAACTTGTGCCAAGAATAACAACTAGAATCCGAAAGGGAGGGGAAGGAAGAGTTGGAGAGTGAGAGGGAGGGATAGTGGGGGAGGTGGGGAGTGCCACTATATTCCTAAAATGGTATAAAGAAAATCTATGAAACTTGCATAACTTAAATAAAATAGATAAATAAAAATAAAATAAAAATTCAATAGTAGTGATAATGTTAAGCAAAAGAGGAGAAGGAAGGAGTGGAGGAGGAGGAAGAGAGAGGGATTTTTTAAAAATTCATGGAAATTATGTACTTTTTTCCCACTGAATTTTATTTTGTGTTAGTTATTAATTATTCATTCACTAATAAAATTTTCTTAAAAATTTAATGGACATAAAATTATACATACTTACAAGACACTATGTGATGTTTCATTATATGTATACATTGTGTAAACATCCAATCACTTCAAACATTTAACATTTCTCTAGAGTAAAAATGTCCGAGTTCTATCTTCTAGGCTCTTATAGAGAAATATACAATAAATTAACATTATCTTTCTCCACCATACTGTGAAACAGAGCCCCAGAACTTCTTAGTCCCCTCTAGCTATAGCTTAGTACCCATCATTACCTTCCCCCAAGCCTTTCTCTCCACCCTCTGATAACCATAATTATATTTGTAACTGTTATAAGATCACCTGCTTCTTTTTAGGCTTCAAATATGAGTGAGAAAGTGTGATAATGGTCTTTCTATGCTTAGCTTATTTCACTGAACAAAATGACTTCCACTTGTATCTGTATTGCTGCAAATGACAAGATTTCATCCTTTTCATGTCTGAGTAGCACCCACTATGTTTACATGACAACTTTACTTTATGCACTCACCAGTTGATGGACACTTGGATTGATTCTATTTCCTGTTTATAGTGAATAGTGCAGCAATAAATATGGGAGTAGTGAAGATGCCTCTTGGACAGACTGGTTTCATTTCCTTTGGGTACATACTCAGAAGTGGAATTGCTTAATCATATGGTAGCTCTAGTTTTAGATTTTGAGAAACCTCCATGGTGGTTTCAACAATGACTCTACTAATTTACATCCCTACCTGTAGAGTGTAAGGGTTTCCTTTTCCCCATGTCTGTGCCAACACTTGTTATCTTTTATCATTTTGACAATAGTTGATCTTACCAAAGTAAGGTGATGTCTCATTGTATTTTTCTTTTGCACTTCCCTGATAATCAGTTATGTTGTGTATTTTTATTTACTCATTGGCCATTTGTATGTCTTCTTTTGAAAAATGTCTGTTTATATATTTTTTTCAATTCAATATGCTATTTATAATCATCCTTGCCAGGATTGACAGTTAAAAATTTTAAGCTCTTGATGACAGAAACATTGCTATAGAAATAAATACAGAAATGGTTTCATGCAGGCTTGATTAAGATTAAAGGAATTTCAATTAGACAGGAGAACTAAGTTCAAGGGATCTAACAATGTATTGTATACTTAAGAATTACAGCGACTTTAAGAATTCACACTACCAAAAAAAAAATAGATTATTTGAGAGAATGCACCATCTTAATTGGCTTGATCTAGTAATTTTATAATGTATACATATGCCCAACTATCATGTTTTACACCATAAATTTATACATTTTGTCAATTAAATAAATTATAATTTTTCATTTATTTTAGAAGCGCACACACACACACACACATACACAAAAAGAAATCTTGCATTTGCTGTTTCACTTCCCAAATTTTCACACAAGAGTCATAGTTGGATCAGGCTGAAATACAGAGCAAAAGACTCAACCCAGATTTGCCATATGGGTGTCAGGGACCTAACTACTTGAGTCATCAGCTGCTGCTTCCCAGGACATCTGTGTTAGCATGATGCTAGACTCGGTGGCAGAGCCAGAACTAGAACACAACCACTCTGCTATGGGATGCAGGTATCCCAACAGGTGTCATAACTGTTAGACCCAACACTCACAATTGTTAGAAGATTAAGAGAAACTAGTACACAAGTCCCAATGGCATTTAAAGAGAAATCTTTAAAGGACTTTCAAAATATAAGGCTAGCCTCTCTTTCTCTTTGTAGTGTAACTACTAGAGAAGGTTGGAGAACTTACCAACCAGTGACCACAGAGGCTCTGAGAACCACTCATCACAAAATTTCACACAGTTTGTTACTGAGAGGGGTGAGAAACCATTAGTAATAGTCTACCACTCACAGAAACTCTGGAATTGTCTCTTATGAAATGTTGGATTTAATTGGAAGTTCTTATTTTTGCAAAATTTGTCTTGTGTGTTTGTATTGGACGACCTCATTTGTTCACTATTTGCCAGAAGAAATTGCATTTTTTACAAAATGATTATGGTGAGACTAAATTTATTCAAGTACATCTTATTGAATATGGCTTTTTTTATATTTTTTGACATCTCTAACAACTTTTCTGTCTGATTTATATTTATACTTGTAAAAATTTATATTTAGGCAAATAGATTTATAGCTCTGTTTTTTTATTTTTTATTTCATAAATGGGAATTTACAAAGTGCAACTTTTGTATTGTTGTGGTATGAGTCTGCTGTGTGTAGGCATTAGTTACTAGGCTCAACAAAACTTGTTGATGTTTTTATTTATTTATTGAGTTAGTTAGTTAGTTATTTGAAAGGCAGAGAGAGAGAGAGAGAGAGAGATCTTCCATCTGCTGATTCACTTCCCAAATGGCTGTATCAGCCAGAGCAACCCCTGTGGAAGGCAGGAACATGGAACTCCATCTGGGTGTCCCACATGGGCGACAGAGGTCCAACCACTAGGGCCATCTTCCACCACATCCGAGGGGTGTTAGCAGGGAGCTGGATCAAAAGTGGAGCAGACATACGAGATACTGGAGTTGCAAGCGGTGACTTAACCCATGATACCACAAAGTTGGCCCCTTGTTGAAGGTTTTTATAGAATTTTATCCCAACTTCCTCACCCCTTGCTTCTCATAGGTCAGTGGGTGGGGTTGACATGTCCAGCCCTCTAAGCACTTGGTCTTTGTAGTGATCAGCCTTCTTCTGAGGCAATTCAGGTGTGAACTAAACGGGTCCTTGTGAGTAAGTGGTTGTTCCCGTCCTTCCTGGAATTCCAAGGGCGTAGGAGCTCCGTGCCAGGGGCCCGAAGCAGAGAGCAGGTGCATTTCTCAGTCATCAGAACGCAGGAAGCATCCTCCCACAGAGCAAGTGCATGGGTGTCCCAGGGACACACTGCTGGGACAGCAGCCAAGACACACTTGTCACCTGCCTAGAATATTGATGACCGGGGGACTTCTGCAGAAATGAGGAAACTGATCATTTAAAATCTGGTCATTGTAAATAGAACAGAGTGACACCATATGGGCATATTGTCCTCCTTAATGCTTAACTGTAAGTAGACAGTTTATTTTTTTTTCTTTTTTCAATTTTATTAATTTTTTTAATTTTTTTTATTTCATAAAAGTGAATTTACAAAGCACAACTTTTGTATTGTTGTGGCTTCCCCCGCCCCCAACCTCCCTCCCTCCCGTGGCGCTCTCCTCTCCTTCTCCCATCCCGCCCTTTATCGAGTTTCATTTTCAATTACCTTCATATACTGAAGATCAACTTAGTATATACTAAGCAAGGATTTCAACAGGCTGATTCACACAACCGCACAAGGTATAGGGTATTGTTCGACTAGTAGTGTTTTTAAGTTTCATAGTAAAACACATTAAGGACAGAGATCCTACGTGGGGAGCATGTACCCAGTGACTCCCGTTGTTGATTTAACAATTGGCACTCTTATTTATGACATCAGCAATCACCCGAGACTCTTGCTATGAGCTGACTAGGCTATGGAAGTCCCTTGAGTTCACCGACTCTAACTTGTTTAGTCAAGGCCGTGTCACAGTGGAGGTTCCTTCCTCCCTTCAGAGAAAGGTGTCTCTCTCCTTGATGGCCTGTTCCTTCTGCTGGGGTCTTGTTCACCAATGTCTTTCATTTAGATTGTTTTTTTGCCACCGTGTCATGGCTTTCCATGCCTGTGAGACTCTCATGGACCTTTAGCCAGATCTGAATGTCCCAAGGGTTGATTCTGAGGCAGGAGTGCTGTTTTGGGCATTTGCCATTCTATGAGTCTGCTGTGTGTCCTGCTTCCCCCGCAGGATCATTCTCTCCCTTTTAATTCTATCCCTCATTATTTGCTTACACTGGTCTTATTTGTGAAATCTCTTTGACACATACCCTATCTTTTTGATTGGTTGTGTATTTATACTTATCAGTTTACCAAGTGCGCTGGCATTGGTACCTGCCTCCTTGGTAAGATTGATTTGAAATCCCCTGGCACATTTCTAGTTCCACCATTGGAGGTAAGTCCGAGTGAGCATGTGCCAACCTATATATCTCCTCCCTCTCTTATTCCCACTCCTATGTTTAACATAGATCACTTTTCTGTTAATTTTAAATGCCTAAGAATGATTGTGCATTGATTACAGAGTTCAACCAGTGGTCTTATGTAGAACAAACAGAGCAACAACAACCACCACAACAAAAATACTAAAAGGAATAAAATAGTAAGTTGTTCCTCAACAGTCAAGACAAGGGCTGATCATGTCATTGTCTCTCATAGTGTCCATTTCACTTCAATGGGTATCATTTTAGATGCTCATTTAGTTGCCATCGATCAGGGAGAACATATGATATTTGTCCCTTTTGGACTGCCTTATTTCACTGAGCATGATGTTTTCCAGCTTCCTCCATTTTGTTGTAAATGCCCGGATTTCATTGTTTTTTACTGCTATATAGTGTTCCATAGAGTACATATCCCATAGTTTCTTTATCTAGTCAGCTGTTGATGGACATTTAGGTTGATTCCACGTCTTAGCTATTGTGAATTGAGCTGCAACAAATATCGAGGTGCAAATGGCTCTTTTTTTCTCCCCTTTAATTCCATTTGGGTAAATTCCAAGGAGTGGGATGGCTGGGTCCTGTGGTAGTGCTATATTCAGGTTTCTGAGGACTCTCCAAACTGTCTTCCATAGTGGCTTTACCAGTTTGCATTCCCACCAACAGTGGATTAGTGTCCCTTTTTCCCCACATCCTCGCCAGCATCTGTTGTTGGTTGATTTCTGTATGTAAGCCAATCTAACCGGGGTGAGGTGAAACCTCATTGTGGTTTTGATCTGCATTTCCCTGATGGCTAGGGATCCTGAGCATTTTTTCATGTGTCTGTTGGCCATTTGGATTTCCTCTTTTGAAAAAATGTCTGTTAAGGTCCTTGGCCCATTTTTTTATTGGGTTGTTTGTTTTGATTCTGTGGTGTTTTTTGATCATTTTGTAGATTCTAGTTGTTAATCCTTTATCTGTTGTGTAATTTGCAAATAACGTCTCCCATTCTGTTGGTTGCCTCTTCACTTTGCTGTAAAGAAACTCTTCAATTTGAGGTAATCCCATTTGTTTATTTTATCTCTGATTACCCGTGCCTCTGGGGTCTTCTCCAGGAATTCTTTTCCTGTTCCAATATCCTGAAGGGTTTCCCCTATGCTCTCAATTAGTTTCATGGCGTCCCAGCGCATCTCTAGTTCTTTGATGCATGTTGAGCGGATTTTTGTATAAGGTATAAGATAGGGGTCTTGCTTCATACTTTGACATGTGGACATCCACTTTTCCCAGCACCATTTGTTGAAGAGACTGTCCTTATTCCAGGGGTTCTGTTTATATTTTTGAAAATTACATTTTTAATCGGATTACTTGGATTATTTTACTATTGAGTTGTCTGAGGTCTTTATATATTCTTAGGTTCTCTAATAATAACTTTGTCCTTTGTATCTAGCCCACTTGGGCCTCATTCCTTTACTCTAACACCAATGGCTCTACTCCCAATCTGTGTGTACTGATGGTCCTCTCCTCCACTTGATATTGTATGATTGTTCAGAATTTCTCTACAGACAAACCCCACTACCTGCAAAAGTTAAGTAGTTTAGTGGCCTTTTCTCCCAATCTTGGCTGGGATCAGCTTTAAGCCACATCCATCAAACTGTCCTCGCAAGGGTCTAGAGACACCCCCCCCCCCCATTTCCTCTCCTCTATGAAATTCTCTAATTACTTGGTTAATGCCACTCTTAGGATCATTGGTTGCTATTCTCACCCTGACTTTTATACTACAATGTCTGTTTAAGTGTTTACAGCAGGTGATAATGGAACGAACCAAGGCCTTCAGCAATCAGGCAGTCAACCAAATGCTGCTAGAGGGATATACTCGGCTCACCACTCCAGAGACAGCAGCTTGAGACATCACCCCAGGTTAGCAGGAAGTAGTTGTAAAGACAGATCATCGTCCCTCTACCCCTCCTGGGCTTTTGAGACTAATGTAATCCCATACAACTCTTACTTTATAAAAAACAAAAGGCGGTAATGTTAGGAAAATGGCACAGTTTTATCTATGGTGCAATCTACACCCTGACACCATCCTAGGCTCTAGCCATTGCTGGAAGCCAGGTGGCCACATTGCCCAACCACCGGTGTCAAGCTACACCCCCATTCTAATGGGATTCGCTGCTCCTGCTTCCCTGCCCGCCCTCCGGCAAACTTTTAAAAGGACCTGTTCCTGAACACGTGGCTCTCTTCTCTCCTGCTCTCTTCTCTCTCTCGCTCTCTCTGCTCTGTGCTCTCTGCTCTCCTCTCCTCTTCCCTTCTTGTCTCTCTTCTCTCTGCTCTCTCTCTTCTCTCCTTGCTAGCTCCTGTCCTCTCTCTCTTACACTCTCCTTCTCTTTTGCCTTCTTCACCCCTTCCCTCCAGTCTGCCGGGTTTTCCCCAACAAACCTTTTCCCTTAAAAAAAAAAAGGAAAAAGAAAATTGTCTGTTTATATTTTTGAAAATCACATTTTTAATTGGATTACTTGGATTATTTTACTATTGAGTTGTCTAAGGTCTTTATATATTTTGGACATTATTTTACTGTCAGATGTATATCTTGCAAGTATTTTCTTGTATTCTGTAGGCTGTTTCTTCACTCTGTTACTTTTTTCATTCTGCTGTTTTGTTTGCTGCGAAAAAGTTCTTTAGTTTCAATAAAATCCCATTTTTCTATAGCTGCTTTTATTCCCCGTGCCTTTCATGTCTCATCCAGAAAATCCTTGCCCATTCCAACATACTGAAGTGTTTTCCCTATGACTTCTTCTAATAGTCTAACATTCAAGTCTGACATTCAGATCCTTCATCCATTTTAAGGTAATTTTTGTACATGGTGAGAGATCGGGATCTAGTTGTATTCTATGTGTGTATAACCCATTCTCTCAGCAGTTTTATTAAAAAGACTGTCCTTTTTCTAATTTTTTCTTAGTACCTTTGTCAATGATGAGTTGGTTATAAACATGTGAGTTTACTTCCAGAGTGTCTATTCTAGTCCATTGGTCCTTAGAATTGTTTTTATTCCAAATGTGTGTTGTTTCAATTACTGTATCTTTGTGTAATATATTTAAAATCAGATAGTACAATGTCTCCTAATTTTTCCTTTTCCTCCTATTAAAGATTTATTTATTTATTCATTTGAAAGGCAGGGAGGGAGAGTCAAAGACCTTCCATCCACTGATTCATTCTCTAGATAGCCACAATGGCCTGGGGTGGGCCAAACCCCAGCCAGGAGCCTGGAACTCTATCTGGGTTCCCCACACAGGGGTGGCAGGGGCCAAAGCACGCGTACCAACTTTTGCTGCTTTCACAGGCACGTAAGCAGGAAGTTGGAACAGAAATAGAGCAGCTGTGGCTCTATGTAGCTCCAGTATGAGATTTCAATTGCAGACAATAGCTCAGCACACTGAACTACAACACAGGCTTCAATTTTTTTTTTTTTAAATCAAGACCACTATTTAGGGATTTTTGTGATCTCATACGAATTATAATAGTGATTTCTTAGCTTTGCGATAAATGTCATTGGGATTTTGGATAGGCATTGCACATTTGTAGTATGTACATCTTAATAATGTTGATTGTTCCAATTAATTAACACTATTTATTGGTGTCTTCTTCCATTTCTGTCATCAGTTTTCATTGCAGAGGTTTTTACCTCTTAGCTTTAATTTATTCAAGATATTTAACTTTTTTGTAGCTATTGGAAGTACAATTGCTTACTTGATTTCTTTTTCTGTTGACTTACTATTGGAGTATAGTTGTGCTACTGAATTTTGTACATTGACTTTGTTTCCTGAAATTTTGCTGAATTTTTAAAGTTAGTTCTGACAGCTTTTGGTGGACCCTGCAGGGTTTTCTATTTATGAGACTGTGCTGTCTGCCAACAGTGACAGTTTGCCTTCCTCCTTTCCAAATACGGATACCTGTTTTCATTCTCTTACTTAATCCCTGTTGGTAAGACCTTCAGTACTATGTCGAACACAGATGTGAAGGTGGGTGTTTTGGTCTTGTTCCGAATCTGAGAGAAACTCCCTGGAGTTTTTTCTCACTTGTAATGTTAGCTGTTAGCTTTTTATCTATGGCCTTTATTACACTGAAGCATTTTCCTTCTATATTGAATATGGTCAGAGTTTTATCACAGAGAAATGCCTCTGTTCAAATGCTCATATCATTTTTCCTTTTAATTCCATTTCATATTTTTTGAAGTGCCCTTATAACAATATCAAAAACAACAATAATAAACCAAGAATCCAATATAAATAGACAAAATATTTCAATATGCATTCCCCCTCCCACCATGAAAATCTGTGAATAACTAAAACCACATAGAAAGTTGTTCAACATCGTTAGTCACCAGGAAAATGCAAATAAAAACCATAGTGATACCATGTGTGTCTATTGCAGTGGCAATATTTAAAGTGATTGACAATCCCCAGGGTTACTGAGAGTGTAGAGTAAGTGGAACACTAAAGTACCACTGGTAGGACTTGGAACATGGCCATGCTACTTTGGAAAACAGGTTGGTGGTTTCGTAAATGTTTTGCATCAGCTTGCTATAGGACAAAGAAATTCCTCTGCTAGCTATTTACTCATGAAAGTTAAAAATGTGTCCACACAAGGACATGTACACAAATGCTTATTTTTTGCGCACCAGATTTATTCACAGCAAACTATTATTCATAATGATTCCAATCTGGACACCATCTAATGGACATCAATAGGTCAGTGATTAAACAGATTGTGGTGTGTCTAGAGACTGGGCAACACAATGGAAGAAATGATGAGTATTTGCCTGGATCCACTTAAAAAACATTTTGATAAGTGGAAGCACCTGACGCAAAAGAATGTCTATTGCATTGTCATGTTGATTTGAAATTGCTGAGAAGTATACATCCTTAGAAACAGAAAACAAAGCATTAGTGGTCTTGTGAAGGGAATGGAGAAGGGTTTCAACTACAAGTGTGGTGGTTTTATGGTTTTTTGTGTGTGTGTGTGGTTTATTTTGGTGAAGGCAGAGTTCTACAAATGTGATTATAATTCAAACAAAAGCATTTTATGAATTCTTTCATATGAAATGTCTAAGAAAGTCAAATGCACAGAGACAAAAAGTAGATTAATGCATTCCAGGGACTGAAAGGAGATGGAAATGTGGAATAATTGCTAAAAGTAGAGGGTTACTTTTGAGGGTAAAGAAAATTTTGTGCAACTAGATGGTAGTGATAGTTGTATAATATTGGACTATACCGAAAGCCATTGAGCTATATATGTAAAATGGTGGATTTTACAGTTAAGGATTACATCTCAATATAAAAGCAGGTTTCAGAAAAGTATTAGTAACAAATAAAGTATAAAATGGAAATAAATATGCAAGTATGTGGAATTGAATGAGATATCTCTAAAGAAATTAGTTATACCTGCTGTCTCCAGAGAAGATTTTGATAGCTAGATTTAGGGTTTGAAGTAATATCTTGTGAGTTTTGAATTCCCTGAGTATACACCTATCAACAAACAAAATTTTATGTTAAGAGAATCTGACATTCTTCTTAATAAGCACCATCTCCAAATGGAAAAATACCTAATTTCATTAATATCTTTCTACCAAAGAAGTCAGTTATGGATGGATCATGGCAAGAATGTCAATATCACATTTTGTCCTAAAGACAGAAATTCACGTGCTCAAAGAAATATCTGGAAATTGAAGAATACATAACTCCCTGAATTTCCAAAAGTTCCCAAAAAGGGACAAGGAGTCTTTTGGACCAGGGGTGCTTTCAGTAGCAGAGTTTACTCAATGGAATTCCTGCATTGGCTTAGGAGCAGATAAGTGCAGAGCTTGGCTCAGTCCAAGACATGCTCGGTGATTGTCTTGTGCCTTCTCTTCTGGGAAGGCCTCTCTGGCCATCCTGTTTTGGGGCCCTGAGGCTAGAGATAGGCAATTAATTGTCCATACTTGGAAGCCCCTTCTCCCCTCCTGCCTGTGTGAAAGCAAGGGGCTCAACTCTACAAGGTCAGGGTGGGAAGGCATTGCTGTGTGATAAACAGTGCACTTGTACACAAGGCCGTCTTCGCTGGGCTGTATTCTGGACTCTTTGCCTCTTGCTTCTTAATCACAGATATTGGGGAGACTGCTGAGGCTAAATACTTGCACAAGAAGTGTGAATGTACTTCTGAACCATCCTGGGGTTACTGATCATGACTAAGTACTAGGGATGGTGTGTATCAGGCTGTGTCAACAGAGGAATTCTCATTCTTCAACACAGTTGACCCCACCTTGTGTAGGAAAGGAGCACAGTTTTATAAAATAATTGAATAACTGGAAGCTGTATAACTTTATGTAGAAAGGAAGACCATGTAGCTCATAGTTCTGGAGGTTCGAGTCATAGTACTGATATTGGCCCAGCTCTGGGGAGGGGTTTACAGTGGATGACACCACAACGGCAAGAACATGAGAGAGAGAGAGAGAGAAAGAGAGAGAGAGAGAGAGAGAGAGAGAGAGAGAGAAATGAGAGTGAGACAGAGAGAAAGACAGAGAAAGAAACCAAAGTTGGAAGCCCAAGAGGGATTCAGGGGAAGCTGGACTGTGAATTAGGTGTCAGATTTTAGCCTATATTAACTTGCTGACACAAGTACTAATTTAGGGCTCCATAAGTATTCTCCAGTACCGATTTGAGGGCACCATCCTTCAGGATCAACAACCTCTCCCTTGGCCAGAGCTTTTCAGATTCTACCACCATGCTAAAGACCACAGTGTCAAGATACAAGCTTTGGCGAACAAAACATAACTAAATCCTAGCAGGCATCAAAGATTACTTTTCATGACTCCACTTTCTCAGCATTTTCCCAGGAATCGCATGGACCATCATCTCATCAGAAAAATACAGCAGAGAAATGTGTGCTCTGTTTATTTCTGAGAGATGACCAAGACACTTTGGCACCATCTGAAAGGTGCTTATAAACACACACTCATCATAGCCCACGGTTTTTGCCACTGAGCAGTGATTTCTAAGAGCCCTCACTAATCACAGCATGCTGGATTTCCAATAATAACATAACCATCCTCAAAAAAATAATGTTTCCCTTAACTTTAAGGATTATAATTAGTAGGTTCAGAGTTTGAGCTGTGTAAGGATGCTCACATCTTCTGGATAAAATACTCATCTCATGCTTTAGATACTGTTAAAACAAAATGCAGATATCAAGAAATATCTGAATGTAAAAGGTTCCGTTGAGCTGTTACAGATGCTAGTCTCAAAGAAGAACCAGTCCTGGGACAAGTACCCTAAGTCACCAAGAGCAAGAAAGACAGAATCTGGACAGATGTGCATCGACTCCAAGTAACTCATCTCTTTTACAATGAAAATCCTAGAAGAAAAAATGTAATTCACTTACACTGTATCACTATTGACTATGGATCTGAGACACAGGCAATACAAAGTCTAGGAGCAAGAGGATAGTCCACAAGGAGAAAGGCTGGCTGCTGCTTTTTTAATTTTATTTTTTATGTACTTGAAAGTTACAGTTACAGACAGTGAAAGGGAGAGGTCTTCCATTTGCTGGTTCGCTCCCCAAATGGGCACAACGGCTGGAGCTGAGCCCATCCAAAGTCAGGATCCAGGAGCTTCCTCTGGGTGTCCTACATGGGTGCAGGGGCCCAAGGACTTGGACCATCCTCCACTGCTTTCCCAGGCCACAGCAGAGAGCTGGACTGGAAGAGGAGCAGCCAGGATTCAAACTGGCGCCCACATGGGATGCCAGTACTGCAGGCAGAGGATTAACCTGCTCTGCCACAGCCTCAGCCCTTTTGGCTGCTTCTTGATTTGTTGATTTTGCATGCAGTGTGCAATGTCACCTTGATGGCTAATCTTCCACATAGAGGAAAGGACTGTGGAGCTGTGTCTTTCTGTCTTTTCTTGGATGATCTAGTTTGAGTAAAAAAGCAAAGCAGCATCAATAACAACAACAACAACAACAAAACTCTTCCTTCCCTGTATCTTTGGCCTCTAACTTCACTTAGAAGATCTCAGCCTTAAACTGTTTTCAGCATGAATTTTACAACAAAATAGTTACTTCTCCAGACCACGTGATTTGTTCCAATACCCCTCACCCTCTCAGGGTTTCCTGAGAGCAGATGGTGACTTATGAAGGAGGTGTCCCCAAAGGCAAGGCTGGAAAGTGAGCAGGGAGTGAAGAGGGAAGAAGGGGAAGGCTTGCAAGGGGCAGGGTCTTTCTGAGTCCCCAGAAGCTGATCCTAGTCTACACCAGAATGCAAACCTGGTATGTAAATTATCTCAGAAGTGGCCTTCCCTGGAGAACAGGATCTGGCCCATTGCGCAATTCTGCCTCACAACTGGTCACAGGTTTCCTCCACGGGGAATGTGTTCTCAGGCCTTCAAGCTCCCTCCACCTGTAGGCTCAGTGGCTCCAGAAGCAAAGTCGGCTTCTGAACAGATGTGAGGGATCAGAGAGCACAAAAACTCCCCCGGGGGAGGGACCTGGGCACGGGCTTCCCAGCATAGACAAACACTGAGTGGACTGCCAAAATTCCCCATCCTGCTCGCCAACCCGAATGTGTAGACAACCAGCCTAGGACTATCAAATGTCTCTATTACACTCCTGGAAGCATTACACATCCAATCTATGCATATCAATTTTTGTTGAAAGGAGAGTGACTCCCCTGCCCTCTGCTGACTCTGGCCCCAGGACTAGTTTCCATAGGTCCCAGGTTATGGTAATGATGGCTATCACTTCCTCTTGCGTCTTCACAGCAGAGCAGAGCAAAAATCGCTTCTCTAAAAACCTGGCCTTTTCCCCAAGCTCTAGCAAAACTCCAGAAAAATAAAAAAAACTGCCCTATTCTTGTGAGTTGGACACTTTTATATTATTTTGGGTGTTTGTCAAGGTTTGCTTTGGCCCATTCGATGCAAAAAAAAAAATCATTACATAATTGAAAATAAAAAAAAAACAACTTGGTGTTAAATTGGAAATTACATAGAAAATTAATCAATTTTTAAAAAAATATCATGTAGGATCTCTGTCATTAATGTGCTGTACACTGTTAGTTAATGCTATAACTAGTACTCCAACAGTATTTTTTCACTTTGTGTTGCTATGTGAGGGCAAACTGTTGAAATCTTTATATATACTAAACTGATTTTCTGTATATAAAGAGAATTGAAAATGAATCTTGATGTGAATGGAAGGGGAGAGGGAGCGGGAAAGGGGAGGGTTGCAGGTGGGAGGGAAGTTATGGGAGGGGAAGCCACTGTAATCCATAAGCTGTACTTTGGAAATTTATATTCATTAAATAAAAGATTAAAAAAATCATTACAAATGTCTCTCCAGGAAAAATTCTCTGTATGTAAAACTTGCCTATTTGGCATTTGAAAGGAGAGAGGAGAAACCATCTCTTACTCCCTCCATATCTTCAGAGCTGTTACTGCAATATCAGTCATTACTATCAAACCTTAGACTAATTATTGCGTTTTGAATAGGATTCAATTCCCTGAATCCATGAAGGCAGTTATATCTCAAAGACCTGTGATTTTTAATATTTATTTATAATTTATTTATTATTTTTTTGAAAAGCAGAGTTACAGCGAGAGAGAGAGAGAGAGGGAGGGAGAGAAATCTTCCATCCACTGGTATATTCCCCAAATGGCCATAATGGCCATAGCTGGGCCAATCCAGAGCCAGAAGCCAAGAGCTTCTTCCTGGTCATTCATGTGGGTGCAGAGACCCAAGCACTTGGACCATTTGCTACTTCCCCAAGCCATTTAGCTCTTCTTGGGTATTTTAGTTAAAGTAACATAAAGCTCTGTGATACACCAAAGTTGATGTGGGCTTGAGAGAAGGGTTTGACAATAATCTGTTGGGATCACCAAAACATGTGCAAATATTAAAAACCATGAATTGATTTATTTGACTACAAAAAATAGGCCTATCAAAGTGCCAGATGTCACAGTTTATCTCTAAGACAAATCACAAAATAGACACTAAAGATTTGTTCAACAAATAAAGAATTTAAAAAGTCATCCGTGGTTTGGTTTCCCTAGCATTAAGAAGACACATATTTTGGAGCTTGTCCAATTGTTGTTTTATAGAATCTTCTATTTTTTATTTTAAAGGGAAAAGCATTGATTTATCTCCATATCTACTTAATCAAACGTAAGACAAGGATGGAGGTAGAGCTTAGAGCTCAGAAATTGTTCCTGTAACCGCTTGTGCTAAGTCCACATTTACTCACATTTTCCTCTTCCATTCAATCAGTGACCCTTGTATCTCTGAGTATCCTATTGCCAACGAAGTACTTAAGAGTTTTAAAAACATTTATCAGAAGAAAAATAAATGCCTACAGAGGCAGATTACTTGATTTATAAAGAATGGTATGGGGAATAATCTATGGATTTGAGACCAGATTAGCTGAAATTCCTGTGTGACCCTGGAAAAGGGAATTATTGATGCAAGGGGCAGTGTGTCCATAGCCCATAATGTATCACATACTAAGCCTCACAATTCTGACCATTTTGAAGTAATGGGATTTTAGTGACCTCAGATGGATTTCAGATTTAGAGTTTAATTCTGCTACCTCTTGCAGGACGACCTTTTGATCACTATGAGCCATAGATGCTTCTGCAGATAGAAACAAAAATGATTAAGTCAAAGACTGATAAATGGACAACATTATCAAGAACTTTGGTGCAAAGGAAAAATCAGGTATAGAGGATGAGAGCAGGAATCTCCTCTTTGTGGCGAGGGGAGAAATGGTCCCAGTGCAACCCCAGAACTCTTAGATTTAGCTGGGAAGGTGGGATGGTGAGCATCCCCCCTCTCCTCCAGTAATGCTATAACAATCCCAGTGCCCCAAATCTCCAGGAGCTGGGCAGCTGGCCGGCGTGGCTAGTCCCCAGGTTCGCTCTGTTAGACCTGTACTCTGTGGGGAGACACCTCCAGAGAGGGGCAGCTCTTGTGTTAGAATGAAGGCCAGGCTGCTCCAGTCAACGCTCTGGACTGATGTGTCTCCCTGAGATGGTGAGAGATGGGCTACCGTCTTCCGTGGGTATCTGTGGGGATTGGTCCCAGTATCCCAGCAGACACTGTAAGTGCCCAAGTCTCTTACATAAAGCAGTGTGGCATCTCTTTGTCACCTATAGTCATCCTCCTATATACTTTAAATCATCTCTAGGTTACTTATAATACCTAATATACTATAAATGCTGTGTAAGTAGTTGTTATACTGTGCTGTTGAGGGCATGAAGACAAGAAGGAATTTGTACATGTTTAATGCAGGCACACCTTTCTCTGGGCATTTGTGCTCTACAGTTGGTGGCATTCACAGGTGTGGAGTCAGCAGATACGGGCAGCTGACTGCTTGCATCACTGCTTGTTGAGCCTGGCCCGGTGAAGTTTTCCTTTCCCAATAAAGCCCATTCTGAACCCATGCTTTGTGTTGATGTGATGTTGAGTTTTTCTCTGCTCTCCTCTGTGACCGATGGCGGTCCCGGGGGAATCCACACAACACAACATCTGCTGAGCTTTCTCCCAGAGCTACAGTCACCAGACGCAGAGTGGTTTTGTCTCTTAGGTTCATTGTGCATGCTACTCGGAGTTGCTTCTCTTGCTGTTGTCCAGCATAGGGAACTACTCATCGGATTGTATAAATCCTGACCACACTTAGGCATGCTGAATAAGGAGCAAAGCCTCTGTGACATTCTCATGCATGGCTTCCATCTGGGTGGAATGAAAGCCCTTTTCATTTCCGTTTTATTTATTTTTGAAGATGACAGAACTTCATGGAGGAGGTTTCAAATTATTAAATGGTTAAATAGTCTGTGAGTGGAGAGAAAATAGATGTTCATTTTTTTAAGTTTAATGGATTATATGAAGCAGAACAATTTTCAACTAGATTTTTCTGTTACTCTTATTTGTGTTTTATTTGGATGTTACCAATCATTAACTAGCAAGTTAAACAATTGCTACATTGAAGACTTAGGGTTTGAGAGATTTGTTTCATTATATTTTAGTGTGATCAAATTCTTCTTTTTTTTTGAGATCCACATTTTATTTTATTTAGAAACCTTTCATTAAATGAGTACAAATTTCATAAGTACAACTTTAGGGACATAGTGATTCTTCCCAACACACCTGCCCTCCCACCCCCACTCCCACCCCACAGCTTCCTCTCTCTCCCATCCCCAGTCCCATTCTCCATTAAGATTTGTTTTTCAATTAACTTTATACACAGAAGACCAACTCTATACTAAGTAAAGATTTCAATAGTTTACACACACACACACACAAAATATAAAAAACTGTTTGAGAACAAGTTTTTCAGTTAATTCTCATAGTAAAATTCATTGAGGACAGAGGTCCTGCATAGGGAGTACAGTGACTCCTGTTTTAATTTAACAATTAACATTCTTATGTATGACGTCAGTGACCACCCAAGGCTCTTGACATGAGCTGCCAAGGGTATAGAAGCCTTTTGAGTGGCTGCCATCAGTTTTCTTCATGGAAACAATGAAATAATGACTCCTTTAGAAAATCTGCAGATAGTGGAGTTGGAGCATTTGCCTTTTAAGATTTAATGGGAATAATCCACTTTTCTCTTTGATCAATCATGGATGACTTGGCTCATTTTGTTAAAGTTTTTGAAAATCCTTGAGCATAATTTCCATTATGTCATTAATACCTTTAGACATTAAAGAGATTAAGGGAAAGAAAGATGAATTTTCTCTCTTCTCTGTATCAAGCATATTCAATTGTTTGGGAACAGCTTAAGAAAAAAAATAATAACTGGAATAGGCTACATCTACCAGAGTTAAACAATTTTGCCATGATGTAATTTTCAACAATGGGACCATTTAAATATTTGTCAGATTACCATAGCTATAAATTGGATTTAGTGAGAAATACAAAGATATATACCCAGCAACAAGATAAGCTTCCTAGGAACATGTTTTTACTCCCTTTAGGGATATGGGGAAAACAAAGTAAAACATGGAGATAATATTGCTAGAATTCTAGGACACTTAATTCATATTTCTTCCTGAATTCCAATTAGGCATGAACTCTGCACATTTAAAGATACATCAAGCCAAGCCATTTTTCTGTAATTTTTTTTTTTTTTGACAGGCAGACTTAGACAGTGAGAGAGAGAGAGACAGAGAAAGGTCTTCCTTCCATTGATTCACTCCCAAATGGCCACTACGGCCGGTGCACTGCGCCAATCTGAAGCCAGAAGCCAGGTGCTTTCTCCTGGTCTCCCATGCGGGTTCAGGGCCCAAGCCACCTCCACTGCCTTCCCAGGCCACAGCAGAGAGCTGGAAGAGGAGCAACCGGGACAGAATCCGGCACCCCAACCGGGACTAGAACCCCGTGCGCCGGCACCACAGGCAGAGGATTAGCCTAGTGAGCTGCGGCGCCAGCCCAGTTTTCTGTATTTAAAAACAAGTTTAGCTTAGTTTCATAAACTTTTGATGTAAATGGAGAAGAGTTCAAGATTGTTTCTCTGGTTTTCTTTCTTCCCGTCTCCCTGTTTAATTATTTTTTTCATATCCATTTTTCTCTTCTGCTTTTTATTTGTCTTTTCTGATGCCTAACCTAATAGACTTACTAAAATTCACCAAGTAAGGTCTTTCCTATTATTTCAACAACATAGTTAATTTTGTTCCAGAGTGTTTTACAGCAAAATCCTCAGCAATAGCATCCACATTCATGATACCTAAGTAACTGAACACATTCTATTTTATCGCTCCATCTGAATTAAATGCAAGCAGAAAATGTCCATCAAAAATAAAATAGGGGCAGTTATTTGGCTCAGCAGTTTAAGACACAGCTTGAAATGCCGGCATCCCATTGCGGAGTTCCTGGGTTCAATGTGACTATACTCTAAATCCCATCTTCTTAGTGCATGCTGGGAGCCAGCAGGTAATGGATCACATAGCTGGCTCCTGTTCCCTAATGTGGAAGACCTGGACTGAATTCCCAACTCCTGGCTTTGGCCTGGCCCAGCCCTTGCTGATGCAGGCATTTGGGTAATAAAGTGGCTGTTTGGCGGTCTCTCAGTCTCTCTTACTCTCTGTAGCTGCATTTCAATATGAAATAAATAAGTAGAATTATTTTAAAGAAATGATGCAAAACCATTTAGTGTTAATGTTTTTACCTTTTATTATAATGTTATATAAATACATATATATATACATATGTATACAAACACATATGTGAATCATAAGCATACAGCTCAATGAACAGACACAAAAAGATGAATAAAAAACTAGCAGCCCAAAGATCCCATTTGCCCTATAAAGACACAACCCAAACTCTACCAAAAGGTGTCACAAATCTAGACTACTTATATTTGATTCATTTTTTTTCAGCTTTTGTCAGTTATAACAATAGAATCCAACTGTCTTGTTTCGGATGTTTTAATTTATAATTTAATTTATAACAATGGAGCATATATTATCTTTTTCTTGGCTTCTTTCGTTCAGTTCCTGCTTGTGTAAGATTCATCCAGAATGGTGTTTGCAACAATATTTTCTTGTTGATGCTGTATATATTTTTTTCCACTGCTAATGTGCACTTTCAATATTCCCAGGATTGGACAATTAAAAATGTAGATATACATTGTTTTTGAGCACATATTCACCAATGGAATAGTTATGGCAAAAGGAACACTTAGCTTCATTTGCTTGATATTGCCAACATCTTCCCAATGATGATTTACACAGCAAATGAGCACTATGAGGATACTTCCAAAAAGGTTCACGGAAATTGGAATTAGAAGACTTTTACTTAGCACAAAAATATTATGAACTTCATGCATAGCTATCGTTTCTTCTTTTAATTTTTAAAATTTATGTAAGGTGAAACAATTCCGTATATTCAGACTTAAGAGCATAATGATACTTCCCATCCTGTCCTCCATCCTTCCCACACACACCCCCGCCTCCTCCTTCCTCTCTTAGTTTCTCTTTTAATTTACGATAACATACACTCAGCTTAACCCTCCAACAAATAAAGAATTCAACAATAGTAAGTAGAAAGACCACTGTTCCTCAAAAGTATAGACAAGGGCTGTAAACAATAATAAAATCTCAAAATGTCAGCTTCTCTCACATACCTTACGTTTTTGTGCTCTGTATATTAATTACCACAATCCAGAGAAAACATAATATTTCTCTGTCTGGGACTGGCTTATTTCACTAAGCATAATGGTTTCCAGTTACATCCACCTTGTTGTAAATATAGGATTTCATTTTTTATTTTTGGCTGAGTAGAATTCTGCAATTATATATATATATATATATATATATATATATATATATATTGATCCAATATCTTAGTTATTAAGAATCAAGCTGCAATACACATGGGGTACAAATAACTCTTTCATATGCAGATTTCATTTGGTTTAGTAAATTACCAGGAGTGAGATGGCTGGATCCTATAGTAGATCTATTTTCAGATTTCTAAGAAATCTCCATACTGTCTTCTATGATGGTTGTACTAACTTACAATCCCACCAACAGTGGATTAGGATAGCTTTTTCGCCACATCCTAACCAGCACTTAATGGTTTTTGATTTTTGGATGATAGCCATTTTAACCTGGGTGAGGTGATACCTCATTAAGGGTTTTATTTGCATTTCCCTGGTGGCTAGTGATCCTTAGCATTTTCTCATGGGTCTGTTAGGCATTTGAATTTCTTTTTTTTTTTTTTGAAAAATGACTGTTGTAGTCCTTGTCCATTTCTTAACTGGATCATTGCTTATTTGTTTGTATTCTTTTTATTTTTCTTATTGTAGAGTTTCTTTGGAGCTCTTTACATATGTTAAACCTTTATCAGATGAATGATTTGCATATTTTCTCTAATTGTGTTGGTTGCCTTATCACATTGTAGAGTGTTTCCTTTGCATTTTAGAAGCTTTTTAGCTTCATGTAATCCCATTGGTCTTTTTTGATTTATTTTGTTGTTGTTGTTGTTTTAAGATTTTATTTATTTATTTGAGAGGAAGAGTTACAGACAGAGAGGGAGAGACAGAAAGAAAGGTCTTCCATCTGCTGGTTTCCTCCCAAAATGGCCTCAATGGCCAGAGCTGGGCTGATAGAACCCAGAATTCAGGAGCTTCTTCCAGGTCTCCCACATGGATGCAGGGGCCCAAGCACTGGCACCATCTTCTACTGTTTTCCCAGAATAAAAGCAGAGAGCTATATCAGAAGAGGAGTAACTGGGACAGCAGCTGGTGCTGATATGGGATGCTGGTACCACAGGCAGAGGCTTAGCTAGGCCCTGTGATTTTTTGCTTTGATTGCCTGTGCTTCTGGGGTCTACCCAATAATTCTTTGCCTATGCCAATGTCTTGCAGAGCTTTCCCATAGAAATTTGAGTTACAGATTTAAATCTTTGATCCATGTAGAGTAGATTTTTGTATAAGGTGTAAGATAAGGATATTGTTACATCTGTCCGTGAAGATCCTGTTTTCCCAGTACCATTTTTTGAAGAGACTGTCCTTTTTTGCCAGTACCATGTTGTTTCGACTATAATGCTCTGTAATATGTCTTGAAGTCTGGTATTGTGATGTCTCTGGTTTTGATTTTATTGTTTAAGATGGCTTTAGCTATTCTACCCTTGTATTTCCATATGAATTCTAGCATTTTTTTTTTAACTAGGTCTAAGAAGAATGACATTGGTGTTTTGACTGGGATAAAATTGACTGTCAATTGCTTTCTGTAATAATGACATTTGATTATATTAATTATTCTAATTCACAAACATTTTTTCCAATTTTTGTGTCTTCTTCTATTTCTTTATTTAATGTTTTGTAGTTTTTATTGTAGAGATCTCTCATCACCTTGGTTACTTTTATTCCAAGGTATTTATTTATTTTTTTTTTTTGACAGGCAGAGTTAGATAGTGAGAGAGAGAGAGAGACAGAGAAAAAGGTCTTCCTTTTCTGTTGGTTCACCCTCCAAATGGCCACTACGGCGATGCGCTGCGCCAATCCGAAGGCAGGAGCCAGGTGCTTCTCCTGGTCTCCCATGCGGGTGCAGGGCCCAAGCACTTGGGCCATTCTCCACTGCCTTCCCGGGCCACAGCAGAGAGCTGGACTAGAAGAGGAGCAACCGGGACAGAATCCAGCGACCCAACTGGGACTAGAACCCAGTGTGCTGGTGCCACAGGCGGAGGATTAGCCAAGTGAGCCGTGGCACCGGCCGATATTTAATTTTTTATAGCTAGTGTGAATGGTACTAATTTTAGAAGTTTTTCTCAGTCATAATATTATATACACAGATGCTATTGATTTTTGTGTGTTGATTTTATATCCTGCAACTTTATCAAATCCTCTTATAAGTTCCAATAGTCTCTTAGTGGAGTCTTTTGTTTCCCCTACATATTGAATCATGTCATCCGCAAATAGGGATAATTTTACTTCCTCCTTTCCAATTTGTATCTTTTTGAATTCTTTCTTCTTGCCTAACGGCTCTGGATCAAACTTCAAGGACTATATTGAATAGCAACGGTGCAAGTGAGCATCTATGTTGGGTTCCTGATCTTAGAGAAAATGCTCCCAACTTTTCTCTTTCCATCCAGTATGATGCTGACTGTGTGTTTGTTGTGTATTGCCTTGGTCACATTAAATAGTTTTCCTTGTATACCCAATTTGCTTAAGGTTATCATCATGAAAGGATGTGTTTTTTTTTTTAAAAAAAAGCTTTCTCTGCATCTATTGAGATAATCCTGTAATTTTTATTCTTCAGTTTGTTAGCATGATGCATCACATTTATTGATTGCATATATTGAACCATCCCTGCATCCCAGGAATAAATCCCACATGGTCTGGGTGAATTATCTTTGTGATGTGTTGTTGGATTCAATTAATATTATGTTGAGCATTTTTGTGTCTATGTTCATCAGGGATATTAGGTATAGTTTCCTTTGTTGTATCTTTTTTCTTAATTTTAGAATTTAGGTGATGTTGGCATTATAGGAAGAGTTTGGGACGCTTCCCTTCTTTTCAATTGCTTCTAAGAGCTGGAGAAGGCAGCCAGTGCTGTGGCACAGGGGGTTAATGCCCTGGCCTGAAACATTGGTATCCCATATGGGTGCCAGTTCAAGAACCAGCTGCTCCACTTCTGATCCAGCTCTCTGTTATGGCCTGGGAAAGCAGTAGAGATGGCCCAAGTCCTTGGGCGCCTGCACCCATGTGGGAGACCCAGAAGAAGCTCCTGGGTCCTGGCTTCGGATCAGCGCAGCTGCAGCCATTGAGGCCAATTGGGTAGTGAACAATCAGATGGAAGACCTGGCTCTCTCTCTCTCTCTCTCTCTCTCTCTCTGCCTCTACTCTCTCTGTGTAATTCTGACTTTCAAATAAATAAATAAATCTTTAAAAAAACGAGTTTGAGAAGAATTGGAATTAATTCCTTTTTAAAAGTTTTGTAGAATTCACCAGTGAAGTCATCCAGTCCTGGACTTTTGTTTGTTTTGAGGGTTCTTATTACTGATTCAATTTCTGTCTTGGTTATTGGTCTATTTAGATTTTCTAAATGGCTCAGTTTCTGTAGATTATAAGTGTCCAGAAATAAATGTATTTCATCTAGATTTTCCAAATACTTGGCATATAGCTATTTGTAATAATTCTTGATGGTTCTTTTTATTTTTGTTGTATCTGTTGTAATATCTCTTGCTTCATATCTGATTTTATTAATTTTGATATTGTCCCCTTTTTTGGGGGGTTAGTTGAGCCAAAGATGTGTCATTTTTTTCAAAAACACAACTCTTCATTTCACAAATCTTTAATATAGTTTTTGTTTGTTTCAATTTTGTTTATTTCTTCCCTGATTTTAATTCTCTTTCCTCCTAGTATTTTGGAGCTTGTTTGTTCTTGTTTTTCTACACCCTTGAGATCCAATGTTAGTCATTTATTTGATATCTTTCCAATTTCTTGATGAAAGCACTAATTGTGATAAACTTCCTTCTTAACTCTGCTTTTGCTGCTTCCCATAAGTTTTGATGTGTTTTGTTTACATGTTCATTCATTTTTAGGAACTTTTTTGATTTCCTTTTGATTTCTTCTTTGACTTATTGTTCATTCAGAGCTTTTTTTCAGTCTCCATGTTTATCCATATTTTTTCTAGTTTCTTAAGTTGTTAATTCCCAAAAAACTTCAAAGTACCATCTACATATGAGGGTTCCACTGTTTCATGTTATGATAAACTCTTGATATATTTTTAAAATATATAATTATGTATTTGAAAGGCAGAGTTACACACAGAAGGAGTGACACACAGAGAGATCTACCATCTGCTGGCTCACTAACCAGAATGTCACAACAGCCGGAGCTCGGCCTATCTGAAGCCAGGAGTCAGGAACTTCTGGGTCTCCCACTGGGTTCAAGTTCCCAAGCACTTGGGTCATATTCTGCTGCTTTCCTAGGTGCTTCAGCAGCAAGCTGGATTGGAAACTTGCAGCTGGGATTTGAACCAGAGCCCACATGGGATGCCAGCACTGGCTTTCCCAGCTACGCCACAGCACTAGCCTCAGCATTGGAATGGTTTAATAGTAGAGGATCTTCTGGATATGAAATGGTATTGTATTGAATAATTTCAATATGCTTATTCACCCTAAGATAATCCATCCCTTTTTAAGTTCTTCAAGTATTTTATTCATTTATTCATTGTAATAACATATGCTACTAAATCTTGGTGTAAATAGCATTAAAGAATTATTATAGAACTTGAAGCAGGAAAAGACAAAAAGAAAAACAGAGTTTCAAATGAATTCATATGAAGGAAAATACATGTTTATCTCTGAGTTAGCAAACACATTCCCACCATGACATGTCACATTAGCATCATAACCATGACACTCTCTCGAATGCTCAACTACTTCCTAGGTGTCAAAATCTTGTGAACTATCATGAGCAGTGTGTGTGGATCAGAATTCCCCAACACTTCCCCTGCTGCTGATGTGTCCACTATGGGCACACTTATATAGAACTCCTGCTCGGTGTTGTCTGTATGTTTATAGATTCTGTCGTTTAAACATGCTACCTTTCTATAGTTTAAAATTTAGAATGCAGCTGTTATTAGAAGGAGATCTTTCCATTTACTTTGCGTTTGAAAGGTCAACCAGAAAAACGAAATATAATAAGATAATGCAGAAATAAAAAAGGATTATCAGAAATTACTACAAAGAGCTGTATGCCAACAAATCAGGAATCCTAGAAGAAACAGATTACTGAACATATCCAACCTACCTAAACTGAGCCATTACAACAGAACATCTAAATAGACCAATAATCAATATGAAAATTAAATCATTAATAAAGACACTTGCCCCCGCCCCCCAGAAAAAAGCCCAGGACTGGAAAGAAATAGAAAACACAAAAAAATGTAAAAATCTTCCATGTTCATGGTTTGGAAGAATCAGTATCATCAAAATGTTCATAGCACTGAAAGCAATTAACAGACTCAATGTGATACCTATCAAAATACCAAAGGCATTCTTCTCAGATCTAGAAAAGAATAATGCTGAAATTAATACAGAGACACAGGAGACAATGAATAGCTAAAGCAATCTACAACAAAAACAAAGCCGGAGGCATCACAATACCAGATTTCAAGAAATACTACAGGGCAGTTATAATCAAAACAGCCTGGTACTGGTAAAAAACAGATGGAACAGAATAGAGACACCAGAAATCAATCCAAATATCTCAGCCAACTTATATTTGATCAAGGAGCTAAAACCAATTCCTGGAGCAAGGACAGTCTCTTCAACAAACAGTGCTGGGAAAACTGGATTTCCACATGCAGAAATATGAAGCAAGACTCCTACCTTACACCTTACACAACAATCCACTCAACATGAATTAAAGATCTAAATCTACAACCCAACACCGTCAAATTAATCAAGGACATTGGGGAAACCCTTCAAGACATTGGCACAGGTAAAAAGAATTCCTGGAAAAGACCCCAGAGGCATAGGCAGTCAAAGCCAAAATTAACAAATGGGATTACTTCAAATTGAAAAGTTTCTGTACAGCCAAAGAAACAGTCAGGAAAGTGAAGATGCAACCAACAGAATGGGAAAAAAATATTTGCAAAGTATGCAACTGATACAGGATTAATAATCAGAATCTACAAAGAGTTCAAGAAACTACACAACAACAATACAAAGAACCCAGTTAAGAGATGGGCAAAGGACTTAAACAGACATTTTTCAAAAGAAGAAATCCAAATGGCCAACAGACACATGAAAAGATGTTCAGGATCACTAGCCATCAGGGAAATGCAAATCAAAACCCTAATGAGGTTTCACCTCACCCCAGTTAGGATGGTTTACATAGAGAAATCAACAAATAAATACTGGAGAGGATGTGGGAAAAAAGGCATCCCACTCCACTGTTGATGGGAAAAACTGGTAAAGCCACTATGGAAGACAGTTTAGAGATACCTCAAAAATTTGAATATACTACTGCCATATGACCCAGACATCCCACTCCTGGGAATTTACCCAAGGGAAATGAAATCAGTAAACAGAAGAGCTATTTGCACCTCCATGTTTATTTCAGCTCAATTCACAATAACTAAGACATGGAATCAACCTAAATGCCCATCAACCAAAGACTGGATAAGAGAATTATGGGATATGTACACTATGGAATACTACACAGCAGTAAAAAAAAATTTAAATTCAGTTATTTGCAACAAAGCAGATCAATCTGGAAAACTTCATATTTAGTGAAATAAGTCAGTCCCAAAGGGATAAATACCATATCTTGTCCCTGATCTGTGGTAATAATAGAGCATCTAAAATATAATCTGTAGAAATGAAATTAACACTTTGAAATGCTATGGTTTTGAACAGCTTTTGTCTCAACTGTTGAGGAACATTATTTTTCATACTATTTGTTATACTATTTACTTAGTATAGAGTTAATCTTATGTGTATAAAGTTAATTAAAAATAGATCTTAGTAAAAAATAAGAATGGAAATAGGAGAAGCAGGGGAAAAAGCAGGAATGTGGGTGAGAGGGTTGTTAGGGTGAAAAGAATCATTATGTTCCTAAAATTGCATTTATGAAATGTATGAAGTGTGCATACATTCAATAAAAGGTTTCTGGGGGAAAAAATGGGAGTCCTTTCGATGATTTAATCATGATTAGCTGAACCATTTTTACAGATTCTGATCCACTGTAAGATGACAGTGCTTTGAATTACAGAAGTGTTCTTGATCTTAACAGTTGTCAATCCATGGAAATCAGTGCAGCTCCAGGCTAACTTAGATCAGAAGGGGAATGCTCAGAATCTTAAGCTGGTGAACTTCAGGACTCAGAGAGTTGCAGTGAGACAAGTAGACAGAGGCAAGTAATTCCAGGGGAGCCCTGGTGAACAGTCTTCTGGAACATGTACATTTTCTAGGCATTTAGCCCCTGCAAGAGAAAAATCTGAAGGGCTCTTAGAATCAACCAACCTTACACTTAAGTATGTTTAAATTTTATGGGTACTATTTAGGAGAATTTTTTCACGAATGAAGAAGGGTGAATGGGGGAAATAAATGTCAGATAAGAAAAATGTAAAGCATTAGAATTAAATCTGTCTGCTCATTAGAGTCAGTAAACTTGTTAACGAGCGGGGGCTGTTATTCTAATGAGGTGCACACATTTTGTTATCGAGCATATTCAGAATGCTTGCTTCATCTGTCACCTCAGCATTCATAAAAATGTTCTCCAATAGGGCACTTATTTAATGTTCTCTTTAATCCTGTAAGAAGTGTGAATTAATAAAAAAACTGTATTTGATCGTTGTTCCTGGTCCCTAGCATAGGGTATCCTGAGTGATGGGAATGTCTTCTGTTACTCATAAAGCATCCCTTTGACTGTCGCCTGAGCTTATGGTAATAAGCAGAACTACGGTGGAGCCCTTCAATGGCGTCAGGGTGCAGTTGGTTAAAGATCAAGTGATTGGAGAATTGGAAATTTCAGCTGCACTCTCTGTCTCCTAGGAGGACGAAGGGATTGGCGTCTGAGCACTATGAAAAGTCATCAACAACGAGATTCAGAAAGCTTCCCGGCTGACGGACAGTTTCAGGTGCTTGGAGGGTGGTCTACCTGGAGCGGGCATGGAAGCTCCACACCTTGCCTTGTGCATCTCTTACATTTGGCTGTTTCGGAGGTATTCTATTCCTAACAAGTTGGCAATGGTGTTTCCTGAATTCTGTGAGTTGTTCCAGCAAATTATTCAATGAAGGTGCTAATTGATAACTGGTTGATCAGAAGCACTGGTGTCAGTCTGTAACTTAGGAGTGGTGTTTGATGGGGGGAAGGGGTCAGTCTTGTGGAATTGAACCCTGACTGTATTGGTCTGTTCTAAACTGAATAATTAGTGTCGAAATTGAATAGAATTATAGGACACCCAGTAGGTGTCTAGAAATCTAGACTTGGTTGATAGGGGAAAAAATTCTTGTATATTTTGTAACAGAAGTTTTGTGAGTAAAAGTGGTTCAGGAAGGCAGGATACTTTTGCCTCTGTTTTTTAGATGATAGAGGGCATACAAAGTTGAATTCCTAACCCAAATGTAGGCCACAATGTGTTCTCCTACATACAGCACACATATGACGTGCCATGCCTTACTCCCAAGGTAAACATCTCCCTTCCTCACCTCTCTGGCGTTGTGGAGGGCCTGGCCTCTGCCTAGTCAAAGTTGTTATTTGTTTGGATATCAAAACTGCAGAAACTTGAATTGCAGTCAGGAATGAGGGTAGAACCAGAATAGTTGGGGAATATATGCCATTTTCTTTAGAATTTGCATTACAGATACCCTCTTTGAGATTGGGGAAAATTTTGGTTTTGTTTTGTTTTGTTTTGTTTTTTGCTGTTTAATAAACTCATTATCCAAATTTTCTCTAAAGTAACTTCTGTTTTCCCCTTTGGCAAGTTGCTACAGTTGTACAACAGTTGATTTCCAAAGTTCAATCATGTCATAACCTTACCTCAAGAGAAAATCCTATACTTTGTGAAACCAGAAGTATGTGAGAGGGGGGAGAGAGAGAGGAAAGCAGGAAATAGGCAAAGGCTCGATAATTTCTTCATAACACTGCTGATTACATCTTATTTCAGATGGAAGATTCAAAGACAAGCCTGAATTGAAATATGGCACATGCATGTATGCATATGTGTGTTTGTAAGTGTGTGTGTGTATGTGTGTGTGTAAGTGTGTGTCGGCGTGTTGCAGAGGAATTGTGAGCAGTAAGAGGAAATAATCCAGATTTAGGCTAAGCAGAAACTGCTGTAATAAAGGGTAGCAGCAATGTCCCCATAGACCATTGGCTTCTTGGATTTCAAAACTCGTGCACTGAAAGCTGATAGCAGCGTGAGGCAGAGTGGTTTTAACGCAGTGGTTGTGTAAGAAGTAGAAATCCAGAATACATGGGTTGTTTGAGCTCACACTTTGAAAACATGAAATGGAAAAGTTCTGTGGTTTCTTGACACATTTTTTTACTGTAGCTGTGTTATAATATATGCAAATATTTTCTAATGATGTTAGCCTCATTTTAATTCATCCATGTATGACACATTAAGTGCCATCCTAAACTGAGAAATCCAGGCTGTGATTTCAACATTGCAATCCCTTGTGTATTTCTTTTCTTCTGAAATGATCCTAGCAAGCTTCAAATGGCATGCAGCTCTAACAGAAAGATGAATAGCTAAGTTCTGTATTCATTTTCAAATCTGCAAATACATACAAATTTTACCCTGATAGATGGCCTTTCTTGATTACTATAACAACACACCAAAAATACAAATCCAATCCTGCTCCTCCTAATACCCTTAATGTGTTCAATGCTTAATTCTCTTGTGCAGTGCCCCATAGTTTTGATAATGGCTTCTACATCCTTGGTGCTCCAGAGGGGCTTTTGTTTTCTGTATCATGCAAATCTCCAGATTCATTGCTGTCACTCCACACAGTACAGTAAAAGCATATGGAACTAATTGCATTTCCATACCCTGCCATGCCCCCATATGTTCCCAAGTTTTACAGGAGTCATTAGGCTGTGTGCTTGGAAGAGGTTTCTCCTACCTCTCCACCTGAGAGATTCCCATTCATCACTCAGTCCTACGTCAGGTGCCAGGTTCTCTTACTTCCTCTGTCTATCAGGCTGAGTTTTGTGCACTTGCTCCACTTTCCACAATGACCCTCTCTTAATTCTATTATTATAGTCATTTTCACATACAATTTTTACAGCCTACAAGCCTGTCATTCTATGCCCTTGGAAAACAGAGGCTATGTCTTATGATTCCGGGGACTAAAAATATGTAGCAGTCATGGATAGTGGAGTGAATAGATAAAGTCAATATAAAATAATGACATAACATTCCCTCTTAAGTCAAAAGTACTAGAGATATGTTTGGCAAATTGTGACTATTCTGAGTTATTTAAGATGGTGTTGAACAAGGGGAAAATGAGCTAGCCAGATTTTACAAATGTGTTTGGAAAATACCTTATGTGTCTGGTACCTCGAATATAACAGCATTTAAAGCCAAAGCATGCAATGGTGGGCAGTGGAATTCATTACTATTGTATTCTGGGAATTTTCTAGAATAGTCACATTATGCATTTTAGATAGTACCAAGGCACCTGAATTATGTTTTCACTTAAGCACACTTCCTATTTTCTCTTCTTGTTCTTCCTCTGAGCAGGAATGATGGTAAGGAATGGCAGTAGATTAAGGACTAGGAGAATGGCAAAAGTGTTGATTAAAATGGTCAAAGTTATTTGAAAACTTTACAGAACACTCCGTTAATGTAATTGCTCTACAAACAGTCTAATCAAACTATCTCATGACTTCCTCTCATCACAAACACCATATGTCCCAATCATGGATGATAATCTTGCCTCTTACAAAAAAATTGAAATAACTCAATGGAGAACTTCCTTGTCTTCCCTCTACACAATCTATGAAGCCTCCTGAGTCTGCTTCCTTTACTGTGAAAGATATGCATGCTTATCACTTTTACTGTGTGGTAGAAGTCATCCCCTCTTACCAAATAATTAGTTTTGCTCTTTACTTAATATTATTAATGTTACTGTTTTTAAGCATTCAGTTGCTCTATATCCCATCATAAGATAAAATTTCAAGAGGATTCCAAAATGGCTCAATAGGGAAAGGATGTGTTGCCTCTGATCAGTGGAAAAAAGCAAAAGCAAAGAGGAGGAAGTGCATTCCCAAGGGAAAGTTGGAGATAAGTTTTCAGTGGAAATTATTTTTTTATTTTATTTCAGGCATACAAGCTTCATATAGTTCATATATGGAATATACTGATACTTCCCACCCAACCCTCCCTCTCCTAGTCCCTAGGAGATGCTTCTTCCTCCTCCTTCTCCTATTCCCACTCTTAATTTTTACAAAGATCTATTTTCAATTTACTTTATATTCATCATGTTAACCCTACACTAAGTAAAAAGTTCAACAAATAGTTTGATGAAAAGAATGCTATTCCTCAACAAGAGAGACAAGGGCTGTCTTTTTGGGACTGTCATTAACTAAGTATAATGGTTTCCAATTGCATAGATTTTGTTGCAAATGACAGAATTCCATGTATTTTAAAGCTGAGTAGTAGTCAGTAGTGTATATGCATATACATGTATATGAACATCTGAGTTGATTCCATCCTAACTATTGTGGATCAATCTGCTATAAACATGGGAATACAGAGAACACTTCCATATGCTGATTTCTTTTGGTTTGGGTAAATTCTCAGGAGTAGATGGCTGGAATATATGGTAGGTCTATATTCAGATTTCTTTTTTTTTTAATTTTTTTTGACAGGCAGAGTGGACAGTGAGAGAGAGAGACAGAGAGAAAGGTCTTCCTTTTTGCCGTTGGTTCACCCTCAAATGGCTGCCGCGGCTGGTGTGCTGTGGCCGGCACACCGCGCTGATCCGATGGCAGGAGCCAGGTGCTTCTCCTGGTCTCCCATGGGGTGAAGGGCCCAAGCACTTGGGCCATCCTCCACTGCATTCCCTGGCCATAGCAGAGAGCTGGCCTGGAAGAGGGGCAACCGGGACAGGATTGGTGCCCCGACCGGGACTAGAACCCGGTGTGCCGGCGCCGCAAGGCGGAGGATTAGCCTATTGAGCCACGGCGCCGGCCTATATTCAGATTTCTAAGGTGTCTCTATACTGTCTTCCACAGTGACTATACCAGTTTACCACTATCTCACCAATAGTGGATTAGTGTACCTTTTCCCCCACATCTTCACCAGCATTTGTTGTTTGTTGATTTCTGTATGAGAGTCATTCTAATTGGGGTGAGGTGAAATCTCATTGTGGTTAGTGATCCTGAACATTTTTTTCAAGTGTCTTTTGGGCATATGGATTTCCTCTCTTGAAAAATGCCTCTTGAAGTCCTTTGCCCATTTGTTAACTTGATTGTTTTGTTATTAATGAACTTCTTGAGCTCTTTATAGATTCTGAATATTAACCCTCTATTAGTTGCATAGTTTGCAAATAATTTCTTCCAATCTGTTGATTGCCTCTTCACTTTCTTGAGTGTTTCCTGTGCAGTGCATATGCTTTTAGTTTGACATAATATCACTTATCAATTTTGGGTTTGATTGCTTATGCTTCTGGGGTCTTCTCCAAGAATTCTTTGCCTATGCCAACATCTTGTAGGATTTCCCCCAATGTTCTCTAGGAATTTGATGGTATTGGGTCACAGATTTATGTCTGATCCATTTTGAATAGATTTTTGTGTAAGTTGTAAGGTACGGGTCTTATTTCATACTTCCACATGTGGAAATCCAGTTTTCCCAGCACCATTCATTGAAGAGACTGTCATTGCTCCAGGGATTTATTTTAGTTCTGTTGTCAAAAATAAGTTGGATGTAGATGCATGGATTGATTTCTCGAGTTTCAATTCTGTTCCATTGGTCTACGTGTCAGCTTTTGGGCCAATACCAGGCTGTTTGATAATTGTCCTGTAATATGTCTTTTTTTAAAGATTTATTTATTTATTTGAAAGCCAGAGTACAGAGAGAAGAGAGGCAGAGAGAGAGGGAGAGGGAGAGAGAGAGAGAGAGGGAGAGAGAGAGAGAGAGAGAGAGGCCTTCTATACAATGGTTCACTCCCCAATTGACAGCAATGGCCAGAGCTGGGCTGATCCAAAGCTAGGAACAAGGAACTTCTTCCAGGTCTCCCACGTGGGTGCAAGGGCCCAAGGACTTGGGCCATCTTCTACTGCTTGCCCAAGCCATAGCAGAGAGCTGGATCAGAAGTGGAGCAGCCAGATCTCGAACTGGCACCCATATGGGATGGCGACACTGCAGGCCAGGGCTTTAACCCACTGCGCCACAGCCCTGACCCCAATATGTCTTTTTTTAAGATTTCTTTATTTACTTGAAAGTCAGAGTTACATAGAGAGAGAAGGAGAGGCAGAGGGAGGGAGAGAGAGAGGTCCTCCATCTGTTGGTTCACTCTCCAACTGGCTGCAACTGCTGGACCTGTGGCAATTCGAACTCAGGAGCCAGCAGATTTCTCTCGATGTCCCACATGGGTGCAGGGGCTCAAGGATCTGGGCCATCTTCTACTGCTTTCCCAGGCCACAGCAGAGAGCTGGATTGGAAGTGGAGCAGCTGGATCTCAAACTGGCGCCCATATGGGATGGTGGCACTGAAGGTGCTGGCTTTACCCACTATGCCATAGCACCAGCCCTAGTATGTCTTGAAATATGGTACTGTGATGCTTCCAACTTTGTTTTTGTTATAGAAAATTGTTTTAGCTATTTGGTGTCTCTTGTGTTTCCATAATAATTTTAGCATTGTTTTTTTCTGTATCTGAGAAAAATATCATTAGTATTTTGATTAGGATTGCATTGAATCTGTAAATTGCTTTCAGAAGAATGGGTATTTTGACTATGTTATTTCTACCAATCCATGAACATGGAAGATTTGTCCATTTTTCTGTCTTCTTCTATTTCTTCATATAACATTTTGTAATTTTCATTGTAGATATATTTAACACTATTGGCTGAATTTATTCCAAGATATTTAATTTCTTTGTAACTATTGTGAATGAGATTGATCTTAGAAATTCTTTCTCAGGGATGACATTGTATATACTGGAATGGAAATTGTACAGAAGGACAAGGGATGCTGCGGAGCAGTGTGGAAGTTTAAGAAATGCAGGAGCAATCCAGGACACCACACAAAGGACTCCTGAAACTGGGTGCTGGGGGACACTCCAGCATCTGAGATCAAGGTGAGCTCAGACTGCTCCAGCCTGTGCCATGGGTGATATTGCATGAGGGAGAAAATTGTGCATCTCACAGTCCCTGAGTCTGGCCTTGATCCCTAATGGATGGCAGGCACCCACACAACCCAGTGAAAGAAAAGCACATTTCTTTCTCTCCACCCCCCACCCCCGAAAAAGGGCACACAACATCTGGCTGGGAGAAGGTGTCATTTTGACATCAGTGAAGTCTGTAGCAGTCTTATAAGAAAAAACAAAAATACCTGTCAACTCAGAATACTGCATCCTGCAAAGTTCTCATTTATAAATGAAGGTGAAATAATGACCTCCATAATGAATAGGAATTGAAAGAATTCATCACCACTCGTTCAGCCTTATAAAAGATGGTAAAGGATGTACTACACACAGAAACACAGAAAGTTAGTCATGATTATGAAAGAATGTGAAGGCAGAAAAATTCTCCTGGAAAAAGTAAGAAGGAAATACAAAGCAACCAACAAGAATAAAATGGAAAAAATGCAGAGCTGAGTTGTTACTTATAGTGTTCTTGAATGTAAATCGCCTAAATTCTCCAATTAAAAGATATAGACTGGATCAATGAATTAAATTACAAGACTCATTTATTTGCTACCTACAGGAAACACACCTTACCAACAAAGATCTAGACAGATTGCAAGTGAAAAGATGGGAAAAGATATTCCATGCTAATTGGAAGCAAAAACAGGAAGATGTAGCTATCCAAATTTCAGACAAAATAGACGTAACGCCAAAACTATTAAAAGAGACAAAGAAAGCATTATGTAATAATTAAGAGATCAATCATTTAGGTCTTTTTTTTTTCCCATGGTATCTTGGCTTCCCATGCCTACAATACTCTTCAGCCAGATCCGAATGCCTTAAGGGCTGATTCTGAGGCCAGAGTGTTGTTTAGGACATCTGCCATTCTATGAGTCTGCTGTGTATCCCGCTTCCCATGTTGGATCCTTCTCTCCCTTTTTGATTCTATCAGTTAGTATTAGCAGACACTTGTCTTGTTTGTGTGATCCCTTTGACTCTTAGACCTATCAGAACCATCAATTGTGAGCTGAAATTGATCACTTGGACTAGTGAGATGGCATTGGTACATGCCACCTTGATGGGATTGTGTTGGAATCCTCTGGCACATTTCTAACTCCACTCTGTGAGTGAGATCCCAGTGGAAAGAACGGGGCCATCAAAGAAGGAGGTACCTTTCTCAGAAGGGAGGAGAGAACTTCCACTTTGACTATGACCCTATCGGAATAAGATCAAAGTCAGCGAACTCTAAAGGCTTCCATAGCCCTGGCAGCTCATGACTAGAGCCTAGGGAGATTACTGACGCCATGAACAGGAGTGTCAAATTGTTAAGTCAGCAACAGGAGTCACTGTGTACTTACACCCCATGTGGGATCTGTCCTTAATGTGTTGTCTAATGTGAAGTGATGCTATAACTAGTACTGAAAGAGTATTTTTATACTTTGTGTTTCTGTGTGGGTACAAACTGATGACGTCTTTACTAATTATATACTGAATTGATCTTCTGCATATAAAGATAATTGGAAATGAAAAAAAACAACCTGGTGTTAAATTGGAAATGGCATAGAAAATTAATGAATTTTTTAAAAAAGATATTATGTAGGATCTCTGTCTTTAATGTGCTGTACACTCTTATTTAATGCTATAACTAGTACTCCAACGGTAGTTTTTTCACTTTGTGTTGCTATATGGGACAAACTGTTGAAATCTTTACCTAATATATACTGAACTGATCTTCTGTATATAAAGAGAATTGAAAATGAATCTTGATGTGAATGGAAGGGGAGAGGGAGCGGGAAAGGGGAGGGTTGTGGGCGGGAGGGAAGTTATGGGAGGGGGGAAGCCATTGTAACCCATAAGCTGTACTTTGGAAATTTATATTCATTAAATAAAAGTTTAATAAATGAAAAAATGAAAAGAAAATTTAAAAAAAAAGAGATCAATCAACAGGAAGATATGACTGTAATAAATGTATATGCAACCACTTCCAGGGTGCCTAGCTATTTAAAATACATATCAATGGATCTAAAGAGATCCCAATACAATAGTAATGGGGACTTTAACACCCCACTTTCATCAATGTACAGATCAACTAGATAGAAAAATCAACAAACAACAGAGCTAATCTACACCATGAGACAAATGGACTTAATTGATATCTACAAAGCATTTCATCCCACAACTGAGGAATACACATCTTTCTCATCAGTCCATGGAACTTTCTCCAGGAAAGACCATACACTAGGATGTAAAGCAAGTCTCAGCAAAACCCAAAAAATTGAAATCATACAATGTATCTTTTCTTATGACAATGGTATGAAGCTAGAAATTAAAAACTTAAGAATCTCTAGAAAATATGCATATAATTGTATAGTGAACAAAACTCTCCTAAATGAAGCAGTGGGTCATAGAGAAAATCAAAAGGGAAATAAAAAATTTCTGGAAATGAATGAAGAAGACAACATATAACATTAAAATTTATAGGATACAGCAAAAGCAAGGTCTAGAGGGAAGTTTATAGCAATTAATGTCCACATTAAGAACTTGGAAAGACTTCAAATAATGAGATATTGATGCATGCCAAGGATCTAGAAAAGCAACAACAAACAAAACCTAAATTTAGTAGGAGGAAAGAAATAATTAAAATTAGTAAACAAACACAATTAAAACAAAAAATATAAAAGATGAGTGAAATGAGGAGCTGTTTAAAACAACAACAACAACAAAATTTGTATAGCATTGGCCCAACTAACCAAAAGAACAAAAGGGGGGAAGAGGACCACAAATCGAAATCAGTGACAAAAAAGAAGATGTAACAATAATACTACAGAGATTTAAAGAATCATCAGGAATTACTACAAACAGCTATATGCCAATAAATCCAACTGAAAAATCTAGAAGAAAGGGGTACATTTCTGGAAACATACCATCTACCAAATATGAGTCATGAAGACCTAGAAACCTAATCACACCAATAACCAAGATGGAGATTGAATCAGCAATAAAGACCCTCCCAACCATGAAAAGCCAGGACCCAATATCTTTGCTGCTGAATTCTACCAGACTTTTCAAGAATTAATTCCAGTTCTTCTGAAACTATTCAGAACAATTGTAACTAGGGAATCTGCAAACTCTTTCTATGAGGGCAGTACCACCTTACTTCTAAAACCAGAAAAAGAGAAAACAGGCCAGCGCCGTGGCTCAACAGGCTAATCCTCCGCCTTGTGGCGCCGGCACACCGGGTTCTAGTCCCGGTCGGGGCACCGATCCTGTCCCGGTTGCCCCTCTTCCAGGCCAGCTCTCTGCTGTGGCCCGGGAGTGCAGTGGAGGATGGCCCAAGTGCTTGGGCCCTGCACCCCATGGGAGACCAGGAGAAGCACCTGGCTCCTGCCATCGGATCAGCGCGGTGCGCCAGCCACAGCACGCCTACCGCGGCGGCCATTGGAGGGTGAACCAACGGCAAAAGGAAGACCTTTCTCTCTGTCTCTCTCTCTCACTGTCCACTCTGCCTGTAAAAAAAAAAAAAAAGAAAGAAAGAAAGAAAGAAAGAGAAAACAAAGAAAAAAAAAAACTATAGACCAATATCCCTGATGAACATACATGCAAAATCCTCAGAAAAATACTGGCTATTTGAATATAACAACACATCAGAAAGATCATACACACTGACCAAGTGAAATTTATCCCTGGTAAGCAGGGATGATTCAACCTATGCAAATCAATAAATGTGCTACATCAAATTAACAAATTGAAGAATAAAAGCCAAAGTATTATTTCAATAGATGCAGAGAAAGCTTTGATAAACTGTAACATCTTTCCATAATAAAAACCTTAAGAAAACTGGCTATAGAAGGAACACTCCCATTCACAAGTTGGAAGCACTTTCACTAAGATCCAGAGCAAGACATGGTGCCTACTTTCACCATTGCTGTTCAATATAGTTCTGGATGTTTTAGCTAGAGACGGCAGGTAAGAAATAGAAATCAAAGAGATACAAGTTTAAAAAGAATAAGTCAAATTGTCCCTTTTTGCAGATGACATTATTCTATAAATAGGGGAACAAAAAAACTCCACTAAGAGACCACTGGAACTTATAACAGAATTTGGTAAAGTAGGATATAAAATTAACACAAAAATTATATAGCCTCTGTATACACAGAGTATGTCATGTCTCAGAAAGAGCTTTAAGAACAGTCTCATTCACAATAGCTGCAAAAAATTAAATATATTATAATAAATTTAGCCAAGGATGTGAAAGATCTCTATGATGGAAATTACAAGCCATTAAAGAAAGAAATAGAAGAAGACTCAAAAATCAAAAAATGCAGCATGTTCATGGATTGAAAGTATTAATATCATCAAAATGTCTATATTACTAAAAGCAGTTTACAGATTAAATGTGATCCCAATCAAAATACCAATGATATGCTACTCAGATTTAGAAAAATCGATGCTAAAATTCATATAGAAACACAAGATACTCCAAATAGATAAAACAATATCAAGCAGCAATAACAACAAAAGCAAAAATAGTCTGAGGCATCACAATTCCAGATTTCAAGATATATTACAGAGCAATTGTAATCAAAACAGCACAGTATTGGCAAAAAAAAAAAAAAAAAACAGATGTGTAGGCAAATGGAACAGAATAGAACATAGAACTTCCAGAAATCAATCCATAGATCTACACCCAACTGATTTCTCACAAAGGAGCTGCAGCCAATCCCTGGAGCAAGGACAGTCTCTTCAACAGATTTTACTGGGAAAACTGGATTTTCACATAAAAGTATGAATCAAGAACCCTACCTTACACGTTATAAAAAATCAACTCAAAATGGATCAAAGATCTGAATCTACAACTTGATATGATGAAATTAATACAATAGACCATTAAGAAAACTTTGCAAGACATAGGCAAAGACTTCTTTGGAAAGACCCTAGAAGCATAGGCAATCAAAGCCAAAATAGATAAATTTGATTACATCAAACTGAGAAACTTCTTTACTGAAAAAGAAACAATCAGTAAACTGAAAAGTCCACTGGTAGAATGGTAGCAAATATTTGCAAACCATGCAACTGATAAAGGATTGATATCCACAATCTATAAAAAGCTCAAGAAACTCAGCAACAAAATTAATAGTCATTTAAGAAATGGGCAAAGGAATTGAACAGGCATTTTTCTTTTTTTTCTAGTCTGACGGGGACTACAACCTGGAGTGCTGGCGCCGCAGGCAGAGGATTAGCCTATTGAGCCGTGGCACCGGCCAGGCATTTTTCAAAACAGGAAGTTCAAATGGCCAACAGACACATAAATAAATGCAAAGGATCAGTAATCATCAGGGAAATAAAAATCAAAATGACAATGAGATTTCACTTCACCCCAGTTAGAATGACTTTCATAAAGAAATCAAAAAATAATAAATGCTGATGAAGATGTGAGGAAAAAGGTACCCTAATCCACAGTTTTGGGGAATCTAGTAGCGCTAAACTAAACTAGTAGAGCTATTATGGAAGATAACACAGATCAACTTCAGATTTTTGAAAATACCTATATCACATGACCCCAAAAACCCACTTCTAGGAATTTACCCAAAATAAATTAAATCAGCATATTAAAGGGTTATCTATAACCCCATGTTTATTGTAGCTCAATTCACAATAGCTAAGATTAAGAATCAACCTAAATGTCCATCCACTGATGTCCATCAACTGATGACTGGATCTATCTACAATATATATGTATATACTATGTGTGTGTGTATATATATATATATATATATATATATATAATGGAATACTATTTAATCATAAAAAATGAAACCCTGTCATTTGAAACTAGAAACCATTATATTTAGTGAAAAAATTCAGTCCCACAAAAACAAATACCATATGTTCTCCCTGTTCTGTGGTAACAAATAAAGTCCCAAAAAATGTAATATATATGAGCAAAACTGGCATTTATTTATTTGAAAGACAGTTACAGAGAGAGGTAGAGCCAAAGAGAGAGAGGTCTTCCATCCGCTGGTTCAGTCCCCAGATGGCCACAATGGCTGGAGCTGAGCCGATCAAAAGACAGGAGCTCCTTTTGGGCCTCCCAAGTGGGTGCAGGAGCCCAAGCAGTTGGGCCATCTTCTACTGCTTTCCCAGGTCACAGCAGAGAGCTGGATAGGAAGACGGGCAGCCGGGACCAGAACTGGTGTCCATATGCGATACCAGCGCTTTCAGGCCAGGGTGTTAACCTGCTGCACCACAGCACTGGCCCCAGATCATTTTGAAAATTGAAAGAAAGAGCAAGGAAGGAGGAGGGGGGTTGACACTGTGGGCAAGATGAGGGTAGGATGGGAAGTATCCCTCTGCTCCTAAATTTGTATAGATGAAATTCATATAATTCGTTCACTTTAAAAACTAAATTAATTAATTAAAAATAGGTTTAATAAATTCTGGTGAAGGAGTGAATTTGTGACTGAGTCGTAATGTTACACAATAGGGCAAAATACTGCTATCTCCCACCTTCACTTAAACCCTTTCCTTCCTTAACACAACGACTTTCTAGTCATCGTTACTTCTCTCAGTTCCACTTTCTAGCCAGGTTCTTTGAAGGGATGACGTGTTATTGTTTACATCACTTCACCATATGCCAGTCTTGCCCAACTCACCACAGCCAGGTTGCTAATCCCATCAGCCCTGAGTTTGGTATGGTGAGACAGCCAATTACCTCTGTGTCATACCTGTCACAAAAGCTGACTGTTCTTTTTATACTTCTATCCTGTGTGCCTGGCTTCTCCCACCGTGATGGCTTTCTCAGTTTCTTTAGCTGGCTCCTTCTCTGTTAAGTCTCTAAATGTTACTGGCTAACATCTTAAAAGAATTCCAAGAAAATACCAATAGTTTTATCCCCGTCTTTCATCAGGAATCTCCAAATCACATATCCAAATTTGCCTATTTGAGCTCTTCACCTTCATGACTAATAGGTTACTTAGCATGCCAAAAACTGTCACTTCAGGTAATACCCCAACCCTTAAAAAGTACTCCTTCACATTTTTATCTGTCTTAGTTGGGAACTTATTTCTCCAAGTGCTCAGTCTAGAAATCCAGTAGTCACATGCTTCTTTTCTTTCATTATCCTCTGCATCCAATATTCAATCCATCACTCAGACTCCATACATAATACATATGTTCTGTGTGAAAACGTCCCTTCATCTTCACGGAGACCAACCTAATGTAAGGCGACACGAAGTTTTATAACAGCCTCCTAACTGATCCTTATTCTTCTCTTGGGTCACACAGCTGCTAGGGTAATATATATTCTGGAAGACAGAGACCCCAATTGCCTACACAATTAGGGCTGAATTAAGCCAAAGCCTGGTGCTCAACTCAGGTCACCCATGTGGTCGCAGTGATGCAACTACTTGATTCATCACCTGCTGCCTACCAGCATGCACATTAGCAAAAAGGAGGAATCGGGGGAGAGCTGGGACGTGAACACAGGCACTCCAATATGGAAATTTGGTGCCCCAAGTGCCATTTTAACCACCAAGCCAAATGCCCACCCCCTCGAGTGAGGTTTCTAATTGCGAGCCACAATTGTGTGCCTGCCGTGGTTTAAATATTTGTTCACCCAAACTCAGGAGTTTAGTCTCCACAAATCTTATATTATTAGTAAGAGAAAGCAAAGCATTCAATTATGATATTGGGAGTTGAGGCCTTCCTGGAGTGATTACACAGGATTAGGTCATTAGGGAAGGGCTCCTGTGTTTGAGCCCTGGTGGCTATAAAATGTACCATAGAGCCAGAGAGATGGGTGCTCTCCCTCTTGCCACGTGATGCCCTGTGCTGAATCAGACTTTGCCAGCAGGGAGGCCATCACCAAAGGCTGAACCAACGCGGTTCCTCCAGAACAGTGAGCCAAAGTAAACCTTTTTTGCATAAGGAAAAAAAGATAGACTCCCTAAGGTGTTTCCTAATAATATGGATGTCACATATCTGCTTAAGATTTGTACGCTTGTCTCCGCACTTCAAAAATCAAAATCCCAAGGTCCCTCATGGTCTGGCTTCTGCCTCTTTTGGGACCTTCCTCTTCAAGGATGCCACCACTGATCACACTCAGCCTCGTTAACCTTCTCTCATTGTTTCTTGAGCATGCCAGTCTCATCACTGCATTTTGGTTTGTTCTCTGTGAGGACACTTTTCTGATCACATGTTCATATAGATGACTAATTTGATCATTCTCATCCCAGATAAAATTTAATATTACCAGTAAGATCTTCTTAGAACTTTCCTAACTTCACTTACCCTATTTGATCCCTGCTATGTCACCAGGTTTCATAGTTTATTCACAAATTATCCATATCTGTTCACAGGTAGAAACCATAGAAACTGAGAAGTACATGAAAAAGATAAGCCACTCTCCCCACCACACACCCCAAAACAAATTTCAACTCTGAGTAGAAAATACTCATACTATTTTCTTCCTCCTTGTAACCTCAAATTATAAAAGTTCCCATATTCTTTCTGCAGTAGCTGAATCAGGTAGTGGAGATAATGGCTGGAACTCCAGAGGCAAAGAAAATTTTCAGGAAGCCAGAAGATCTTGAGTATTTTCTGCCTGATTAAGGAAAGATATCCTGAGAAAAATAAAGGTGTAAGGGACTTCAAGATGAAATGTCAATTGAAGATTTTAAGAGATGGAAGAGGAGTCACTGTGCACTTACTCCCCACGTAGGATCTCTGTCCTTAATGTGTTATGCTATGTGAATTAACAGTATAACTAGTACTCAAACAGTACTTTATACTTTGTGTTTCTGTGTGGGTGCAAACTGTTGAAATCTTTACTTAAAATATATTAAATTGATCTTCTGTATACAAAGATAATTGAAAACAAATCTTGAGGCCGGCATTTTTGCTCAGTGAGTTAATGGCCTGGCCTGAAGCACCAGCATCCCATGTGGGCGCCGGTTCTAGTCCCAGCTACTCCTCTTCCCATCAAGCTCTCTGCTGTGGCCTGCGAAAGCAGTGGAGGATGGCCCAAGTCCTTGGGCTCCTGCACCCACATGAGAGACCAGGAGGAAGCTCCTGGCTTCGGATTGGCACATCTCCAACTGTTACAGCCATCTAAGGAGTGAACCAGCGGATGGAAGGCCTCTCTCTCTGTCTCTACCTCTCTCTGTAACTCTGCCTGTCAAATAAATTAAAAAAAGAAATAAAGAAAAGAAAATGAATCTTGATGAAGGAGGGGATGGGAGAAGGAGTGGGAGATGGGATGGTTGCAGGTGGGAGGGTGGTTATGGGGGGAAAAACCTCTATAATCCAAAAGTTGTACTTTGGAAATTTATATTTATTAAATAAAAGAATAAAAGTTTAAAAAAGAGAGATGAAAGAAAAGGAGGAAGGGAATGGTGTGAGGTTCAGCAAGAGAGACTCAAGTGGGACGTTCTCGGTGAGACTGGGTCACCAATGAAGCTGCATCACATATACCTCCAGAGTGACGGATCTGCCCTTTATTCCCCAGCGTTCTATTTCTGTTTCTTCTCCACTCTGGTAGAATGTGGGTGGACCTGGGCCAGTGCTGTGACACAGCAGGTAAAGCCATTGCTTGTAGTGCTGGCAAACCCTATGGGCACCGGTTAAGGTCCCAGCTGCTCCATTTCTGATCCAGCTCCCTGCTAACATGCCTGGGAAAGCAGCAGAAGATGGCCCAAGTCTTTGGGCCCCTGCACTCACATGGGAGACCTCGAAGAAGCTCCTGGATCCTGGCCTTGAATTGGCCCAACTCTGGTCATTGCGACCATTTAAGGAGTGAATCAGTGAGTGGAAGACCTCTCTCTCACTCTGCCTCTGCCTCTCTGTAACTCTGTCTTCCAAATAAATAAATTAATATTAAAAAAAAGAAAAAAAGTAGGTGGACCTTTGTACACAAAACACTTGATTCCCTTGGCTCTGATCATACGAATGAGATGAGTTGCAAGTGTGTCACAAACCAGTCTACAAACCAGGAACCAAAGCAGTGTCCTAGTTTGCCTGAGAAAAACTGACTATTTGATTCTCCGGATTACAAGCATGATTCCACTTTCAAACTTTTCTTAATTGCTGAATACCAAGAGACACTGCACTCAACCTGCTCTGCTGAGCATACCCTAACTTAAGACAAAGGAACCATTTGTTGGCTGCTAAAAGGCTGCTTGCCAAAGTCAATGTTAGTGTTCTGGAGTGCACATTCTTCCTATCTGAATGAGCAGGGGAGTGTATTTCAGCAGCCCAGGCATAACACAACATTAGGCTGATAGAAAACAATGGGCTTAGAAGAACCCATTCATTCAGTATGTTGTGAATATTAATGTGGATGTACCAATTGTGCCCTGAACCACAGCTCAGAACTCCCCAGGAATCAGTAAAAAAAAAAAATCATGAAAACAGGAGGTAAATAAGACATTAGACATATTACAAAATGAGTCTGCATTTCATTTTTTTTGCCCTGGAGCCAACTGTGCAGTATCAATGAGCACATGTAAACTGCTTTATCTTTGCACATCTGAAATCAAATCCATTCAAGAGTAGAGATCTGATCAGTATTTGATGGCTTGAAATGGAAATGTATACATTTTTAGGCTCCAAAATAATCTGACCTGCGAAACCTAGGAAAGTAACCCCCTCTGAGATGAAGAAGGTTTTTATAAATTGGCAACAGAGCACTCTGGGGAGGAAGAATCACTATCAGAGGATAAATTAGAGTCAAGGCAGGATAGTGCTGGGCTGTGTGCAGGAGCATACTGCATGCAGATAACGCCTCGGGTAATGTAGCGCTAATTACTAAAAAGCTGTGTTTTTCTGACCTTCTCTCCAGCATTCCTCTATGTTCATGCGCTTTCAGATTCCCTGTCTTTCATTTCGTTGGCCAAGCTTTTATTAGGTCAACTGGATAGGTGTAGCACATGCCTGTGATTGTCACATCAAACACTGGGCTGATTCTGGGATTTCCATATAGACAGCTTCCGCTGCTCCCGAAATTTCCACTAGCAGTGCAGGAAGCCTTTTCAATATACACTGTGCATGCTTATATATATTCATGTGTTTATTTCTCACAACAACAGCTACCCCACAAGATCCACTACCAATTTGTTCTTCTAGAAAGGTAACAGAACAAAATCCAAAGAAAGAAATCAAAGTTACAATTTATTTAGTAAGTTCTTCTCTACAGAGTGGAGTTACCTGTGGCCTTCAAAGGAAAATTTCTTCCAAGAGACAGCCAAAGGAGACTGAATCCAAATGGAAAAACCTAGCTACTTTGTTTCTGTGTACTATTGTAGCTAGCTGCTATTTTTAAGATGGAAAAGGACTTGGTATGTAACACTGTCACAGTAGTTCCCATTTGATTATGCAAAGCGCTTTTAGCTGAATATTAAGTCCAAAATCAGAAACGCCCTGTCTTCTTTGTTCACTTCCTCCTGCTTTAGACTATCTGTTGCTTTCAGCTGGAATGAGCCTGTGCTAACTCTCTCATCATTTCACACCGAACACCTTCATTGCATTCGAAAGTAAGAACATAGACTGTATTCTAGTTGACTTTTTTCATCATTAATTGCTATAAAAACGTAACAAGAGCATGGACAAGGCATGCATTGTTGATAAATGCAGCATCCTCTTTCTTCTACCGTATCAGAGTAGTTTTCATGTTTGGCTACATACTACTCATCCATCTCATCTGTGACTAGACTACAAAGTCCATAGGGACAAATGCCACTAAAGCAAATTGCTTCTTGTTTAGTGGTATGGGCAAGGGTATCTCATGTTAAAAAAGATTAATTTTGAGCTTGCAGGCAAAAAATGCAGTGGGGCTAGCTGCCAAGGCTGTCTCTTTCTAACCCAGGAGACAGCCTGTTCTTTATCGGCAAAGCTAAGCAGACTTTTTAAGGATCCAAGGTCATTGCATAGGTCAGAGCCTAGACTGCTGCATGGGAAATGTTCATGAAACTTCTTCATTTAGCCAGCGTCATAAAATGGCTTCCAAATCCTGTCCAGAGGCAAGATTCTAGTATTATAATGAGACAAGTTCATTCTAGATTCCTTTGATCTGCTATCTGAGCCTGTATTTGAAGTTGGAACAGCTAGAGTTTGTTCCTGGCAATTGTAATGTCCCTCTTTTATGGTCTGGCACTTGGCACCCTCTGAAGTGATGTTAAAAGATAAGATTCCTGGAACACTTTTTGCAACAGGCTTATAAGAAAATGCACTTACAAATTGTTTCACACCCTCTGCACATGTCCCAGTGACTGGACTTCCTGCCTAAAACCTACCATATTGATTATGTAAAGTCTGAGGCTTAGCCATAATTTTTTTAGCTTCTACCTCAAAGATACACATTAATAGTTGAATTGTTTTTAAAATATCATTTTGAAGATAACGCCTCGGGTAATGTAGCGCTAATTACTAAAAAGCTGTGTTTTTCTGACCTTCTCTCCAGCATTCCTCTATGTTCATGCGCTTTCAGATTCCCTGTCTTTCATTTCGTTGGCCAAGCTTTTATAAGGTCAACTGGATAGGTGTAGCACATGCCTGTGATTGTCACATCAAACACTGGGCTTATTCTGGGATTTCCATATAGACAGCTTCCGCTGCTCCCATGAAGGAGAAGGGTCTTAATCTGATAATAAAATAATTGGAGGTGGTAAAAAGCTGAAGTCAAGTCTAAGACAACAGTCCACATTCGTGATAATGAAAGGTAAAAACAAATTTGGATACTTTATTCATTTCTTAACAAATTTTAATGTCTATTATGTATCAGCCGGCAGTGAAGAAACATATAAAAGCCCATACTGCAAAAAACTGGAGTGGAACAATCAAATAATACACAAAGTAGGCTCATATACGAGTGTATTAGTATTGACACAATTATAGACACACAGAGATGCTCCTTCCTGAGAGACCCAATGTCAATGAAAGTATTATAAATTCAAAATGCATTGAGTACACCTGACCTACCACCCATGATCCCTCAGCAATACAGAACATTGTACAGTGTGGGCTGCTCCTTTCAAGAGTGAAGGACTGACTGGGAGCTGCCGCTGCCCAACATCGCCAGAGAAGGTTGGATCATACAGCGCTAGCCTGGGGAAAAGATCCATATTCAGTCAGGTACGGCTTCTACTGTATATGTATCAGAGCTGTAAGTCTGTAATGTGAAACATCACAGATTAAGCTATCATAGATCAGAGCAGTCTGTGCGTGTGTGTGTGTGTGTGTGTACGCATTTGACATAGTTGTAAAATATAATAAGGCTGGAAGGAGAAGGCTAGGAAGTGCTGCAGGGGATACGGGCATTGGCATTTCAGTTGCAGTGACCAGCTTCTTCTCTCAAAATAGCTCTGAGTAAGCACCCAGGAGGCTGTGGGAGAACACGCCTGCTCTTTTACAAAGGCTGTGCAGCCAAGGGGCTAATCTGGCTTCAGCAGAGTGCATGGAAAGGCAAAGAGGAGGTGAGGTCAGAGGCAGGTCACGGAGAACTTTTCAGGTCACAGTAAAGGCTTTATGTATTCACTGAGTGATGTGAGGAGAGATTGAACAGAGTAGTGATCTGACATGTGTTTAGTAGATTAAGCTAGCTGCTATGCTGAGAATAAACCATACTAAATACTTTTAAAACTTGAACTATTTTAGGCACGTTTGATGGTAGCTTGAAATAGGCTGCAGTGGGAATGATAGAAGGTAATAACTTTCTGTATCTATTTTGAAGATATCAATAGGATTTTGTGATACACGTAAAAAAAAAAAGTTAAAAATGAAGTTAAGGGATAACTTCTAGGTTTTGTTCTAAGTGGCTGGAAGGATGGATTTGCCGTTAACCAGAAGAACATTTTGGAGGTCCAGGTGGAATCTGGTGAGGTGTTAGAAACTCAATTATAGACAAACTATGTTTGAGAAGTCTATGGAACATTCAAGAGTAATTGGAGAGAGAGTGCTTAATTGGATACATTGGGGTGTAATGTAGCAAAGGGGACTGTAGGCATAACTTAAGGATTCATCAGCACACAGATTTGTGAGTTTGGATGAAATTATCTGGGGGATGGATGTGGGTAGGAAAGAGCAAGGGTCTAGAACAATACCCAAATTTGGGGCAATAGAGACAAAGTGGAAAACTAGATAGAAAAGAAGCAACTAGAGCAATAAAAGGAAAATCAGGCAACTCTAGGTTTGTGGAAGCCAACTGAAGAAATGTTTCAAGGAAGTTGGTAATCAACTTGAAAACTGATAAGGATAAATGAAACAAAATGAAGAAGAAATTATGACTACTGTAATTTTTTTAACTTTTATAATTCTTTCATATATCCTAAAATTGTATTCATAAAAAGCTTACATTTTCCCATTTGTATAGCATTCTCCATCTATGAATTTTGTCTAAAACATCACAGTTTTCTACTCCTACGTGGATCAGTATGTGTTTCCTAAGAAATACATTCTTTTGTAAAATGGCAGCAAAATTGACAAATTGAAGAATAATGTATAATGGTCTAATCTACTGTTCCCATTTAAATTTTGCCAGTTTTCCTGAAAATGTCTTTTGTACTTGTTCTTTTGCTAGTCCAGGATCAAATGCAGCATCATACATTGCAATTCATTATCATGTCTCCACAGTCTTAACATTTGAAGTAGTTTTCCAATCTTTCCTGACTCTAACATTTCGAAAAGGTATAGATCAATTACTTTTTAGAATTTGCCTCAGGTTGGAATTGTCTGATGTTTCCTCATGATTAGAATCCGTCTATTTGACAGGAATATTATCAGAGTGATATTTCATACTTCTCGGGATATCTGATTAGGAGATACATAGTATCAGTCTTTCCCAATATGGGCCACCTGAGTTTAGATAACCTGTTTCAGAAGGTGTTGGCCAGGCTTCCTTACAAGACACTTACTATTTTTCCTTTGTAATAACTTGTGGGGAGGTAACTTGAGATGTGTAAATATCCAACCCCTGAAGAATTAATTTGAAGACACATTGATATATTCGCCCCACCCCATTCTTTTCAAATTAATTCATCAACACTCTACTGTAAGGAAGGGCTTACTGTTCCTCATTATTTATTATGCAAGTGTTTGTTTTGCTTATTTGTATCATTGCATAGCAGTGCTTTTAAAAATATTCCCTGGATTCATTGCATGCATTATTATCATTCTTTATTTTTATTCCCAAATTGTTCCAGAATTGGCCAGTGGAAGTCCTTTTGTCTTAGTTTCTGTGACTTTGTGGCATGCTCCTTTTATACTTTGTACACATCACCATTTTCTGGTAGAATAAGAAACCCCAGTCATTCTGGAACTTCCCTGTCCCAACCATGTCATCTGTTCTTTATCTAATATTTGTTTTCTTTTAGTGGAGAAAAATATATAATAACCAAGAATTGGATATTTATGAACCATTTCTATATCTTTCTTTTTGAAGTCTTTTCTCCATTTTTATCAGATTTTCTGAGTTTTATAAAGTGTAACAGATACGAGTGCTTTCTCAGATCTGTCCTTCTTATTTCTGAACCTATGGCTTCACTATTACTTTGCTTAAGCAAGAATCCAATAATTCTTAAGAATATGATATGTGAATTGTAGTTATTTCTTTTCATGTACATTGCATCCTGTGTTGTAATTAATCTTTGCTTACTCCACATTCAAAAAAAAAAAAATCTCAGAATCTTCTGGAATGACTGACTATGAACCTCTAAAAAGTGTCTCTTTCACAAAAGCAAAGCAAACTCTACCCAGAATTGGGCAAAGCAACCGAACACCAGGAATTAAACAGAAGCTTGCAACAATCTGGGAAGCGTGTATTTAAGTGAAACAGCTAACTCTCAGTAAAAACAGTGAGTTTTGTGGCACTTTATCTTGCCCTATTCCCAGGGCAAAATATCCTATTCCTCTGTCCAGCTTCACAGTATCCTTGAGAACCAACATCCCCAAATCACCGAGAAAATGAGCAGCCACAGGAGTGAGAGGAAGTGGAGCACTTTCAAAACTGCATTCTCAGAGGTCATCATTATTTGACCTGTCTGACAGTTCTCCTGGAAAACCTCACTCCCAACACATGTCTTTGTTTGGTCTGACTCAGAGCTCAATTATGCAAATCGTCTTTTTCTCAGAAGTCTTTAGCAAAGGGAATCAGCAGCAAGTGTTTAATATTGCAGATGCCTGAGGAGATGATAACAGTTGGGGCAAATAACAAACTAAACAAAAAGCCTTTAAAGACTTGCTGGGGAAATCAGGGTCTGCATGAGGCTGTGAGGAGCCCAGAAATCCAGAAAGCCAGTCATTTGCAGGACCATGCACATCTTCAGAAAATATCTGAAAAAGGCTCAAGCTTTGTCCTTTGGTTGACCTTGAGGCTAGAAAGGAAGGGCAGACAGAGTTGTAAACACGCTGGCTGAGTGCGTGTTGCGGGATTGACCCCGACTCACACAGACATCTTCTGCTAAGCAAAACAGAAAACACAAAGCAAAACAAAAAAGCGTATTATTTCCCAGAATTTTGGGAAATATCCAACCATTCAGCTAACCCTGTGTGAGAGGCCACAAACTATAAAGAAAGCTGACTTAGTAAAATTGTTTCAGAAAAGTTGTAAATGAACAGAAAGGCAGCAGTAAGAACAAACCTTGAAGAAGAGGTGAACTTGACACATATCACATATCACATGCATGATTTATTTTTGCGGTACTTATTATGTTGATATATCATATGAAAGTCTACATTTCAGAAACAAGTGTGAGGAATGCCAAAAACAGGAACATTTTAACAGCATGTGGAAAACAAACAAAACAAAAAAACAACAAACAACAAGCAATACAAATTTACCATGGGGAAACACAGATGTTGAACTTACTTGACAAAATTTTGAACATTTTAATATGTTTAATAATTAACGAAATGGTGCCCGGGGGCTGGCATCATGGCACAGCAGGTTAAGCTGCCACTTGCAATGCTGACACTCACTTTGGGGTACCATTTGAGCCCCCGCTGATCTGCTTCCCATCAGCAATGAACCTGGGAAGACAGAAGATGATGGCCCAGGTGCTCGGGCCTCTGTTTCCCACATGGCAGATGAAGATGGTGTTCCTGGACCCTTGCTTCTGCATGGCTCAGACCTTGCTCTTGACATTGGAGAATAAACCAGTGAATAGGAAATCTCTAATCTCTCCATCTTTTATCTATCTGTCATCTACATTTCTGTCTCTCCCATTCTTTCTGTCAATCTGCCTTCCAAATAAATATAAATAAATAAATCCAAAAATAATAAAAATCCGTGTCTGAAGAATTAAAGAAAGCACAGGGCAATTGCAACATACTTGAGAGGAATTAAATTAAACATGTGTTGGGGTAATCATTTGTCTCAGTGGTTAAGACACCGCTTGGGATGCCTGAATCCCATGTCAGAGGGCCTAGGTTCAAGTCCTGACTACACTGTTGCTTCCAGCTTGATAATACTACGCACCTTGGGAGGAAGCAGGTTATGGCTCAAATATCTGGGTCCCTGTTATCCACGTGGAAGACCTGGATGGAGTTGCAGGATTCTGGTTTTGGTCTGGACAAGCCCTGACTTTTCTGGGCATTTGGATTGTGAACTGGTATTTGAGACATCCCTCTCTTTCTCTATTTTTCTCCCTCTCTTCCCTGCCTTTCAAATAAATTACATGAATAACTAAAAAGTGGTTTAATGAAACAGGTCACTCATAAGTTATGGAATAAACCTAAAGTAATGCTAATAAGGGGATTTATAGCCATAGGCACTGTGTCAAAAATGAAGAGCTCAAATCAATAACTTAACAATACACCTTTGTTTTTAATTTTTATTTTTTTTGACAGGCAGAGTGGATAGTGAGAGAGACAGAGAGAAAGGTCTTCCTTTTTTTTTTAAATTAAACTTTTATTTAATGAATATAAATTTCCAAAGTACAGCTTATGGGTTACAATGGCTTCCCCCTCCCAAAACTTCCCTCCCACCCACAACCCTCCCCTTTCCCGCTCCCTCTCCCCTTCCAATCACATCATGATTCATTTTCAATTCTCTTTATATACAGAAGATCAGTTTAGTATATATTAGGTAACGATTTCAACAGTTTGCCGCCATATAGCAACACATAGTAAAAAAAAAAAAAAACTACTGTTGGAGCACTAGTTATAGCATTAAATAACAGTGTACAGCACATTAAAGACAGAGATCCTACATAATATTTTTTTAAAAATTAATTAATTTTCTATGCCATTTCCAATTTAACACCAGGATTTTTTTTTTCATTTCCAATTATCTTTATATACAGAAGATCAATTCAGTATATAATCAGTAAAGACCTCATCAGTTTGTACCCACACAGAAACACAAAGTATAAAAATACTGTTTCAGTACTAGTTATAGCATCACTGCACATTAGATAACACATTAAGGACAGATCCCACATGGGATGTAAGTACACAGTGACTCCTGTTGCTGACTTAACAATTTGACACTCCTATTCATGGCGTCAGTAATCTCCCTAGGCTCTAGTCATGAGCTGCCAGGGCTATGGAAGCCTTTAGAGTTCGCTGACTTTGATCTTATTCCGATAGGGTCATAGTCAAAGTGGAAGTTCTCTCCTCCCTTCGGAGAAAGGTACCTCCTTCTTTGATGGCCCCGTTCTTTCCACTGGGATCTCACTCACAGAGATCTTTCATTTAGGTCTTCTTTTTTTTCTTTTCCATGGTGTCTTGGCTACAATACTCTCATGGGCTCTTCAGCCAGATCCGAATGCCTTAAGGGCTGATTCTGAGGCCAGAGTGTTGTTTAGGACATCTGCCATTCTATGAGTCTGCTGTGTATCCCACTTCCCATGTTGGATCTTTCTCTCTCTTTTTGATTCTATCAGTTAGTATTAGCAGACACTTGTCTTATTTGTGTGATCCCTTTGATTCTTAGACCTATCAGAGCCATCGGTTGTGAACTGAAATTAATCACTTGGACTAGTGAGATGGCATTGGTACATGCCACCTTGATGGGATTGTATTGGAATCCCCTGGTACATTTCTAACTCCATCATTTGCGGCAAGTCAGATTGTGCATGTCCCAAATTGTACATCTCCTCCCTCTCTTTTTCCACTCTTAAATTTAACAGGGATCACTTTTCAGTTAAAATTTAAACACCTAAGAATAATTGTGTGTTATTTACAGAGTTCAACCACTAGTACTAGAACAACAACAACAACAAATACTAAAAAGGATAAAGTATTACATTGTACATCTAGAGTCAGGACAAGAGCTGATCAGGTCATCGTTTCTTATAGTGTCCATTTCACTTCCACAGGTTTCCCCTTTGGTGCTCAGTTGTCGCTGATCAGGGAAAACAAATGAAATTTGTCTCTTTGGGACTGGCTTAATTCACTCAGCATGATGTTTTCCAGATTCCTCCATCTTGTTGCAAATGACTGGGTTTCATTGTTTCTTACTGCTGTATAGTATTCTATGGAGTACATGTCCCATAATTTCTTTATCCAGTCTACTGTTGATGGGCATTTGGGTTGGTTCCAGGTCTTAGCTATTGTGAATTGAGCTGCAATAAACATTAATGTGCAGATGGCTTTTTTGCTGGTTCACCCTCCAATGGCTGCTGCGGCAGGCGCATCGCGCTGATCCGATGCCAGGAGCCAGGTGCTTTTTCCTGGTCTCCCATGCGGGTGCAGGCCCCAAGCACTTGGGCCATCCTCCACTGCCTTCCCGGGCCATAGCAGAGAGCTGGCCTGGAAGAGGGGCAACCGGAATAGAATCTGGCGCCCCGACCGGGACTAGAACCCGGTGTGCCGGCGCCGCAAGGTGGAGGATTAGCCAGTTAAGCCACGGCACCGACCTAAAAATACACCTTTAAAATAACAGAAAAAGAAGAACAAATTGAATCACAAAGAAAATGAAGGAAAGGAAAAACTAATGCAAACACAAATGAATTAAATGAGAGCAGAAATACATTTAAAAAGGCAATAGGATAACATCAGGTATATAGCAACTGATTCTTTGAAAATATCAGCACAACTGATAAAATTTAAGCAGACCCAAAAGAAAGAGCACAGACTCAAATTACTTCAAGCAGGAATGAAAAAAGAGACATTAATAATGACTTCATAAAACAAAAATGAATATAATGAAATATCGTGACCAACATTATGCAACTAAATAAGATGACATAGATTGATTGAATAAATGATTCTATAAAGTATGACATTAGATTTAGAGGAAATGACAAAATACAAATAAACCCATAAAAAGTAAAGTGATTGAATTTCTCAACAAATCATATCACCCCTCCCAACTTGCCCTGATCTATAGATGATGTCATTAGTAAATTCTATCAAACATTCAGTAAGAATTAACACTAATCATTCAAAATTCTTCAAAAAACAGAATTGAAGGAAATATTTCATAACATATTATTTGAGGCCACTTTACCCAATAAAAATCAAGTAAGATATAAGACCAGTTTCCCTTATGATTATATACACAAAACTTTTCAATAAAGTATTGGAAATTTATTCAGCAACACACAAAAACAAAAATGAACCATGAGCAAATTGCATTTATTCTAATGTTACAAAATTTTAAAAAATACAGAAATCACTCAATAATATGGTATATTAATAGAATAAAGGAAAATGCATTGTATCTGAATAGAAGAAACAAAAATACTTTGGTAAATACAAAGCCTTTCATTATAAAAATATTTTAAAACTCTGAATAGCAGCAAACTATTTAACCTTCTAAAAATTTATGAAAAGCCCATTGATACATTTCTTAATGATGAAAAACCAGAAGCTTTTATGCTAAAATGTAAGATAATTAGGTCCCATTTTGTTACTACTATTCAACATTGTACCTGAGTTTCTATCCCAAGCAAATGAATAAGAAAAAGAAATAAAAGACATCCAGACTGGAGAAAATTTAAAACTATTTCTATTCACGGACAGCAAGATCTTGTTTATAGAAAATCTTCAGAAGTTCACAGAAAAGCTTAGAGGTAGTAAATGAGTTTACAAAGCTATGGAATATATCAGTATATTATATATATACACCATATCAGTATATAAAATTCAGTTTTACTTGTCTATATGAATAACTAAATATCATGAAATGACTTTGAGAAGACAAATACATGTTATATAACACTAAAAATAATAAATTCATTGAATACCAAATAATCAAAGACATACAAGACTCATAAACTAAAAACTACAAAACATCCTGAAGGAAGTTTAAAAGCTTTCAATAAATGGAAGATATCTTGTGTTCATGAATTAGTTAATTCTGTTATCAACACTTCACATTCTGTTCCAAAGATGAAATGAAATCTCAATTAATATTCCCACTGATTTTAGTGTTATCATAAATTTCATCAGGAAATGCATGAGCTCAAAAATTGCCCAAACAATCTTTAGTTAAAAAAAAAATTGGAAGACTCACACTTTTGAATTCTCAAATTTATCAAAAATATACAGTAATCAAGACAGGAGTACCAGCAAGGTGATTGACATATGGATCAATTGACTAGAGTTGGGGCCCTGAAATGAAACCATGTGTTTATAATTAATTGATTTTTGACTTAAGTGTTAAGAAAATTCAATAGGTTAGTTGTCACTGATCATGAAGAACATATGATATTTATCCCTTTGGGACTGGCTTAATTCACTCAGCATGATGTTTTCCAGATACCTCCCTTTTGTTGCAAATAACCAGATTTCATTTTTTTTTTACCGCTGTATACTATTCTATAGAGTACATATCCCGGCCGGCCCCGCAGCTCAATAGGCTAATTCTCCACCTGCAGCGCTGGCACCCCAGGTTCTAGAATGGTCGGGGCGCCGGATTCTGTCCCGGTTGCCCCTCTTCCAGGCCAGCTCTCTGCTGTGGCCCGGGAAGGCAGTGGAGGATGGCCCAAGTGCTTGGGCCCTGCACCCGCATGGGAGACCAGGAGAAGCACCTGGCTCCTGGCTTCGGATCAGCGCGGTGCGCTGAATGCAGCACACTGGCTGCGGCTGCCATTGGGGGGTGAGCCAGTGGTAAAGGAAGACCTTTCTCTCTGTCTCTCTCTCTCACTGTCCACTCTGCCTGTCAAAAAAAAAAAAAAACAAAAAAACAAAAAAACAAAAAAAAAAACCATTAGAGTTTCTCAGGCATGGAAAGCCAAGACACTCTGGAAAAAAAAAAATGACCTAAATGAAAGATCTCTGTGAGTGAGATCCCAGCTGAAAGAAGGAACCATCAAAAAAGGAGGTACCTTTCTCTGAAGGGAGGAGAGAACTTCCACTTTGACTATGGCCTTGTCTAAATAAGATTGGAGTTGGCAAACTCAAGAGGCTTCTGTAGCCTTGGCAATTCATGACAAGAGTCTCAGGTGATTACTGACACCTGATGTTAAATCAACAACAGGAGTCACTGTGCCCTTACTCCCCATGTAAGATCTCTGTCCTTAATGTGTTGTACTATGTGAATTGACGGTATAACTAGTACTCAAACAGTACTTTATACTTTGTGTTTCTGTGTGGGTGCAAACTGTTCAAGTCTTTACGTAATATATACTAAATTTATCTTCTGTATATAAAGATAATTGAAAATGAATCTTGATGTGAATGGGATGGGAGAGGGAGCAGGAGATGGGATGGTTGTAGGAGGTTATGGGGAGAAAAAGCTGCTATAATCCAAAAGTTGTACTTTGGAAACTTATATTTATTAAATAAAAGTTAAAAAATAAAATAAATTAAAATTAAAAAAAAGAAAATTCAACAGGAAAATAGCCCTGGAAAACTGGATTTCTGTATATAAATAATAAAACCAGACCTCCCAAATACCACATACAAAAATTAACTCAACAAGATCAAAGATCTAAATGTAAGACCAAAAATAATCAAACTTAGAAAAAAGCAAGATTGTATGTCTGTATAACCTCACATCAGGCACTAGTTTCTTACATATGACACCAACAGCATAAGCAACAACAAAAAAAAAGAACATAGAAAAACTGAAATTCTTCAGTATTAAGACATTTGTGCTTCAAAATGCACAGAATTAAGTGAAAGAATATATTTGTAATTAGTTCCCTTAGAATTCAATAAGTGATCACAACTTGAGTTTTTCAGCTGCAGCTCAAAATGTGAATCTTCTAAAAATGTGTCAGACGAAACAAGATTAGGAAGATTCTTCTTTGGGCCAGTGCTGTGATGCAGAGGGTTAAATGCATCACATTTGGGCACTATTTTGACTCCCAGCCGCTTCACTTCTGATCCAGCTCCCTGCTAATACACCTGGGAAAGCAGCGGAGACAGCCCTTGTACTTGGGCCCCCGCACCCATGTGGGAGACTTGGAAGAAGCTCCTGGCTCCTGACTTCTCATTGGCTCAACTTCAGCTCTTGTGGCCATCTGGGGAGTGAACTCGTGCTTGGAAGATCTCGCTCTCTCTGTCTCTACTAATCTCTGTAATTCTGCCTTTCAAATAAATAAAATAAATCTTAGAAGAAGATGATTCTTCCCATATAACTTCAGCACAAGCTACAGAATACTGTTGCTAAAGATTCTTGATTATGACCTAATTCAACAAGGTCTCAGGTCTTACAGAAAAGGAATGACACTGGCTTCTTGGACAAACTGTATCTTTTGTCCTTTGCTCCTCTGAAAATATCTTTTAATCAGTTCATGTTCATCAGTGTCATTCTTCAACTTGTTATTTTGACTCTGTTTTATATGTGGTAGAAAGTATGGGTTAAAATTAAAGTCTTGCATCTGGATATTGAAATTTTCAGCAATTTATCAAAAAACCACCTATAACCACCTTTATAAAAACTCAATTAAACATAAATCTATTTTTTCCCTAGGCTTTCTATACTTTTCTTTTTCTTTTCTTTTTTTTTTTTAAATTTTTGACAGGCAGAGTGGATAGTGAGAGAGAGACAGAGAGAAAGGTCTTCCTTTTTGCCATTGGTTCACCCTTCAATGGCCGCTGCGGCCAGCGCATCTCGCTGATCCGAAGCCAGGAGCCAGGTGCTTCTCCTGGTCTCCCATGCGGGTGCAGGGCCCAAGCACTTGGGCCATCTTCCACTGCCTTTCCGGGCCATAGCAGAGAGCTGGCCTGGAAGAGGGGCAACTGGGACAGAATCCAGCAGCCCGACCGGGACTAGAACCTGGTGTGCCGGCGCCGCAAGGTGGAGGATTAGCCTGTTAAGCCATGGCGCCGGCCTTCTATACTTTTCTATTGTCTTGATGATTGTCAGCACAATGTCCTGGTTACTGTCACCTAAAAATTAGGTAGTGAAGTCCTTCAACTTTGTCCGCCTTTCAGAAAATTGTTTGGTTATTCTACATCATTTATGTTTTCTATAACTTCAGCATAAATCTGCCACTTTCCAAAAAAGCATGGTTGATTTTTGACTGGCAGTATATTGATTAAGTTTAGGGAAATCTTAGATTGTAACAATAATGAGTCCTTCATTTAATGAACATTTTATAACTTGACATTTATGTAGACATCTTTAATTTCTCTCAACCATCTTTGGTAGTTTTCAGCATATATGTCTTGCAAATACTTTGTTAAACTCATCCAAAGCTTTTTTTTTTATTTTTGTTGTTATGCAAATATTATTGGGCTTTAAAAATTTTAACTTTATGTAATTTGTTGTCATGTAAATTTGTAATATGTAATTTGTAATTTATTGTTTAAAATTTTAATTTTAAGTATTTTGTTGTTACGTAAATGTTATTGGGCTTTTAAAATTTTAACTTTCAATTATTTAATATACATATTAATATTTTTTGTACGTTGACCTTGAATTCTGTGACTTTGTTAGTTGTGTGGGGGTCTTTAGAATATATCTATAATTTCTATATAAGACTACTTTTTCTGGGGCCTGCATTGTGGCATAGTGGGTTAAGCTGCCGCCTTTGATATTGTCATCTCATATGAGCACCATTTCAAGTCCCTACTGCTCCACTTCTGACCCAGATTCCTGCTATAATGCCTGGGAAAACAGGCCCAAGTACTTTGACCCCTGACACTCTCTTGAGTGTCTAGAGTCCCAGGCTCCTGCCTTCAGCTTGGTCTAACCCCGGCTATTGCCACCATTTGGGGAGTGAACTATGGATGGAAGGTCTCTCTCTCTCTTTGTCTCTCCATCTCTCTCTCTCTCTCTGTAACTCTGACATTCAAATAAATAAATAAGTCCTTTTTAAAAAAAGATTATTCTTCTTATGAATACATGCAGCTTTATTTCTTCCTTCCCAATCTATATGTGTTTCACGTGCTTTTCTTGCCTTATGCCACTTGGTAGGAACCCCAGTTACAACACATGTTTAATAAATGTTAACAACAGATATACTTGCCTTAACTTCAATCTTAAAAAGAAAATAATTTGCAAAATCATATAAGCTGTTGGTTGTAGATTTTCAAAAATATTCTCTATCACACTGAGGAAATTCTATTATCTTACTAATTTGCTAAGAATTTAATTTTTATAAACCATGAATGGGTGCTGTAGTTTATAAATGCTTTTTCTGCATCTCTTTACATAAACCAACTTTTAATCTTTAACCTATTTGTAGTAATAACAATATTGATATTCTATTGTGAAATCAACCCTGCATTCCTTGAATAATTCCCATGTGGCAATTCTTCATTATAATTTTTATGTATTTGCTATTATTAAGTACCAACATTTCTAAGAGTAAGTATTGCTACTCTCAAACGGTATATTAATCCTCACAGCTTCTTTCTTTGGAATGTTTTTTTCTGTTGTGGTATTAAGGAACTTATATCTTTGGGAAATATTTCTTACTCTAGTCTAAAAGAATTTATATTTTTTAAAAAGGATTTATTTATTTTGTTTTATTTGAAAGGAGGGGCCTCCCATCTCACACCTGGGTGGTTGCAGGTCTCCTATTACATGGCTGGCAGCAACTCAATCACTTTAGGCATCACCAGCAGCCTCTCAGAGTGTGTGTTAGCAGGAAGTTGGAATTGACAGCAGAGTTAGGACTTGAACGCAGCACTATAACATGGGATGCAAGCATAACAAGTGATATCTTAACCTCTGATCCAAATGCATGCTCTTATCTTTCTTAAATAACCAGTGTATTGAGCAGTAAAGTTACCTCGGCCTAAAATTCTCTTTTGTTGATGTTTATAATTAGAACACAAACGTATCATTATACAAGGGGATCTTTCTGAGCATGCCTCTCCATTTGCATCTTTAAAGAAAATTTTCCATTTCCTCATAGGTCTTGAATTTCTTTCTGTAGAATTTCCTCTGCAAATGTCTCCTCAACTCTCCCCTGGGAGTACACTCCCTCTGCTTTCCTCTGCTATCCTTCCCTAATCAGAATCATAGAACTCCTAATAGACACGATCAGAAAAAATGTTCACCACAAAACTTTATAGTCGAACTTTCAAAGGTAAAACACAAAGAAAAGATTCTAAAATGTGCATGAGAGAAACGTTAGATTACTTTCAGAGGATCTCCCATTAGGCTGATAGCCTATTTCTCATCAGAAACCCTGCAGTCTAGAAGAGAACACAGAGACATTTGTCAAGTGTTAAAAGAAAAACTGTCAACTCAGAATGCTGTAGCCTTTAAAATTCCCATTAATAATGAAGATGAAATAAAGACCTTCCATAACAAACAGATGGAAAGAATTTGTCACCATTCATCCAGCCTTACAGTTGATGCATCAGGATCACAGAGAAACACAGAAAGAAAGCCATCACTATGAAAGAATGTAAGAGCAGAAAACATCCTAGTAAAATACAAAAGAAATCCAAATCAAACAATAGGAATATTTATAGGAAAATTACAAGTCTAAGACATTATTTATCCATATTTATTGATTATTTATCAATTGAATGTTAATGACCTAAATTCTCCAATTGAAAGACATTGATTGGCTGAATGAATTAAAAAATATCACCCATCTGTTTGGTGCCTACAAGAAATACATCTCGCCAAAAAAGAAACACACAGACTGAAAGTGAAAGGTTGGAAAACACGATTCCATGCAAATGGAAAGGAAAAATGAGCAGACGTAGCCGTTCTAATATCAGAACAGACATTAACAAAAAACAAAAGAGACCAAGAAGAGCATTAGCTAATGTTTAAGGGATCAATTCAACAGGAATATGTGACAATAATAAAAGTACATGAACCCAATGTCAGGGTCCCTGGATATTTAAATAATTTGTTAATGGATCCAGTAAGAGACATAGAATCCAATACAATAAAAAATGGGGTCTTCAGCACACTACTTCCATCAAAAGACAGAGCAAATAGACGGATAATCAACAAAGAAACAACAGCTAATCTACACTATGAACCAATGGACCTCACTGATATCTACACAACATTCCATCCCACCGTTGAAGAATGCACATTCTTTTCATTGGTGCATGGAACTTTGTCTAGGATGGTTCATATGCTAGGCATAAACAAGTCTCAGCAAATTCAAAATAATTAAAATCATGAAATGTATCTTTTCTGACCACAATGAAATGAAGCTAGAAATTAACAACGTAAGAATCTACAGAAAATATGTAAACACATGGAAACCGAACAACATTTTCCTTAATGAATAGTGGGTCATATAAGAAATCAAACTGTAAATCAAAAAATTCCTGAAAATGAGTGAAGATGACTATGCAACATATCAAAACTTCTGTGATATAGCAAAAGTAGTAATAAGAGTTAAGTTTCTAATAATTGGTGCCAACAAAGAAATTGGAAAGACATCAAATAAATGAGCTATCAATGAAGCTTAAGGGCCTAGAGAAAATTAATACAACATTGGCCAAACTAACCAAAAAAAAAAAAATAGGCAGAACAATCAAATCAATAAAGTCAAGATGAAAAAAGAGATTTAACAAGAGATACCACAGAAATAAAATAAAAATCATCAGGAATTACTACAAATAGCTATATGGCAAACAAATTGGAAATCTAGAAGAGATGGGCAGATTTCTGGACATACACAATCTGCCAAAATTGAAACACAAAGACATTAAAAACCTAAACAGACCAATAACCAAGATGGCCATGGGATCAGTAATAAAGAACCTCCCAACATAGAAAAGCCCAGTATTGAATGGTATCATTGCTAAACTCTACCAAACCTTTATAGAACTAATTCTAATTCTTCTCAAACTATGCAAAGCAATTGAAAATGAGGAAATCATCCAAAACTAATTACATTAATCCGATATCCCCCTTATTGTAAAACCAGAAAAAGATACAAAAAAGAAAACAAAATGTATCCCTGATGAAAATAGATGCAACAATCTTCAACAAAAGACTAGAAAACAGAATTCAACAATACATCAGAAATATCATTCATCTAGACCAAGTGTGATGTATCTCTTGCATGCAGGGATGGTTCATCATAAGAAAAATCAATAGGGGTCAGCGCTATGACATAATGGGCTAAGCCTCCACCTGTAGTGCCAGCATCCCGTATGGGGGCTGCTTCATGATCCAGCTTTTCTGATCTAGTGCTCTGCTATGGCCTGGGATAGTAGTGGAAGATAAACCAAGCACTTGGGTCCCTGCACCCACACGGGAGACAGGGAAGAAGCTCTTGGCTCCTGGCATCAGATTGGCTCAGTTCTGGCTGTTACAACCATTTTTGGAAGTGAACTAGCAGATGGAAGATCTTTCTCTCTGTGTCTCCCTCCCTGTCTGTAACTCTACCTCTCAGATAAATAAATAAGTCTTAAAATAAAGAAAATCGGTAAATGTGATACATCTGATTAGCAAATTAAAGAATAAATATCATGATTATCTTAGTAAATGCAGAGAAAGCATTTGATAAAATACAGCATCATTTCATGATATTAGCCATAAGCAAATTGGGTTTAGAAGGAACATTCCTAAACACAAGTTGGAAGCATTTCCACTAAGATCCAGAACCAGACAAAGTTGCCCACTTTCACCATTGTTATTCAATATAGTTCTGGAAGTTTTAGGCCAAGGCTTTAGGGAAGAAAAACATTTCAAAGGATGCAAATTGCAAAGGAGGAAGTCAAATTACCCTTGGTTGCAGATACATGATTCTATATATAGGGTAAACAAAAGATTCCACTAAGAGATTACTGGAACTCATAAGGGGTTTTGTAAAGTTGCAGGATATAAAATTAACACCTAAAAAATCAATAACTTTGTATACACAGACAGTGTCATAGCTGAGAAAGAACATTTAAGGTCAGGCCCATTCACAAGAGCTACAAAAAATTTAAACATATTGGAATAAATTTAACCCAGGAGGTGAAAGATATCTATGATAAAAATTACAAAACATAAAAAAGTAGAAGAAAACACACACACACACACACAAAACAGAAAAATCTTGCATGTTTATGGATTGGAAGTATTAAAATCATCAAATTGTCCATACTACTGAAAGAAATTTAAAGATTCAATGTGATCTCAATTAAAGTACCAATGACGGCCGGCGCCGTGGCTTAACAGGCTAATCCTCCGCCTTGCAGCGCCGGCACAGCGGGTTCTAGTCCCAATTAGGGCACCGGATTCTATCCCGGTTGCCCCTCTTCCAGGCCAGCTCTCTGCTATGGCCCGGGAAGGTAGTGGAGGATGGCCCAAGTGCTTGGGCCCTGCACCCGCATGGGAGACCAGGAGAAGCACCTGGCTCCTGGCTTCGGATCAGCGAGATGTGCCGGCTGCAGCGGCCATTGGAGGGTAAACCAACGGCAAAAAGGAAGACCTTTCTGTCTGTCTCTCTCTCTCTCACTATCCACTCTGCCTGTTAAAAAAAAAAAAAATTAAAGTACCAATGACATTCATTTCATATTGAGAAAAACTAGTGCAAAAATTTTTATGGACACTCAAGAGACACCAAATACCTAAAGTAGTCTTAAAGAATAAAAAAAATGGCAAGAGGCATTGCAATACCACATTTCAAAACACAGGGCAGTTATAATCACTCTGGTACTGGCACAAAAATAGACATGTAGAGAAATGGAACAGAATACAAACTTCAGAAATCAACTCATACATTTAAAACTGACTAATCTTTGACAAAGGAGCTAAAATCAATCCCTGGAGAAATGACAGTCCCTTCAACAAATGGAGCTGGATAAATTGGATCTCTGTGTGCAGAAGTCTCAAACAAGACCCTTACCTTACACTTTACACAGAAATCCACTCAAAATGAATCAAGGATCTAAGTCTATGATCTGATACCATCAAATTGTTAGAGATTATTGAGGAAACTCCACGAAATTGTCATAGGCAAAGACACCCAAGGCACAGGCAATCAAAATAAAAATGGACAAATGGGACCAGATCAACTAAGAAGCTTTTGTACTGCAAAGGAAACACTCAGCAATGTGAGGAGGCAACCAACAGAATGGAAGAAAATATTTGCAAACTATGCAACTGATAAAGGATTGACATCCAGAATCTGTAAAGAGCTCAGATAATCAACAACAAAATAAATAATCCAGTTAAGAAATGGATTAAAGACTTGAATAGGCATTTTCCAAATGATGAAATTCAAAAGGCCAGCAGACACATGAAAAACTTCTCAGGATCACTAACCAACAGGGAAATGCAAATAGAGACCACAATTATGTTTCACCATGCCCCAGTTAGAATGGCTTTCATATAGAATTCAATAAATAATAAATGCCTGTGAGGGTGTGAGGAAAATGTTCCCTAATCCACTGTTGGTGGGAATGTAAAGTAGGATAGCCATTGTGGAAGGCAGTATGGAGATTTCTCAGAAATCTCAAAGTAGATCTAACATATGACCCAGCCATCCCACTCCTGTGAATTTACCCAGATGAAATCTAATCAACACATGAAAGAGTTTTCTGTACCCCATGTTTACCATACTTGATATGGAATCAACTCAAACGTCCATCAGTGGATAACTGAATAATGAAAATGTATTATATATACACTACGAAATCTTCTCTTTCACAACAAAATGCTTACAACTGGAAGCCATTATATTTCTTGAAATAAGCCAGTGCCAAAGACAAATACCATATGGTTTCCCTGATCTGTAGTAGATAGTAGAGTTCAAAACATGTAATATATAATTATTTGCATTGCAATCTGCATAAAATTATTTCTCTGCATAAACTGTTGAGAGCAAATTGTATAAAGTCTAAATAAACTCAATTATTATCTTGTAACCACACAGGAAACATCTAGATGTTACATTGTCATTTGTTCTATTTCATTGAAAGAAATTTTATGACTAATTGACAAAAAACTGTATATGGCTGAAATGGTCATTTTTCCATTCAATTACAATATATAGCTGTTTTTTATATTTTCACTAAACCAGGGTATTTTTGTCTTTTATTTGTTAAACTACTTATTCAATGAGTATTAATCCTTTTTACTTTAATGTAAATTTAAAATATTATCTCAAAAGCTAAATAAAAAGAATGATAGAAATATGTAAGGTGGGGAGAGAGATGGATAGGGAGGTAGGGACAATCATTCTTAGACTTGAATATACAAATCATATTGAATTTGTTAAGAATAACTAAAATTAAAATTAAAAATGAAAAAAACAAATAAACATTTGTCCATAATGACTTCTATATGTTAATATAACTTAATATATTCATTGTATATGAATGTATGTTATGTTTTATATATATTTTGTATTTTATGATGTTCCTCTTTTTAATTCTAATATTGGTGTAATTATTTTCTCCTTTATGTCTGGGCCTTCTTGAGACACATAAATTTCATTGATCAGTTAAAGAAGCATCATTTTATTTCATTGTTATTAATGCTGTGTTGATGCTTTCTATTTCATAATTTTCTTTTTTATTATATACATTTAAAATTTATTTTATAAATTTTCATTCTTAAGTGTTCTCTTTCTCTTTCTACTGAAGATATACTTGGCTCTTCTTTTTCTAATTTCTTAAACTGAAAACAAATAATGGCCTTAAGAACTTAATTTTTTTTCCTATTCACATTTAATGGTATTAATTTCTCACTAAGCACTGGTTTAACATTTTATGTATGTGTATATATATATATTTATTTAATAGTTTTATTTATTTATTTGAAGGCAGAGTTAAAAGAGCAAGGAAGAGACAGAGACAGAGAGATTTCCATCCAATGGTTCACTCCCCCAGTGGCCGCATTGGTTGGGACTGGATCAAGCCGAAGCCACGATCCTAGAGCTTCTTCCAGGTCTCCCACATGGGTGCAGGGGGCCAAGCAGTTGAGCCATCTTCTGATGCTTTCTCAGGTGCATTAGCAGGGAGCTGGATCAGAAATGGAGCAGCTAGGACTTGAAATTGTGCACATTCAAGATGCTGGCTCCACAGGCAGCAGCTTAAGCCACTGTACCACAGCACCAGGCCCATCTCTTATATTTTTATATGCTGGGATTTCATTTTCATTCTAAGACAATTTGTTTTCTCCCCTTTGATTTCTTCATTGACCTCGCAGAGGTGGGGAAAATCCAGGTGACATAAGGCCTGTGAAATCAAAGAACTGGGCCCTGCCATGGAAACCACAGATGGGACTTGGAATGCAATAAATCTGTAGCAGGCTAATTTTTAAAAAATGTTTATTTTAAGTGCAGAGTTAGAGAGAGAGAGAGAGATCTTCCATCTGCTGGTTTACTCCCCAAATGGCCTCAATGGCCACAGTTGGGCCTGGCCAAAGCCAGGAGCCAGGCGCCAGGCACTTCCTCCATGTCTCCCACATCGGTGGCAGGGACTCAAGGACTTGGGCCATCTTCTGCTGCTTTCCCTGGCGCATTAGCAAGAGCTGGCTCAGAAATGGAGCATCCAGAAATTGAACGGGTTGCTCATATGGTACGCCGGTATTGTAGGCAACAGCTCCACCAGCTATACCAAAATGCTGGCTAATTTTAAAATTTATTATTCTGTATGGCCCACAAATAATGTTTTAAATATCCAAATGGCACTTGGCAGAAGTATGCTTTTACTTTTAAATATTTATGTAAATATATATATATATATATATATATATCATTGGCTTTGTAGCTGAATTTCATTGCAGTCTGCTGATTTATTTAATGTGATTTCTATTTCTAAAATTTTAAATACTCTTTTATAGCACAGACTATCTTGATGAAGCTTCTACATGTCCTTGAAAATATTTAATCTGCAATGGTATGGTGGAATTCTCTAAAATGTCTTGTTGGTCTGATTTGTTGTTGTTGTTCATGTGTTCGATAACCTTTCTAATTTTCTATCTAAAAGCTGTATCAATTACTAAAGGCAAAGAACTGAACTTCCAGCTATCACTGAGGCTTTATCTGGTAGTTTTTTGTTGAAGACTGCTTAGACCTTGAAAGATTTTGCTCCTTTTCCGATTTTCTGCCAAATATATAAAGTCTGGTATCGATATTGTCACCCTGACTTTGGTTTCAGCGTTTTGTTCCATGGAGTTTTATTTTGTTCCCCAAGGTTACTTTGGATATCCTTTATTACCTCCTTAGCTGTATCTCTTTGTTTTAAAATCTTGCAAAAATTCTGGAGCTTGTTGAAACATCTTTAATTATCCTAATTCTCCTACAAATAGCAAAAGTTCACTTCATGCATGCGACACTTCTCATTCCCTCTGCTATTCTTTGGTTTGATATTTTACATTATACCTTTACCTGTGCTACAAATATAATTGCATGTTATTTGTAATTATACATTGCCATTTTATAAATATATTGTGCCATAAATAGTTTTAAAATTTCAAGTGATCAATTAATATACAGACTATGTAAGAATATCAAGTAATTCAGTAACAACAAAACAATCCAATTAAGGAATAGGCCAAGGACCTGAACAGACATTTTTCAAAAATGGAAATACAAAGGATCAAGGGGCACATAAGAAATGTGCATGGTCACTAATCATCAGGGAATAGAGAAGTGCCCCAGGGCTTAACCCCTGAGGTTTTCCTTTAGTTACACTGATCACTGATGTCACACCACTTAAATCTAGCTGTAACTGATGCACATTCCCAAATGTGCCTTGCTGGCCCCAGCTTCCACCCTGAGCTCCTAGCTCAAGAATCCGATTGCTTATCGGGTGCCCTCTCTGAGCTCTCTAATAAATATGATTCATGCAATGACTTGCTGCCTGAACAGTGAGATGTGTGTTCTTTGACCCATTTTCCATTTTGTTTTTTTTTTTCTTTTCTTTCTTTCTTTCTTTCTCTTTCTTTCTTTCTTTCTTTCTTTCTTTCTCTTTCTTTCTTTCTTTCTTTCTTTCTTTCTTTCTTTCTTCTTTCTTTCTTTCTTTCTTTCTTTCTTTCTTTCTTTCTTTCTTTTCTTTTCTTTTTGACAGGCAAAGTTAAACAGTGAGAGAGAGAGACAGAGAGAAAGGTCTTCCTTCCATTGCTTCACCCACCAAATGGCTGCTATGGCAGGCGCGCTGCGCCTATCCGAAGCCAGAAGCCAGGTGCCTCCTCCTGGTCTCCCATGCGGGTGCAGGGCCCAAGCACTTGGGCCATCCTCCACTGCACTCCCTAGCGACAGTAGAGAGCTGGACTGGAAGAGGAGCAACCGGGACAGAATCTGGCGCCCCAACCGGGACTAGAACCCAGGGTACCGGCGCAGCAGGCAGAGGATTAGCCTAGTAAGCCAGGGAACCAGCCTGGCCCATTTTCTAATTCAATTGTTTATTTTTACTGTTGATCTTTTCCCTTTTTCTTAGATACAAGTCCATTGTGGGACACACAATCTGTCTCCCAGGTGAGTGGCAGGGACCCAGCCAAGCAAGACACCCATCTCCTGCTGCCTCTCCGGGTTCATATTAACAAAAAGCTGGAATTGGGAGCAGAGCCCGGACTTGAACCCCATCATTCTGATAAGGGATGCAGGTGTCCCAAGTGAGCACTAGGCCAACCGCTCAGGCACTCAACCTCAGGATGGGCTTTTTAAAAACTATTTTGTGAACAGTAAGACCTCAGGATTTAGAGGGACTCATACCTTTTGTTCAACCTACAACATTCCAATATGGCTGAATTAAAGTGACCTGGATAATAAGCTCTTTGCTAATGAGAGGGAACTTCAAAAAAATCATGGAAAATGAAGATAAATTTATTTTTATGTGAAAGAACTCTGAAATCTATGCGTATGAGGGCTCTTCAGAAACTTCATGAAAAATGTGTTTTATGAAAAAATACATGCATGGATTACAAAAACTTTTTCACCAAAAACCGCTTATCTTTTAATTCCATGTTTCCTCAATGTTTTTGATGTATCCTTGTACATTCTGTTCTAATAGAAAGATCAAGGAATCATTCAGTGAAGGAAATCTCCAAGCAAATGGTCTAGAATCTTAAGAAAATGACCTCATATTTCTAGATTATTAGATAGATAGATGATAAGTAGATAGAAGTTTAAAATTTTGCCAAATTGTTTAACTCAGTATTTAGAGAAAAAAAAAATCCACATTTTAGATAGCCTTACTCCCTCCCCCAAAGTCTTATTTTTAATACTTTTAAATTTAAATGGTAGGTATAGATGACAATTTGTAGCTCTAAATGTCATTTATAAAACATATTCTACATTGTTCAAGAAAAGGAAATTATAATCTATCCTGATTAGTTTGTCCTTTATTGAAAAACAAAAACCTTACCAAGAAACAAATGGGATCTCTCACAGATATTACTGTTATGTTTATAACACATCATCGTTGCTTTCCTAAAGATTGTGAAAATGCAAATACATTAGGGTGTTGAATATTCAAATCATCAAAACATGACTACAATGCGACCTTGGCAGAGGCCAGCACAGAGAAGGCACGTTCCTGATCCCAGGATTACACCAATAATTCAGCAGTCAGTGTTTCTGTCCTATAGCCAAGTTTCCCAAAATAAATCATTCTAGCTCAGCGCTGCATTTACCTATGCGATTGCTTTTAAAATAGACTGCATTCTTATGCTAAGTAAGTATGGTTGCTGTGGTACAGAATATCATTTCTTATTCTGAGACTAGAATATTAAAAATAAATATTTGCAGCTTCTGTGGTAAAAAAAAAGAAACACAACATGAACTTCAATGAAAATGTAAGGCAAAAGACAAGAAAATATTTCAGTTATCAACTTACAAAGAAAAGAACAAAGGCAAGTGTCTGACCTTTTAAAACACATTGGCTTGAAATAAATTATTTGCTGATTAGAAAATCTGTCATTGTTGCTTAAATTGAATAATATGGAGGAAATTACCAAATCTATTCTTATTTTTAATTGGACACACCCCATATTTTATAACAGTATAGAACTGTATTAATTTTCTTATAATGCAAATAAATGTCCTTCACATACAGGAAACAAAAAATAAAGTCACCAAGAAAATCAGTTTAATTATTTCCCTAATAGTTACTTGGAACCAGAACGTCAACCTCTGTTTACCCACTGTCAAGATTTAATCCCCATCAAATCCACCTGCTTTTAGGTGATTTCAAGCAACCAAAACAATGAGGAAGGAGTGGAAATGAAATACATTTCATTCATATTTAATGATAACCTTAGAAAGGTACAAATTTAATCCATTTCAAGGGTAGCAAAGTAAGGAAAGACAAATTAATAAACAAGGCAAAGGCTATGTGTGTAACTTCCTTGATATTTGCTTCCAGTACTAAGAAAAACACAATCAGTTGTCTCAGTGTATCACACCTGCCTCCAACTTCACAACCAAGAATATGAAAGAGCTGAGTGGTAGCCTGTGAATGCAGCATACATGATCTTCCTATTTGCTCACCAACTGGCTGTGTGACCTTCTAAAGCTGACTTTCCTCTCTTGTCTTTGTCTTCCTTTCTATCTCTAAAATAGAGATAATTGAGTATTGTGCACATTTTTTGTGAGAGTATAGTGTGACCTCTTCATAACACAGGTGGGTTTAGAACCGGATTCTTATTCCATGTAGCTCAGGTAACCTTAACCTGTGCTTTACGGAAGTACATTAATGATAACACATAGTTTGCCCAAACAAATAGCACCAAGTCATTAACTTTCATGGTGCGATCAAAACCATGCTCCTATAGGGAAAAATAAAACTCTCCACAAAAGACAGCACTCAGATTCAAATTCTACTGAGATTTATTTGTTGAGCATGGAAAACATGCCTGACAGTATGTCAGAAATTTCTACATATTTCTGAAAATCAGCCTTTACCACAACCAGGTATGAATTTTATTTTTAAGAATAATGGAGTTGCTATATTTTTGTTTGTTTTGAGAATGATGATGTTGGGCTCAGTGTAAATAACTCACCTAGGTGACAGGTGACAAATTAAAAAGTGGTTGGGCCAAGATTGAAAGCAGCCAATTCCTGCATGTTTCCTAAGCAGTAAATTCTTATGAAGGGAAGGGAAGGCCCCTCACATCAACCCCAAAACAGACTTCCAACCTGGTCAACATCCCATGGCTACAGATAAAAGCAATTTTATCTTTGAGGCTTTTCTTTGTGTATGTGCTGACTCCTAGGTCAATGACCTCACTCCACCCCTCAGAATCCATCACCTGGATCTAGAAATAGTATTTTTTTCTTAAGGGCATATCTACCAACAAAGGAAATTTTCTTATTTATTTATCTACAAATTCTAACAGGGATAAGCTGTATTATTGACTTTCTAGAGAGTACATGCATCATCTGTGTGTTTTTTCATTTATTCTATAAATATTTTCGTTATTGGAGGAATTGTGTCAGGCAGCGCATGAGACACTGGGATATTACATAACCCCACCAATAACAGTCTACACAGGAAGACAGAGGCAGCAATACAAAACCACAACTGTCCTAGCTAAGTCCAGGGCAAATGCATGAATAAAAATGTGTTGATAGACAGGGGCCAGTGCTGTGGCGCAGTAGGTTAATCCTCCACCTGTGGCGCCGGCATCCCATGTAGGCACTGGTTCTAGTCCTGGCTGCTCCTCTTCCAATCCAGCTCTCTGCTATGGCCTGGGAAAGCAGTAGACAATGGTCCAAGTGCTTGGGCCCCTGCACCCACATGGGAGACCGGGAAGAAGCTCCTGGCTCCTGGATCCTGGCTTCGGATCAGCGCAGCTCCAGCCATTGTGGCTATATGGGGAGTGAACCAACGGAAGGAAGACCTTTCTCTCTGTCTCTCTCTTTTTCACTGTCTGTAACTGTACCTCTCAAACAAATAAATAAAATATTTTTTAAAAATGTATTGATGGACATATAGAAGGTCCCATTGGTTCTTGTGGATAAATTCAAGAAAGACTGCAGAACTGTAGAAACGCTTGGAGGTTACAGTAAAATGCATGCTCGCATGATTCTGAAAATTTCAAAATTTGAAATTTTAGACTTTGCAAAACTTATGAATGCTGTGTCAACTTACATTTTGACATGAAGAAATGAACATGATTACCATTTTCCAGAAGGGGTAATCCAATGAATGAAGCCAGAGTCCACCTTGAACACATTTGTACCCTGTGTTTATATTTCCTTATTGACAGCTGGTCCCTCTCCTTAACAACGGGGGGCTGAAGGTCAGTTGATTCATCATACGTTTCTTTGACCTGATAAATTCCCCCAAGTCTCTGAATGACAACAGCTGACATGCTTACTCTTGTCAATAAAGGTGAGATATTAACAACTTGATCAAAATTTCATTATAGCAACATTTATTATCAAATTGATATGTTTTACTTTTTACAATCAGGTGGAATGACTACAAGTGTTGGTTTGTAAAGGGACACCTGAATTTCTTTTTTTTTTAAAGAATCCTTATTTATTTATTTATTTGAAAGGCAGAGTTACAGAGCTGGAGCCGACTGCTGATCAGGTGCCCTGAGCACTGTTTTGCTTTACACAGGACCCTACTGGGCATAGAGAGGGAAGAGCCAAGGATGACAAATTGTGTCTTGGAACCATGTGGCATTTCTGACTGGAGACTGCAGGCAGAGCGTGCCCTGGGGCTTCCCCTGCTTGCACAGCTGTGGCGCAAGGGAGGCGTGGGTCCCAGTGTGGGCTCCCTGGTGGATACAGTTGCAGGACAGGGAAATGTGCAGATTCTCTAGCACAGTTGCCAAAAAATCTATTCCCGTGGGAGCCATAGTGATGAGCTGCAGGCAAATAGCTCACGGGCCCTGGAGTACCATTGGCTGCCTGAAGACAACAATGCTGGAAAAAGGCCAGTAGGTTCTCACACAGAAGTCTTCTTCCCTCTTGCTGTTGAAAAAACTCAACACTCAGATCATAGCATTGAAGACATTTAGGAAATTTGTTTCGTTCATAAAAGAAGAAAAGTGAAGCATTAGCTGATTTTGGAGAATCTATTTGTGAAAGAACTGAAACAGGAAACAGGCCTGATGCATCATGGGTACGTAGGGGGCAGGTGTGGACTGGGGAAGGGAGAGGGGGGGAGGGAAGAAAGAGAGATAGAGAGAGAGAGAGAGAGGAGCTCAGGGGAGGGAAGAAGAGAAGGAGGGAGGGAAGGCAAGAGGTGGGGCAGGAGAGCGGTCCCGGTGTGCATCTGCCTGGAATAAAGAGCAAAGCCCTAACCATAGTGCAGAGGAGCTTAGCAGGAAAGGGAATCGGAGTTCCTGATGAAACAGTGATGATTCACACAGTGTTCTCATGACAAAGTGCAGGTATGGAAGGTTTTAAAACGTCTTCTATTTTTTAACTGGTATAAGGTGAACAAATTTCATAGATTTCATCTAACAGATTTAGGAGCACCATGACACTTTCCGTCTTGCCCTGCCTCCTCTTTCTTTTCTTATTCTTTCTTTCAGTGTTTACAGGGACAGACTTTCAGTTTATTTTATAATCCTAAGATGTTAGGAATCTGATCACGTATAGTCATGTACCACTTACAGACGGGGCTACACCCTGAGAAATGCACCATGAGTCTATTTGTCATTGTGGGAACATCACAGGGTGCACTTAACACACACCTGGGCAGTCGACGGCAGTCACTGCCCCGGGGCTCTTGATGAGATCGAGAGACCTAAGACATCTAAGCGCGCTGCAGGTGTAAAATGGCATACTGCTTTCCAGCCTCCTGATTTTTATAAGTAGGAGGAGGACACTGAAAAAACAATAAAGATACAGTACATATATAGTCATTATTGTCATCGTCAAGTGTTACACCCCACATACACTTGCATGTGCTGTACGTTTACATGGCTGGCAGTGGACCAGGTGTGTACAGACCAGCATTACCACAAACACCTGAACAATGAGTCCTCTACAGCCAATAATACATCGCTGGGAAACAGGGATTTGCTAGTCCCATCATAATCTTACGAAACCATTATCATGTATGTATACATCATTAACCAAGAGATCAGTCTGCTGCAACTCATGGCTGTAATTACCTTTCTACATAAAGACAGAGGCCACCTGTAGAAACTGAGACAAGATGAATTCGGAGTGATAACTGATCCGTGCCCTAAATCCAAAGTTAGCATAAGATAGTGACTTTGTTACTGTGTCACCCAAATATTATTATTCTTCCATGAAGCATTATAATCTTGTTCAGCAGATAATCTCAGATCCTGGGATGAAAGTAGGAACTTAAAAAAAAAAATCTCGGCCGGCGCCGCGGCTCACTAAGCTAATCCTCTGCCTTGCGGCGCCGGCACACCGGGTTCTAGTCCCGGTTGGGGCACCGATCCTGTCCCGGTTGCCCCTCTTCCAGGCCAGCTCTCTGCTGTGGCCAGGGAGTGCAGTGGAGGATGGCCCAAGTCCTTGGGCCCTTCACCCCATGGGAGACCAGGATAAGCACCTGGCTCCTGCCATCGGATCAGCGCGGTGCGCCGGCCGCATTGCGCTACCGCGGCGGCCATTGGAGGGTGAACCAACGGCAAAAGGAAGACCTTTCTCTCTGTCTCTCTCTCACTGTCCACTCTGTCTGTCAAAAAAAAAAAAAAATCCAAAAAAAAAAAATCTCATTTGAATTTACATACAGAAATTGAAGCAAGAACCACCCCATGCATGGCCATGGGATGAGACGAGGCCACTCGAGGCTTGGGCTCTGGTTGGAGGTGACTGAGCCGGTGCTGGGGGTGGAGTCTGGTGTTGCACTTGGCAGGAGGCAGCGTGGCAGAGGCACGTGGCTGGATAGGCGCCGGAGACTCTGGCCGTTCTTTCTGCTAATCGTGGTATGCTCTGAGCCTCAGTTTTCTCATTTTGAAATAGATTGCGTTGACCTCTGTTACCTCTAAGATCCTTACAATTCTAAACCTCTTAGAGTTAATTTGCATAATTTCTATTTAATATCCCATTATGTGCTTCCTCAAAGGACTGTTTCTAAGGGCTCAATTCGATTAAAGTTAGTCCTTAGGCTGCTAAATGTTAAGACAACGTAGTAAGAAATGAGATTTTGTTATTATTAATGGCCTCTTAAAATTGCCTGCTGTGTGTGGGTGTGTATTGGTTATTGTTGTCAATACGATTTCCACTATTGGCATTCATCTTTCAGGAACATTTGTTAAGTATTTTACTTTTTGGTGATAGCAAATATTAAAAACGTAACACGTTTTCTTTACATGATGCTAGTATTACAGAACTGATTTAGAGATGCTTACTTAGTCTATATTAATTCCAAAACAATGCAATGTATCAGTACATGGGAGGCAATTGTTTGGAAATTATGTGTGTCAGACACATCAGGTTGAGATTAACTTAGGTGGGGTGGGTATTGTGATGCAGCAAGCTAAGTGGCAGCTTGGGATACCCACACGCCATGTCAGAGTCTGGGATGGAGTCCCACCTTCGCTTCTGAACAATCTTCTTGCTAATGTGCGCTCAGGGAGGCTGCAGAGGGTGGCTCAAGTACCTGAGTCCCTGCCACTCCTGTGGGAGATGCAGATGGATTTTCTGGATCTTGGTTTTGGTCTGGCCCAGACCAGCTATGGCAGGCTTTTAGGGAGTGAACCAGCAGATGAAATTCCTCTCTCTCTCTCTTGCATACATGCATATGTGTGCCCACATTGCCTTCTCAATAAACAAAAATAAAAATAAATAAACTACCAAAAAGGTTAACTGGGGTGAAGATGCAGAGAAACAGGTTCTCAGACACTCAGACTCTACTAGCTAAGACAGACCCTGAGGCTGTGTGCAGTACTGAACACTTTCTCAAAGGGGCAACCTTGGCAGAAAATGTGAAAAGCATACCAGTTCCAAAAGTAAAAAAGCATTTTTCAGTTGTTGTGTATTTTTCCAGTGCTTTTGTATATGTAAGCATTTGCCCAAATAACTCTGTGTATCTACTCTTATGTATCATTTCTTTTTTTTTTTCATTTAATAATATGCCGGATGATCTTTCCGATCTCATCAGACATTTTTATTACATACATTTTAATAGCTGTGAGTGCAGAACCTAGTTGATATCCTCAGCTATTGAAAGGTATGTTATAAAAGATATCAGTAGGCGAGGTTCTGTATTCCATGTTAGAGCATCTTATTAAATCTGACAATTCTAAATTCAGACCCATGGTCATTGTAGAACAATTTTAACACTTACCCCTGTCTTGCCCATCTCATAACTAAAATCACATACATGATTATGTCCTCTTGAGGGTATGGACATATTTCAAAAAGTTCATGAAAAAAACTGAAATGAGATATGTTTATTTTGGTGCAAAAATTAGAATTAGATTCTTCACAACACACATTTTTCAGGAATGGTTTGAAGCACCTTCATATCTTTAAATTCTACTTTATATTGTTTCAATGTACTAATTTTCCCATATTACATTTATAAAGTGTTTAAAGATATTATTAGTACATGGTGATTGGACAAGCTGGTAAATCTAACGCTAGCAACACTGACACCCCATACCAGGGAGCCAGTTCAAGTCTCAGATGCTTCACTTCAGAGCCAGTGCCATGCTACATGCCTGGAAAAACAGTCAGAGATGGCCCTACTAACTGGGTCCTGCCCATCCATGTGGGAGACCTGGATGAAGTTCCTGGCTCCTGGCTTCAGCCTGGCCCAGATCAGGCAGTTGCGGCCATTTGGGAAGTGAATCTACAGATGTAAGCGCTTTCTCTCTCTCTCTCTCTCTCTCTCTCTCTGAGTGTGTGTATGTGTGTGTGTATGCCAGTCAAACAAATCAATCTTAAAAAAAATATGTACATCTGCACTGAGATTCCCATCTAAATTAGGTTGGGTGCAACAAATTTGCAAGATTGTGTCAAAGCAAGGTGTTAAGTAAAATCTGAATTTAAAAAAAAAACAACAATAAGAGTAATAATAATAACTGTGAATATAGTCTCATGTTCCTTTGTTTTGAAACTCTGGGGTCAGATGTAATTTTTTTATTTAATACCCACAATTTTTCCAAATTTTAGAAAGATGATGCTTTATGTAATGAAACTTCTGGAAGGCTCTGAAGATGCAGGTCTTACTCAGTCACCCTGTGCTTTGTGCAGTGTAGCCATGAACAGCCACAGTGACTGGGTGACTAAAGCCTATCAAAAGCCTCACATCGACACAGAGAGGATTTTTCCTGAAGGAAGTTGTGCAAACTCCCTTCAGCCTTCCAGTACCTCTGGGCTTCTGAAATGCTGACTGGGTACTGCAGATGTCTGTGCTGCTACCTGGAACCACATGATCTGTGACCTGGACTCTTGTGGATGCACACTTAGGTTATTTGGGGTTTTTTTGTAGTTAAAACTATAATTTCAATGAACATTCTTGAAAATACATCTTGGGAAAATTAAGAATTTATCCCTGGGATGCGTTTCCAGAAGTAGAATTACTGTGTCAGTTGATATGAGATCTTTAATGTTGGTCAATATTACCACATTCCCCTCCAAAGAAGTCTCACCAATTTGTGTCTCTGACTAGCATTATCTGAAAGTATCTATTTCTCAATACAACTCTATTAGTTGCTAAGGCTCCATAATGAAATACTACAAATGGTAATGGTACCTTTAACAACAGAATCATATTTTCGCACAATTCTGGAAAGTAGAATTCCAACATCAGGGGATCACCTGGGCTGATTCTTTGTGGGTTCGTGGAGAGACTCTGTTCCTGGCCTCTCTCCCAATTCCTTGGGTGTAGACAGGCATCTTCTTCGTGTCTTCACATGTCTTTTCTCTGCGTATGTCTGTCTCTGTGCCCAGATCTCCCCTTTATTTAAATGACACAGTCCTATTGGAGGAGCATCCACCCGGTGACCTCATTTTACCTTGGTCTTCTGCCAGGACCTTATTTCCAAATAAGATCACACTGACAGGTACTGGGAATTTAGGCTTCACCATGTTTTGAAGGGGACTCAAGTCAACCCATAACATCTTCAGACACTATTACTAAGCTTTTCCAATGTCATGGGTAAAAATGGACATCACACAATTTTCATTTATATCACTTTAATTAAATTGGATTTTAAAATTTTAAATTCTTTCAACTTTTTATTTTGAGGTGAATATTGACTCACAGGGAGCTGCAAAAATAGTATCAAAAAATCTTTCACCCAACCTCCTCCAAAAATGGCATCTTATGTAACTAAGGTACAATATCAAAACCAGGAAATTGACATTAATATCATGTCGGTAAATAGACAACATATCTGATTTAGTTTTTGCCATCAGGTTTTGTTCACTGCCCTGTGTATATAGTGGAAATGAGTGCTCTTTCTCTGTGTTGTTGTGAACACTTGCGAAGACAACTGTGCAGGCACAATGAGGGGATGGAAACAAAGAAAACTCCCTCCTGGAACCCTTCACAGACCCAGCCACCACCTTCCCCATCCTAGTTCCCCAACATCTACATTTCTAGTAGATATTCCAAGGACATAACATATATAATGGCATCATCCAGTGTGTAAATTTGAGAGATTGGGTCTCACCACTCTCATCACTCAGCACAATGAATAACCTTATGCCGTGTAACACAGTTGTGCGTAATATAAATGTTGCATGCATTAATCTTTGTTTCTTTTTCATTGCTAATATTCCATTGAATTATTTTATATCATCAGTCATTTGTGTCTATTTTTGTGTGAACTGCCTATTCATGCTTGTGTTTATAAAAAATAATTTTTTGTTTTTGCTACTGTCTTTACTTTGCTTTATCATTACTTTTATCATTTAGAATTTTCCTTATCATATCTAACTTAAAATTTTTTAAAAAATATTTATTTTTATTTATTTGAAATACAGAGTTAGAGAGAGAGATGGAGACAGAGAGAGAGTCTTCCATCCTCTGGTTCACTCCTCAGATGGCCACAATGGCTGGAGCTGGGCTGATCCGAAGCCAGGAGCCAGAAGCTTCTTCCAGGTTTCCCACTTGGTTACAGAGGCTCAAGCTCTTGAGCCATCCTCTACTGCTTTCCCAGGCCATAGCAGAGAGCTGGATTGGAAGTGGAGCAGCTGGGACTAGAACTGGCACCCATATAGCAAGCTGACACTTCACGCCAGGGCTTTAACCAGCTGTGCCACAGTGCCGGCCTCCTAACTTATCAATCTTTATCAATCATTTATCTTACAGGCCTTTGCTTTCACAGTAAGGACTCTCACCAAAAAGTTAAAATGGTAAAATCTTGAATTTGTCTAAGCTTAATGTCTGTGTGTTTAAGGAAAGAGGTAGGGATCCAGATATGCTATAGGTCTTCAATATGTATTTCTTGAGGCCACAGCTGTGCAACGTTCGGTCTAATATCTGTGGTTGTTGGCTTGCACATCCAGTACACCAGCATGGGAGGGATGTGAGTTGTGAGCTTTGGCTTAATTCTGAAATCAAACTCACTCAGATGCTAAGACATTACCTGCTGGTTCCTAGGATACTTGTTCAGCATACCAGATCTAGGAGCAGCATAGGAATTTGTGCAGGTGCTACACCTTGGAAAAGTACAAAATGCATCAACATGCAAAATACAAGGTATAAACTTTCAAGATGATTCCCAAGGCCACTACACCTAAGTCTATCACCTCACGCTTCAGTTGTGTTTTTTTATTTATTTTTTTTTTCAAAAAGTTCTTTCTAACTGTGTGATTAGAAGTACAGTTAGGATAGGGTACAGGGTGAGTTCACCATAGAGCTCTCTTGTAATGGGAGAGTAAGCTGTCTGTGGCCAGGGCTGTACACCTACCTGCAGATACAGCAAGTTGCCCTGTCACAACACTCATTCAAGGCCTGTCCTGTAGCATCCCTAACACCAGGAGTTTCCCTGCAATCACAAATACAGTAATAGATTAGGCTCTAGCCCTCATTTGGTATAGATGACCGGCTGTTGATTTTCCTCTGTGTTGTTTTCCCATTAGCTATATAGCCTTTTCGTGCCCAGGAAATGTTCCTAGAGGGAACTTGCCAGCACACACCAATAGTTAGGGTAGGAACAAAGAAGGAGCTGAAAATCAGCCACCATGCAGAGAATGGCTGTGTGTCTTCCACAGACGATCTCTGAAGACCCCAGAGGACTCATGGGCCTCTGAGTTGAAAGACACCATATGTTGCCTGTGTGACCATCACCCAATGGGCGCATTTCCCCTGTACCATCTGTACCAGTGGAGACTGAACGCATCGATGGGGCTTTGAAGTTAAATAGTCCGAGCTGTTCTTCCCTGCTCCACAGCTTAATAGCTGTGTGACCTTGAGAGCATTACTGAAGTTTGCTGCCATAAAATGAAGATAATAAAAGCATGTGCCTCAAAGCTTCCTTGAGCATGTTGGACAACCTGAGCAACAACTTTGGCCCGATGCCAGGCACCCAGCAGTGCACATTCATGCCATCTTTCTCACCTCCAGCGTGAGACTCTCCCTCTCTCCAGACACCCTCCTAATGGCTAAAGGGGTAACCCGCTGCAGAGGTGTTTGGATTCACTTTCATCTGTTAGGAAGTCAACAGCACTGCATTAATATCTTTAAAGGTCAATTCACTTTGCTTCTTTCCTTAACTATTAACTGAAGCTGCTGTGGCAAAAAATCTCAGAGCCTGCCCTGGGCAACACTGAGAGATAAAATGGACAATCTAAAAAGCTCTTTCCTAATAAACTGCTAATGGGTGATAATGCAGCTACCTGCCCGTATAGCATATGTGTCACTATAGAAAGTGGTCGCAATGCCTGATCCTGAGAGAATGACCAACACTGGGATTCCCGGGACCAAGACCAAAGGAGGCCATCGGGGAGACAATGGCAGCGTTCTAACGGGGTTTTCTCTTGCCCTGATCATTACATTATACACTGAGTAATGAGCATTGTGTTAGGGGACATGTGTTTTTGCTTGCCCAGATCCCGTTTTCAATTTGGAGGGACTAGAACCCCTCTTTTCCACTACACAATGACCCTTCCAACCTATGAGACCATGAAGCTCAGGGGGCCTCCTCCAGGCAGTCAAAATCCCCTTGACAGAGATTTAACCAGAGGGGAGCACATGACCCAAGTAGATCCTTTACCACACAGCCCTCCATACATGGGAAGAGGATGGGTGTCAAGCACATGACCCAAGTAGAACCTTTACCACACAGCCCTCCATACATGGGAAGAGGATGGGTGTCTCATTCTGATTATGCACACCAAGGACCAGGTAAGTCAGGAGATCTTCTTTGTTAGCACCTGTAGAGCAAAGCAGAGGTGAGAAATGATAATAGATGACAGAGGGATTTCTGATGAAATATTTTGGGCTTCTAGAAACATTATGTTTCTAGAAACAATGTTCTAGAAACATTGTTTATGAGATTTTAAGGGGACTTTTATTACAAGCAACTAAAAGTGTTATAATTAATACAATGGAAACATTTTTGAGGAGTATCAAATTGTAAAAATCCATTACCACTGATTTCTAGAGTAACAACTTAGGTTATGAGGATTGTAAGCCAACAGCGTAAAAAGATGAAACAGAAGAGAGGACAGTGTGGTTACGACATTGCTTGTGAAACAACATCCCATGTTGGTGTGACTAAGTTTGAGCGACAGTTCTACTTCCAGTTCCAGCTTCTTTTTAAAAATTTTTTTTTAAATTTATTTGACAGGTAGAGTTAGTGAGAGAGAGACAGAGAGAAAGGTCTTCCTTCCATTGGTTCACTCCCCAAATAGGGAGTAGTAAGCCAGCGCTGTGCCTATCCGAAACCAGGAGCCAGGTGCTTCTCTGGTCTCCCATGTGGGTGCAGGGACCCAAGCACCTGGGCCGTTCTCCACTGCACTCCCAGGCCGCATCTGAGAGCTGGACTGGAAGAGGAGCAACCGGGACTAGAACCCAGTGCCAATATGGGATGCTGGCACCACAGGCGGAGGATTAACCAAGTGAGCCACAGGCCTGCCCCAAGTTCTAGTTTCTTAATAATATGTTCTCTGGGAGGCAGTAGGTGATATCTTAAGAACTGGGATCTAGATTGAGTTGTGGCCTCCTGGCTTGGACCTGGCCCAGCCCTGATTCTGCAGGCACTTGGGGAATGGATCAGTGGATGGGAGATCTCTGCCAGTCTCAATCTCTCTCTCTCTCTCTCTCTCTCTCTCTCTCTGTGTGTGTGTGTGTGTGTGTGTGTATTTCAAGTGACATAATAAATTCTGAACAGCTTATTATATATCCTTGTTATTTATCCCCAGTATGTATATACATACCCTCTGATGGTTCTGTTTGCTGGATTATAACAACAACAACTCTCTGAATCAAGGGCCTCAGTTGCTATATTAGTCATTCCTAAAATGCTCACCCAGTTCCATGTTCCTCTTGTTCCACAGGTCTCCATTATCAGTTCTTCACTTTTCATTTTGTTTACCTCAAATGTAAGAGCTTAAATTCTGGACTCTCAGAGGTTTGATTTTACCAATTCATTGACATTGGGTCAAACCTGTCAAATCTTCCATTTTTCCTAAACAAAATAATGTTAAATATAATGGGAGTTATCTCATAGTATTGACATAATATTTATGTGAGCTAATGAATTTTAAAGTTTCTGGCCTACAGTAGATTCAAAATGACTATTAGTTACTGTGGCTGTTATGATATTGTCACTTCTGCATGCAGCAAATAAACTGCATGTGATACTATGTAGATAAATTCTTGTTGAACTAATAAAAAATATTACCTTAACCTTGAAAAATTCCTCAATATCTACCCTTCCCCATGGTGTGTGAAAAATCCCTGGATTTCTAGAGGGATGGCAATAGTGATTCAGACAATGAATCAGACATATGGTTTTCAAGGTTGTCTCTGCCATTTTTTAAAGATATATTTATTTATTTGAAAGTCAGAGTTACAGAGAGAGAGACAGACAGACAGAAATCGTCCATCTGATGGTCACTCTCCAAATGGCCACAATGTCCAGGACTGGGTCAGACTGAAGCCAGGAGCTGGGAGGTTCTTCTGGGCCTCTTTCATGGGTGCAGGGACCCAAAGACGCAGGTCATTCTCTACTGTTCTCCCAGGAACATTAGCAGGAAGATAGATCAGAAATGGAGCTGCAGGGACTCAAACTGGTGCCCATATGGGATGCCGGCACCACAGGTGGAGGCTTTACTCACTATACCACAGTGTCTGCCCTGGCTCTGCCCCTGTTTATGTATGTTGGTTAAGTAAACCACTTGCCCTGTGGAAGCTTCAGTATTCTCACCTATACTTGGTGATGCAGGATATGCTCTTAGGCCTGTCGGGAGGATTAAGTGAGACAATGCAACAAGTTGGTTGAATAAGATGACATCCTCTTCCTCACTCCCATCAGTGGCTAAAGTCCGCACAGTGCTTGCTATATCAATAAATGTATAAATAGGTGTTTTTATTCTTTTAAAAATAGTTTGTCAGGTGACTGGGGTTATGGGGTAGAGGGTTAAGCTGCTGACTGAGATGCCAGCATCCCATATGTACACTGGTTCCAGATCTGGCTGCTACACTTCCTATCCATCTCCTTGCTAATCCCCTGAGAAAGCAGTAGAAGATGGCTCAAGAGCTTGGGCCCCTGTATCCACATGAGAGACCTGGAAGAAGCTCCTGGTTCCTGGCTTAAGCCGGGCATAGCCCCAGCCATTGCAGCCATTTGGGGATAGAAGATCTATCTGTCTCTCTCTGTCTTTGTCTCTGTCTCTGTCTCTCTGTAACTCCTCCTTTCTTTCTTTTTAACTTTTATTTAATGAATATAAATTTCCAAAGTACAGCTTATGGATTACAATGGCTTCCCCCCCCATAACTTCCCTCCCACCCACAACCCTCCCCTCCCCCTCTCCCTCTCCCCTTCCATTCACATCAAGATTCATTTTCAATTCTCTTTATATACAGAAGATCAGTTTAGTATATATTAAGTAAAGATTTCAACAGTTTGCACCCACACAGAAACACAAAATGAAAAATACTGTTGGAGTACTAGTTATAGCATTAAATCACAATGTACAGCACATTAAGGACAGAGATCCTACATGAGGAGTAAGTGCACAGTGACTCCTTTTGTTGACTTAATGAATTGACACTCTTGTTTATGGTGTCAGTAATCACCCTAGGCTCTAGTCATGAGTTGCCAAGGCTATGGAAGCCTTTTGTCTGTAACTCCTCCTTTCAATGCAAGAAAAAATAATTCTTAACAAATAACAGCAAAAATAAATTTTCAGAGGTAGGCATTTAGCCTGGTAGTAAAGACACAAGTTAACAGACCCCTGACCCACAATGGCATGTTTGGGATCAAATCCCATCCTTAGTTCCTGAATTGAGCTTCTTGCTCATATGGATCTTGGTAGGCAGCAATAATGGTGCAAGTAATTGGGTTCTTGCCACCAGTGTGGGAGACTTGGATTGAATTCTTGGCTCATAGATTGGAAATTATGGGTATTTGTGGCGTGAACTAATAGATGGGACTCTCTCTCTCTCTTTGTATGTGTGTGTGTGTGTGTGTGTCTGTCTGTCTCTCTGAATCTCAAATAAAAATTTAAAAAGATTGAATGGTCAGGGTTTTTTTGTTCATACATAGCAAGTAGAAGCAAAACAAAACAAAGAAAATTGCTAAGAAAAGCTCATCTTGTCTACGAGCATCGTTATGTTCCTAATGCTGAAATAATGTCTCTTGGTTTACATGCAACAGAGAACAGAGCAGCAGAACTGCTGCCAGCAGGCACTGAAAAGACCAAACGCTTTCCATGGTTGCTTAAAGACACTCACTATCCACTTCTCACTGAAGGACTTTCAGGAAAGCTTCCACATCCCTACTTTGTTCCTTTCCAACTATACAAGACACATCTGAGCTTAAGTCATCTTAAATCTTAGTGACAACCTCCTCCCCACTCTGAGAGCTTCCTTTCTGCTTAGTTACCCATAGAATCACCTATGCCCAATATCCCTGTTGCATCAATAACATAACAAGGTCAGGATGAATGGAGTCATCCAGTCAAGCACAAGTCAGAATAACCTGTTTTCCTCTGTCAAACAAGGAAAAATACTCAATGTAGCCCACAGTCAATTAAGCATGCAACTCCTGTGGAAATCCCATTTAGGTAGCCAGGCAACTGGAAGATGTTAGAGAAACATGGCTCATACTATCCTCAATAGGTTGGACCACATACTTAATTTTCAAAAGAGCTGCTACTAAACAATGAAGATGATTGTACTTGTGAAATAAAACTTGCCCCTAGCAACGTACTTCCATTAATAAAATATACTTTTTTTAAAAAAAAATTCATATCTAAAGTGGCATTAAAAGCAGATTTTACCCACAAGAGAGCAGTCCCTAAGTTCCTTGTAACCAAGGCTTAGCACGTTTTCTAGCTCAGTGAATAGGCAGCAATGGTAGTGATGACGTCAAGAAAAGTATTCATTTGTTTCTACTAAGAATCCAAGGTTCTAGAGATAAAGCTGATGAAGGCAGGCCAATTATTTCAGTGAATGTCTAACTCAAGGTGGCCTAAATAGGTGACATGGATAATCTGTATTAAATGAGAACATAATATTGGAAAATTTACATCAATGCATTTCAAATTTTGAAATTTCACATTTACTTGTGGAAGTGTGTCATGATGTAATGATAGGACTTTGAAGTAGTAACTAAGACCATGAGTTCTTTTTTTTAAGATTTATTTTTAAGATTTAAGTTTTTTTAAGATTTATTTATTTGAAAGGCAGAGTTACAGAGAGCAGAAGCAGAGAGAGAGAGACAGAGAGAGAGAGAGAGAGAGAGAGAGAGAGAGAGGTCTTCCATCCACTGGTTCACTCCCTAGGTGGCTGTAATGGCCAGAGGTGCTCCAATCTGAAGCCAGGAGTCAGGAGCTTCTTCTGGGTCTCCCATGTAGGTACAGGGACCCAAGCATTTGGGCTATCTTCTATTGCTTCCCCAGGCCATAGCAGAGAGCTAGATTGGAAGTGGAGCAGCCAGGTCTCAAATTGGTGCCAATATGGGATGCCGGCACTGGATGCAGCAGCTTTACCCGCTACACCACAGTACCGGCCCCAGACCAGGAGTTCTAAAATCAATATTGCTTGGGTTTGAAAGCCTGCTCCACCACTTTCTAGTTGTGTACTTTTAAAAATCTCCTTATGGCACGGTTTCTCATTTTATAAAGTAAAAATTATAATAGTATGTCTTCTTAGTGATGTGAATATAAAAGATATATGAAGTATCAAGCCCAGTATCTAGCCCTTAGTAAGGGCTCAATAAGTGTTAATCAGTGATGTTTTGAATGAAGGATTTAATATCGAGCACATGACTGTTGTAGAAAACTCGGTTATTCTGCATGCATTCTTGAGAGGAGATGAAGCAACCATGCACTCAAATGATGTTAACAGATTGCAAACTTCACAGTGCAGCCTCAGTGCTCCCACGGCAATAGATTCTAAGGACATTATCAAATATAAGAAAATTTTACATGCTCTCCATTTATGAACTCGTTATTCACGTTAATTGAGAGGAGTCTCTGTGTTCCTCACAGTTTCATTCTTAGTGAAAATAATTAGAACAATGAAAACTATGGACATTTTTTTAACTTTTATTTTGTTGTTGTTCTTATCATAGATAGTGAGATATGTTAAATGCAAGTTTTAGAAGAACTCCATGTATTCATTAGTGGCTGAGTCCTAAGTAGCCTTGAAAAGCCTTTCTCTGTGCTCACTTGCCTTATACATCTTCCTGTTGTCACCTCCTTGTTGGGCATGTCTGCATTAACATAAAATGATCAGTTTCTATTAACTCAACCCAAGCTAAACTTCAAAGCTCATTACTATGTGTAAGGTTTGATTTCACTTTCATTTAGCATTAATAGTCTAATTTGTAGGCACTCTAACTGAGCAACATTTTAAATGACCATTTTGCTTGTGATGTGCCAGTCCTTCCATTTTCAGTTGTCTGCCAACATCAGTTAGCATCAGTTACCTTATTTGCACCATGAAAGATGTGTGTAATAGCCCGTCTCTGCCATGGCCCAGTCCTGGCAATACACTTCTAGAAACCAATGTTAAAGGATATTTTAATGCCCTCTCAGCCCAACTCTTGGGCTCCCAAGAGCAGTAGATAATAGGGTTGTGACTGACCTTGAAAATGACTGGATTTTGTAAGACTGTTGCCAACAAATTCATTCATTTTTGAGACGACAACCCTGATGTTTATCTGGAAAACACAGGAGATGTGTGGCTTGATGATTGTATCAAAGCCAGGCAATGGGGATGCATAATTCCTATCCCCAGGGATTTGGGGAAAGATAGGCAGAGACAGAATTCCATACAGTGCATCTTTCAGCTTCACTCATTATTCTTGTCTCTCTGGATGGAAGAACTCCCAGATTCAATGTCTGCCATCAGTCTTTATTTTTCAAAAAGGTAGAAGTAAGAGCATAAGAGCAACTAAATGTTGTTAGGACATAAATGGTTTCCAAAACATTCAGTTTTGGGTTTGAAGCTGGGCGCTGTCATTTTTATAGCTAGGATGTATGAACAGGACCTCTTTGCCATGGACTTTAATTGAACATTTTTGAAACAGGACATAATGTCAAAAAACAAAAATAAAAGCAAAACCAAACACAAATGAAGTGTCTTGTAAGTCCTTGGCCAAGCATTCTGGTTCTGAGTTTGTTACAGCAGTTACTTGGCATCACTTTTCTCTCAAATCCTTCCCTCTCATCAAAAGAGACACAAAACAAAACAAAACAAAACAAAACATGAGAGATCTGGATAAAGAACTCCTAGGGACTTGAAGCAAACACCTGTCTTGAATCCTTTCCATCCTCTCTGCCACCTCTCAGCTACTGAGTCCCACTTCTTCTGAGTTGGCAGCGTGATTCACTTGTTCTTTTGTATTCCATTTACAAGGGACCTTATTCTTGTTCCCATCTATCCCTGGAACAAAGTCCTTTATTTCTATTCCCTTAACAATCGCACATCTGCTTTCAGGGTAGCGAAACACAAAACTGATAACTTCAACTTGCTGAATTTAATGAATGATGAAGCACAGAATTTATCTAAGCCTATGAATGACACTGCAGGAAGCCAGAATTTTACAGGAAAAAAAAAAAAAGATGGTGTTGTAGAATGTGTGGAGGGCACTCTGGTCATGCAGGGTGCCATGCTGATTACCACTCTCCTGCTACTTGGGGGACGGGGATGGCTGCGTACAGTAATCCTATAAAAGTGCTGGTGGGCTAGGCTTTTCACAAGCTCTTTGCCTGACAAGCAGACGCTGAGAAAATGAGTGGGAACCGGACTCTATTGCAGGCATTTGTAATCTTATGAATTCAGCATCAGGGATGGATTAAGAGCTTGCTGCAGAGGATCAGATTCTGAGCAGAGTTACTGCTGCCCGATGAGACACACACCGTGTGCTTTAGGTAGGAGATGCAGAACAGGGAACAGAGTCCCTACTCCTGGCATCACAGAGCCCTCTCCAAGAAATATCTCAGCCAGTGGGTACTTGACTCTACCTCTTAGGAAATGAATTCAGAGGGGAGTGGAAAATGAACGAAAACAAGAAAAGCACCAATCTGCAGATTGCCAGGGGGATCTCTCAGCTCCCTATTCCTGGGAGCTCCTCTCTCCTGAGCAAGAGAGCAGGAGACATTGGTGTCTGGGAGAGCTTGATGGAGGAGTCCTAGAATCCCTTCTTTTCTTGCTGTTTTACAAAACTGTTTTCAATCACACATGGATGCCTTTTCTTTTTGTCCTTTCATATCTAGTTCACTTTCCCATTAAGCAACCTCAAAAATTGGACATTGTCAGTAGTCCCCAGTAGTCCCAGCAAATTTTACATACACTAAAAACCTTCCAGGCACCTCTCATAACTGGGAAAGGGGCTAGCCTAGCTTAATCAACAAGTAGATCTAAACATTTTCTACTTCTTTTTCCCTCTACAGAGATGCCAAAATCTTCTCTTGACTTGGAGACAATGGTTTTTCTGTGCAGAAAAGAGAGGGGCTTTCATACTCTCTGTCATTTTCCTTGGCAAGACATTGTTTGGCATCAAGGAATTAAGGCAGACTCAGTCAAAGCTTTCAGTGATGTTCTGTGAAACACAAACCAAGCTAATGGAAAAAATTCCCACCACAGCATAACAGAATCTTCCAGTCATCCAGGGATTTAACTCCTCTTACTGCCTTGCAAGCAGAGCTGTGTGGAACAGCTTAAAAAAGGGATTTCTGTTAGCAAAAGTGTTGGCATTTCTAAGTTAATGTCAAGAGATTGGGTGATTTTATTCAGAATTCTAAGAACCAGAGGCAAGGATCACAGGCAAGAAATTCTGTCTCTCTCTCCCTCTCTCTCCCTTTCTCTCTCTCTCCTCTTTCTTTCTCACCCTGTCATTCTCTTTCTTCCCTTCACCCTATGAGGGAAAATAATTAAAAGGTCACCATTTAGAATGTGCAAAGTGTGTAGGAGATCATCACACCCAATTTCTCTTTTTAACTTCTTGCATTAATATAGTACATTGGTTACAATTGAAAAGCATGCACAGGTATCTTCAAATAGTTTATGTAAAACAAGTTCATGGAAACAAAATTAATTTATTGAAATTCATGTATAGTTTTTGTTTTATAATACACACGTTTCATGATGATTTAGAGACCTCATATAAATATACTATTATTTACTAAGTCTGTAATTTACATTAAGGCTCACTCTTCATGTAGTACATTCCATGGGGTTTTGACAAACGTTGAACATTAAGTATGCACCATTACAGTATTATGCAAAGTAGTCTTACTGCCCTAAAGATCTTCTGTGCTCTGTGCACATATCCCCCTCCCCCAATCCCTGGCAACCACAGGTCTTATTTTACCCTCATTTTACATTTTTCAGGATGTCATTGAGGTGGGATAATATAAAAATAGGCTTTTGGATCAGATCATCAGCTTCTTTCACTTAGTTATACGGTTCCTCCCGCCATTTCATACCTTGGTAGCTTCTTTCTTTTTCATTTCCCACTGTGTTTACAAGTTTTACAAGTCACCTGCTGAAGGGCACTTTGGTTGCTTCCACATTTGTTTTGGCAATTACAGAAGCAGATGTTGGCAACATTCATGTGCAGATTTTGCACGGACATAAGATTTTGAATGAGCTTATTTGAGAAAACACCAAGGAGTGTGATTGCTAGCTCCTATGGTGAGAGTCTATTTAGTTTGGTAAGAAATGGCCAAGCTTCTGGAAACATAGCTGTACCATTTTGCTTTCCCACCAGTGATGCAGGAAGGTTCCTGCTGCTTTACATCCTCTGCGGCATATGGTTGCTTCAGTGTTCTAGATTAGACATCCTGCTGAGTGCGTTTTAGTATCTCCTTGTTGACTTTTTTTTTTTTTTGCAATTCATTTGCAGTTCCTGAATTACATTTACTGTTGATCATCTATTCGTAAGTATTTTGCTATCTATATACTACTTTGGTGAGGTATTATCTAGGTTTTTTTTTTTTGCCTATTTTAAATTGTGCTGTTTGCTTTTGTATTGTTTTGAGCTTGAAGCATTCTTTGTGTATTTTGGATATTAATCCTTTATTAGATAGTGTTTTGTAAAGATTTTTCTCTTGGTCTGTGAATTGTCTTTTCATTCTGTTAACAATGTCTTTGGAAGTGCAGAAATTTTTAATTCTAATAGAGTTGAAATTATCTTTTCTTTCTTTCATGAATCTTGCATTTCATGTTCTATATAAAGTCTTTGCCAAGTCTATTGTCACCTAAATTCTCTATATTTTAAGAATTTTACAATTATTTTTTAAAACAAGTTTATAGTCAGAGATAGACGTGATGGGGCGGAAACACTCATGCAATGGTTCATTCCTCAAATGCACACAGTGACTGGGGCAGGGCAGAGCTGTGCTGACTTTGGGAGCCAGGATTCAATCCAGATCTTCAGTCTGAGTGTCAGGAATCCAATTACTGGAGGCTTCACCATTGTCTTCCAAGGTCTGCATTAACAGAAACCTGCAGTCAGGAATCAAAGCCAGGTACTCTGATGTGTGACACAGGTATCTTAACTGCTAGGCTAAACACTCACCTTAGTTTTTCATTATGTCAATGAGCCACCTTAGCTTTGAAAGAGGTGTAAAGTCTCCATTTAGATTATTTTGTGTGTGTGTATGTAGGTTTCCAGTTGTTGCTAATGCAATTGTTAAAAAGATTCTCCTTTGCCAAAGATCAATTGATAATATTTACATGGATCTATTTCTGGACTCTCTATTCTGTTTCATTGATCTATTTGTCTGTTCTTTCACAGGTATCACACTGTCTTGATCACTGTAGTTTATAGTACATTTTTGTTTTGATGTCAGTCCTCTTTCTTTGATATTTTTCCACAATATGTTGACTTTTCTGGGTCTTTTCCCTCTCCACATAAATGTTAGAATCAGTTTGTAGATATCCATAAAGTGACCTACTGAAATTTTGATTGGAATTTCATTGAATATATAGGTTATTGGCAAAAACTAGTATCTTGACAATATTGGGGTTTCTATCCATGAACATGGAATATTTCTCTGTATACTTAGAACATCATTGATTTCTTTCATCAGTTTTATAACTGCACTTGTATAAATTTGCACATTATTGTGAGTATTTCACTTCATTGATGCTAGCTTAAGTGGTATTGCATTTCCAATTTCAAATTCCAGTTTTTTATTGTTGGTGTGGAATTCTGTATATTAACATTTTAAAAGATTTATTTCTGTATTTTAAAGGAACAGTTAGAGAGAGAGAGAGAGAGAGAGAGAATTTTCATCTGCTAGTTCACTTTCCAAATGGCAGCAACATCCAGGGGTTGGCCATTCTGAAGCCAGGAGCCAGAAGCTTCTTCTGGGTCTCCCACACGGATGCAGGGACCTAAGCACTTGGGTCATTTTCCACTGATTTACCAAGCCATAGCAGAGAGCTGGATCAGAAATGGAATAGCCAGGATTAGAACAAGTATGGGATGCCAGCACTACAGGTAGCAGCTTTACATGCTAAGCCACAGTGCCAGCCCATTTTAACAACAACAAAGAAACAAGTTTTCTGTGCTGTATATTATAGTTTACATGTCATTTTCAGTTATGTGATATTCTTACATTTCCCTTGTCCCCTCCTCTGCCCCTCACACTGAAATATATCTTATTATCCTGAGTTGCTGTACATCTGCCAAGCTTAAAATATCTACTTTGTAAAACCAACATACGGTGTAACTTTGGGCACAAGAATGCAGCAATAGACCAGAGATTTATGTTCTATGAGCTTAGCTGTACAATGATGAATATCAGCACTTACTTTAGCAGGTTTGCCAACTGATAAAGCCAATGTTGTAGTGGTGATGCTAAATAAATGTGTGTGTGCCTGTGGTCGTGGTAGGGGCAGGGGCAGGGTAAGTCCCGAGTGGATGGATTGCTTTCCACTTTGCGTCTATATTACTTATTTGAAATAGGTTTTTGACATGCTTTTGGAGTACCTCCCATTAAAAAAGCATGCTAAAAATAGGTCAGCTAACAGATCTAACAGCAAGACATGGAAAGCCACAGTTCCTGGGGCTCACAAGAGCCAACTGTGTTTTCTCTTCCAGTCACAGTAAAGCAGCCCGTTGATCAGGTTTGGCCCTTGGTAAGATTCAGATAAGGTCAGAAGATATGTGTAGGCACAGGCACACCAAGACCCACCCTCCCCTTTGGGTATGAGCACTCTCAGTGCTTTTCTCGTAGAGAGCCATCAGGGGATCATGCTTTTCCTGAGGTTTCTCTGGCAAAATTCCCTCTTGGATGAAGAAAGTTAACTTTACTCAGTGCCATAGTCTGAACAAGTAAGTCGGTACAATCAAGCTGACAGGGTATCTTTTTCAATTGTTCATCCCACTGAGTGAAGCTTAAATATAAAGTCATATCTTGTGGCATACTGTGTATGAAATTTTGGAGTTATTATTGAGTGACTATTTAGTGTTATTGGAATGTCTTGTAGTTCCTCCAATCCCTTCATAGAATGGACAGCTACTCTATCCATCCAACCATAAGACAAGCCCTGCCACTTAGCTTTTGTCATAGAATAAAATGACTTCATTCATAGGCAAGTTGCAGAATAGTGTTCTTTGAAGGAAATTAAATCCAGGTGCCATTTTTTGAGGTAAATACAGTATATGGGATATTCCTGAGAGAACTGACACCATTCCAGAATGGCTGCATTATCACAAAACATTATTGCTGAAGCTCTGGAGGGAAGACAATTTCTCTTTCATCCCTTTCAAAGACCACAGCTGAACAATTACCTCAGGTGCTTAAATACACTACCTTTTGCCAATAATTAGAAACAAGCTTTTCAAAAAAGCAGAATGGCACAACTATTAAGCTTGAATATGGAAGGAAGGGGGTGCAAACATCACATAAGATGCACATTATACATTTGTGTAATGTAAAATGATCACCTTAGCTAACAAATACTGCAATAATAATAGAATATTAAAAGCAGCACAATGCAAAGAACAGTATGTAATGCATTCAGTACTATCATCTAAGACAATTTGAAAGTATATATGGCTATCTAGATATCCTAGGAAGCTGAGTTTCAAGATAAAAGGTGATTCTGAAACATCAATTAATATTATTACCATCATTTGTGATCATTAATAACAATATTTGCATACATTTCATTGCCCGATGCTTTTGGACACAAAATCTGTATGACTGTATGCCATTTGTCACATTTACATCTACTTCTTCATGACCTGGTTCACTGCCTTTGTCCATATCAAGAGGGTAATAATTGGGGTCAGTACTTTGGTACAGCAGGTAAAGCCTCCACCTGCAGTGCCGGCATCCCATATGGGCACTGGTTCTAGTTCCAGCTGCTCCACTTCTGATCCAGCTCTCTGTTATGGTCTGGGAAAGCAGTAGAAGATGGCCCAAGTCCTTGGGCCCCTGCACCCATGTGGCTCCTGGCTTCAGATTGGCACAGCTCTGGCTGTTGCAGCTAATTGGGGAGTGAACCAGTGGATGGAACACCTCTCTCTCTCTCCCTCTCTGCCTCTCCTTCTCTCTTTGTGTAACTCTGACTTTGAAATAAATAAATATTTTTAAAAAGAGAATAATAATAATTATTTTATGGTATATGAAAACAAGAGACTTTAGTTCACATCAAAATGTAACCAACATCACACAATAATTAACATATAATAATACATCGAAATGACTGCTTTCTACTGTTTTATTTTATTCACTGAAGGGAAGAAGGAAGGTAGTGATCACCACATGTTCTACAAGCACCCATAAGGACAAGACCATAGACAAGAAGTGGCAATGGTGTTAGTGCCATGGCACTCAAACCATCTTGGGCACTTCTAGGAATATGTCATCATCTTAGAATATTTCCTTCTCCAAATAACAAACTGAACAAAGAATAGAAACATCTTCTAAGATTGCCTCCTGCCTCCTAGGCCAACTCCAGAGTTCTTTCTACCATGTGGACAGTTGTCCACACAAAGAATTTGAATTTTCTCAGGCTCCTTAATAACACTAGTAAATAACCACCTATGCAGCTCATTTTATCCATATGGTCAGAAGTACTCCATGTTCTACCTATTAGGTACCCTGTGGACATCTGGGCAGCTGGTAACTGCAGGGAAGGTAGACACAAGAGTTAAGTCCAAGTTGAGAGCCGAGTGTTCTTTTAGCAACTGCAGCCTACCTGTACCAAAGCCTCAACTCCTAGCTTCATTAATTTTCTGTTAAGTCAAGAACAAGAGAGTGTTACCATCTTTTCTGAAGTGATGGATAGATGGGCTCCCAAGGTTTTCATCCTTACTTTCAAGTATACTGGCAAGAGACAATGTTTTGGGGACAGGAATGTCCCATCCAGAATATGCAGTCCCTGGAGTTACAGAATTTTAGTACTCTCCCACGAGACTGGTGGCCTCACAAATGGCACACACACACACACACACACACCAGTCCCATGATGATTTAACCCAGGAGGACTCTAAGGAACACAAGCACACAAGCCTGTCTTTGGTGCCCTTGCACCACATGTAGTTAAGTGAGGGCTGCTGCTGACTCTTCTGAATTGCACCTGATCTCTAGAAAGACATGAGAGCCGAGGTTTCTCCTAATCCCCCATGGCCAAAGAAATGGGGGAAATGTCTGCCAAGTGTTTTCAAAGCAGTGTTCTGAGCAAATAGTATGTTTTGGTCACACCTGTTATAATATTTCAAAGACTTATTTCTATTGAACTGAAAGGCAAAATGAGAGAGAGAAAGAGAGAGAGGAGAGAGAGAGAGAAAGGGAGAGAGAGAGAGAGAGACCTTTCATCTACTGATTCATTCCACAGACAACTACATGGACCCAGGCTAAATCAGGCTGAAGCTAGAAGCCCAGAACTCCATCCAGGACTCCCACTTGGGTGGCAGGGTCCCAAGTACTTGGAGCATCATCTGTTGCTTTTCCAAATATATTAGCAGAAAGAGACCTTGATGAGAAGCAAAGTAGCTGGGACTGAAACAGGTTTTCCATTATGGAATGCCGATGTCACAGGAGGCAGCTTAACCCACAGTGCCACAATGCCAGCTCCATGGGCACAGTTGGTAAAAGCAAAGAAGTATGGAAATATCCGTCCAGACCGGCTTCCCATCTCCTCCACAGGGAATCCAGACTCAGACATGGTGTCACACTGCTACTGTCCCCTTGCAGTGCCCCTTTCTTATTGCCTGATAAGAGAGTAGTATTTGTTTTGAGACACTTCTTGGATATTAAATATTTTCTGTTTGAGGAGACCTGTTCATTTGAGAGAGGAACAGTTTGCCTAACTCTGAGAACTTTTGGAAAGCACCTTTGTAGTACAAACAGCTTTGCAATTTTAAGGAGTTCCATTCCCCTAACCAAGTCACCTGATCAATCAACTCCCTTGGAAGGCAGACTTAAGGGACCAAGTTTTTTTGAAAATGAATGTTTATATAGGATGGGAGAAAGGTGCTTGAGCAGAGTTTCAGCTCAGATGACTTGGTTTTAAAAGAAAATGTGGCTGAAGGGTTTAGTCTCAGAAATGACATGGGGCAATATGATACGGAATAACAGAGACTCACTTGATTCCCTGGGCTTCCCTTTGAGAGAGGTCCTAGTTTTCCAAGACGAAGGCAAACTACTAAACTCTAAATTTGATCTGCTTTTTCTTCTCTTTGGCAGGTGCGGTTTCCATGTATGATGGGCCTCAATTTGGATTGGCACCGAGACAAAAGAGTAATGGCTTGGCAAACATTAATCAATCATTTCTACACTTGCCCTTGATATTTCTGAAGAATTCAGCTGCCAGTGTTCTGATTATGTCTCCATGGGAGCTCTCTGAGGCAGTGGAAGATGGTATTAATAGCCAATGATTTTAAGCGCATAGTAAATTATACTGCGCTAAGCCCTTTGGGTGAGCTATCTAATCTTCTCCACAATGTTGCAAAATACATACAGTGGAAAAAGTGAAACTGAGCCAGATTATGTAATATTCCAAAGGTCACCATGTGTAATTAGCGATTGCTGTCTCAGACACCGTTGGCTGGGTGGCTCCCCTGGTCTTGGCTGGACTTCCTAGAGTGTATGGACTGATTGGCTCTCAGGTGGCCTTGGCTGCAAGATGTGGTTACTCCCTGATGCATACAGCCCTTCTCATGTCAACAAGTCTAGAGCCATGCATAAGAAGGAGGATAGTGAGGAGCAAACTGCCTTTTGAGTCTACACTTAGAGCTGGACCATCAACATGCTGTCATGTGCTGTGGCCAAAGCAAGTCACAAATCCAGGACAGAATCAAAGAATGCAAACAGATTTTGCCCTTCATAGGAGCCTATGCAAAATTATAGATTATTATGGAAAATAACTTCAGAAAGAGGAGAAGTTATGATACTGTGTAGACTCACATTCTACTACTTCCTGGTTTTTACATTTAATATTCCATTGTATTTATTTTATCACATATCTGTCCATCTATTTATATTTTCTCATCAACAATCACTTTTTTAATAGAAATATATCTTGAAGTAAGTTTCAGATACACATACCCCTCCCTACACATTTCTAAAGACCAATATTTGCCCTTGATTCTTTTTATTACTTTGAAGTAAGATTTATTAATGAAATGCACAATTTATACATGTACCATTTGATGAGTTTCAACAAATGTGTGAGTTACACGACTAGCAACCTATAAAGATACAAAATCACGAGTCACCCCAGAAATCCCTCTTCCCACTAAATGCCTGACTTTTCAACCAAAGAAACAAGTGCTACTCTGATTTATCACTAAAGATTTGTTTTATCTATTATCACAATAAGCACAAAATGTGCACTTTTCAGAAAAGGTTCTTTCACCCATGTTTTCTCCAGACTAACCCATAATGCTCTGTGTACCAGAAATTTTCTCATTTTTATTGCTAAGTCGTATTCCATTTTGTGACTATTCCTAGTCTCTGCATTACTCTATGGAATGAAATATATAGTTATTTATTGTTTCTACTTTGGGGTATTTATGAATAAAGCTACTCTGCAATTCTTATTCAAGTGTTTTTGTAGACAAATGTATTTATTTCACTTCCTAGGAGTAGAATTGTGGTTTTAGAGTTGACATATGTTCACATGTCTTTTAGAGATTTATTGAGGTATAAGTTATGTGTAGCAAACTGCACATATTTAAAGTGTAACATCTGGAGCTGGCGCTGTGGCAGAGTGGGTAAAGCTGCCATTGCAGCCATCTGGGGAGTGAACCACCCAATGGAAGATCTCTCCCTCTCTTCCTATGCCTCTCTGTAACTCTGCCTTTCAAATAAATACATATCTCTCTAATAAATAAATAACGTGTAGCATTTGATGAGTTGGTGCCTTGCAAACAACACAGATTCATTTCTTGCAGTTCCAAGATTAGAATGAGGCAAACTCTGGCTCTGCTGAGGGCTACTTCCTGGTTCCTACAGAGTTCCTGCTGTGTCTGAACATGCCACAAGGGGTGAGGAAATGCTCTGGGATTTTTTTTTTTTTTAATTAAAGTCTATAACCCATTCGTGAGGAATCTGCCTCCATGTTATATCCACTTCCCAAAGCCCCATGGCCAGATACCACCGCAGTGGAGATTAAGGCTTCAAGATACGAATTGGGGGGCAGGAGGGCCACATCCCTTTGTGGCACTGGGCTTATGATTTGCATCAAATGTGGAAAAATGACTGTCCTTTCTTGGAGTACTTTTTTTCCTCCACAACTTGCTCTGTGTGACTCCAATTACACATATGTTAAATAGCTTGGAGATGTCCTGTAGTGCACTCAGACTCTTTTTCAAGTCTTTTTGTATTCTATTTCTTTCTGAATAATTTATATTCTTGCATCTTTGAGTTAACCAATTTTAAAACCATGTCTAATTTACCAGAAATCTGTTCTTGTGTATTTTCTATTCTAGATGTCCAATCTGAGTGTTCCTAACTTCTAATATATCTCCCATTCACATGCTCCCTCTATCTTCTGTTCTTGAACATAAAAAGTCTATTTATAATACCTGTTTGATGTTTTTATCATATGTCACTTCAAGTGGTAGACTTTTCTCCTTATTTTGGGACTTTTTTTCTGCTTTATTGCCTCCCCAGTCAGTTTTTTAATTGAACACTAGACAGTTAAGAATTGTGCATTATTGAAAATTTGACTGTTTTTTCTTTAGTTTCTTGAATTATTGCATTAATTTTAAATCTTATCCTGAGCTGCAATATAGTTATTTATAAATAGTTTGATCCTTTATGAGGCTTTTTTAAAATTATTATTTATATATTTTTGAAAATATTTCTTCTTCAGTTTGTGACATGCCATTTTATGTTCTCAATAGGTCTTACGATAATATGGAGTTTGCCAACTTTTTTTCTTAAATGTTTGCTGTTTTCTCAGTCCTAGCTAAGAAAAAATTCCTTCCCTCTTTGTCATAAATAAATTCTTGTGGATTTTCTTCTAAAGTCTTCCTAACAACCTCTAATAATTATTATAAAAGATGAGTAGGAAGTAAAAACTTGTTTTTTCTCATAGAAATTTACCATCATGTAAAACAGACTTTCTATTTTCCTCGGGTTGTTTTTGCATAGGGACTGAAAATCGAATAACCACATTTTTTTTCTATTTCTGAATTTCAAATGTGGTCCCATTAATTTATTCATTAGTTTGTACATTGTCTCAACACTCTTTCACATTAAATCCTGAATACAGCTAGTATAAGGACTCCCACTTTGTTCCTCTTAACCAGGAATGCATATGCTGGATACGGTAGGTAAACTCTTTGCACATTTCCATAGACTATAAAAACAGTTTATCAAGTTCTTTAAGTACCTGGTTGAATTCAGATCACATAGAATTAACTCAACAGATCAATTGAAACAGAATTTATAACTTAACCATGTGGATTCCTCTAAGTCATGAAAATGATATACTTCTTCATTTATTTAGGTCTTCTTTAATTTCCCCCACTAATGTTCTCTTTTATTCTAATTTCTCTGAGCAATAATTTCTTTTCTTTAAATGTCTTTTGTAAAATATATTCCAAAATATAATCTGATGTCTACATTATTGTAATTGAGATTTTAAAAGTTGTGTTTCCAGTTGTTGGATTCTAGAATATATGTTGTTTTCTTTTTTGTCTCTCCTCTTTTCTACTCAACAAGATCACTGGCACACAATTCTCCATTTTCTTTCTGACTTCAGAAGTGCAAAGCTCTGCTGATTTATCTCCCCTCAGTCCCCACCTACCAATTAGAACCCCTCACCTGGGCAAAGCCAGGAAGGTCACCACATGACCCTTCTCACAATGAAGAAGCTATCCCACAAGAACTGTAGCCATAAAACATGAGCTCATCTCTCAGTTCCGTTGGTTCATTTATTCCTGAATGTGTAGATCGAAATATAGATGACAGATGCAATTTTATCAGTGTTCTGTTAATTTTAGTAGAAGAATTAGTCTGCTGAAAGCTAGTATTGTGAAAACAAGAGCCGATCTAGAGATGATACTTACATGATAGGATAGAAAGGATAGGAAGGGCTAAAAAGTGCTTTCTACCCTTCACGTAATTTTTATACATCTATGGTCTATAAAACATAGCTGCTCATTGCTTCTAGATTGATTTTCCATGAAGGCCCTTTGTTCTTAAAAAAATATCAATTATAACAAGCAAAAATAAAAGCAAGCACTAATGTTTAGTGGTTGGTTACTGTGCTCCAGGTACTCTTTAAGTGTCTCTCATGTATCAATTTATTTAATCCTCAGGACAAGCATTTGAAGTAATAACATTGCTATTCCCATTTACCTTATTGGAAAACTAAGATGCTCAAAATGTAAGGAACTGCATGTACTTGTGGTGGAATTGAAAATTCCAGCTTCAGTGTTTGCTTTACTGAGATAATCTGTGCCCCACCCCTAGTCCCAACACTATGCTCACTTGTCTAAAATCTATATATTTTGCAATAACTGTTTGCAGTCTATTTGGAACAGATACAGTCCTCCCTCTATTGTGTCATTTTCCCATTACATCTCATCTCCAGCTCTTTCTTTTCCCACCCATTTTTTTTTTAAGATTTATTTATTTATTTGAAAGTCAGAGTTACACACAGAAAGAAGCAGAGGCAGAGAGACAGCAATATCTTCCATCTGTGGTTCACTCCCCAGCTGGTTGCAAAGGCCAGGAGCTTCTTCCAGCTCTCCCACGTGTGTGCAGGCATTCAAGGACTTGGGTCATCCTCTACTGCTTTCCCAGGCCATAGCAGAGAGCTGGATAGAAGTGGAGCAGCCAGGACTCGAACCAGCGCCCAGATAGGATGTTGGCACTGCAGGTGGCGGCTTTACCCACTATGTCACAGCACCAGCCCCCATCCATCCATTTTTGTTCTAATTTATGTCCTAGTAGGCATCCTGCCTCTCCAGAGATCCCATGTAACTCCCTTCTGTTTTCTATGTGAGTACTTGGGATAAAGCCTTTCTGAGAGCAGGAACTTGATAAATACTCAAGGAAATAAGGAAGAAATATTAGTTTTTATATTATGATCGCCATGCTAAATGTTATGTTTCCATCAACTTTATCTCACATGTTTAAATATAGTTCAATATTTCTGAATGGGAATTCCTTTCTGGCATTCTTTTGGAAATGTTATAAGCTTTTCCTAATCCCAAATCCTGTGAAAAATTGAATAAATAAGAAAGACAGGACAAAGTGCTATAATTATCATATGAGAATTAAAGTTTAACAGGCAGCATAGTGACATTCAAGAGTATCCATCAACAGGTCAAAGACAAGATCCAGAAAAGCTGATGAGAAGCCAAAGGTGAATATCAACATTCCCGGGAACCTAGACAGACACACGTAGGCAACAAGCCATCACATTCTATTAGACTAGCTTAGTGCCATTGCCATAGTAGTTGTATTTTTCTGGCTCTGTGTGCCGCTACTGACTAGCCATTCTTGCAAATGCATCAATGAATTTGAATTCACAAAATACTTTATACAGCTCCTGTGAGTGATGTTCCAAGAAATTGCCAAAATTTAAAGAAAGAAAAAAAAAAAATCCTGCTATTAACCTTGCTAGCTATCGGCTACAGTTCCTAGTCAATATTTCCACAAAGGAAATGCAGAAATAGAAAATGATGATGTTGTGAAATATTGTGACATGAAATCACAAGCTAATGTAAAATATGAATCAGAGGAAGCAAAGGTGACTGTAACAAGAACAAAAAAATACTTGTCAGAATGAAACACAAAGTGTGTGCGTGATATAGCATGTGCCTTCAAAACATGAAGATGTGAATGTGGCCAACTCAATGATGAAGTAATTTTCTACTTCTTGAAAACCAGGGTACTTCAAAAATTTCCTGGAAAATGAAATTACATATAAATTTTATTTGGGTGTAAAAAATCATGAAATGCGGCCGGCGCCGCGGCTCACTAGGCTAATCTTCCGCCTGCGGCGCCAGCACACCAGGTTCTAGACCCGGTCGGGGCGCCGGATTCTGTCCCAGTTGCCCCTCTTCCAGGCCGGCTCTCTGCTATGGCCCGGGAGTGCAGTGGAGGATGGCCCAAGTGCTTGGGCCCTGCACCCCATGGGAGACCAGGAGAAGCACCTGGCTCCTGCCTTCGGATCAGCGCAATGCGCCGGCTGTAGTGCGCCAGCCGCAGAGGCCATTAGAGGGTGAACCAACAGAAAAAGGGAGACCTTTCTCTCTGTCTCTCTCTCTCACTGTCCACTCTGCCTGTCCAAAAAAAAAAAAAAAAAAATCATGAAATGCATTCATGCTGCTTTCAAAATTTACTAAAATTACATATTATGAAAAAGCTATATATGGATTTTAGAAATTATTTTGCACCAATGTGAACTTACTGTTAATGCTGTTTTCCACAAACTTTTTGAAGTATTCCTCTATTTTTGCAATAAAAAAAATCAAGATGATTGAGTAGCATACTTGATCCCTTGAGTTCTTAAAACTTTTAAGAATAATATTTTTGGTGGCCGGTGCTGTGGCACAGTGGGTTAATGCCCTGGCCTGAAGCACGGGTATGGGCGCTGGTTCGAGTCCCGACTGCTCCACTTCCAATCCAGCTCTCTGCGATGGCCTGGGAAAGCAGTGGAAAATGGCCCAAGTGCTTGGGTCCCTGCACCCACATGGGAGGCTCAGAAGAAGCTCCTAGCTCCTGGCTCCTGGCTTCTGATTGGCGCAGCTCCAGCTGTTGCAGCCAATGGGGAGTGAACCAGCGGATGGAAGACCTCTCTCTCTCCCTCTGCCTCTCCTCTCTCTTTGTAACTCCGACTTTCAAATAAACAAATAAATCTTTTAAAAATGTTGGTATTATTTTTACTTTTTTCAGGTTTTCCTTGGTTTTAATGTTCCCTACTTTTACCGTTTTTATTGTAAGTTAACAGGTAGAGAAATTTTGTCTTTGACGTGACAAAATACAGTTGTTAGTAAAAATACACTTATTATACCCATTTACATAAACACACACATATATGAAAAGTTTTCAATAAGCTCATGGAAAACATGTATTACAAGAAAAGCAGGCATAGGTTTCAAAAGCTTTTCTACCTATTTTTAATTCCATTTCCATAAAATGTTTTAAGTACGCTGTATGTGTGTATACATTTCTATATGTATGTGTGTGTTGATAGTTTATAAAACACCCCAAAACCTTTAATGAAATCCTATCACAAGAATATGATGTACTATTTGGTATCATGATCATTCATTATTTTAAAATCACAGACTGTTATGAATAATATATAATAATTTAAATATGAAAAATGTTTAAGAATTTCTGGGAATTTTAAATCTTTTTCTTGAGTCTCCAAGTTTAATATGAGATATTCAGAAGCACTAAGTGTAATGATTGAACCTGCTGCTTACCTTTTAAAATTATTTAATTATAGGTTTCTCTGAAAAACAGTCTACCATTTCTCAAATTGTGAGCCCTGAGCTGTGGATGCAGCCAATGACAGAAGCAATAATTTTCCTTTGCTGGGTGTTTGTTTTGAGATCAATTTCAACTGTGGGATCTCAGCAGTCCATAATGTTTGATGGGACTCTACAGTCACTGAAGCCTGCCGTCTCCAAAGACATGATTCCAGAATGCTTGATGGCAATTTAAACTACTGGATAGTACCAGGAGACACTTATTTAATTACACAATGATTGCATCCTGGCTTGGAAATATATGGAAGTAAATTTGTTTCATTATTTCATGGAAAATTCTGCCTGTGTATTTGCTTACTTATATTGGGTATTTACTGGATTATTATCCTGGGGCATATCAGGAATTACTGGGTTGTAGTCTTTTTTTAATCATACGTACATATTCATAAACAAAATATAATTTTTGAACATGACAAAAGTGATATGACATAGTATGAGTTTGTGGGTTTAGGTGATAGCTTCCATATTTATTATTTTGTATTAAAGAATGCCTCTTCTGTGAAAATTTATTTTTTTAAGATTTACTTATATATTTGAAAGGCAAAGTTAGAGTAAGACAGGGAGAGAAAGACAGAGAGAGAGAGAGAAAGACAGAGAGAGGGAGAAGAGATCTTCCATCCAGAGACTGATTCCCTAAATGGCCACAAGGCCAAGGCTGGGCTGGGCAGAAGCCAGGAACCAGGAGCTTCTTCTGGGTCTCCCACACACGTGGCAGAGATCCAAGCACCTGGGCCATCTTCCACTGCTTTCCCAGGTGCATTAGCAGGGAGCTGGAATAGATGTGGAACAGGCAGAATATGAACCAGTGCCCCTATGGGATGCCAACATTGCAGAAGGAGGCTTAACTCACTGTTAAGGAGACTTAACCCACTGTACCTAAACTTTTCAGGCTGTGAAAGTTTACTTTATATCTAGAGGTAATAATCTGTCAGAGAATCTACATGTTTGAAGTAAACTTGTTCACAGCTAATGTTCATGGGGCACTGCAGAGTCTTAACAAAGAACCTACAAGACAAAGAGAGGGAACAGAAGGTCTGTTCAGAGGAGGAGAGGAACCTTGCAACACTGGACCCTCAGTCAAGGAAGGACTATACTCCAGGAAAGACAACTTCAAACATCCAGGGAAGGTAAGGACAGAGAGGTAACTATTGGGTGAGTCAAATGGTAAGTGGGTTATTTGGAGATAAAACCTCACTGAACAGATGGAAGAAGAGAAATGACACCAAAAGTTGATGGGTGAAAAAATGGAGATAAAGAAGTCTATGTGATGTGAATTTGAGTCATGAAGAGAAGGGGACAGAAGATTTCTATGAGAATGGAGAGGTTCCCAGCAATCTATGTCTCAGTGTTCTTATCTTTAGAAGGGATGTTGATACACTCTCCACAGGCTTAGCATGGGAATTAAGTAAGACCCTCTCTTTATAATTTTTTCCACTAGCATTCATGTTGTAAGCACTTCATAAGCACTAAGTATTGTTATGTTAATTTTCACAATTTGGAATTTTTTAAGAGTTATTTATTTATTTGAAAGTCAGAGTTACACAGAGAGGAGAGGCAGAGAGAGAGAGAGGTCTTCCATCCACTGGTTCACTCTCCAAATGGCCACAACGGCCAGAGCTGTGCCAATCCAAAGCCAGGAGCTTCTTCTGGGTCTCCTACGCAGGTGCAGGGGCCCAAGCACTTGGGCCATCTTCTGCTGCTTTCCCAGGCAGACAGCATCTAGGACATGACCAGTGCCAGTAGGTATGTCAGCCCTGCGGGTGGATGACAGCGCCAGCCCTACAATATGGGATGTTAAAGTACTGTTTCATTAGGTTTTAAGTTATTTCTGTTTCTTTAATAACTATTTGTTACTATGTTTTGCTCTTTGTATTTCTACTTTGAATTGAATTCATAACATTGGGCTGTTTTTTCCTTTTGAGTTATTTTTCCATTTACTTGTACATACTCGGTGATTATTTTCCATAAACAAACTGCTTATATCCTCCTTTGCCTGTTGGGCTTTTACATTTTTTCCAACTTCATCGCTTCCTGTAATTTCTTAAAATAAAATGGAATTTTAGTTCCAAATAATCATTATTGTGCATTAGGCCTCTAAGTACTTGGAAATAATTTCCTAGCAACAGCTGTGGATTCTGTATTCCTTTTCTCTACCAAACATTTATGTGATTTGTGTACAAGTGATGAGAATTTCATTAGTCAGCTCTTCACTCTATTGGCCTTTTCAATCTATGGGTAGAATTACTGCCTCTACACAATGAACCTCTCTCTTAAAAAAAAAAAAAAAGGTTTATTTAGTTATTTGAAAGTTGGAGTTCCAGTAAGAGAGGGAGAGACAAAGGAAGAGCTCTTCCATCCTCTGATTCATTCCTCAAATGGCCGCATTGGCTGGGGCTGGGCCAGTGAAAGTCGGGAGCTGAGAACTCCTTCTGAGTCTCCCACATGTGTATGAGGGACACAAGCACTTGGGTCATCCCCTGCTGCTTTTCCAGGCCATTGACCTGGAGCTTAATCAGGCACCAAGGACTCCAACTGGTGTTCATAAGGAATATGGCAGTAGTTTACACTGCTGCATGATGGAACTTGTCCCTCTCTTTAAAAAAAAAAAAGACTTAGATAATTTTATTCTTTGCATATTTTCCTGCCTTTAAATGCCTGTAAGAATGTTGCAACTGAGACTGGCATTGTGGCATACATAGCAGGTAAAGCCTCTGCCTATGACTCTGGCACCCCACATGGGCAGTGATTTGAGTTCCAGCTGCTCCATTTCCAATCCAGCTCCCTGCTAGTGCACCTGTGAAAGCAACAGAGGACAAACTAAGTGCTTGGAGCCCTACACCCATGTGGGAGTCCCTGAATAAGCTCCTGGCTCCTAGCTTGGGCATGTCCCAGCTCTGGTCATTGGGGTCATTTGGGGAGTGAACCAGTGGATAGGATGGAAAATCTCTCTCTCTCTCTCTCTCTCTCTCTCTCTTCCCCTCTCTCTCCCCCTCTCCCTCTCCCTCTCCCTCTCCCTCACCCTCTCCCTCTCACTCTCACTCTCCCTCTCTCTCTCACTCTAACTCCTCTTTTCAAATAAATAATGAAATCTTTTTAAAAAATGAATTGGAAATTTTAGACTTACATTCCAGGTTTCAGTGTTCCCTCTTAACAAGAGCCAACATTTTCTTCCTCTGCAAACATTTCTGACTTACAAATGACATTCTCACCAAGTTTCTGAGGACTGTACTACTATATTTTTCTACAGCAATACTTTAGAAATGCAAGAACTGTTCAAATCTTTTTTTCTATTAACTTCTTCCTTTCCATCTGTTATATTCCTTGACCTCTTCTTTCACCCTGTGTCTACTCTTCCTCACTCTCCTCTTCCTCCACTGCTTTTTTTTTTTTAACAGATTAGATCTCAGTTATTGGTAAGAATCATTTATCTCAAAGGCTTATTTTTCCCCTCGATTAATTTTGTTGTCTTAGAGTTTGTTCTGTTGGTTGCCTTTGATGTCACCTTCTGCTTCTGTGATTCTTGTTTGTGTGCAAAAGACATCTAAGCTGAGTATGATACTACCTAAGTCTATTTTCTCATTCACACCTGTGAATATTACCTGTGGGTATTCCAGAAGTCATGGAATGAGAATGATGCTGGAATTCAAAGACAGGTTTGTCTTGTAGGTTTGGAATGTCTCCATACTTCATGTAGATACATGTTACCAAGTACTGTTCCCTAGAGCAAGTGTCAGGGCACAGCCCCTCCTTCAGAAGGCTGTACCTGTCACTTCCTCCAAGAGGCAAGCACTGGTTTGTGCGTGTACCCTGCTGGTGTCGATAATGATGGGGACATGCTCACTACTCTCTCAGAATGGCTACTGTCATAAAAAGAAGCCAGGGTACATAACGAGATTGGAGGGCTAAATGATCACCTCCATTGGGACGAGCTGTGTTGGGCCTTTGGGGAATTCAGCTGTCAAACCCAAGCTAATATAAACATACAAACCTGGTGACAGCTCAAGCAAGAGTATGTGTGCAGAGGGAGCAACCAGAAGTGCTCAGCACGGGAGACATAGATGATGATCCCCACGAAAAATTGGCAAACAAAAAATAAAACCTTAAACAGAAGAGAAAGTGGTGAATCCCATGCTTTCTTAAGATGAAGGAATCAGGATACATGTGGGAAGCAAGGTGGAAAGAGAGAAATAATTATAATAAAATTAAATGGAACGTAGAGCATCAAGCCAGAGAGAATGTAAGTGCCACTAATGACAGCTCTAGGTATGTGATGGAAAACAAAACATGAAATTACAATTTATGAATACAGGTATTTGCCTCTCCCTCTCCAAGATCGAGATAGTTTGTTTATTTTTGGTTGTAGGTGTTCTTAAAGAATCTGTTTCTCCTACATACTGACATCAGTTTGATCTTCTCATGTGCAGGAGAAGCACCATAGAATGAAAGCCTCCTATGTATTAATTGTTCCCTAAGGCATATAAACATCACAGTAGGGGAATCTACACACTCTGAGTAGGTAGTAAATAATACATATAAATAAAAGTTATCAAGCTACCTGCATCATTGATCAAAATAAGTGTGAATGAGGTTAGAAATGTTTCCAGTTCCTGTTGTGAACATGCATAACTTATTCATTTTACTACTGAACTGATCTTGCAAAAAAGGTTTAGGGTAAAATCAGAATTCAGAAAAGTGAGTAAAAGATGGATACAAAGGTACTTCAAAAATTTCATGGAAAATGGAATTAAAGTATAAATTTATTTTGGTCCAAAAATTTTGAAATCCATGCTTCAGTTTTTCATAACAGGCATTTTCCTTGAACTTTTTGAAGAGACCTCATCCATGTATAATATAAAAACTAAGAAAAGGTATTAGGGGGCACTGTAGTGCAATAGATCAATCCATGGCACGCAGTGCTATCATCCCATGTGGGCACTGGTTTGAGTCCCAGCTGCTCCTCTTCCAAGCCAGCTTTCTGCTATGTCCTGGGAAAACAGTGGAAGATGGCCCAATTGCTTGGGTCCCTGCACCTGTTTGGGAGACCTGGAAGAAGTTCCTGGTTCTTGGCTTCAGATCGGCCCAGCCCCAGCCATTGCAGCCATTTGGGGAAGCTGATGGAAGACCTTTCTCTCTGTCTCTCCCTCTCTCTCACTGTCTGTAACTTTACCTCACAAATAAATAATAAAAATCTTTTTAAAAAAATAAAATATATTGAAGTCAGAGAACGAAGTGAAAGGAAATTGAAATCAAGATAATTGTTGGAGAAGACATATGATGTGGAAGACATAAGAAAATCTGATCTATGGATTATTTTGCTTGAACATTGAGTACACTTTTGTGTCATAGTACATTTGGTTTTCTCTGAAATCTCTCTCTTCCTCTCTCTTCAGCTCATGGTTTCTGTATCTCAAAAAAAAAAAAAAAAAAAAAAAAAAAAAAAAAAAAAAAAAAAACCTACCACAATTGGAAAGCAAAAAAATGAATAATGTTCTCTTCTTTATTCATGGAGTATCCTCAGTCATCTAATTCAATTCTATACAATTTGAACTCTTGGCTTGGCAGGTTTACTTCAATGCATGACAATATCCAGATAAAGGCTGAAAGTTTACTGATGCAGCAAGCAACATGTTTTTCTCCTACCTTTTGTTTTTCATACAAATCTCTGTGGTGCTTCCATTTGGCTATTCTGCTGGCTGTTTTCCTAGGTGTCTCCCCGTACACACACACCTCCATCCAGGTCAAAGGCCACCATGGATGGCCTTGACCAGCAGTTAGCAAAGCTGTGAAGGGCTGACTCGGGCTCCGCCTTTTCCTTCCTTCCACCATAACTGCTTCCCAAGGATTTTGCATGAGCCAGAACGAAATTCTCACCCAAACCAAACCAGTGCTCACTGGCAGTTTACCTGGTCATGGGTTAAGGTAAGGATTCTTCCAGGAGATTCTTCAAAGTGCACAGTTTTAAATGAGTAGACACTCACATTTATGACAGGCACTCAGGGATATTTTGTGGCTGGATCTTGCCAAAAGATCTTTTAACCTCAGCTGATAATACAGCCAAGCATAGCATTTATCCTTTTAAAAGATAAACACCCAAATCTTTGTTTTCTTGACGGTCCAGAACCAACAAATTGGCCTTGAAACTTAAAACTGAGCCCAATGAAAATATTTCTAGGAAAAATTCAACTTACCTTCTATGTCTTGTTGAATTTGTCTAATTTTACTTACATCTAGGGTAAACTCAGATGGATTTTCATCCCCTATTGAATATTTTTTAAAGATTTATTTATTTATTTATTTATTTATTTCTAAAGATGTATTTATTTATTTGAAAGTCAGAGCTACATGGAGAGAGGAGAGGCAGAGAGAAAGAGAGAGTTATCTTCCATCCGAAAGTTCACTCCCCAGTTGGCCGCAATGGCCGGAACTGCACTGATCTGAAGTCAGAAGCCAAGAGCTTCTTCTGGGTCTCCCACATGGGTGCAAGAGTCCAATGACTTGGGCCTTCCTCTGCTGCTTTCCCAGGCCATAACAGAGAGCTGGATTGGAAGTAGAGCAGCCAGGTCTCAAACTGCCGTCCATATGGGATGCCAGTGCTTCAGGCCAGGGCGTTAACCCACTGCATCACAGTGCTGGCCCCTCCCTTAATGAATATTAAATGGAATTACCAAGATCCTTTATCTTATGGTTTGTGGGAAATTTTACCCTAGCTTTGGTTCTCCGATGAAGTAACATTGAATGATCTTGATAAGGTCTTCTCCACTTGTTTCCCCCGTGGATATATTTGTGTATTCCAATCAAACTCAACTTCTTTTTTTTTTTTTTTTGACAGGCAGAGTGGACAGTGAGAGAGAGAGACAGAGAGAAAGGTCTTCCTTTTTCCGTTGGTTCACCCTCCAATGGCCGCCGTGGCCGGCGCGCTGCGGCCGGCACACCGCGCTGATCCGATGGCAGGAGCCAGGTGCTTCTCCTGGTCTCCCATGGGGTGCAGAGCCCAAGTACTTGGGCCATCCTCCACTGCACTCCCTGGCCACAGCAGAGAGCTGGACTGGAAGAGGGGCAACCAGGACAGAATCCGGTGCCCTAACCGGGACTAGAACCCGGTATGCCGGTGCCGCTAGGCGGAGGATTAGCCTATTGAGCCGCGGCGCCAGCCAAACTCAACTTCTAAAACCAGTATTTCCATTTTCCCCAGTGATCCATCAGTTCCACCAGTTTTTCTTTCTTGTCACCTCTCAAAATGCTTGCCTATATTTATGATCTAAATGCCATCCCCCATTATTTATTACTTCCAATTTTGCCTTGCATTGTCACCAACAATGCACTAAAAAAGACTCTCATTAATTTCATCAACCACCTCCACATTTCCAAAGCCAACAGTCAATTTTTAGAGCCTATTCCCTTGTCCTAAAGTGTACATGACACAGCTGATGACTCTTTCCTTCAGGAAGTATTATCTTCTGTGGTCTCTACTCTCCTTTTCATCCTCCTTCTTCCCATGGTGCTTCTCATTCTCCCCGAGTTCCTCATGTTCCTCCCCTCTGTTAAATGACTCCAGATTCCCTCCCTCCTTGAAATATTCTCTCTTGTAAGATGTTTTCTCCCAATGTCATGTCTATCAATTCCATTTACATACTGACAACTACCAAATACATGTCCACAGCCTAGATCTCCCCTTAATATACATCTCCACCTGCCTGAATGCCCTCTCAATGTGTGTGTTCAATGGACAGCACTGCATTAGCATGTCCAAACTTCAGCAGCTGACTTCACAACCTACCATCACCCATAAACCCCTCAGAAATATGCCCCTTTGGTGATTTTACACATTTCAATAGGTAGATAATACTGAAAGACTCCCAATCCATACAACTGACTGGGTCCAACTGCCTTGCCTCCAGCACAACTCCAGTTGTTTTCCTGACCATTATGCTACTGTGTAGAATGCTCGCATCAGAAGAGTAGGAACACAGAGCCCTTGAAAATGTTCTCTGTTCACTTATTAAAGGCTCAAAAAGGGGCCAGTGATGTGGTACAGCTGGTTAAGCTACCACCTACAATGCTGGCATCCCATTTGTGTGCTCCACTGCTGATCCAGCTCCCTGCTACTGCTCCTTGCAAAGTACCAGAGGTAGTCCATGTGCTTGGCCCCTGCACCCATGTGGGAGACCTGGATGCAGCTCCTGTCTCCTGGCTTCAGCCTGGCCCAGTCCTAGCTGTTGTGGAGTGATGGGAGATATCTCTCTCTCTCTTTCTCTCTCTGCCTTTCAAAACAAACAAATAAATCTCATAAAACTAAGGCTCAAAAATCCTAGTACAATTTGTATAGTTATTGTTTTAATCTTAAGTCAATTTCCTCTGTCTTGTCCCCCCAGACATATGGGAGTGCTTCAGTTTATGAAAATGGAATTAAAGGATAAGTTTATTTTGTTGCAAGAAGTGTAGAAATCCATGCATACAATAGGCTTCCAGAAACTTCATGGAAAATGTACACTATGAAAATTTGCATGGGTTTTTACATTTTTGTGAGGTCCCCTCATACACACACTCACATGATCATGGCACCTTGCTCGCAACTCTCACAGTGCCCCACACCAGTGAGATCATTTTGTACAAAGGTCTATTTCTGCTGCCACAAACACTGTGTTAGGTGCTGAGAGTCACAGACAACTAAGGGAAATGTGTCTCCATCATTTACAATCATTGCTCTTTGTGTTCTTTTACTATAATTTCTATCCACTCGCCAATAGCATTCATAATAGGTTACGTCTACAGTGTCTAACTCACAGAGATATAAGTTGAAAATGGAAGGTTTGGGAATGTGTAAAGTGTTTGCTGTTTGGCTTTAGTTTTAGATCTCTTGTTCTTCATTGAAATTGAAAATTTCTCTACCAAGATTAGGCTCATCTCTAATTTTTTCTGCTATCAATTAAAAAAAAAAGATTACATATCAACCAGAATGAAAAGTTTCAGAAAACTGTCAAGTAAGAAGAGATTTTTATCATATTCTTCTTTCTGAGAAAATAGAATGCTTAATATTCTACTTTATTGCTGTAGGAGGGAAATAATCTTGCAGGGCTCAGGATTCTCATGATGGAGGAAAATCCTGATAAGTCATTCACCTTCCCAGTTATCAAAGTCACTGCAAAATGCCACCAACTGTTGAGTCTCACCCTCCTAAAGAGACAAAAATCAACACTCAGTGGGAAGCAATTCCATTTCTAGAATATCTGTAGGTGTCTTCACTTATTACCTTTCACTCAAAAATGCACAGAAGGGAGGCAATTCCAATTAGGCCTACCAGGGCAGCACTGCAGAGAAGGTTCCACAGGGTCACCCCAGTGCTTTCCTATCTTCAAGAATGATTCCACGTAAACTCTCCCCTGCAGATGAGATGAGAACATTCACTATTTTCAAGGTTTCTGAAGAACAGACTGGTCCACTTTTCCCATGACAATCAGAAGAGCACATTTGGGATTTGTCTTTATTGCTGAATGACAGAAACCTAAACAGATATACCTAAAAGATGCCCTAAGATTTACATGCACAGAAATGGCATTCCTATGAGCACTACATCCGTTGCATGCCCCAACCAAGAAATATGTTGAGTTCTATGCTTCTGATAGCCAGAATACAAACAATCCAAATATTTTGCTGTACTAAAGGCCACATCTCTAATACCAAAAACTTAATTTGGTTTGATTGGATATACAAAAGGGAAAAATATAGGAACAATGCAGATACAGTGCTCTTTTCTTTCAAGACAGTGTAATTTGTCCATGGGATCTGTTCCTTTTGCTTGGCTGATCTGTTGGTCTGTATATTAATACCAACTCACTTCTTGGACAAAAATAAGGTGAATCTAAGGTCATCTGGTACATTATCAGAACTTTGTGAACTAGAAATTGAACCATGTGTGGATGTCATAAAATCTGTTTAATAATCCCCACTTTCTACAAAACTCAGTTCACAGAGCTTTGACAGGCAAGCATTCTGTTTCTGAGGCATTTTCACAAGTAAGACAAGGCCAAAACTCAGATTGAAATGATATTTGGATATTCTTGATTAGTCACTAATTGCATCTATGGTGAAAAGTCCCACTTCTTGATCAGACTTACCCAGGTACATCTGAGCAATTGACTGGGCATCTCTTTAAACAGCTCAGCTTCTGCCTCCTTGGTCTTCATTAGTACTCCATTGAAAGGAGATTCTGGGAATTTGCTACACACTGTTATTGGTTGAATCACAGTGTGGGCAATACCTTGAAAAATTTGCTAATGAAAATAAAGCCATTGGAAGCTAATTATGTTTTTCATGTATAGGTCAGAGAATTAAATCCCATGCATAGGAGATATTTACTAGGTTTTCGATAACAAATGGATGACTAACTGCCCAATTATAGTAGAACTGGTGCTTTTTGTGTTCAAATATTAGACCTTCCCTCTCTCGGTATTCTAGTGATTAACTGTTTTGGCTGCCATTTAGGAAGAGACTTGACAGTGGGTGAGAAAGACAGGCCTTTGGTTGCACTTTATTTGAGGAATGAAACAAACCACAAGGATTTCTTCTGTGCAAAGTTCAAGCTGGCTGCTTCTGCAGAATTCGCACATGGTGAAATATGAAATGATTTTGACTGATCTGACTCCTTTAAAAATTCAGTTGCATAACACCTTTCAACATTTTAAAGGAGAGAAACATGGGTTATGATGGCTTAGCCATGACTGAGATATGACTAAGATACCTACTGTAAAGAGCATTCCAACAATGTGAGGCCCACTGATTCCTTTTCCTCCCTTCTTTGTGGGTGTGCAACTCTTGCTTAAACCAAGAATGGAAGTAGAGATGCCTCACGGCCTCTGACCCTCTTACCCACCTCAGCAGCTTGGTTATCTATCACTTTTCCTCTTCTCACCATTCACCCAATCTCCCCCTGGTTCTCCTGTTACCACTAGCATCACTTCCTAAGGCATTTTTCTATTTCTTGAACAAACTCCCATTGCTATCACTGGCTGTAGTGAAATCCTATGATTTTATACACTGCTTTAGCATGCCTTTTGAATGTAAGTTGGATTTTTTCAAACCAAAGCAGGCCACAGTCACCCTTGACAGTTTCCAGCCCCTCCGAGTCCCTCCATGCGCTCAGTACACCACCAGCTCCTGGGGACCACTTTCCTCCAGGACATAAACACACAACATATGACTGGCCGCATTGACACTCACACCTGATATGGACTGTGCAGAAGTGACACACTGAGCACTTCTCAGTCAGTTCACAGCTCAAAAAAACCCATGCTTTCTTGCTCTGAATTCACTATGTAGAACTCTCTTCAGGCAACCTGCTGGCAGATGCCCTGGTCACCATGGACTGGTGAGCTTGATTGTCCCTGTTGGCTCCTCGTTTCTCTAAGAACAGTCTGCTTCCCTCTATTCTCCAGGGCCTAGAAATAACAAATAGTCTATTATTTCATGTGTTTTGCTGAGTTGGCTTCTGTGCCTCACCTGATTGCCATGCCAGATCTAACTTCTTTGCTGGTCAAGGTTCACCTAGAGAGGGGCTGTTAGGGAGGAATATACTGGACATAGGTCAGATAAAGGCCACATGGGTGTCTACCAGTATAAGCACATTTCTTGTGAGAGGAACACACAAGCACATGTCAAATGCTGTCATGAATACTTCCACCAGGATAAAGTGATATTTTGTGAATCATATATTGTAAACATCCACTTCCAAATTCATCTAGCCCTATTAGGGCAAAGCCAGAGTTCATAGCCACTTTTGTGAGACAGACTTTGCCATTAAATTGGCCACAATCACCATGGTTGGACCTGGTCAAAGCCAGGAGCTTCATCTGGGTCTTCCACATGGGTGGCAGGGGCCCAAGTTCTTAGGCTTCCTTTGCTGCTTTTTCCAGGCTATTAAAGGAAGCTGGATCAGAAGTGGAGCATTCAAGACACAAACCAGCACCCATATGAGATGTCAGTGTCCCAAGTGGCAAATTTTCTTGCTACATCACAACAGCAGGACCTTGTTTCTATAATATTTGTCCCCAAATACAACACATATGTTCTCTTTCTTTGTAATATTCTTTTAATTTTTTATTAATGTGAAGAGACCAGATTTCATGAATGTCATAGATGCAATTCTAAGAAAATAACCATACTTCTCTCCCTTCTTCTCTTCCCTCAATCCTGCTCTTTCCTTCCTTTCTTTATTTTTTCTTTAATTTTGGTAAAAACATAATATCAATCCATTCTATGATCACAGACTTAATGGACCACTAACCATAATGATAATTCACTTGACCAATACCATAATCATTCAGCCAGTAAAAAGGAGAAAGACCACAATTCCACGAGAGTATAAACAAGGGCTAAAAGCAACAACCCATTCACACGATGTCTGTTTAATTCCTAAACGTTATTTTGAATTCTAAATTAACTGCTACATATGAGGGAAAACAAAAGATATTTGTCTAGGAACTCATTGTTTTCACAAAGCATAATGGTTTCTAGCTGCATCCATTTTGATGAAAAAGACAGGATTTCATTATTTTTATGGCTGAATAGTATTCCATTGTGTATATATACCACAATTTCTTTATCTAAATCAGTTGATGGACATCTGATTTACATATCTCAGCTACTGTGAATTGAGCTGCTATAAAAGCGGGAGTGCAAATAATCATTAATATGATTATTTATTTTACTTTGGGTAAATTTCCTCAAATGGGGTGGCCATATCGTATAGTATATCTACTTTCAGATTTCTGAGGAATCTCCATACTGTCTTCCATAATTGTTGTGCTAATTTATATTCCCATCAACAGTGGATTGAGAACTTTTTCCCCAGATTCTCACTAGAATTTGGACCCTTAACATTTTTTCATGTTTCTTTTCGCCATTTGTATTTCATCATTTGAAAAATGTCCATCTTTTTTCCCATTTCATAACAGGATTGTCTGTCTTGTTATTTTTGAGTTTCGGGAGTTCTTTAGAGATCCTGGATATTAATACTTTATCAGTTGCATAATTTGCAAATATTTTCTCCCATTCTCTCAGGTATCTCCTTACTTTGGACAGTGTTTCCTTTGCAGGCAGAATCTTCTTAGCTTGTTGTAATCCCATGTGGTTGCTTTTTAAACTTTATATCCTGTGCTGTTGGGATCTTTTCCAAGAAGTCTTTGCCTATTCCAGTGTCTCGCAGAGTTTCCCCAATGTTCTCCTCTAATAATTTAATGATATCAGGTCATAGATTTACATCATTGATCCACTTGCAGGTGATTTTGTATGAGTTGTAAGGCAGAGGTCTGGTTTCCTCCTTCTGTGTGTGGAGATCCAGATTTCCCAGCCTCATCTGTTGAAGACACTGTTCTTTCTCCAGGGATTGATTTTAGCTCATTTGTCAAAGATTAGCTGGTTGTAGATGCGTGAATTGATTTCCGGAGTTTCTATTCTGTCCCACTGTTCTGAAAGTTCATCCTTTGTGCCAGTACCAGGCAGTGTTGATTATAACTGCCCTTTAGTGTGTATTAAGTCTAATATTGTAATGCCTCTGGATTTTTTGTTATTTAAAATTTATTTAGCAATTCAGGGGCTCTTGTGTTTCCATATGAATTTTAGCATTTTTTTCTAGATGTGATAACAATGTTATTGGTATTTTAATTGGTATCACATTAAATCTGTAAATTGTTTTGGACAGTATGAACATTTTGATATTAATCCTTCCAATCCATGAGCATGGAGGATTTTTCTGGTTTGTGTTTGTCTGTGTGTCCTCCTCTGTTTCTTTCTTTAATGTTTTGTAATTTTCATTAGAGAAAGCTTTCACATCCTTGGTTAAATTTTTTCCAAACTATTTAATTTTTTAGTTATTGTGAATTATACTGATTATACAAGTTCTTTTTAGATAGAGCATTGTCTGTATACAAAGGCTGTTGATTTTTTTTTTTTTGTTGATTTTATATCTGGCAACTTTACTAACTCTTTTATGAGTTCCAATAATCTCCTAGTAGACTATCATATAATCTATAAACAGCAATAATTTGACTTCCTCCTCTCCAATTTGTGTCCCTTTTATTCTCTTGCATAATGACTCTGGTTAAACTTCCAGAACTATATTAAATAGCAATGGTGAAAGTGGACATCCTTGTCTGGTTCCATATCTCAGTGGAAATGCTTCCAGCTTTGCCCCATTCAATATGACTCTGGCTGTGTGTTTGTCATATACTGCCTTGATTTTGTTGAGAAATGTTATTTCTATATCCAATTTGCTTAAGGTGTTTTTCATGAAAGGATCTTGTATTTTATCAAAAGCTTTCTTTGCCTCTGTTGGGTTAACCATGTGGTTTTTATTCTTCAATTAGTTAATGTGATGTATCACTTTTGTTGATTTGCATATGTTGAACCATCGCTGTTTACCAGGGATAAATCTCACTTTGGGTGAATGATCTTTCTCATGTGTTGTTGGATTCTATTCACTAGTCTTTCGTTGAGGATTTTCGCATCTATGATCATTAGGGATATTAGTCTATAGTTCTCTTTCTTTGTTGTTTCTTTTTCTGATTTTGGAATTAAGGTGATGCTGGTATCATAGAATGAGATTGAGAGGATTCTCGCTCTTTCAATTGTTTCAAATAGTTTGAGAAGAATTGAAATTAGTTCTTCTTTAAATGTCTTGTAGAATTCAAAAGTGAAGTCATCTAGTTCTGGACTTTTCTCTGTTTTGAGTGTCTTTATTACTTATTTAGTTTCAATCTTTGTTATTTGTCTATTTAGGTTTTCTGTTTCAGTGACTTAATTTTGGCAAATTCTGTATGTCCAGAAATCTATTCATTTCTTTTATATTTTCCAATTTGTTGATATACAGCTGTTTGTAGTACTTCCTGATGATTCTTTTGATTTCTGTAGTATCAATTTTAATATCTTTTTTATCTCTGATTTTATTAATTTCAGTCTTCTCTCCCTCCCCTTTTTTTCCTTAGTTATCTGAGCCAATAGTGTACCAATTTTTTTTTTCAACAAACCAGCTCTTCATTTCACTAATCTATTATGTCATTTTTGGTCTTAATTTTGTTTATTTTTCTCTAATTTTAATTATTTCTCTCCTCTTTGTAATTTGCAGCTTGATTTGTTATTGTTTTTCTTGATCTTTGAGATGTATTACTACATCATTTATTTGGTGTCTTTCCAATTTCTTGATGCAGGCACGAATTGCTATAAACTTTCCTCTTAACACTTCTTTTGCAATATCCCATAAATTTTGATATGCTGTGTTGTCATCTTCATTCACTTCTAAAAACTTTTTTTATTTCCATTTTAATTTCTTCTATGATCCACTGTTCATTCAGGAGCATGTGGTTTAGTTTCTATGTGTTTGCATTTGTTTTAGAGTTTCTTAAGTTGCTTATTTCCAGTTTTTTGTGTTTTTTTTTTTTTTTTTTTTTTGACAGGCAGAGTGGACAGTGAGAGAGACAGAGAGAAAGGTCTTCCTTTACCGTTGGTTCACCCTCCAATGGCCGACCCACGGCCGGCGCGCTGATCTGAAGCCAGGAGCCAGGTGCTTCTCCTGGTCTCCCATGCAGGTGCAGGGGCCCAGGACTTGGACCATCCTCCACTGCCTTCCCAGGCCAAGCAGAGGGCTGGACTGAAAGAGGGGCAACCGGGACAGAATCCGGCACCCTGACCGGGACTAGAACCCGGGGTGCTGGTGCCACAGGCGAGGATTAGCTTATTGAGCCACAGCGCCGGCCTCCAGCTTCTTTTCATTGTGGTCAGAAACGGTACATGGTATAGTTTCAATGTTTTTTAATTTATTGAGACTTGCTTTATAGCCTAGCATAGCATCTATCCTAGAGAAAGTTACATGCACTATTGAAAAGAATATTTATTCTACATCTGTGGCTTAAAATGTTCTGTAGATATCAATTAGGTCAATTTGGTCAATAGTGAAAAACACCTCTGTTTCTTTGTTGAATTTTTGTCTTTTTGATCTGTCCAGTGAAGAAAATGGGTTGTTGAAGTTGCCCATTATTATTGTATTGGAGCCTGTGTCTTACTTTAGATCCATTAACATTTGTTTTAAACAGCCAGGCACCCTAGCTTTGGCTGCATGTACCTAAACTGTAGTCACATCTTCCTGCTGCAGTGATCCCTTAAGCATTACATAATGTCTTTCTCTCTTTGCTTTAACAGTTTTAGTGTTAATGTCTATTTTGTCTGATATTAGCATGGCTACTCTTGCTCTTTTTGCTTTCTGTTCGTGTGGAGTAAATTTTTCCATCCTTTCACTTCAGTCTATTTATAATTTTGTTGGTGAGGTTTCTAATTGGTAGCAAATAGATGGATTTTTTTAATTCAATATGTATCGTAATTAAAGAATTTAGGCCATTTACATTCAAAGTTATTATTGATAAGTTATGACCTGGCCCTGCCATTTTTCCATAAGTATTCATATTGTTTGTTTTTAATTTTCTTTTTATTTTTATTAGGAGATTTTCTGCCTCCACACTCTCATATGCTGACTATCTTTCTATGTTTCTGTGTGTAGCACATCCTTAAGCATCTGTTGTAAGGCTGATGAGTGGTGAATGATTCTTTCAATGTCTGTCTTTTATAGAAGGTCTTTACTACACCTTCATTTATAAAGCAAAGCTTTGCTGGGTACAGTATTCTGAATTGACAGTATTTTTGTTTTAGGACTTCAGCTATGTCTTTCCATTCTCTCCTAGCCTATAAGATTTCTGATCAGAAATTTGCTGTCAGTCTAATTGGATATCTTCTGAAAGTGATCTTGCATTTTGCTTGTACACATTTTAGGATCTTTTACTTGGAAAATTTGAGTTTCCAAGTGTTATGTTTTATGGTGAAAATCTTTTCTGTTCATGTCTCTCAGGTATTATATGTTCTTCCTATGCTTGGATGTTTCAATCTTTCTATAAACTAGGGAAGTTTTTGGCTGTTATTTCACTGTATGGGTGTTTTAATCCATTATCTCTTTCCACACCTTTAGAAAATCCTATGGCACATATGTTTGGCCGCTTGATAGCATCCCATAAATCTCAAACACTATTTTCAGGAGTTTTTTTTAAATTTTTTCCTCCCTGTGTGTGTGTGTGTGTGTGTGTGTGTTTGTGACTGAGATTCTTCCAGAGATTTGTCCTATAGCTCAAATATTCTTTCATGTTCCTCACCATATCTGTTGTTTAAGGCCTTCCACTGTATTTTATTTAACATACTGAATTCTTCATTTCTAGTATTTCAGTTTGATTTCTCTTCAATGTATCTCTCAGCAGAATTTTTGTTCTTACAGTGTATGGATCTCTTTAACTCACATATTTTCCTCTCTCTGTTTTTTTAGGTAATCTTATGATCATTCTTTGGAATTCCTTCTCAAGCATTTCAGCCATCTCTTTGTCTTACATTCTAATCATTAAGTGTTGTTGTGTTCCTTTTGGAGGGTCATATTGTCTTCCTTGCTCATACTTCTTGTATTTCTATGTTTACTTTCAGGCATTTGCGGAAGCATTTGTTTTTCTCCTCTGATGGCTTTTATCATTAAAATATGCCTCTGTGGTTTATTGGAGTGTCTGCTCCATCAGTGGATATCCAGAGGTATATGCTGGGTGGGGCCAAAGAGCTCTAGCCATTGTTCAAAAGTGGGGCATGAGTCCCGGGTGAAACCCAAGTTGGCCATGATAGATCTCTGTTGTCAGCAAGAGTGAAGGTATGATCTTGTTGGTTGGTGTGATCACAGCATCAGCCCTTCTCTGCCAAGATGAACCTGCCACCCAGGATGAGCCCACAGTGCCTAGGCATCTCACCCATGCAGACTTAAGAACAGCACAAAGGATCCGTGCACTCGTTAGTGGGAGCATGGACCCTGGGTCTATGGTGCCAGCCGGTGATTGCCCACACACTCAGCCACACCCTTTCACACACCCTATTGCACAGTCACAGGTCTCCCACAGTCACAGAGAGCAGGACATGCACTCTCAGTCCCACAAACCTCTGCCATCCATGGAAGAATTCTGGCATTCCCAGAGACTGCTGCCTAACCAATAGGGGTTGGTCCATGCTCCATCTTGGCAAGTCAGGCCAGGGCACATTAAAAGGGTGAGGGGGTGCTCTTCAAGGGCCCACGTGGGGGCCCTGCTCCCTCCCAACTCTCCAAACCAGATTCAAAGTTAGTGGGTCCAACAGGTTTATACCCCTGATAAAATCCTCCAGTTGCATGTGGGCTTTAGCTGCCTCTACTGACCTTGTTAAGATGGCATTTCCTGGCCGGCGCCATGGCTCAATAGGCTAATCTTCTGCCTGAGGCACCAGCACACCGGGTTCTAGTCCCAGTCAGGGTGCTGGATTCTGTCCTGGTTGCGCCTCTTCCAGTCCAGCTCTCTGCTGTGGCCCGGGAGTGCAGTGGAGGATGGCCCAAGTCCTTGGGCCCTGCACCCACACAGGAGACCAGGAGAAGCACCTGGCTCCTGGCTTTGGATCAGCGCGGTGCGCCAGCCGCAGCGGCCACTGGTGGGGTGAACCAACAGTAAAGGCAGACCTTTCTCTCTGTCTCTCTCTCTCCACTCTGCCTGTCAAAAACAAAAAACAAAGATGGCATTTCCTTCCTGCTGTTTGCCAGCTGCCTTGCTTCAAGAAAACAGCATCCATTCCTACTGGTGGTGCCCTGCTCATTCCTGTGTGATTGTACTGTCCCTGCTGCTCCACAATGTCTCCCTAACTGACCCTTGGGAATCTAGCTCCTCCCCTATTCTGTTATTTTCCTATGGTCAGAGAAGCACATCTTTTCCCTACTCAGCCATCTTATACCTCCAACATATGCTCTCCTAATACAGGATATGCCTACTTTGACATTGTTTATATTGCTGTTGGTCTCTTTGTTTCCCCCCTTTAGGTCATAATCTTTATGAGACAGGTGGGTCTTTCTACTTTTCTCATTACTTCTCTGCTGGTTTAGCATAATGCTTGGCACACATTAGGGACCTGATAAATATTTGCTGAGTGAAAACATTAGAAATAGATATGTGGTAATCTCCACCAAGCAGGTCTGAAAAGGTGATGTTAAAGCTACAAAAAAACATTGTCTCCATAGCAAGGGTTAGACACTAAAATGTATGGCTTCCAGAAATAACCTTCCCTTCAAATGCATCTATAGGAATGTTGTCATTAGAGAGCCCTTCAAACCCTATTAGCAACCCCTAGACTGATTTCTAAAGTCATTGGGAAAGGTTTATCAGCTTTGAGCCATGATCACTTAGGTATGGGTAAGCTGGATTCCCGGATACCTGGAGTTTGGGTGCTGGAAGTGTCATTCAATTTACTGCATGAGACAGAATGGGCACAAGTTATCAGTTTGTCTGAGTCTGGTGAGATGAAAAAATGTATTTCCACACAAGTTGCATAAAGTGGACCTATTGCTTACAAATGGACAGAGAGGAATGGCAGAGCCTATGGTTTATCACAAGCTTTGTCTCCCAAGGCTCAGAACCACTGCCTACGTCAGAGGGAGCCCTGTCTTCACAAGCCCTACTTGTCCCGCTGTTGAGGATTCCTGAAAAACAGCCCGTTCTGAGCTCTATACCCTGGGGAAACAGGAGTAACTGAGCTAAAACATCCATAGGCATGCTGTGTCTGACAGCAGCCTGGAACAGAGCCTATGCTGTTCCATTCCATTCTGCCCTACCTCCCTATCTCAGGATGCTACATTCTCTGTGCGCACTACATTATTCTTGGAGAACTGTGAAGAGAATTGGGGGAGAGCTGGGTTGGTCCAAGGCATTGCAGTGACCTGTCCTGCCAAAGTCAAGACATATTTGGAACTTGAGGATGTTTTCTGTTATAGAAAGTCACAAAATGATGATGAAACTGTGGCTACTCTGATGTGTGAGAACTTCATAGGCCATTTAGAGCACATTAGATAGGACTTTGGGTGAGAGCAAAATAGTGACTTATATTGGAAATCTTATAACAAAACAACCAACAAAAATTTATCAGTTCTTTCTACAAGAGTGAGAAACTTTCAATGGCATTCACCCATCTAGATTTGAACCTTGAGAGAAAAATCTACCCAAGAATTAATTCACTTATCACTGCACAGGATTTTAGGTTCTGAATTTACGTTCCCTCTGATTACAACACAGTACTGGATTGGAAAGATGAAAAAGCTCCCTAGAGAGTTACACCCTCAACTCAAAATGTGTGAGGCTCCACACATAGAGGTCAAAACTTGATAGACTTTAATGTAGAAAGAGAGAAACAAAGAAAGGCAGATAGAGCTATCTCCATCTACTAGCATATTCTCCAAAAGCTTGCAACAGTTATGCTGAGCCAAGGATGAAGCTGGGAGCCGGGACTCCATCAGAGTCTCCCATGCGGGTGGCAGGAATCCAATTACCCGGAATATCACTGCTGTCAGGGTCTGCATTAGCAGGAAACTGTAGTAAGGAGCTGGAACCAGGAATCAAACCCAAGCAGTCCAATGTGAAACACGAGTGTCTTATGCAGGATCTTAACTGTTAGGCCAAAATGCCCACCTTGTGATGAAGCTGTAAACCACTATAATCACACACACGCACACACATACAATGAAATCAGGGAATAAACCACCATGAATGAAGAAAGGACAAGAGAAGTAGAGTTAAACCTTCACTTTGCCGAACAAACAGACAGTCATTTGGAATTATGCAATACTGAATATGAGGGAGTTTCAAAAAAACTTAACGAAAAATGAAATTAAAGTCAAGCTTATTTTGGTGTAAGTCCCAGCTTCTCTGCTTCTAAGCAAGGTCCCTACTAATGAGCCTTGGAGTGAAGTGGAGGATGGCTGAAGTTTTTGGGCCCCTGCACCCCTGTGAGAAAGACCAGGTTGGAGTTCGTGGCTCTTTGGCCTGGCCCAAACCTGGCTCCTGGCTGTTGTGGCCATCTGGGGAGTGAACCAGTGGATGGAAGAATGACCCCCCTCCTTCGTCACTTTGTCTTTCAAATAGATAGATAGATAGATAGACCATTTTTAAAAATAAGGGAGACTTGAAAATAAAGGCAGAGAAAAATACCTAAACTTCAGCCCCAGAAAATCTAACAATTCCAAATAGGAACAAATACATCTAGATTCTGTACATTGAAAGAGAAAGGAAAGAGACCATTAATTTTCCCAGGCTTCTTTTCCACCTGAAGTTATGAACAATTTTTCTCAGACTTTCCAATATTATTCACCACATAACAGAGACAAACTTTAAGAATTAGAGCCCCAAATGAGAACTTTTCTTAAAATTATTAAAAAGCGATGGAAAATAAAAGTTACAGCCCAAAATGTCTTACAATTGTAACTATGGTGTTCACTGAAGTGATTACTGTAATGCGCAGTGTGTTAGAGTTACAGTTGCCATGGGAACCATAAATTTGATTTTTGGGGTTTTCTGTATACAAAATCTTAACTATAACGCCAGCTTCACATATATTTCTTTTCATTTATTAGACCTCTACTTGGGTTTAAAGGAGGCCATCTGAACTAAAGACAGAAATATCGATTGCTTTCTTCAATCTCTTTAATACTTTAACAGTATTAGAGTTAATTTTGAAAGTGTATATATAAAAATGATTTTTGATCTTACTTCAGACATAATAGATTGATCTTTTCCAACCCAGTTTACATCATCATACCTTGGACTAATAATACCCTTGCCAGTTCATCTTTTGATCTTTTCACTTTAAAAATGTTTCAAGTTGCTGCTATTCCATGTGGATAACACATGCAATGGCACTTTTTTGGTATGTTTTATTTTTTCATAATTCCTTCTACACCCTGAGATATTTGCACCTGGATTTAAGAGCGAAGCCTGTCTCACTTCTTGAAGTAGAATGTTTTAACGAACACCTGCAATGCATTGACCCCCGTCCTTTCACTCTGTGCTGTTTGACACACTGAAATCCATGCCTTAGCTGCTTTACTGAAGAGAAATTTGAAAATTTGTGAATCTAAAGTACTAGTAGACTTTACTGTATGTTATATATCTGTTTCATTATTATTATTATTATTATTATTATTACTAGAGTGAGACAGACGGAGAGAATAAGATCACTATGATAAACTCATTCTTCCCCCAAATGCCCCCTTTGGCCAGGCTGAACTGGGAGCTGAGAACTGAATCCAGACCTCTCACATGGATGGTGGAAACCTCACCACTTGAGTCATCACCACGGTCTCCTAGGGTATGCTTTTGCAGAAATTCCTAGTCAGAAGCCAGATCCAAATACTGCATCCTGGTGTTACTATGTGGAAAGTGGATATCCTAACCACTGGCTTCACCAGGAAGCAAAATGCTTAGGAGAACTCAGCTTTTTCATTAACCACAAAAAAGCCACACAATGTTCCAGGTCTATTTGGCTATTGAACCAGAGGATTGCTTTTTCCCTTGAGAGGTCCATAAGTATTTCCCACATACCTACTTGGCCATGGTTAGAAAGAGCAGCAAGTATTACTTAGCTGTTTCTGCCACATCTCTTCTAGAGAACATTCATGATTGTTTGCTTCCAAACTTTGGATGGCATGCTATTTTTTTTTCCTTGAAGATAATACATTGTCACAATTTTCCTGTTTCCTTAATGTGGATAAGCAAAAATTTAAATTCCACAACTTTCAGTAGGTCTTCAGAGTTGTTGATTTAAACTTTGTTTGACAAAAAGAATTTTTTAAAGATCTATTTATTCATTTATTTGAAGGTCAGAGTTACACAGAGAGAGGAGAGGCAGAGAGAGAGAGAGAGAGAGAGAGAGAGAGAGAAAGGTCTTCCATGCACTGGTTCACTTCCTAGATGGCCACAACTGCCAGAGCTGAGCCTATCTGAAGCCAGGAGCCAGGATCCTCTTCTGGGTCTCCCATGTGAGTGCAGAGGCCCAAGGACGTGGGCCATCTTCTACTGCTTTCCCAAGCCATAGCAGAGAGCAAGATTGGAAGTGAAGTAGCCAGGACTTGAACTGGCGCCCATATGGGATGCTGCCACTGCAGGTGGTGGCTTTACTGACTACACCACAGCGTCAGCCCCAGACAGAAAGCACTTTGACAAGTAATTGTTGGAATAAAAACAAAGAAAAGAATGTGGTTGTTATGATGATGTGAGTTTCAATAAAGGATTAATGTGATTATGATATATTGTACTCACTACAACCAAATCAAAACCACGAAGAAAAGATGGCATGTCTAACAAACTCAGTCATTTCATAATGATGAGGTGATGAATCATCACAAACTAGTCAAAGAAAAGAGTGACATTCACTTCATCAACCAGTGTGTAGGCAGATTTGGCGGTGCCAGTTGTCTCCAAGTTGTGTGTGGTCGTTCACAAGAATAATCTTGAAAAGCCTAAGTATTCTTGTCAAGTTCAAATGACTCCACTTAAGACAAAAGACTGAGGAAGAAGATAGAAAAAATGAAACACACTATACACAAAACACACACACACATCCTAGACATTTACTGTATTCATTATCTGGATTATTCAGTACAGATTTATTGACAAACTCTAGGGGAATGGGTGTCACATGAGTAGCAATTGTCTCCAAGGTTGAATTTGGGGTATGTTTGTCAATGAAATAATGGCTTGTTCAGAAATGTGAGCACTCATGCTGACGAATGGCTATGATTAAGTTCATGCCAAATGGGCAGCAGCTCACACAAAAGGAAAAGCTACGTAGTGGAGTTAATTGATGTGAGATGGATTCAGTCCAATAAAACTCATAGAACTCCTACATAACAATAATTGCAATAATGAAAAATAAACTAAATTCCAATCACCCATTGAATTCTGACAAAAAGTCTGATGAAGTTAACAAGTGAAGTATCATTGTGCTCCTACTACAATGACTGAAATTCCAAAACCTGACCATACCAATTGCTAGACAATGTGCAGAGCACCAGAAACTTGGATTTCTTGCTGTTGAGAACACACGATGGCAGATTCTTTCTAAGCTAAGTGCAGTAGCATTGGATGGTGTAGCCATTGTACTCCTAGATATTTTTCTGGCTGACTTGTAAACTTAGGTCCACACAAAAATCTACACTCGAGTGTTTATAAATGACAAAAACTACAAGTATCAAGATGTCCTTCAGGAGACAAAAAGATAGAATGAATAGGAAGGAATATTATTTATCAAGTGTTTTTTCTTCATACTATTTGTTGAACTCTTTCACTTAGTTAGAGTTAACTTTACTATCATTAAGTAAACTGAAAAATTAAAAGAGGGAATGGGAGAGGGAGAAGGAAGGAGGGTTGGAGCACAGGCAGGAGTGATGGTACAGTGGAAATATCACTATATTCCTAAATCTGTATGTAGGAAATATGTGAAATCTGTATAACTTAAATACAACCTTAAAAATTAAAAAAGAGGTGCGCTAATAATCTTGACAACAAAATTTAAGAATTTCACAAATACCATTGCTTTGTGAACTAAACACGTGTGGAAAAACTACATATACCATATGATTCCAACTGTATGCTATTCTGAGAAAAATAATGAAACTACATCAACATTTGCCAGGATCCTGGAGAAAAGGAGTCATTGAATAGATGGAGCTCAAGGAACTTTCCTTCTCCTCATAATTTCACATATTTGTTTATAACTTTATAAAAGTTTTATGCTGGGACTGCATCCATAATACTGACATCCCATACGGGCACCAGCTGGTGTCCTTGTTGCCCCACTTCTGATCCAGCTCTCTGCTGATGCTCCTAAGGAAAGCAGTAGAAGATGGCCTGAGTCCTTGGGCCCCTGCACCCACATGGGAGACCTGGAAGAAGCTCCTGGCTCCTGGCTTTGGAGTGGCCCAGCTCTGGCCATAGCAGCCATTTGGGGAGTGAACCAGCAGAAAGAAGACTCTCTCTCTCTCTCTCTCTCTCTCTCTCTCTACCTTTCTGTAACGCTGCCTTTCAAATAATTAAATAAATCTTTAAAAAGTTTTATGCTACAGGACAAATATAAAAATAATACAATAGCTCACTATATACTCATAGCCAATTTTTCCTATTAGCAACAACTTCTGTTAGCATGATATATGTGTCTCAGTTAGTGAACAGATAGTGGTACATTATTACTAAGGTCCATGTTTCCTTAGCTTATAGCTAATATTCTTTCTTGGTCCCAGGATCCTATTTTGGATAGTCTATTACCTTAAAGCTGCCTCAGCCAGATGATCAGGATCAACACTCACAGTGATGAGTCCTGTGCTTATCAATGATGTGATGTGATGAAACGGCATTTTTACTGCACTGCCTTCCTCCGAAAAACCATAATAGCAGTTGAATTGTGAGAAACACATCAACAAAACCCAAGATAAGGACATTCTACAAAATACCTGGCTAGCCCTCCTCACAGCTGCCAAGGTTGTCAAAAACAAGGTGAGTTGGCGACACTGCCATCCAAGAGGAGCCTCAGGGAACTCCTGATGATGGCTAAGTATACTGTGGTGTCCTGGACAGGATCCTGGGACAGAAATTGTACATCCTAATGTAGTACGCTCACAATCAGAGAAGTTGAATGTAGAGTATAAAGAAACTTTCTATAGTGTGTTTGCAGTCATCTATAAGCTTCTAAGTTGTGTACAACAACAATTTTTTGTGGAAAGAACCTTTCTGATTAGTCAGCTTAAGCATATAAGTATTAAATAAAATGTCTGAAACGTATAAGTACATTAGCAGGGCCAGAATTCAAGCATAAGCATGACAGACCATGAACTTTAGGCACAAGTCTATACAGTTTTATGCATATAAGTTAACATATATGTATATGTAGGTTTTCTGTATACAGTGTATATATATATATATATATTCACTCAAATATATATACTCAAAAAATAAGAGATAGTAGATAGATGATGGTTGTATAAAGACATAAATGATAGATATTTGGATAGATAGTTGGAAAATCAGTAGTATATAATAGTTGGATAAACACATGACAGAAAGATGGGCTATAGATCAATGAGAGATAATTGTTGAATGGTCAGATGGATGATTGGATGGATGGATAGATGGATGGATAGATAGATAGATGGATAGATAGATAGAGATGGATAGATAGATTTCAAGGTACCATAAATCTGAAGCCAACTTTGAATAAAATGAATGTTGACCCCTTGGTGGTTCACTGATGTTTCAGACCTTGGGGCTCTAGGCCCGTGTCCATGCCCACATGAGGATATGTAGCACACCTTTGATTGTGTGAAGCATGGAGTGAGAACAGAGACTCCTGCAGGAACCACAGAGGTTTGAAGATCTGACCTGACTGCGAAGGGGAATCAGAGAAATGCAATGTCATGCATGCAATGTCATGGCATGGTATACAGATAACTTGCCCTCAGTCTAGGGGACATTCTCACGGACTTAAAAATTCTTCTGAGTGTTAAATAATACTAAGCACCTTGGTAGAGATTCCGAGTCACCCAACAAATTTTCAAAATTTCAATGTCAATCCATGAGTTTTTGTTAACTGAGTGGGTTTGTGACAAGAAAGGGGAAACACAAAACCCCTGCTGGCATTACCGCCTATCTGGCTAATACCTTATACTGAAAACAGAGTTAGGCAGCAAGACAGTGGCAAGAAAGAGAGAAAAACAGCAAAAGCATAGAGGGCTCATCTGGCCCTTTGCAGGCTGTTAGCAGCCTTCCTTCTGCAACTGCATTTACAACATAGTAATGCTCCCAGCTGTGTAATGCAGCAGACTCATTGAGGGCATCGTCAGGCCACACCAGCAGTAGTCTGTGCATAGCAGGTGCTCAATGACTTTCTAACATGGAATGAGTCTCTGCTATGCACAAGATAAAGGTTTATGCCAGCTACCAGGCACCTCCTCTCACTCACAGAGGAAGATGTTTTGTGACTCAGTGCACTATCTTTGGCCGAAGGATTAAGTCTTTTTTTTTCCTGTATACCTTGCTTACCTTGCTCTCACTTTGAGTACAGCACAGCTGAGAGTATATGAGTATTCCTTCTAAACTTTATATATATATCATTTTATTTTCCTGATATTTTAACACTATCACAGAGGTGATTTTCCCAGCTTATCTCGGACCTCACTCGCTCTGGTCTCATCTGCTTCTTGACCCTAATAGTCAGGGCTGTGCTTAGACCGACCCCCACTAGCCAGACTCACCCAGACAGCATCCCTTCTCATCCATGCCATGCTTTTTGTAAACGGCTGATTTGGAAGGTGATCTGATAAGAGAATTGGTATAATTTGAGCAAGGGAAGTGGCTTTGAAGGTTGTCTACCACTGAGATTTCTAAGGTCAACTACAGAGATTTCTAAAACAAGTATCACCAAATGCCATCCTCAGGTCATTGTCAAGCAGTTGGTTTGCTGACAATGTCTCGGTGTGACAACAATGTATCTCAACTACTGTGTCATAGGTTTAAAAGCTCCTGAACTACTGATGAGGCGATGTGCCCTCTAGCTCATAAAGTGGAAAATATCTTGGGCTGAAAATATCTTGCATTGAATCCACCTAACCTAGTGCACCTCCAACTCAACAACACAGCCTGCAGGCAGCTTCCTTTCCCCCTAGGACTGCAGGGCTGACTGGGAAATGAGTCTGTCACTGCCCTGCATTGCCAGGTAGACCCAGACCACATAGCACAAGCGGGGAAAGATCCACATTCAGCAATCCAAGTCCAGGTTTTACTATTGCATCTCGTGTTTGCACTAATTGGAAAGTGGAACTATTGCAAGTCAGAGATGTGTGTACAAAGGCATGAAGAGTCCATAAGGTCAGATGGGCAACCCAAGTCTGCAGCTACTGAGTTGCAGGGTAGGCTGTATCAGAAAATCCCAGCTCGCCTCATCAAGTGTGAGTTACTCTAGAACTTTCCACCACACATGGCTGTTTGCATTTAATTGCATACCTTAAGAAGATTATCATCTCTCTTACTCTCCTACTCCTCTGTTTTTGGATCTGGGAGTCTCTCAAATTATTTGAATTAAATGGAGGCAGATGGAGACAGGCATTAGCCCAGCTGTTAAGAGATCCATGTCCTGCATAAAAGTGCCTGGGTTGCTGGGGCCGGCGCTGTGGTACAGCAGGTTAAAGCTCAGGCCTGTACCGCCAGCATCCCATATGAGCACTCGTTCTAATCAGTCCCGGCTGCTCCACTTCTAATCCAGCTCTCTGCTATGGGAAAGCAGTAGAAGATGGCCCAAGTCCTTGGGTCCTTGCACCCACGTGGGAGACCTGGAAGAAGCTCCTGGCTCCTTGCTTTGGATCAGCTCCAGCCACTGCAGCCATTTGGGGAGTGAACCAGCGGATGGAAGACCTCTCTCTCTCTCTCCCTCTCTCTCTCTCTCTCTCTCTGGCTCTATCTCTATCTGTAACTCTGTCTTTCAAATAAATAAAATAGATCTTTTTTTTAAAAAGTGCCTTGGTTTGAGCTCTGGCTCCTGATTCTAGCTTCCAGCTATTGAGCACCCTTGGAGGCTGTCGGATCGCTGCCACCTGTGTAGGGGACCCAAATAGTATTTGGCTCTGGCTTCAGCTTAGCCTAGCCCAGCCCAGGCAATAACTGGCATTTGAGGGGTAAACCAGGAGATGGAAGTTATCTGTGTGCCACTCTCTTTCTTATTCTCTCATTTAAATAGAAATAGTTGAAAGGGGGTCTTTCTTTCTCATTCCCATCTGGGACTGTGGTGGGGAATGTCATTATCAAAGGTGCCCTCACTATGCTGTTCTAGATGCCAAGAACTCCCAGGGCAGGGGAGTGGAAGGTGGCGGGGGGGGGGGTTCCCTGTGCTCTGATGTTTACGGCAGTCTGGATCAGCATATCCCCTCAAAGCTTTATCCTTTGGTGAGTCACAGCCTTCAGACTTTCACACGTAGTAGACGCAGGGCAACAAACCCAGCTGTTGGTCATCTCTTTAATAAGGCTTAGATGTCATTTAGCTAATGAGTATATTTCATATACTCATTTCCCTTGTTGTGGGTGCCTCTGAAAATTCCTATTGTAACAGCTTGTTCACTCATGCATTCTATGTGATGTTTTAACCCTGGATGATTTATTTGGGAAAAGCACGCACTCAGGGGGCTGAGGATTCTCTCATTCCCAAGTATGCCTTCTTTTTTTTTTTTTTTTTTTTTTTTTTGACAGGCAGAGTGGACAGTAGAGGGGGACAGAGAGAAAGGTCTTCCTTTGCCGTTGGTTCACCCTCCAATGGCCGCCGCGGTAGGCGCGCTGCGGCAGGCGCACCGCGCTGATCTAAAGCCAGGAGCCAGGGGCTTCTCCTGGTCTCCCATGGGGTGCAGGACCCAAGCACGTGGGCCAGCCTCCACTGCACTCCCGGGCCATAGCAGAGAGCTGGCCTGGAAGAGGGGCAACTGGGACAGGATCGGTGCCCCGACCGGGACTAGAACCCGGTGTGCCGGCGCCGCAAGGCAGAGGATTAGCCCGTTAAGCCACAGCGCCGGCCCCAAGTGTGCCTTCTTAAGGGGAGCTTCCCTGAGGCTGACCTTCCTGCAGAACCTTCCATCCAGTGCCATCCAGTGTTGTTTTTTTTTTTTTTGTCCCTGTTTTCCCCCCAGTTTTACAATTTTGTTCTTATTTTTTAAAAAAAATTATTGATTTATGTGAAAGGCAGAGGTACATAGAGAACTGTTCACTCCCCTTATGGACATAACAGCCAGGGCTGGACCAGACCAAAGTGAGGTGCCAGGAACCCAACCTGATCTCCCATGAGGGTAACAGGGGACCAAGTACTTGGTCCATCCTCTATTACCTTTCCAGGAACATTAATAGGAAGCTGGATTGGAAGCAGAGCAGACGGGACTCAAACTAGCACTCTGATATGGGCTGCAGGCCTCACAAGTGGCAGCTTAACACATTGTGCCACAATACTGGCTCCAAGTCTAAGTTTAAATAAAAGCCATTTTTACCTTGAAACTTAACACCGTCTCCCAAAATTAACTCTCTTCCTTGTCAGCCTGGTTCCCCTTTGGAGATGGAAGGACCACAATGGCCATGCAAAGCAGTGGCCTCATCTTTCACCTTAGGTAACTCATGGAAGTCCCTTTCTTATTTCTCTGCCACAATGTTCACGGCATGTCCTCATGTTCCAAGTTCAATATCAATACTTAGCATAAACACCAAGCTCACCAACTCCTTTCTCTACTCCAGCAGTTTTCAAACTTCAGGGCAATGGAGAATCACATGGAAAGTTTGTTCTATTGGCATACTGTTGGGCCACATCACAGATCTTCTCATTCCAGCTCCAGTGGTGAGATATAGGCACCACATTTTAACAAGCTCCCCAGAGGCAATGCAGCAGGGCTTTGAGAAGAATCACTCCATCGTGAGCCTGCACATCCTCCATCCTGTGAATTTTTCATCAACTTCCCATTATGCACCTGCACCTAACTCTCTACTCAATGTTCATCCCTGCAGATATTTTTTACCTCAACAACCAAAGAAGCTTTTAGGTGACTCAGTTTTCTAATTGGTGAAATGGGGTATTGAATTGTGCTTGCCACTTTCTTGCCTGAGACAAATATAGTGAATGTTGTTGTGCTTATATTTATAAAGCACTTGAAGCCTTGTGTATGAAAAGTACTTATGAAATATTGATGATACATCTGTTCCATCAACCATAACTGTTTAGTCAAGAGATTCTCCTCTACTGTGTTCTAACAGTGTTATTTCTAAAGAAATAACCTATGCTTATAATATTTATAGGTATATACTAAATTTATAGATAAATTGTTTCTTCCTTAGTTTCTTCAAGATCCTTATCATAAAACAATAGACCCTGAGAAATTTGCATATGAAAACTAACATAACTCTCTTCATCAGGAAGAATTATCCCTAAATCAACCCAGAAAGAGATTTAAAAGATTTTTTGTTTCATTAAGGGACTTTTTTTTCCTTATTTATCAAAAAAAAAAATCCTGAAAGGTAAAAAGGTAGCATTTCACAGATACTGGCCATGGAAGAAGCAAATTTGAAAGGATCAAAATATATGATGGTGGTATTTCCAATATGAGCACTAATGCTACAGGTCACCATGAAGTACTAAGTATTAAAGACAGCAGTGCTCCCTAATAAGCCAAGTTTGAACAGCACAGGGTTGAATATAGTGAAATAGGTTCTTTGCAGAACATTCAGTCCCAGTATCAGTGCGGTCTGAGGGCAGTCGGCAAAACATCCCTTTACTGATGTTTACAGTCCTCACTATTACACAGCAATCATGTGCCAAAACACTTCAACAAGTCAGTGGAAAATGGAATTGAGCATTTATTTTATTGCAAAATAATCTTGCAGTACAGGTGTTTGGTCCAGCAGTTAAGATGCCCATGTCCCATAGAAGAGTGCCTAGGTTCTACACCTACCTCTGGCTCTTGGCTTCAGCTTCCTCGTAATGCAGATCCTGGGAGGTAGCAGTAATAGTTCAAATAATTGAGTCTCTGCCACCCAAGGAGACTTGGATTGAGTGCCCAGCTCCTGGTTTTGGTCTTGGCCAAGCCCTGACCTTTGTAGGCAACTGGAGGAGTGGTCCAATGGATAAGACTTTTCAATGTATATCTCTGCCTCTCAAATTAATTGTCATTACCTTGAAGCCCATGCATAATTTTTCATAATACACATTTCCATGAACTTTTTGAAGGCTCCATGTATATTACTTAAGAAACCATACAGCCTGCTTTGGCAGTGAGTGAAATGTCTCCCTTTTCAATGGTCTGTGAAGGAGGTGTAAAGATTACTCTATAAATTAAAACTTACTCCATAAATTGATGCTGAGAATAATACTTTCATGTCTATTAAAAGTTTACTTTCTCTGGGTGCGCGATTGTAATGTGGTTTTTCTTTTAAAAATAAAAAATGCTTAAAAGTCTCTATGTTCACAATGACTTTATCTTCAATTGTAGAAAAATTAATCTATATGTACAGGTAAATGTTTGATGGTGTTGCATTAATTCTAGTAATATATCAAATCCAAATGTATCAATATACTTATTTATTTATTTATTTGACAGCATTAGACAGTGAGAGAGACAGAGAGAAAGGTCTTCCTTCCATTGGTTCACCCCCCAAATGGCTGCTATGGCTGGAGCTGCACCGATCCAAAGCCAGGAGCCAGGTGCTTCCTCCTGGTTTCCCATGCAGGGGCCCAAGCACTTGGGCCATCCTCCACTGCCCTCCCGGGCCACAGCAGAGAGCTGGACTGAAAGAGGAGCAACTGGGACTAGAACCCGATGCCCATATGGGATGCTGGCACCGCAAGCAGAGGATTGACCAAGTGAGCCACAGCGCCTGCCCCTCAATATACTCTTTAACTTTCTAGTTATGTATTAGGGCTAAACATTCAAATTGATTACTATTCCTTAATCATTTAGCAATTCAGATATTGAAATGGTAGCCCATTCAGATGCTAAGTGACATGGAGATGTCCATCTAGGATGACAATATGCCACAAATAGCTCATCATGGAGAATCCCTTTTCCTATGTCTTAGACCAAGACGAGATTTATGTGTGAAATCTGAATGTGTTCTGCCATGCCTGAAAGCAATAAGGAGGAAAGGGCACTTTGGGCAGAAGAAATGTGATTTGTTTCTTGGGTCAATGGCCACAAAGCAGAAAGCATTGCCTCTCCTTCCCAGGAGAAATGACACTGAGATATTGCCTCATCTCCTACATTCAATCTTGTATTTCTTATGTAAGGGAGAAACTTCAGTCTGAGCAGCCACTAGAAGCTGGAGGTTACAAACCCCTTCTTTTCTGCTGTCTCTTGGAAGGTAGAGAGGGAAAGGCAATGGCAGGAGCAATTTCTGATGTTTGAAAGTCAGTCTTTGAACATTATTGCACACCAAGAACATGGTGTACCTGGGAAGGTGTGTATTGTATATCCATGGCATCTCATGAATGCCAGTATTCCCTACTCAGCCATGTGCTCACCATTTTCAGTTTCCTTTCCATCATTCCTAGGCTTTTTCCCAAAAGTAGCTAGCAATTTGGATAGTCCTAGCAGCTGAGAAATTAACTTTCAATGAAACTCAGGATAATATACTCTTTGTTTATTTTGTTTATTTTTTTTTTATTTTATTTATTTATTTATTTGACAGGCAGAGTGGACAGTGAGAGAGAGAGACAGAGAGAAAGGTCTTCCTTTTGCCGTTGGTTCACCCTCCAATGGCCGCCGCGGTAGCGCGCTGCGGCCGGCGCACCGCGCTGTTCCGATGGCAGGAGCCAGGTGCTTCTCCTGGTCTCCCATGGGGTGCAGGACCCAAGGACTTGGGCCATCCTCCACTGCACTCCCGGGCCACAGCAGAGAGTTGGCCTGGAAGAGGGGCAACCGGGACAGGATCGGTGCCCCGACCGGGACTAGAACCCGGTGTGCCGGCGCCGCTAGGCGGAGGATTAGCCTGTTGAGCCACGGCGCCGGCCAGGATAATATACTCTTAACTGTTCATACTAAAATATTTAATGCAGCTAACTGAAAATTATATTGTGAAATGTATCTTAATGATATGTAGTTCATTCCATAAACAGCAAAAAACAAAAAAGATAAGTATGAAAATATAAATCATCTACAAGCGTACCACTTATGAATAATTACTGTTGTCAATTACACACATTCATATGTCGCAGACAAATCTGCTTTTGCACTTATTGTGTTTTTATAGATTATGTAATTACTATCCTTTTATAGAGCATTTAGAGAAATAAATCACTATAACTCTATACCCAGAAATAATAATTTTCAACAATTTGTTTATATTATTTTAGTAATCCATCCTTAAATACACACTCTATGCTATTTAGTTTTACAAAGTTAGATTAAATTATCCATTTTCTTAGAATTAGCTCTTTGACTTATCAGTTATTATGAAGTTCAGTATTCTTTATGAAGCTTGGCCACATCCAAGAGTACCCTTGGCTGTATATGTTATTATTTTCAGAAAATAGCCTTAAATAGCCCAGATTATGAGAAATCCTTTCCAATAATTATTGTACACAGTGATTTTCAGATTTAGTGGCAACTGTTAGCAATTCCATTCTTCACTATTATCAGTTCCTTCTATGTTGGGTAGGAGATCGAGACAACAGCCTAGGAGACAGAGTCATGATAGGCTGATGCATTTTCTATAGCTGAGACGGCAAGGGAACCCTGAATGTAGGTTCCAGGAAGACATGATTTCAACATCAAGAGGTTAGATATCTGTGTGGGTTTTTTTTAAGATTTATTTATTTACTTATTTGAAAGGCAGAGTTACAATGGAAGACAGAGGGATTTTCCATCCACTGGTTCATTCCCCAAAATGGGCTCAATGGCTGGAGTTGAGCCAATCTGAAGCAAGGAGCCTGGAGCTTCCTCTGGGTCTCCCACCTGGGTGCAGAGGCCCAAGAATTGGGCTATCTTCTGTTGCCCTCCCAAGCACATCAGCAGGGAGCTGAATCCCGAGTGGAGCAGCTGGGACCCAAGCTGGCGCCCAAGTGGGATGCCGGTGGTGCAGGCATTGGCTTAACCCACTGCATCACATGCTGGACCCAAGATACCCATGTTTTGAAGAAAAAAAGAATAGGATGTTGAAAGGACAATGACTGATGTCTGACTAGGTGTGTATAAAGAAAACAGTTGGCTGGATGGTTGTACCATCAATAATGGTAAGAAGCAAAATATTTTTATTCTTGGGCATAGAAGTGTTAAGATACAATGAGTTCAATCTTAAATCAAATGGATTTAGAGCTATAAATTTGGGACAGGAGATAGATTATAGTTACAGATACAGTATTAGGAGTCACTAGCATACAGATGGTATTTGAAGCCACAGGTATTAGGCAGAGTCACAGAAAAGTCCTGATAGAATTATGGAGAGATAAATATTATATTCCAGGGAGATCATAGGGGCTTGGAGAAAAGGAATTGGGAAAGAAAGATGTCAGAAAATCAAAGTAAGATCAAAGAGGAAGATTAACAGCTTAAAATGCAAAGAGGCTATGAATAATAAAGATTGAACTGCTCATGTTTTGTCTCATAGAAGTCGATGGAGTGTTTTGCAATAGCAATTCTCATGGTGTTGGGTACAAGCAGCTAGTATTGATGATTTCGGGGAAGGAATGGATGTTGAATTGGAATCAACCAAAATACCAAATCATTTGAAGAATGTTAACTATTAAAGAAGGAGAGATCCAAGGTCTCTGCTAGAAAATGACTTTATAATTATGTTTTTAGATGTTTTTAAGCTCAAGAAGCCAGAGGTGATGAAAAGTAGAGACATGAGAAGCAATATGGATAATTGATGGGCCAAACAAAGATTGAAAGAAGATACAACACAGCAATGATTCCCAAAGCATAGTCAGATACTGTAATTTATCTCAGCAGGTGGAGAAAGTTTTCTGGGATAGGGCAGTAAGTGACCAGAACAGGTCAGGTTGACCCATATGAAGTGAGAAGACAGGTCCATGGGAAGTTCAGAGAATATATAGCTTCCATTTTCTCTGTAACAGATTTGGAGGGATTCAATACTCAAGTAAAGACTGGGTAGCAGAATTCGTAGGAAATGGTTATGATTTTGGTTGATACTAATAACAACAAAAGTATCGTATCGTCCCATATACGTGACCTGCAATTAGTCATTTTAATTTGAGAAACAGTCAAATAAGAATTCTAAGGCAGGGCCCAGGATGCTTCTTCCCCCCAAAAAAAATCAAAACAAGCATTTATTTATTTATTATTTGAAAGGCAGAGTTACAGAGAGAGAAAGAGCAAGCAAGAGACAGAAAGACAAATATATTCCATACACAGATTCATACCCCAAATGGCTGCAAAGCTGAGCAGAGCTGGCCAGAGCCAGGAGCCAGGAACACCACCCAGGTCTCCTTTGTGAGTGGTTAGAACCCAAGCATTTGGGCCATCTTCAGCTTCTCTCCCAATGCATTGACAGAGAGCTAGATCAGAAGTGGAGCAGCCTAGTATACCAGCATCACCTGTGGCTTAACTGCTGTATCATGATGCTGGCCCCAATCATCTTCGTGTTAACACATCTTAATCTACATGTGACATACATTCATGCTTTGAAAAAAACAGTTATCCAAAATGTATTATTTGTTTACTGTTGTACTAGCTGCTGGAGACACACATATATATTTTCAAGCACACTTTCATGGGGATTTTACAATATGATTGGCTTCCAAGTATCGCCTCAGATGGTGTATTCTCCTTTGTCAATGTTCCACGTTTACCCACGATGAGGATAAGGCGGGATGCCCAAGTGTGTGTTGGAGCAAACCTCAAGACAGTACAGCATCTGATTTCAGCACCCAATCCCTGAACATATGCCAGAGCTCCGTCTCCATCTTCCTTAAAGGCGCAAGGCTCCTTGCCAGCATGGATGATGTGGTGATGAGCCCCTGACACAGAGTAATGTTTGTGTCTCACCCAGAACCTTTGCTTTGGCTTTAGAGTGAGTGCCAGCACATCCCCTTGGAGAGAACATGCTGCCAGATCCAATGGTGCTTTTCATGATAATGCTAGTAAGTACCCCACATTCTGGACCAAAAATGGCTTAGGTAGGAGTATGTTGTGATGGGGTAGGGCTATTATTTTATTTGAAAGACAGAGAGACCACAAGAGATCTCCCATACCCTGGTTAACTTTCCAAAGGCCTGCAACAGAGAGGACTGGGCCAGGCTGAAGCAAACAGCCTGGAAGTCCATCTAGGTCTCCATCATGAGTGGCAGGTACCCATCTACCTGAGAATAATCTACTCTCTTCCAGTGTAAGCATTAGAAGGAAACTAGCATAGAGAGTGGAGCTGAGACGTGAATGGAATCACATCATCTTAACTGCTGCATCAAATGCCCGCCTTGGGGCCTGGTATCTTTCACAGTAGTAGTTCAATAAACACAGAAAATAGGGATCAAATGTTTCAAATTAAAGTGAGGGTCTCTTTCTCCCAAGCAGTGTTGGGACTGTGGATTTCTATTCTGGGAACTCTAAGAATTGAGGGTGGCAGCACCAGTGCACCAGTGCATGGGAGACTCCATTAGCAGGTGGCGAGGTACACCTGGGTCAACATTTGTGTGTAACACTCACAGGTGCACAGATGCTTTGTGTGCAGCCTCAGGTGCAGGTGCCTGTTTCCCTTAGCTCCCCTGGGATCTATGGGTGAATTTATAGCATGGAGGTCAATAAAGCCTACCTCTTGTTCTCATGTTTTCTATCAATGAGGAAAAGATGATTTTCCTAAGGTGGCTGTACCACACAAGGGTCCTTGAGTTTACATAGTGGCTGGCCTCTCAGTGACATTCTCTGGGCAATCATTAAGCAGAATGGGTGCAGGTTACTGAGTTCCAGTCCCATGCGCAATCTTTGAGCAAGGAAAGACAAACCATGGAACTGGAATGGTAAAAATGCACTGGGGAATCCCAAATGCTGGTTCCATACTGACCCAAAGGCCTCTGGGTATAGAGACATGGAAGTGCCTTCCACTTCCTGGTGCATTTACATCTCCTCTGCACAAGTAAATCTAGCAGTGCACTTGGCCTTGGAACCCGAGCTGGGGAAAGAGTCAGGATCGTCGGAGAAGATGTGAACAGAAGACATGCCAACCAGTCACAGGCCACAGAGGAGTCTTCTTTCTTTGGTTAGAAAATGAGTGAGGTGGGAAGAGCAGGTGGCGGCGTCTCTAATCCAAAGTTGCTCTTGCCCCAGGATTGGCACCTCTACTTCTCTCCCTATTGTTGTCATGTTCTCAGATATTGTCTAATCTCTTCCTGCCATCACCAGCTGCCTCCACCAGCAGAATCCCAACAGGACCCAGGAAGATTTAAGCTAGACATGTTCTCCCACACTTAGGGTCTGCAACCTCCCGAGAGGCCCAGAGAGTGAAAGAGGCAGTGCCAAAGAGGACTCTTCTCGCCTTGCACCAAGCCATTTCTCCTATTGCTCTGCACCTGCCCCCACTGGCATCTTCTATGCCATACTCCCTGAGCACTTGAATGTGCCCTGGGTCCCTAACTCACTCTGTTCTGCTTCATGCTCCCTCTGCCTGGAGTATGCCAGCTCTGAGCTGCAGATAAGCAACATTACCTCACAAATTGGTGCTAAGCTGAGCTGCCCTTTCACAGGCTATATTTGGTCTCTTGCAGGTTAGAACCCTCCACGGGGAAGGCTAACTGTTTTGATTTAAAAGATTTCCTGCTGTGTCATAGGCCAAATAGTGGTGAGTAAAAGTTAGTGGATAGTGTGAAAAAGACTTTTCAACTGTTCTGCTTAATTGTGTTGAAAGGACTGGAAGCTCGGTCGCCATGAGAATAGGTGAGATGGATGAACCACCCATGAGTGGACAGTCACGGTCTGCTCTGATGCCACAGGAAGTGGAGCTGCTTCCTTGGGATAGATGCTCGGGACAGCTGCAAGTGCTATAAAAATGTCACAGTACAGGCAGACAGTGGGCTTTGCGCTGAAGATGACGGTAAGGGTGTCAGCATCCCACAGTGGGGTGCCTGCACTCCCTACCCGGCTCCAGCTCCTGACTCTTGCTCCAGGTTCCTGCTTCTGCAGACCCTGGGAGGTGGCAATGATGGTACAAATGGATAAGTCCCTGCCACTGACACAGGGATCCAGATTGAGGTCCCAGGTCCTGGTCCCCACCACCAACCCAGCCATTGTGGGAATCTGTGGTGTGAACCAGTGATTGGGAGCTCTGTCTCTCACACAACAACAATTTTTAATTATTATAAAATTTTGTAAAATGCAAATAAAACATAATTAATATAAAACTCATCTCAGTTACATATTTCAGCACATACGAATGCATATGCTCACAGCATATCTACAAGGTATCTACCTTCAGCAAGCAGGGGGAACTGATTGCAAATTCCCAACAGAAGCATTTGGAAGGTGTCAGATACTAGAGAGCAAGAAGAAGCTTGAAGTTCAGAAAGAGCATCAGGAGCTGGCATCTCAGACCCCATGTCGTAGGTCACAGGTTTTCTCTTGCAGCGTGGAGAAGGCTCTTTTCTCAGAGGAGCTGTGGGCATGCACTGTACACAGATTGTTGCCAGCTAACGTGCTACCTCTACATAAGACAAGCAACGGCCAGGACAGCTTGCTGTTCCAACTCACCAGCCAGCTTCTTGTCGGAGCTTCGAGGTCCAACTTTTCCAAATGAAAGTGAGGTGGCACCTCTAACACCAGAAAACAACTAAATGACTCTCTGGATACCAGCTGAGTGTCCCACAGTTTGTTCAGTTCTCGCACTAACCAACCAGGGTTAGCCACAGCATATACAGGTTAAGGGCTCCTGCCTTAGTTTCATAAGACTGTCCCCCACTTTACATGCCAACCACTATCCTAGACCATTCATTTTTCTAATCTACCAGCTATAAATTAGAGTTTTGATAATTTGCTACAATGTTCACAAAACCTACCCCAGAGTGTTACTTATGCCCATTGGATCACAAAGGATATGAAGGTGCAGTCAGATGAAAAGGTACACAGGCTCTCTGGAAGGGTAGCCAGTGAGGTCGGCAGTTTCCAACCCCATGCAGTGGGGTGTTCATCTCTTAGAAGCTCCACAAAACTTGTTGACATTTTTATTTATTTAGTTAGTTATTTGAAAGGCAGAGAGAGAGAGAGATCTTCCATCTGCTGATTCACTTCCCAAATGGCTGTATTAGCCAGAGCAACCCCTGTGGAAGGCAGGAACATGGAACTCCATCTGGGTGTCCCACATGGGCGACAGAGGTCCAACCACTAGGGCCATCTTCCACCACATCTGAGGGGTGTTAGCAGGGAGCTGGATCAAAAGTGGAGCAGACATACGAGATACTGGAGTTGCAAGCGGTGACTTAACCCATGGTACTACAAAGTTGGCCTCTTGTTGAAAGTTTTTATAGAATTTTATCCCAACTTCCTCACCCCTTGCTTCTCATAGGTCAGTGGGTGGGGTTGACATGTCCAGCCCTCTAAGCACTTGGTCTTTGTAGTGATCAGCCTTCTTCTGAGGCAATTCAGGTGTGAACAAAAGGGGTCCTTGTGAATAAGTGGTTGTTCCCGTCCTTCCTGGAATTCCAAGGGCTTAGGAGCTCCGTGCCAGGGGCCCGAAGCAGAGAGCAGGTGCATTTCTCAGTCATCAGAATGCAGGAAGCATCCTCCCGCAGAGCAAGTACATGGGTGTCCCAGGGACACACTGCTGGGACAGCAGCCAAGACACACCTGTCACCTGCCTAAAATATTGATGACCGGGGGACTTCTGCAGAAATGAGGAAACTGATCATTTAAAACCTGGTCATTGTAAATAGAACAGAGTGACACCATATGGGCATATTGTCCTCCTGAATGCTTAACTGTAAGTAGACAGTTTATTTTATTTTTTTTCTTTTTTTTCAATTTTATTAATTTTTTTATTTTTTTATTTCATAAATGTGAATTTACAAAGTGCAACTTTTGTATTGTTGTGGCTTCTCCCCCCAAGCTCCCTCCCTCTCCCTCTCCCATCCCGCCCTTTATCGAGTTTCATTTTCAATTACCTTCATATACTGAAGATCAACTTAGTATATACTAAGCAAGGATTTCAACAGGCTGCATTCACACAACAGCACAAGGTATAGGGTATTGTTCGACTAGTAGTGTTTTTAAGTTTCATAGTAAAACACATTAAGGACAGAGATCCTACATGGGGAGCATATACCCAGTGACCCTGTTGTTGATTTAACAATTGGCACTCTTATTTATGACATCAGCAATCACCCGAGACTCTTGCTATGAGCTGTCTAGGCTATGGAAGTCCCTTGAGTTCACCGACTCTAACTTGTTTAGTCAAGGCTGTGTCACAGTGGAGGTTCCTTCCTCCCTTCAGAGAAAGGTGCCTCCCTCCTTGATGGCCCGTTTCTTCTGCTGGGGTCTGGTTCACCAAGATCTTTCATTTAGGTTGTTTTTGCCACCATGTCTTGGCTTTCCATGCCTGTGAGACTCTCATGGGCCTTTTAGCCAGATGAGAATGCCCCAAGGGTTGATTCTGAGGCAGGAGTGCTGTTTTAGGCATTTGCCATTCTATGAGTCTGCTGTGTGTAGGCATTAGTTACTAGGCTCAACAATTTCTGTGACTTTATCACTTCTTTCACAGAGTTAAACTCAAAAACTAATTTTTTAAAGAGACAGGTATTTTAAAGAATTACACCTTCACACCAGTTTCTATATTCTTAAAAACTATTGACAGAATTAAGTAAATCTCAGAAATATCCATCTTTTAAGATTTGAAGATATGTTCTTGAGGCAAAACTGTCTTAAAATATAAAACATATTTATCTAATTCTGGATGCCTTCAGTACCATACGAAGGCTGTTGCGTTTCTAGAGGTTCTCTGTTAAAACACTGAATCCTCCTAGGAGCAGCTTCTAAAGAAATATTTATGGCACTGGGTCTTAATTTGAAGGAATTTAACGTGTTTTCCATTGCTGAGCACACTGATTAAAGTGGGAAAAATCCCTGAGTCTATCTATCTCAAGTAGTTTATTTGAGTAAAGTAAAACATAGCAAAAATGATTAACGAATTGGGCAGCTTCCAGAATCAGATCAGATTCTAAGAACTCCAACTGATGATAAGATCTGATAACATTTGCAGAAAAACATAAATGAGACATAGAAACAGCTTAATTGGCTATAGGCTAGTCAGTTACATTTAACTAGTTAATTATTTACTGCCTTATCAGTTAACTAGCTATAGGGCCTCTGCCACTAGCCAAAGCTCAGGTACTGTCATTAAACTCTATATGGGGTTGGTCTGTAGGGCCCCAGGCAGGCACTCAATCCAAATCCATGACCTTCCCTGAATCTAATAATCCTTCTCTTTGGTCAGGCCCTCAGCAGGTGAAACTTTGACCAAACCTTAGAGCACAGAACTTCTTTCCCTGACCTTCATCCTAGATTTGCAGTCTCAATATATCATTTACAATTATGGTGTCCTGATGGTCACACATTTAAGTACTCATCCTTTGAGCCCAAGAGGGGCCATTTAGCAGACAGCTGCATGTAGACATTTGAGACTTTGAGGAAACACAGCTCACCCTGAAGACACTTAAGACCATTAGAAGAGTTTGGAGAAAACTCTTTAGCCAGGGTCTCCACGAGTTAAACCACCAACACCCCACCGAAAAAAAAATCAAATGATCAAAGAAGGAACCAGAGGAAAAGTCTACCCATTTAATCAAACAGTCTGCCCATTTTTTAAATAATTGTGTCTTTTTTGAACTCAGTGTAATACATCCAGATGCAACTGCTCAGATCACTCTCTCTTCATCTAGTAAGTAACATAGTACCCAACAACGAGAGTAAAGTAAAACAGAAATGAGAACAAGTATCGAGAAGAGTCGAAAAGACTGGTTTCAAGGGCTGGCGCTGTGGTTTATCGGGTAAAGCCACTGCCTGCAGTGCCTGCATTGCATATGATGCCAGTTTGAGTCCCGCCTACACCACTTCCGATCCAGCTCTCTGCAGTGGCCTGGGAAAGCAGCAGAAGATGGCCCAAGTCAGTGGGTCCCTGCATCTGCGTGGGAGACCAGGAGGTAGCTCCTGGCTCCTGGCTTTGAATCAGCTTAGCTTCAGCCGTTGCAGCCATCTGGGGAGTGAACTGGAGGATGGGGGACCTCTCTCTCTCTCTCTATCTCTCTCTCTGCGTGTGTGTGTGTGTAACCCCGCCTTTCAAATAAATAGATAAATCTTTGAAAAAATTAAAGAGGGCCGGCACCATGGCTCAATAGGCTAATCCTCCGCCTGCGGCGCAGGCACCCCTCTAATCCCGGTTGGGGCACCGGATTCTGTCCCGGTTGCCCCTCTTCCAGTCCAGCTCTCTGCTGTGGCTCGGGAGTGCAATGGAGGATGGCCCAAGTCCTTGGGCCCTGCACCCCATGGGAGACCAGGAGAAGCATCTGGCTCCTGGCTTTGGATCAGTGCAGCGCCGGCCGTAGTGGCCATTGGAGTGTGAACCAACGGAATAAAGGAAGACCTTTCTCTCTGTATCTCTCTCTCTCACTGTCCACTCTGCCTGTCAAAAAAAAAAAAAAGAAAAAGAAAAAAGAAAAGAAAATCCAGTCATCGGATTCTATACTGTAAACTATCTGGTTGTCAGCAGTTGACAGTTCACAAAGATGTTCTATCCCTGGTGAAAATGTGGCTTTGGCACAGTGCCATGAAGCCATGCAGGAGTTTCTAAAGCACCTGAGAAAGCAATGGGAAACAGTCCCTGCTCCCCACGTGGGAAACCCAGATGGAATTCTTGGCACCTGGCTTCAGTGTGGCCCAACTGGGGCTATTGCAGAATTTTTAACCCATGCAAGATTTAATCAGGTCAGAATTGCTGATAACAGGATATACATAACATTCTATTATTAAGTGCAGAAGCCTTCTTGCAATTATTTCAACCACTAAACTATCTGCCCACTGTAATCCAATTCACCTTGACAGTTTCAATTTCAAAATGTTGTGCATTCTTTCAACTATTCTAGAAGAATGAGGCTGATACAGCCAATGGCAAAGCCACTGTGTTCATAACGCCGTGCTTCATTGCTTCATGGCTTACCAAATAAAAGAGGTTCCTGGGTCCCTGGAGTTCTCTCCAGAGATGCCACCTAAAGAAACTGCATGTTCCAATAAACTTTTAACTACTATTATATTGTGGTCCCTGCAAAGTGTCTGCACATAACCAGAGACTGCACACTATTATAAGGGCACATTTATATCCCACCAAAGGTAGCGATTGGATGCAGCAATATTCAAATGGTCCATCAACTAGCAGAAATGTATCATCTTATATTCTTACTGTCTTCTCAGATTATGGGCTTGGCAAACAAAATCATTTTTAGCTATTTTAGATGTCACTATACCAACATTTTTCTATAATTTGTATCATTCTGTCCCTTCCATGATGAGGCAGACTGTAAAGTCTTTAGCCATGGGAGCTTTAAAGACACAGGAAACACCAGGCAGCCATCCAGGCCACGCATGAGTCAGTGCTTCATATTGAGATCATATTCTTTTAATTATCAATTTCATTTCTCCAGCTCAGTTGCGGGGCACTCTCCATTAAACAGGCCACCATAGGCAGTTTCATTTACATCAATCGTAGGGAGTTTATTCTAGTTGAACATCTTGGGGATCTTAGCACTGGCTGACCCAGCACGCAAATCTGTAAGAGCACTTCCCTGAGAGTCAGCCCCTGTCCTGCCCTCAGTCGTATTAGCGGTCTTATGAACAATCCGTCTCTTCAGCAGAGTTCTAGGACTTCTTTTCTAGGTCAATCACATGACCTCATAGTTTTCAGAAACCTGTATTTGTCAGAGTCCTTTCCCTGGGTTTCCTTGGAAAGGAAATACCAGAGGTAATAATCACCTATGAAATGACAAGATTGAAAATGCCCACAACTGGGGGCCAGCATAGGTGTGCAGCGGGTAAAGCTGCCACCTGCAACTCCAGCATCCTATATGGGTGCTGGTTCATGTCCTTGTGATCCACTTCAGATCTAGCTTTGTGTTAATGGCCTTGGAAAAGCAGCCAAGGATGACCAAAGTATGTGGACCCCTGCCACCAATGTTAGAGATCCAGAAGAAACTCCCGGCTCCTGTCTTTGGCCCAGCCCAGACCCAGCCATTGCAGCTATCTGGGGAGTGAACCGTGGTTGAAAGATTTCTGTCTCTCTGTCTCTTCCTTTCTCTATGTAACTCTTTCAAATAAAATTTTAAAAATGGAAATGCATTTAAAAACAAAAACCAAAAAATAGCCATGATCAATGATCTCATGGGTGCTTATGTCAATAATGCAATTACCAAGGAAATTTGGTTATTTCTGTTGCATACAATATGTTAAGATAATAACTAGAATAAGGACTGACAATATTGTATGAGGACTATCAGATTTCTATGAATTTCATATAACGTAATATATTAATATCACATTTATACAAATATGAAGCAAAGAAGATTTAGTATCATCTGCTTAACAATGTTTCCCTTACAACATAACATACCAAATAACCTTAATTTGTCCAATATGTGTCTTTCAGACATTCCAATTGCTGTTATGAGATGTTCCAAGGCCGCTTGAAAGTAAAAAGACCTGATCTGGAACTGAATTTTGGGAAGTTTGCCAAATATATCAGAGGTTCAAATCTCCTGACCAAAATGAGTTCACCGATCACTGTGAACAAGTCATTCACTTAACCAGAAAGACAAAAGATTTCAAAGATATATACAGAAGGCTGTATGGCCTTGGAAAAAATCCCAGTTCTCCAGCTGGAAGGAGTACATTCCTCCCAAGGAAACGACCCATACAAGCTCTATTTTCTATGAGCTTCCTACAAGAATACGTTGTTGAAAGATATATACATATATTCCCTATAACACATAAAGCAAGCTGTTGCACTATTAGAATTTATCCAGGGCTGATGCTGTGGCTTAGCAGGTAAAGCAGCCACCTGCAGTGCAGATGGGCATTGGTTCTAGTCCTGGTGCTACACTAATGATCCAGCTCTCTGCTATGGCCTGGGAAAGCAGTAGAAGATGGCCCAAGTGTTTGGGTCCTTGTACCCGCGTGGGAGACCTGGAAGAATCTCCTGGCTCCTGGCTTCGGATTGGCACTGCTCTGGCCATTGCCCCAATTGGAGAGTGAACCAGCAGATGGAAGACCTCTCTCTCTCTCTTATTCTCTCTCTTTCTCTCTCTCCCTCTCTGCCTCTCCTCTCTCTAAGGCTGACTTTCAAATAAATAAATAAATCTTCAAAAAAAGAATTTATCCATTATCATATATTAAACTGTTATAAAATAAATGACAACAAAAATACTTGACAGAAAATGTTCAGTTCCACTGAATAATGTATTTGCAGATGCTAACAGATGGAGCTGTGAGTATACAAACCTTTTTCTTCATGGCATTGAACAAAGTTTGTCATTTTCTGTGCTTTTTATTTACATACAGTGGGTGCCTCCGTTTCTTCTATGACGTTCTATGAGGGGAGGAATGTCTTCTACTATGCCATCATTAATCTCTATCCCTAACAGAATGTGTTGTATACAGCAAATGGTCAAACACTTGTTAAGTGACTGCATGTCACCACTCAGTGCTTCTGCATTTCCTCAATGAAACGCGTGAACAGCTGTCTTCTTTTCAGAACCTTTCCTAGTAGCCTGCCCCAACCACAAAGGTAAAGGGGACACTTCCCACTAGCTAGAATCACCCTCATCCTGCCTTCAGGTTCTCCTTCGCCAACACACAACAAGGTCAGGGTACTTATGAAACAAGTTTTAGTGTTTTAACTTACCTGAAAAGAATCAGAGACATCCACCACTTAATTCCCCGCAGCATGATCCCAAGATGCGAGCCTATATGATAACAGACTTCTGAAACTATCACAAGTTCATCCACAAACTTCTATCCCGCTTACATTCTCCAAATGGATCCATCCATCATTATTGTGTTCGAATTGCTCATTGAGCAAAGCTAGCCATTGAAGGAGTTTATGAGATACTCTCCTTAAACATATTGATTTGGTGTATTAATTTTTGGTTGAAAGCCCTTGAATAACAGCAGAATGGCAGCCTTTCTGAGTTCCTTCCATTTACTGAAAGACAGAGTCTGCAATGGGACTCAGCTGTTATTCTTTATCTGCATACTGACTCCACACACCCAGACAGGCCTTGTTGCAAACTGTCATCCACTATCCCAAGTGGCCACTCTGCTTTCTAGGCATATTTTCTTCACTACGAACATTTTACTCAAATCTAGACAGATCTGATTATTGTTCTAAGTCAGATTTCAGACCTAGAAGCCATTCCTATCGAGACAAAAGAGGGCCTAAGTAGGAAACCAGCGCATGTAAGCTCTGTGTTTCTCTGTCTACCAAATAAACAAATAAAAATTTTTCAAAAAAAAAAAAAGTGTAGGGGCTGGTGTTATAGCACCAGTGGGTGGGTTAAGCTGCCATCTGTGACACTGCTTTCACATATATGAGCACTGATTCAAATCCCGCTTCTATCCAGCTTCCTTCTAATGCACCTTGGAAGGCCGTGCCAGATGGCTTGAGTACTTGGGCCCCTGCACCCAGATGGGAGACCTAGATGAAATTCCAGGCTCCTGGCTTTGGTTTGGCCCAGCCCTGACTGTTGCAGCTATTTGGTGAGTGAACCAGCAGATGGAAGATCTTTCTCTGTGTCTCCCTCTCTCTCTGTCATTCCACCTTTCAAATACAGAAAATGAATCTTTTATTTTTAAAGTACAAGTTCTGAAAAGTCTAATAAATGAAATTGGCTAGAATTCCAAATGAAGGAGTTTCAGAACCTGAACATAATACAGGTTCCATCTGACCCCAGAAGTCACCACAGATCTCAAAATGCCATGTACTCTCTCTCACAGCACAGGCTGACCCTGCTGGAGTCCCAGAAGGTGGAGTGCTAGCTTCCCTGGGCTCACTGTCTTCCAGTAATCCTATTTTCCTGCTAACATCAGTTCAAGTGTGTTGTTTTTTTGTTTGTTTGTTTGTTTGTTTGTTTTTTGTTTTGTCTTTGACTCAAATGCTTGAGACTTTCATGAAGATCCCATCTTGTTCCTGTCACTGTTTCCAACCCCAGTTCATGTCAAAACTTTGCTCAAACTTGGAGTTTGGGAGTCCAAGAACACATATATGCACGAGCCCCAGATGCAACAAGAAAACGGAGCACAGGGACCTCGGCAGCGACCTCCTTGGGCCACTGGAACTCTATTTCTGACCCTGCCAACTAAGGAGTTGGCTTCAACAACCAATCAAACAAACAAACAAATAACAAAACAAAAGCAATTCATGGATCAGGCAGCTCCCAGAACAAAATCAGGTTTTGAGAACTCCAGCCCAACCCTGTGATCTGAGCATTTATAGGAAGATGGGGTAGGAATATGGTACAGCAGTTAACTCCCCACTTGCAATGCCTGCACCCCATACTAGGGTTTCAGTCCTAACTACTCTGCTTCCAATCCAGCTTCCTGGTGTTGTGCACCCCGGGAGGCAGCAGATTTGGAATGAGTGTTTGTTACTATCAACCACGTGAGACACCCAGACTGAGTCCAGCCTCCTGGATTCCCTAAGGCCCAGCAAACTGTCCTGGGGAATGAATCAGTGGATGGATGATCTCCCTCTATTTGTGTTTCTCTCAATGTCTCTGCTTCTCAGATAAAATGAAAACAAACAAATTTTAAAAAATAAGAAAGAAAAACAGACATGAGGCACAGAAAACAACATATTTGGAGATAGCTTGATCAATCAACCAGTTAATTGGTTACAGCTTAGTTAATTTGTTCTAGGGCCTCTTACAAGCAACCCAGTCGCAGTGACTGCAAATAATCTCTTTCTGGTGGATTGGGCCCAGTGCAGGTGCAGCCACCCACAATCTCTTTCTAACAATACTCAAGTTCAAGTATGTATTAATATGCTTTAAAATCTCTTCTTCTTATGTAAGCCTAGAACATTAATGTAAGTCACCAAGGTCCTTTGGGATATTGTTTTAGTTGGCCATGACTAGCTGTGACCGCGGCTAGCTGTCCTCCCAGAGCTGCCAATGCAGGCTGCTCTGGCTCTTTCTACTAGTAGACTCGCTCTTCCTCCAAAAAAGAGTTGCAGTGAAGTTCTTGTTGGGAGGAGACACGTGGGGAGGGAAGGCAGGGGCAGAACTTCACTGGCATGCCCTAGGAGCAATGGAACACTAAGGGACTGCAGATCAAGTTCAGCTTTCTGCAACAGCTTGTCCCTGTTTCTCTTTCTCAACTGGACCGTATGGTCCTGGGAAGCTGACTCCCAGCCAGGACCCTGCTTCAAAATCCTCCTGATAGCCCATGTCGCTGAGAAGAAACACAACACAAACCCATAGGCACACCCTGAGCAGGTGCTTAGCTGGGATCAGGTGCTGGGAATAACCTAGTGCATTGTGCAAGACACAAAGAGGGTGCTTTTCTGAGTTAAATGTAGATCTTGTCCCAGGCTCTCCTCAGTCTGTGTGCCCTGCACACACTACACTCAATACACAGCTTTCTGCTACAGCCTCAGTGTCCTCAAAAGTTAAAATAGCCAGAATGGGCTGGCGCCGCAGCTCACTAGGCTAATCCTCCGCCTGCGGCGCCGGCACACCAGGTTCTAGTCCCGGTTGGGGCGCCAGTTCTGTCCCAGTTGCTCCTCTTCCAGTCCAGCTCTCTGCTGTGGCCCGGGAGGCAGTGGAGGATGGCCCAAGTGCTTGGGCCCTGCACCCACATGAGAGACCAGGAGGAAGCACCTGGCTCCTGGCTTCGGATCAGCGCAGCGCACCAGCCGTAGCAGCCATTTGGGGGGTGAACCAACGGCAAAGGAAAACCTTTCTCTCTCTCTCTCTCTCTCTCTCTCTCTCTCTCTCTCTCTCACACACACACACACACACACACACACACACACTATCTAACTCTGCCTAAAAATAAATAAAATTGCCAGAATGACTAAAAATAAATGTATCTCTGAGGCGACAACAATGGTAAGTGACTGTGAGGCAGTTCACCCTTGAAGATTTTGTGGAAGGCCATCCGGGAATTTTAGAAAATGATTCTGAGGATGAAAAGTGGGTTTCTCCCTGAGTTGTGTGACGAAACAGGAAAGCTGCCTCTTACAAGTATGGAGTTGAGTCATCAGAAAGGGTCAGCTTTGTGGGTAAAGTGATGGTAATTTCACATGGCTCAGCCAATCAGAAGGGTTATATAGGTTATAGAATGCTGTGGTGTGGTTTAGACCTCAAATGAGGGATACCTCACTTCACTGGCACTAGGAAGCGGGATGAGGCAATGAGAAAGACCATGGAGCCCCACCCAGGGAAGGGCATTTCAGCCCAAATGGTGTTTATTTCAGAAAGTGTAGCAGAGAAAACTCACTACCGCTCTAGACATAGGAGTGTCAGGAAATTCTCTATTCACTGGCTGTGTGAAGTCATGGGAATTAATTACAGCTGTTTGGAGACTGAAGCTTCCCCTTCCATCTGTACCAAGCAACAGAAGTTAGTTAGCATGGGAATCACAGTGATGTGGGGGCAGAGAGAAGGGTTCAATAGGAGCATTATTTCTTAAACACCTTGGGGAGGTGTCATTTCTGCTCACACCTCGAGGAAAGTTCAGGTGATGCGCAGTGCCCCCAAGTCCAGGGTGATCAGCAGGGCAGGCAGCATGCAGCAAATGAGAAACCGAACAGGTGAGCTGCGCCAGCGCACAGCTGACTGCGGGACACCGAGAATACCCATTAAGTAGGTTCCCCCAAAAGGATTCTGTTGGACTCATTATGAATTCATAATATGTGGGGCTCACTTCCTGCTGACTCCAGCTCTCCGCTTGTCAGAGCTTTCTAACTCAGCTGTATCACCTTCCAGCCCTCTGGCTGCTGCCTGATTGCCTGTCACTGTTGGCTTTGACAGCTTTTCTTTGTTTATTTTCAAAGCAGGCATCAGCCTCAGTACCCAAAGAATAAGTTTTTAGACCAGTCTATCTTTGGCTATAAACTAGGCTACGCATTAAAATATTTTTCTTTTCCTGAACTAGCCATTGACTTTAAAAATCTCAGAATGTATTTAGTAATCAAACATCAGTGTAGACAACACATCAAGTGTTTTTGCAATGTTCCTTTGGCATCCCTTTCATCTTCTGGGGAAAAAAAAAAAAGTAAAATGATGACCACCATCAACTCAAGTCAAGTGGTTAAGGTGCAAATATTGAGGACATGTGGGGACCCTAGAAATGGGCGAATTATTTAATCGCTCCAAACCTCATTTTTCTCTTAAATAACAATAATTATATAAAGCTCCATTAAAGAGTTGTTGGTTGCATTAAATGATAGGTGCCAATGATAGCATTCAATAAATGCTCTAATTCCCACTAATGTGATCATTATTGCTATGATTTCAATTTTGTTTCAAATCAAAATAAACTAACCTTTTAATTCTATTTTATATGAACTTCTATATATTCTCTTGTAATAATCCTTAGTGTCAATGCACAGCAGGTTAAGCCTCTGCTTGGGATGCCCACATCACATATTGGAGTGTCTGGTTCAAATCCCGGGTGCTCCACTTCCAATCCAGCATTCCACTAACGTACCTGGGAAGGCAGTAGATGATGGCCCAGATGCTTGGAACTTTGCCAGCTACATAGGAGATCCAGATGAAATTCCTGGCTTTAGCCTGGCCCCAACCTGGCTGTTACAGCCATCTGGAGAATAAGCCAGCAGACAGAAAATTTCTCTTTCCCACTCTGTCTGTGTCTCTGTCTCTCAGCCCCTCTGTCTCTCCATCTCTCTCACTCTGCCTTTCAACTAAAGAAATTGTTTTTTTTTTTTAAGTACAAAAAAAGTTTTTGTTTAACATTTTTTCCTTAGCAGGTTCTCTACGTGGATGGCAAGAGAACCAGTCACTGTGCAAAATCCGACGATGGCTCTGAAGATCTAGCAGAGGGGATAAGGAGAGCTGGAAATAAAACAAGCTCTGCATCTGGACATCCTTGTGGACTAGATGCTGATGGCAGGGGACTCACCACCGTCATCCTCTAATGGCCATCGAATACTGACTTGAGCCAAACAAAGAAGAATAACATGAATTCTTCAGTTCAGTGCATAAGGGGGAAAATGTCTGATGCTTCAGGGACTGTGTGAGACTGAACTGACAAAATGCACAGAGCTGGCTGTCATCTCCCATGACCTGCAACCCCTCTGTTTTGCAACCTGAGCCCCAGGTGTGTGACTCATACCCCCTCCCATAACTCTGCTCCCCTGAGGGTCTGTGTGGATCAGCTCAGCTGCTAAGACTCAGTGACAAGACCAAGGCTAAAGCATCTGAAGTGTAAGCTGCTTGCAGAAATTGATCGTCAAGTCGCAACGGCTTCACGGAGCTTGAATTATTTTCTCAGAATCCCCTTCGTTTTCTCTATTCAGCACGAGGCATTTGAATTTTGGGTCTCACTACTCTGTTATATATTCTCTGAGTATTAGAAGGCTTATCATCCATTGCTTTGTGACAAGGTGACCCTGGAACCATTCCTGGTAGAGAGGAGCAGGAACCCAATTTTAGAAATCCCTCAAGTCAAAGCTATTTGTGGAACCATTTCAAGAGATGTTTTTCTGCTAGGAAATAATTTCTCCTCTAGCCTGAGTCCTGAGAACATGAAATGCTACTTATTGTTCCTTTCTCTCAAATTCAGGGCTTTCATGTATATTTTAGACAACAAATATTAAATGACCACAGAAAAATTTGAGTCCTAGAATTCAGATTTAATATGTTTCCTCTTTCTGCCCACGTTACAATCTCTTAATTAGAGTCAGCAAATTTAGCAAATAAAAATACTAGGATGGGGCCGTTGTGGCACAGTGGGTTAAGCTGCTTCTTGTAATGTCAGCGTCACAAATTGGAGCACCAGCTGAAGGCCCAGATGATCCACTTCTGATTCAGCTTCTTGCTAATGTTACTAAGAAGACAGCAGAAAATGGTCCAACTACTACGTCCCTGCCACCCATGTGGGAGACCAAGTTGGAGTTCTTGGCTCTTGGTTCAGCCTGGCCCAGCCCTGTCTGTTCTGGTCATTAGGGGAGTGAAGCAACAGATGGAAAATCTCTCCTCCTGTTCCCCTTCCTCGTTGTTCTGCCTTTCTAATAAATAAATCTTAAAAAAAAATAAACTGCCTAGTTAAATTTGACTTTTCAGATAATCAACAGTTAACAATGGAGTATAAGTGTGTCCTATGCAATATTTGGTATATATTCAAACTAAAAAATAACCCAAAATTATAAATTTAGCTGAATAACCTATATTTTATCTAATCACTTTAGTATCAAATGTTAATATCTTTCCAGACTAAATCTTAGCTGATTTTTCCAATCAGAGAATAAGTTTTATTTCACCTTCTTCACTTCTCCATGAATCCAGATTTCAAATTGTTTCCTGTGCTGATCCTTCTACTATCATTCATCTGGAACTTGAATGTGATAGATATCATTTTCTCCTAAATTGGCCTATGAATGTGAGTCAGCTTAGGAAAGATGCATTCAAGCTGTTCATTTCCAATATGCTCAGTCCTTGCATACCTGCCTTCCATTCCTGTTGTTTCTGACTTGACCTTTCACAAGTTGTATGTTCTAAGTAGCAAAAACACATAGCAGTGAAAAAGAAGTGGAGGCCGGTGCTGCAGCTCACTAGGCTAATCCTCTGCCTGTGGCACAGGCAGCCCGGGTTCTAGTCCAGATCAGGGCCAGATTCTGTCCCAGTTGCTCCTCTTCCAGTCCAGCTCTCTGCTGTGGCCCGGGAGGCAGTGGAGGATGGCCCAAGTGCTTGGGCCCTGCACCCGCATGGGAAACCAGGAGGAAGCACCTGGCTCCTGGCTTTGGATCGGCGCAGCACGCCAGCCGTAGTGGCCATTTGGGGGTGAACCAACAGAAAGGAAGACCTTTCTCTTTGTCTCTCTCTCTAACTCTGCCTGTTAGGAAAGAAAGAAAGAAAGAAAGAAAGAAAGAAAGAAAGAAAGAAAGAAAGAAAGAAAGAAAGAAAGAAAGAAAGAAAGAAAGAAAGAAAGAAAGAAAAGAAAGAAGGAAAGAAAAAGAAGTGGAAGAAAATGTGAAGGTCTAAACAAGCAGATTCATAGGGTACTCTCATCCATGCATCATTATTGCTCTCTGGGACTTGCTGATGGCTGATACAGTGAACCCGGGTTCAATAAACTCTAAGAAATAGAGGTAAGTTGTTCCTCCTTGATTTAAATTATTTAACTATAGAGTCATGGAATTAGCTCTTCATTCGGCTCCTCTTGAGGTCATTTGCTGCAATATCTTTCTACCATGTGTTAAGCATTCTTAATATTTTCTCAATAGCAACCTCAATTATTAGCAAGGCAGTCTTAAAATACCTTGGAATACTTGGTAAGGAAAATGGGTTTCATAGATATGCTTTCATTTTAATGGGAGAAAATATCATCTTGGGAACACTGAGGAGCTACTTCTAACACATCTAATCTCTATTTAGAGCACAAACATGAAGGGTTAGATATTAACAGTCATACTACCATGGAATTCTAGATCCTGAATTTACCCTTGACTTTGCATGATCTCATTTAAGACAGATGTTATCTCTAATCAATTATAATATCACAGAAAATGAACAGCATGGACATTGCTAAGTGTTAAGAAAGGCTCGAGGTTCTCATTAACAAGAGGCTATGAAAATACAAGGGAATAACTTTATCAGAAAGGTACCTAGGCTTCCAAGAAAGCAGTTAGGCAGAAAATTGTCACTGCATAATTTGTCCCTGAAAGATAAAAATAACAATTCATGGTTTATGTTCTAAGTGGAGATATGAACCAGGCAGGAGAGATCTGTCTAAAGGTTTTCTTTAAAAAAAAAATGTATTTTATTTATTTGAAAGACAGAGTTACAGAGAGATGTAGAGCCAGAAAGAGAGCGAGGTCTTCCATCTGCTGGTTTCCTCCCCAAATGACTGCAATGTCCAAAGATGAGCTGATCCGAAGCCAGGAGCCAGGAGCTTCTTCCGGGTCCCCACGTGGGTGCAGGGGCCCAAGGGCTTGGGGCATCCTCTGCTGCTTTCCCAGGCCATAGCAGAGAATGGATTGGCAGTGGAGCAGCCAGGACTTAAACCTGCACCCATATGGGATGCCAGCACTGCAGGCCAGGTCTTTAGCCCACTGTGCCACAGCACTGGCCCTAAAGGTTTTCTTAAACTGCATTCTCAGAAGAACAGCTTTTCAGAGACTATTTGTAACAATGCATACTCACATAGCAGACCTTAAAATGGACAAGATGATGTTGAATTTTAAACCCTTTGAAGGGTGCATCGCTGTAGGATGACAGGGTTGAAAATTGTTCCTATTATATTTATGGAAGAGCAATAATCTTATTGAAAACCTTAGTTTAAAAAAATAGCTTTATTGGTATGTTTTGTAACAGTGGAAAAACTTCCTTTAAAGAAAACAACTATATTCTTAAGAACTGAAGATTCGAGTGTAAAAAGTGTAGTTGCTTTAGTACTGCTAAGGCATTAGCAAATAAGGGATTGGTGAATGATAAATTCTAACTCAGATGAAAAGAGTATTGCAAGCTCATCTATATTTTTTCAATGTCATTGTGTGATACCGCGCCGCAGTCATCTCAGGAGATGGATTCTCCTCAAAGGAACTGGATAGTATGCCTTGCTTTGAATCTCCGCCTCAGTGTTAACAGTTCTTCCTACTGAAGTGTCTCAAATCTAAGCTCAGCATTGCATATGTTGGTGTACACAAAATCGGCTTCATTCAGCATAAGAAGCTCATGCTTGCTAGGGAAACAGTGAGGGAATAGAGGGTGTAAGAGAGCTGAAATGTAAAAAAACATGCAAAGATAATGAGTGAATATAAAGAAATCGCAACATACTCCCCTGCCGAGGGAGTAAGGATGTGGTTATTTACCATAAACTTTCATTATGTAATATTTTGGAACAATGATAACTCAGATGACCTTTACAGGATGATGTTCTCTAATCACAGAGCCTATGAGGAGGGATTCCAAGGGGAGAGCAGGTGATGAGATCGGGGATTAAATGCTCACCATTCTCCATATTGGATGAATGATAACTTTTTATAATGCACTCTTGAAAGTCAGGATCTTATCTTGTGCCTCTCTAGTGTAATGCCTGACATGGGTAGGTGCCCAGTATGAATTTTTCAATAGGAACAAATGGTGTGACCTGAGACCCCGTTCATAATAAGCAAAGAGAAATTATGATCAACATTTTGTTCCTGCTCCAGACATTTGGTCTAGAAGTTAAGACGTCTGTGTCCCACATTGGAATGCCTCGATTTGATATATGACTCTGCTGCTGACTCCAGATTTGTGTTCCTGCAAAATCAGCGGGGAAGACCAGATGGAGTTCTTGGCTCCTGGCTTCTGTTGCAGCCCAGTCCATTGTAGCCATTTGACCACTGAACCATTCGCTGGAATAATGTTATTCTCTCTCTCTCTCTCTCTCTCTCTCTGTGTGTGTGTGTGTGCACGCCTATCAAATAGTATTTCTTAATATAAAAATTAATTTCTTTTGATCAAGGCTTAAGGACGTCAAGATTCTCTTCTTTTTTATTATTTATTTATTTATTTATTTATTTTGACAGGCAGAGTGGACAGTGAAAGAGAGAGACAGAGAGAAAGGTCTTCCTTGTGCCCTTGGTTCACCCTCCAATGGCCGCTGCGACCGGTGTACCACGCTGATCCGAAACCAGGAGCCAGGTGCTTCTCCTGGTCTCACATGGGGTACAGGGCCCAAGCACTTGGGCCATCCTCCTCTGCACTCCCGGGCCACAGCAGAGAGCTGGCCTGGAAGAGGGGCAACCGAGACAGAATCCAGTGCCCTGACCGGGACTAGAACTCGGTGTGCCGGTGCCACAAGGTGGAGGATTAGCCTATTTTGCCGTGGCGCCGGCCTAAGATTCTCTTCTAAACTGAAGAAAGGTCATTTTTTTTATCCTTGCCAGCTATTCACATTTGGTTTGGGACTTAATCTGCTTGTATTACTATGCACAGGAAAAATGAGATAGCCTTGTGTTTCAGTGATTCATTACATATTTTTAACCCCACAAAAACTTTGCAATACAGACAATTTCATCTCCATTTTACAAATCAAGAACTAGTAACTCAGAGGAGTTAAATAAGTTGTTCATGGTAAAGGAGCCAGTGACAAATCTAGGAAGTGATCACATGGCTATGTTGATAGCCCTTACTGTTTCCCAAGTTACATGCTTCCTGGCATAGAGTTGCCCGGACAGAGGTCTGGGTAAGGAAAAATCCAGGCCATCTGCTAGAAGGAACTATCAGTTGAAAACAGTCGAGAAGAGAGTGGAAAGTGGAAACCCACTTCCTGGCACCTTAGTATACCATCAGTACTCATGTTGTAGCTGGATGAATGGTCTTTCAATGCATAGGGACTAACAGGGTGCATTAAAGGCAACTATCTTGCTCTTAACTTTTCTTCAGATTGGGGGTAAATGATCTTAAAACTGCACATGTACAATTTTATTCAATGAGGAAAGAAAATCTCATAGACTGGTCAAGTCCTAATATATTTCTGATAAAGTGTTAGTCTCACACTTACCAACTCCCTTGTTTTACATATTGAACTTCAATTCTAAATCTTTTTTCTTGTATGCTGGGTTATAAATCATCTGAGACAATCATTAGGATTCAGGACAATAATGTATATGATAATGCTGTATAGTGTAAAGTATTCTGGAAATGTAGCAGGTACCAAGTAAAACAAGAACTAGAGTGAAGTAAATGACATCAACAACAGGAAGAATGTCACCCTATTGATATAGTTTTCTTCCAAAGAGACAGCCACTTTGGGTGTCCTCTAGATGGCCAATTCATTTTTGAAATGAACAAGGGCTTTCCATGCAGAAAGTATCTTCCTGGAGAGATTGACAATGCATATGTAGTAGTATTGAAGGCATAAACATTTCATTCAAACCTTTCCTTTTATAGATCCATCAAATACCAAACTGTAAGAACACTACTGGCTTGAAACAAACGTGCCACCTAGGTGGAAGGATTTTGTTACCTTTTCTTTGGGTTGATTTTTCCATCTATATCTCAAAAACCTCTAACCCTACTTCTTCTCAAGACTCCCAGATACACCCTGCAGCAGCCACGTAACCACCTTCAGAACCCTTGTTTATTCCCTTGGATTTTAACTGAGTTAGAATTCATGATCCTTGCAGTCATTGAGGAGCTTCTAGCAAATAGATGCTAAGTGCATTTAGATAATGACCCTGCTGTTCTGATGTTGTTCAGTTATTCTTATGAGATGCAATTATCGTGTTTATCTCTTTGTGCAATGAAAACCATCAATGGCAAAATCTGGTCATTAAGATGAAATATTATGGAAACTTTGAAGTGATTTTTTGAATACATAATTGTAATTTTAAAAATATGTGTCTATTTGAAAGAAAGAAAGACACTGACAGACATCCCATAGCTGGTTCCCTCCCCAAATGCTTACAGTGCCAAAGACTGGACTGAAGCTGAAGCCAGGAGCCAAGAACTCAACCCAAGTATCCCATGCGAGTGGCAGGAACCAGATTACCTGAGCCATCACCAGGTTTGCCTTCCAGGGTGCACATTAGCAAGAAAGTGGAATCAGCAGCTAGAGGAAGGTACAGAAGCTAGGAACGGAGATGATTCTTGTTACTATTTTCCACCCAGCCTTTTCTCACTCAGAGGACAACAGAGCAGCATTATTGATTCTTGCTCTGACGGGAGTCAGAATAAGCAAGTTCTAATTGTTGCATCATTGTGTTTTCCAGTGTTAACATTTTCTTGGAATTGACTCTTCTAAGAAAATCCTCGCTCTCTGGAAGGGTGGCTTCAAACTGGTTGCTATTTCTTCTCTTTAGGGTAACTGATACCAATTGTTCACATAATGGAATTTATCAAGCACCTGATAGAAACAGGCTTACGGAAATGAGTTAATATTCAGCAGGTGGGTGATTTAGTTCATTTTTTAAATATTTATGTATTTTTCTTTATTTGAAAGGAAGAGTGATAGAGAAAGAGAAGAGGAGAGGGAGAGGGAGAGGGAGAGGGAGAGGGAGAGGGAGAGGGAGAGGGAGAGAGGTCTTCCATTAGCTGATTCATTCTCCTGGGCCATACAGAAGCCAGGAACCTGAAACTCCATCTGGGATGCAATTATTTGAGCCATCATCTAGGGTCTCCCAGGGTACACATTATCAGGAAGTTGAAGCATAGGCAGAAATGGGACTCAAACCCAGACACTTTGATATGGGATGTAGGCATCCCAAGAGGCAGCTTAACCAACATCCAGGCCATGATTTAAGTTTCTTATGTAGCTTTACTAATGACATAGTTTCTTAGGTTCAGAGGCACATGGAGAACGCTTTCTTTTCTTACACAATAGCCGTAGCTCATCTTCTCAAACATACTCTTGATGATCACAAGGATTTTAATATTTCACTATCCAAGGTGGATGATGACACAAATCACATTTAATAAATTATTACCTGATAAAATCTTAAGTTTATTGAAATTCTGGTTTCATTTATGTTGTGCATTTATGCTCATATTGTAGAATGTACACAATGTATCTTACAGCTAAATGGTATTTTATAGTGCTTCATTTATGAGTCAATTAACTGGGGCTGGATTTTGACCCAGTGTGTTAAGCTGGTGCCTACAATGCCAGCATCCCATGTAAATGATGCTTCCAGTCCCAGCTACTTCATTTCATATCCAGTTCCCTGCTAGTTTGCCCAGGAAAGCAGCAGAAAATGGCCCAAGTGTTTGGGTTCCTGGACCCATGAAAGAGACTTAGATGGAGTACCTGGCTCCTGGCTTCTTCCAAGTCCTAGCCAGTGAGGTCATTTCATCAGCCAATGAATTCATCCACACATTCAGATAGTATTGATTGAGGGGTTGTTTCATGAACTATTTACAATGACAGATGTGATGTGAAGAAGGTGTTCCTTGTCCACGAAGAACCTGCAGTATAGTTGGGTGGTTGGCATGTACAACTATTACCACAATGATTTTGATAGAATGGTGCAAAGATGTGTTAGAAGCCTGATGAGAAGGAAGCACTGATTCATCAATGGTAATGTAGCTGTTCCTCCGGTCTCACAAAGAAACCCAGGACAAAAATCCTTTCTGGTAAGTCTGAGGAGTGCTCAGTGCCCTTGCCATCTCTTAGATAATATTTAATGCCATCATAGCCATGTGAGAAATCTCCAGAGAATGTCTCTACATTCAATCACTATGTACTGAGCACCTACTATTCACCAGGCTAACTTCAGAACCTGGTCACAGAAAACTGCAAAGAACAAGTGCCTGCCTCCATGGATCTTGAATTTCACCTGGGGAGAAAAGATAATCAACATGAAAAATGGACAGCGGTAGCTGTTTAGAACAGACTCTAAACAGTCTGAAGAAAGAATAACAGAGAAGTCATTTTAAATGGGCCACCAGAAAAGGCCTCCAAAATGCAGACCAGGGAGAAAAGGCCTGAATGCAATAAGGGATAATGCAACTTGGGGTTTTGTTTTTTGTTTTTTTTTTTTTACTAAATTCATTTGACTCCTCAGTATATATCTGCTGTACCAAGGATCAAAGATAAGTAAGATCTTTTCCCCGACTTCTGAAAATTCATTGACCAGTGATGAAGAAAGAAGTCCACAAACAATACATCAACAAACAGAAACAGAATCATAATGAAAATTACAAGTTCGGTCATCACTTGGTATCCCTGCAGGCTGGTTCCAGGAACCACCTAGGCCAGCAGAATCTGTGGACATTCAAGTCCTTTATATAAAGTGGTATGGGAGTTGCTTATAACCTATACAACTTTCTGAGTACTTTAAATAATCTCCAGATTACCTGTAATGCCTAATACCCTGTAAGCACAATGTGAATAAACTGTATTATTTAGGGAATATCTACAACAAAAAACACTTCTGTACATGTTCATTACAGACACAATCATGCCAGGCCTATCTACACTTCTATCTGAGGTCAGTCAAGTCCATTGTCAGGGAGGATGGACTGTGTTCGATCAAAGTGTGTGTCATATGCTAAAAGCCAAGAGGGAGAAAGTCATTAATTTTATCAAGGAGCCATTTCCTGTGAGACTTTTTGGACCAGGATAAGAAATTGGGCTTTATTTCCAAAAGCTGAGGGAAATAGCCAGAGTGTTAGGAGCAAAGCCAGAAGATTCTTGTGTTTCTAAAGGCTTGTTCTAGCAGCATTCATGAGACTAAATTGAAGAAGAAGTACTCAACAAGAGAAAATGGTGGCTTAGACAAGAAATGGAAGTAGCAGCGTCATGGGCCTGTGAGCCCGTAAAGCTGACAGTTGATCAATAAGTTGGGTGTGGCAAAGAGGAGAATCCAAGTGCAAAGGTTTACTACAATCTAAGCATTCAAGCTTGTGGACATGTTCTTTTGTTTTACCATCTCACATCACTAATGATACATTTATTATATCAGTAGAACATTAGGTGTTATTCCAGAAAAACCAAGGGAACAGATTTCTCTGAACTGGGGCAATTTCACAATACCTACAGAAGATGATGCTACTAGCCACGCATGGCTGAGTTATACTATTCTTAGGTGTTAGACATTACGATCACAAATGTTTGCTTTGATATGGAAATGGGGTATATTCATTTTATGATTAAGTTCCTGCCTAGGAATATTTAACACAGTGTAGTGAAGGTAGCCATTTTAGTCCTTCCTGGCTGTTAGCATACTCATAGCATTGCCTACTGAAGGGATTACAAAAAGACATCATGAGAATTTATGTCAAAACCCAGAAAAGTAGATCAAGACCCAGCAATCACTTTCCAGTGAATTATTCTTCTTTCTCTTTCTCTCTTCATGACTCAGTTAGTTCTTCAAGGACATGTCTAAAAATTGTAGCCTGTTTTCCCTTTTCCCAATTGTCTTTTGCAAGCTTATAAATTGCTAGCTATTTTGTAGGTTTTGAAGAATGATTTTATGCCCACAAAGTTGTATTACACACACATACACACACACAAATAAATAATGAGAATATTTCCTGTTGCAATTAAGTCTTACCATCCTTTTTATTTTTAATTCACAATGGAGAATTGTTGATCACTATATTTAGTATCATTTCTAAAGCATAAGAAACAAATCCATTGACTATGTTTGTGTGTTTGAAGAACTCCACTAAGATCGGCCCTCTGTTTTAGTGTTCACATTATTTCCTTTTCCACTACTGCCTTCTGATTCCTCCTCAAGTCCTCCATCTAGTTCATAAAGTATAAAATAAGAAAATAATTCTGAAATACTAATTCCATTCCAAGAGAATTATGTACATTTTATCATTTATTGTACTTCATTTGCTTAAGGATAATTGGCTAAGCCACGGATCCAGTGTCACAAAGCTAATACATTATGGCTACAAGGATTGGAAATAGCCATTTGACTTTAGGGGTCAAATTCCTAATCAATACCTATGTAAGCATTTGCAAAATATTTACTGCCAATCAACTGTTCACACAACCCCTCCTCCACTGGCCTTTGACGTATCTCCTGACTCACAATGGCTGTTGGTTAGTTTGCTTTTCTCTTTCTCTAGTCTGGTTCTGCTCATATATTTCAGTGAATGCTTCACATGGTCTGCCTTCTCCTTCCGGTCACCCTTCTAACTTAACCCTTTCATGTCCTTGATTGTCTTGTGTAGCTTAAACATGAGTTCTGGTAGCTTGCCCTCATGATTACACCATCACACCTGTCTCAGGAAAGAGATCCAGGCCAGCGTTTCCAGGGAAGCACTACCCAGGATGACCTCCTGGGCCATCTTGATGGCTCTTCATGTTGAATGCTCAGATTTTCACTTTCTACCCAATTCTGCCATCCCTAAAAACACATTCAAATGCATCTATCTATAATTTCCACTTTCAAATCTTCCTTAAACTATGACTTTTATTCATCTTTCTTTCACCAGTCAGCTTCTTGAAACATTGCTGTATATTTTACTTCCATTTCCTGAAAAATGTTATTAGTTAAAATTGCCATTCAAATGTGATATAATCTGTTGCCCATGTAGTGGAAGTGATTTTCCAAAGTGACTTGTGACCAACTGCAAATCCATATTCACCCAACCTGTCAACTTGCACCTCCCTCAGCCTTAGGCATGTCTGTCTCTTGTCTTTTCCCCCTCTATAGCTACTCTTTTCAGCATCTTATGGTGACTTCTTCTCTCCCTTAGCTTTCTTTTTTTCTATTTTTACCCTATATATTTGCCCATTTTCACTTCATTTTTCCCTTGATCCTACCACTTCCATGGTGCTGAACACCAAATCAACGTCTTCACGTTTCCTCTCTCTTCTCAGCTTCAGAGCTCCAATCACAGTTATCGGCTAGAGAGTGAGGCTGGAGTGTCTTACGTCATCTCCATTTCATATGCTCCAACTGAGCCCAGTTCAGTTCAGTCTTTTTTTTTTTTTTTTCTTCGACAGGCAGAGTGGACAGTGAGAGAGAGAGACAGAGAGAAAGGTCTTCCTTTTTGCCGTTGGTTCACCCTCCAATGGCCGCTGCGGCCAGCGCATCTCGCTGATCCGAAGCCAGGAGCCAGGTGCCTCTCCTGGTCTCCCATGCAGGTGCAGGGCCCAAGCACTTGGGCCATCCTCCACTGCACTCCCTGGCCACAGCAGAGAGCTGGCCTGGAAGAGGGGCAACCGGGATAGAATCCAGCACCCCAACTGGGACTAGAACCCGGTGTGCCGGCGCCACAAGGCAGAGGATTAGCCTGTTAAGCTATGGCGCCGGCCCCAGTTCAGTCTTGTTTTGCTTTTTGTTCAGGTAGAACTCCTGGACTTGATTTTTTATTATATACCTTACAGTTGGACAATGGTTTCTTAGTTCCTGTTTCCCACCTACATATTTGTACATATGAAAATTTCTACTTGGGGCTGGCATTGTGGTACAGTGGGTTGAGCTACTAATTTACAAGGCCAGCAACCCAAATCCCATGTTGAAACATTGATGTGAGTCTCAGTTACTCCACTTAAACTCCAGTTCCGTGCTAATGCACCTGGGAATGCAGAGGAATATGGTTCAATTTCTTGGGTCCCTTCCACAAATGTGGGAAACCCATATGGAGTTGCTGGCTCCTGGCTTTGGTCTGACACAGATCTGGCCATTGCAGAGATTTGGAGAATGAACCAGTGGATGGAAGATCTCTCTCTCTCTCTCTCTCTGTCTCTCTGTCTCTCTCTCTCTCGATCTCTCTCTCTTAAATAAATCTCTCACTTAAATAAATCTTAAAAGCACAACAAAAAGCTCCTGCTCTCCCAGAACATTCAAATGTTTTCTCTTCTATTACATTTCCCAGTTTCTCCCTGACAAACAGGGCTCGTTCTTCAGCATTTTGTCAGAATTCCAACAGGTAATGTGCCAAATTGTACTGTGATGCTCATGTTGACATGCCTAACTTTGTCCACTGACTGTGTGCTTCCTAAGGGAAACAACCTTGCTAAATTCACTTGTTATCCCAATAACCAGCCCATAGGAGGTACTCAATATGTTTGTAGAATAACTGTTTCTCTTCTGTAGATGTATCACAGGATCAGCTCTATGTGGCAAGTTTGTATAACTATACCTTATTTCTCTTTTAAAAGAGGATTTTTTAAATTTATTACTTATTTTATTTATTTTAAAGATAGAGTGATAGAGAAGAAGAGACAGAGAGCGAGAGCGAGAGAGAGAGAGAGAGAGTGCTTCCATCTGCTAGTTCATTCCCAAAATGGCTGTAACAGCCTGGTCTGGACAAGGCCAAAGCTAGTAGCCTAGAACATCATCCGGGTTTCCCATATGGATGACAGGAGCTCAAGGAATTGGGTCACCTTCCACTGCTTTCCTAGGCACATTAGTAGGGAGCTGGACACTAAGAGGAGCAACTGAGATTGAAACCAGTGCTCAGGAATGGGATTCTGGGATGCTAGTTAACCTGCTGTGCAAAACCACTGGCCCCTACGCCTCATTTATCACTGTGTTTACTTACATATTAAGCACAGATGGTTCAGATAAAGTGTTCCAGGAACCTTTGGTGGCATTCCATTGCACCTCAAAATTAGATACAAATTCCTTAATAGAGTATTGAGTATTTCCCATCAGGCCACATCCAGTTCATAGTCATACCTTCTACCTCTTCCTAGCCTTAGATTCAATGATATAGGCAAGTCCTATTGTGTCTCTGACTGTTGGCTAAGTAATTTTTATATCCTTGGCCACAGACTCCTCCACCTCCACTCTTCTCCACAACCAGGCTGCCAGTCACCCCACTGAACAACATTTTGTCGTGATCCTTAACAGAACAGACTGTTTCCTCCTTCTTACCTCTGCAACACAGGATGCTCACTTTTTCTATAGTGTTTGGGTTGTGATTTTTGTTATGTTTCTTTATGTGCTGTCTTGTGGAATCCCATCTTTGTTGATGGTCCACAAACACTTTGAAGTCAGGAAATAGATGTAACTGATCTTTAAAACTTGGTACAATACATGTTTGCTGAAAAAAATATGTACTTAATACATGCTTATCACTTAGTTGATTAGCAAGTCATTATAATTTTAGATATGTTAATAAAGCTGCAAATAAAAATTTGCCTTACAAAATAAATTACTTTTCTTTGTTACCTTTCCAAGTTTAGTTTTTCCAAAAAAGATGTGGGAAAGACTCCTTGCCCTGTGATTGAAAATGCACTCTTGCTTTTTCTTCAGATAGAAGGAAAAATAGGAATGAAAGAACAGTGGCAACTCAGTCACACCAGCAAAAAGCTGTCAGATCCTCTGCCTCTGGCACTGACTGGATCATCTGCAAATGGAGGAACTGATGAGAAATCCAGTGAGGCAAGGTGGCCTGGGAAGAATCACTGTGACCCTGCCTCTCCACAGTGGTGACAGGGACACCTGAGGAGCTATCTTTTATCCCACACCAACAGATGGCTTCAAACAACACACAGCCAGCCTTCTCAGGCTCAGCTCTAAGCACTTAGGGCAGCTTGAGAAATCAAAAATTAAAATCTAAACAACAAAGAGCACTTCCTGGGGGGTGAGTCACTAAGCTGAAAGCAATTATCAACCGATTTTAAGTCTCTGCCTGCTGTTTGCTTAAATGACCTGCTATAGGAGAGGGATTTTATGATGGGAGGAGAGGTAAACATTAGGAAAAAAAATGTTTCTGATTTCTGCTTTCAGTAGTTTCAAAGAAAATTTTAAAAAAATAAAAGGAAAGATGGAAAAAAAAAAAGTAAAAGCTATATTTGTTGATTGTGTGATTGCATCAATTCCCCTACTGCAAGGGGAAATAAATGTCCAGAGAAATTTCTATTCAAGTTTATCCAGTTGTATTAAAGACAAACAACTAAAAATGTGCACCATTTATTTGAGATGATGTAAGCCTAGATGAAAGAAGTTAAGTGTTTAAACAGTGAAAAAAAAAAAAAAATACTGTCCAAATCTCATGAAGCAATCAGAGTCCCTAGATGTTACGTGTTTTATCCTTCTGCCATTTGGAACTTCACTAATCCATTAAAACAAACATCCGTCTTAACTTGCAGTGCTGAAGGCATCTGTGTGATTGATGGAAATGTTTGTGTGTGAACTCACCCCGCTAACATAATGGAAAACTATTGCTGTTTGGTTCCCAGATTATGTTTAATTTAGAATCAGGAGAGGATGGGAGGAAGGGGCATGGATAGAAGACATTAAATAAACAAAATCATCCTATACCAAGAGGTCTGAAGAATGTGGAAGATATTCACAGGGATACAAATACATACCAACAAGTTAAGTATGTAGAAAACCAGGGTGGGTATATTTGGGAAAAAGAGACACATAATCTGAGGAATGTATAAGTATTATGAATTAAATTCCTTTCACTTTTGTTCTAAGAGATTCTGTGGGGGTTAGCCATCTTAGCATTTTTACATTTCTCTACTGTGCGTCAATGTATGCAGCTCCTTGCATAAACTGAGTCACAAGGAGTCGTAATACTTACTGGACTTAGAAGAGACACAGGATGCATTTTTTAGTTTTTTGATAGTGACTTTTTTCTCACATGTGTATTTTTCTAATATGATTATACATTTGGAACATTTTCTAAGTGGGTTCATTTCTTTTCCCTACATACTTCTATAGGAGAGGATTTTCCAGTGGGTTTTCCCTTCCTACGGACAATCTAACCCTACATTATTATTCTAATACATATCCATTACCCTCCATTTTATATCAGAACACTATTTTAGGCACTGCTGCAGGAGAACCAAGGGAGAGCAAACAGGCAAGAGAACTGAGTGATAAGTAAAATAGTAGGGAAGTGTGGGTGAGGGAGCAATGGAGTCTTACTGAGGATTGGTGGACAGAAGTAACAGTTCAGCTGGATATTTAAGGAAGAATTGGCAGTCACCTAGAAAAAAAAAATAGGGAGGATCATTGAAACAGAAGACAGGCAAAGGCACAGTAACATTACAGAGGTTCAGGCAAAGGCACAGTGACATTACAGAGGTTCAGGCAAAGGCACAGTGACATCACAGAGGTTCAGGCAAAGGCACAGTGACATCACAGAGGTTCAGGCAAAGGCACAGTGACATTACAGAGAGTGACACAGAGAAGCATGCTGTGGGGAAGCACAGTCCATGCCTGTCCAGGAGGGGACTGAGGCTGGGAAGATGTGAGAGGACTCATGAGGCACCTTGCGTATCCCTGGATCTGTGTAGGTTCTATGCAAATACGATGCCATTTGACATAAGGGCGCATGCATCTGCAGAATCTGAGGGAGAGTCCTGGAACTACTAGATGATGGTATTTCTGAAAATCCATATTAGCAGGTAGAATACAATGATGGAAAATTTCAGAGTCTACCCAATATTATTCTGAAGTCATACAGAAGATATATTCTCAAAATTTCACATGATACAGATTGGAGTTGTGACTTCATCACTCTGGAAACAAGAACTCATAAGAAAAAGACCTTCCCCTCCCCATTTCATAACACCCAAGCCCTATTCAGTATCCTTTCCTTCTTAGACTTATAGGTCTATTAGATCCCCAAATAATGCATGGGTCAATGGTTTTCAACCCTGGAGACACATTTGACAAGCTGGGAGATTTTTCCTTTTGTTTTTATTTTTGAAGATTTAATCAGCCAAGGGAGGGAGAGGCGTGTGTGTTGAAAGGCCTCACGGCGTATTCTCCAGTTAGCCATCATTGAGACTGATACTGGCCTTTTTCCCACTCCGGGAAGGCCACTAGTGAGTCCTCATAAGACTGGGATTTTGTGGATGTTGTACATTGTTATAATTCCAGAATCTTATTCAGTGTCTGAATAATATTTATTGTCGAATAAATAGAAATTTGATATTTTTTAAAAGGTCCACTCCTAAATCATCCAAATAAGCTATTTCAATGTTTACAAATTACAGTTCTCTACCCCACCAAACTGTAAATGATGTCACTGTTTCTGTAGCTATAATTAGGCAACATTGCCAAAAATGGTGATGACAGATGTTAAAAAAAACTCCTCTTGAACGTTAAAATGTTGCTCGCTGATCACCACTGAGCAGAAGGTCCACACGCATTGCTACGTCTTGTCTTACTGCTGGTTCCCTCTATAGACGCACTTCCACGCTTCCTGCCAGAACACTCGCATTTCTCTCTGGTTTTGGTCCAACTCTCAACCCTGGGTACATGTGGTTATTCTGTACATTCCAGAAAACAGCAGGAAAGAGAACAGAGGCAGAAGACAGCCTTGCAAGCAGGGCTTTTTCCAGGTGACAACAAGCACATTTAGAGAGAAAGGGATTGAAAGGACTGAAGCCTTCCAGTAAACAAGATCCCAGGTGCACAGACAAGGGAGGGAGCACAGCACACACCTAACTCACATCTGGGAGACCACGTATCCTCCTGAAACTCAAAAGCTTTCGGGGTGGTTTTTCACCAAGAAATGCATGATCAGCCTCTCTAGGGGCAGAACCAGCACTAGTTGTAAAGGGCTAAAGCTGTTTCCGGTGGTTAAGCTCAAGTGAACAACATCTGCCTGAAGACTCTATGCAGTGACTGGTGAGAGGCAGGAGTGAGGATGTGATGAGGAGGAAGGAAAGGGATGTCTATCATTCCCAAGTGGCTTCTAGAAAGTACAGATACCTCCTGCTGGGAACAGTCGTCAGCTGCCTTAGAAATACTGACATATGTGATGTGTTGCCGAGTCGTCTATCGGAGGACCACAGAGTGATGAACACAGCACCTCTGAAAGGTGGATGTGCTGTTGGTAGTGGGGAGGCTGTGACAATGCAGCTCCTGATGCAACTATGCACTTCAGACTGCACTGCTCACTGAGGCAATCCCAGGTGACACCCACCTTGTGGGTCTGGACCACTATCTGGGAAGCACAGAATCAGAGAGTCTCCTCAGAACAGCAGAACAGTGCATTGATGGAGCAAGGACAAAAGCTTTGGATCCATGTTGCATAACAGCAAGCAGCCCCACCCCAACCCCCATGTCTCTGCCCTGAAAATTGACCAGCCCTGCCCTGCCTGGAATGCTGGACACTCCACTATCTGAAGAGCCCACTATCTGGGAGCCTGAGCTCCCGTACTCCTCCCAAGCTCTCTCCCTACAACTCAGAAGCTCGGCCCCAGGGTCCAGCCTCAGCCTCAGCCCAAGACCCTCCCAGCCCACACTGTAATCTCCCAGGACCTGTGGATCTAGCCCAAGCTCTCTATCTTGGCAGCCCAGCTTTAGCTCAGAGCCCCAAGCATTTCCCTGCAGGCTGCTTTACACTATACAAACCACTAGTCTGTAAGGGAAGGGGCTCCCTCTCTCCCTGTTGTGTGTTCAATGGCAACTCCCTGCTGTGCGTTCACCTGGGAGGGAGCCCCTCCCTGGCTTTATTCTTCTGAATAAACTTGGTCTGGCTGTGGCTTCATGCTCTGTCTCCTCTTTCCTGACACTGCTTCTGCTTGAAACATAGCCTTGAAAAAACAGCCTAAATTCTCTGAATTGCATATAGTATTGAAACAGGAATGCCTATGCTGAAATATACTCATTAAGATTAAAAGCAAACTATTAAGGAGAATAATGCTTCCAGGTTGTGTGTCCTTAATAAGTGTTGGGGTAACCTGTCAACGCCTCCTTTGCCTCCCATGCACAGTGCCTTATCCCATTGAGATGTGCGTAAGGCACAGAGAACATTGCCTGGCGCCTATTAGGTGCCGAAGACACATGGAGCTCTTTACTAATTACATGCAGTGCCGTGGTGCTGATCTTAGAATGTGTCCAGAAGCTGAAAGTACACAGTAGCAGCAATGACACGCTGGGAGCCGCTGAGTTGGAGGCAAAGCGAGTGCATTGGCTTCCTTTCCTCCTTTTCTCTTTCAAAGTGTTTACAATGCCTTGGGAGAATGCCCTTCACTTTACCTAGAGGAAAATACTGTTTTTAAAATCAACAGCAAAAATACCCCCACGTTCTACAAGAATTGCTCAGTGTCTGTCACTCATCTTGCTCCATTTCAGCGTTCTATATTTTCTCGTTTTCATTGGTGATAATGTGCACCAATAAAACAGAGTAGCAAAAGGCCCACCTGCAATTGCCCAAAATACTCTGAGGTTTCCTGAAAAGAGAAAAAAAAAATGCCCTGAGAGGAAGCATATAGCCTACGTTTGGAAACATCATTTGGAGCACTTATTGTTATCTCAAAATTAATTCTGAAATAATGAATGCCTGCTGTCTTCCCACTGCTATAATCAGAACAGAGGGACATAAAGGAACTCCTTGACTTTAAATCTCTTGGAGTTTAATCTGTAAACAAATGGACCCTAGTCTCTCCCTTACCTTTCTGGATGTCTCTGTGTGGCTGAGAGGAAGTGAGCTGAGTGGGCTGGGAGCTGTCTGGGAGCCCCGCTGGGTGCGGCCATGAGAGCCCTCCATTTTGACTTGGTCATGGCATCACAAGAGAAATGCTTCCTGTGTGGCTCCTCGAATTTCTCTTTCTGAACTTCACTGTAGTTGCCCTTCAATATCCACAGGGGCTTGGTTCTAGAAAACCCCAGTGAATATCAAAATTCCTGGATGCTCAAGTCCTCCCTGTAAAAAATGTAGAGTATTTACGTGTGACCCACACAGTCTTCTCATACACTTTAAATCCTATGTGGGTTGTTAGGCTAGCCAACGCACTACACATGCTATGGAAATAGTCGTTACACTGTACTACTTAGCTAATAATGAGAAGGAAAAGATTTTGCACATGTTCTGCACAGATATAATTTTTCCCAAAATATTTTCTTTTTCTTTAAAGATTTATTTATTTTACTTGAAAGTCAGAGTTACACAGAGAGAGAAGAAGAGGCAGAGAGAGAGAGGTCTTCCATCCGCTGGTTCACTCCCCAACTGACCGCATTGGACGGAGCTGCGCCAATCTGAAGCCAGGAGCCAGAAGCTTCTTCCGGGTCTCCCATGTGAGTGCGGAGGCCCAAAGACTTGGGCCATCTTCTACTGCTTTCCCAGGATGTAGCAGAAAGCTGGATCAGAAGAGGAGCAGCCAGGACTCGAACCGGCGCCCATATGGGATGCCGGCACTGTAGGCAGCAGCACACAGTGCTGGTTCCCAAAATATATTTTCAATCTGTTGAATCCAGAAGCAAAACCTACACATGTGTTGGGAGCCAGCATTGTGGTTCAGTGGATTAAGCCACTGCCTGCTACTCCAACATCCCTAAGAGCACCTTGTGGAGTCAGCTGCCCTGTTTCCTATCCACCTCCCTGCTAATATGCCTGGGAAGCAGCAGATGGTGCCCCAAGAACTTGGGCCCCTGCCACTGACATGGGAGACCCAGATGGAGTTCCTGCTTCCTGGCTTCAGCTTAGTCCAGTCCCAGTTACTGGAACCTTTGGGGAGTGAACTGAGCAGCAGATGGAAGATCTCTGTCTCTCCCTCTCTGTCTGCAACTTTGCCTTTCAAATGAATAATGAATATTCAAATTTTATTTAAAAAAAAAAACTAAAGATGTGGAAAGCCATGGAATGATGAATTAAAAGCTAAGTTTTTTGGGGGTACAAAACATATTCACAATTTATGCATTATTTATTTTTCATAATATATACTTCCTGCAAACTTTTTGAAGTATCCTCAAATAACCTCCTGTATTAAAAAATCAAAACCAGCAACAAGCAACTTTCCAAAGAAGATAACCCACTGCCTGCCCGCAGAAGTTTCAAGGATGGCATGAGTTTTTATCTCTAAATCTCTGGATAGTAGCTATCCAAGCAGGTGTAAAATAAACCAGGTAATCAGAGACTGGTTTCTTACTAGTCTGACCAGGGGTCCTGGCAGGAGGGGACTTCTTAGACACAGGGTGCTACATACCAACCCCATCTGTTTTGTTATGTTTTTAAATCGTATATTCATGTGGTAAGCCAAAAACACCAGTGAGAAGTTTGTCCTTCAGTTGAGCTATGAAAAGTACTTCAAAATGTGCATGAGATACTAGAGTTAAAAGACAACTTTGTTTTTGGTGCAAAAAAAGTTTTAAAATCCATGCTTAGTTTCTTCATAATCTGCATTTTAATAATTTTTTGAAGACCCCTCAGATGAATGGGTTTTAGAGTTTTCTAGCATCAAAATAAACTTACCTATTCACTTCATTTTCAAGTACCTTCATATCACCATAAAGCCTTGAGGGCTAAAGGAGAGAATCGTGTTAGAGAAAAAACAGTTTGTTAAGACCAGTCTACTGCTGGTAAACCGATGTGGTCACCTAACAGACTGGGTGGGGGGAGGTGACAGAAGAAGGGACAATTCTGACGATAACATGGGATCTTTTTTAAAAGTTTTTTCATGTTTCTCTGGACCCAGTATTCACTGGGTTTCACATGGAGTGGAGATTTAATTGGCTTGAAAACTACAGATGGATTAATCCTTAAACCCAGTTATTTATCCTTTCGATTAGTTTACCCCTCAAAGTTTATACTTGATTCTTTACATAACACAATGAGTTGCCATATACATTGCTTTAAGGAAAAATGTGAGAAAAATAAGCCTATCTATTAGCAGAGCTTGTCTGATGACAAATTTCCATTTGCCCACTGCTGGCAAAAGCAATAACCTCAATTTTGAAATTAGGAAGCTACAACTCATTTGCAGAGCCATCTGTTTCTTTGTGAGCTCCTTTGGCTTCCAAATACTGCCATTTCATCATTAAGGAAATCATTTGATGATGGTACTTCTGTTTGCTAGTTTGTAAGAGTTGTCATGGAGAATCAGAAGGAAACAGTTGCTACATAGGAGACAAGGCCCAGGGCTTGTGAAAAGGAAGGGCCCTGCTGTGTGCAGAGCCAGGGACTGCCCTTTCTTGGCGCCTTGTTCTGTCTCACACACGTGTTCCCTGTCACCGTGTTTTATCTCTACACGAAGGGGAAAACTGACAGTTGACACGTGGAGAGTCCACATATCTATCAACAAATTGACTCATTCCTAGCACAATCAATACTGATTGATTTTTAATAACTGTAAAGAAAAGTAAGCAAATGTCTTTACTCCTTACATGATATATTTCTAGGAAAAAAAATGGAACTGAATCCCCTCTATGCCATACTTAACACTCCTGAAAATGAACTATATAAATCAGTTTTTAGCATGGATAATTATTTTTGTAATGAAAAAAAAAAATAAAGGGATGCAACATCAGATTGCCTTGTATTTGGGATAAACTTATCTTGTTTACTGTTAAGACAACTGGGCAATTTTTTATGTCAGATATTTTTAGAGTATACAGAATTATTCTTAACCTAGAATCTCTGGATTCTTATATAAACTTATTTTTAAGTCATCCTGTTTCTTAAAAGAAAGATAGTTAAAAGTGAAAATCTAACAGTGAATTGGCAAGTTTCCATTATTATATTACTCCAAAATTTCTTTTAAAACACTTTATTGATATAAAGTGAACAGATTTCATATGTTCAATTCTAAGACAATAACCATACATTCTTCCCTCCTTCAATCCCTCTCCTTTCTTTCTTTTTTTCTTTATTTTTTGCACAAACGTACTTTGAACTTCCTTTATAGTCACAGGCTAACGCACCACTAATCATACTATTTGACAAGTATGCTCTTTTTTCTCACTCTTCATATTCTGGAGCTCCTATTATGTATATGTTGGTGTGCTTGATGGTGTACACCATTTCTCCAGCAAAAACAAAATGAGCTCAATCGGAAGTCTAATTTAACAGAAAAGTAACTCAAAAAAATAAATAAATGAGTCTCTGCTTGTGTTAAAAATGTGTTTATCTATTTTGCAGATTGCATAATATTTATTATTCTATATTTCAATTAGCTTTCATATCAAGTCTACTCTTGAACCTCCTAGGAGAATTCTTATTGTTTTACTTTAGCAATTTGGTTCTTTAGAAACTTCTATGTATTGCTATTTCTATTTTATACAGCATTGTCATCAAAGCAGTCTCCACTTTTTAAATCATGGTGTCCTTTAGCTTTGCAGGCACATTTATTTACTTTGAAGGAATTTTCTCTAAAACCTGAAATCTACCTGACCAAAACCTTCTTATGGTCAGAACATAGGTCCTGGCATTAAAGTCTGTATATATAGTTTCCATAACTTCTATTTACATGGTTTGTATTGATTTTCATCCCCAATGAAAAATAATTTCTAAATCTTGTAAAAAATATTATGGGTCATTAGATAGTCCCTTGAAGAATCTGTAGAGTGGGATAAGGTAGAAAGTTACCATGAGAAGTTAGAAAATAACGAGGCTACATCAGAAATAGGATAAGTCAGAGCAAGGCACAGATAACAACATGTGTTGATCTGAGATTTGGGGACAGAGATTCAAGATGGCTGAATAGGGTGTAGCCACACTAATTTCAGTTGATAAGGGATATGAAGAGAACAAAGGAAGGACCACATTTCTAGGGGCCTGATGGATGGAAATTGTTGGTCAAGAACTGAAAAAACAAACAAACAAAACCTCTGTGGACCAGGAGGAAAGGCAGGAGCCAAGGAGCCACTGCAGCCAGCGGGGCAGCACAGCCAGCTGCTGGCTGTGAGCCGCCACATGGTGACAAAGTAGGAAGAAGTAGCTGCATCCCCAACACTCACAGTTTTAGCTGAGAGGGAATTCCACAGTCACCCACTGACTTATACTTCTGCCTGGGAAGTTGACTGGGGTCTGAGCAACTGCCAGGCTTGGACCAGGAAACCACCCTGCTTCCTTCGCCTCCCTGACTCTTGCAGGCCATTCGTGGCTTCAAGAAGTCTGGCAGTGCCCCTCTGTTCCACTACCAGCACCAGAACCAGCATCAGGAAGAGTCACCATCTTCTTAAAGAGAAATGACGGGAGACTGCCGCGGCTCATGTCATTGGTGATACTGCCTGAGGGAGAAGCTTGCAGACTACACTGGAATTTGAACCCAGCCTGCAGTGCTAGTAGGGGGAACAGGGTGCCAAACTAAACCCATGAAGCCATAGCACATTGTCTGCCTCCCATCCCCCAACAAAGGCTCCTGACAAATAGGAGGAGGAAGCACCATCTTTTTGTCATCAATTATTATTACTGTTAATGAATGTATTTTTAAAAATTGTTAAAGTTGAACAAATTTCATGTATTTCACATATAAAGATTTAGGAACATAGTGATATTCTCACCCTACCCTCCCTTCAGCCCATGCACCTACCCTTCATTCTCTCTCTTAATTTTACAATGATCTATGTTCTGTTTACTTATAAGATCAACTCCACACCAAGAGTTCAAAAAATAGTAAGCAAAAAAATGCAAAAATTCATATGAGACCTCAAATTGCTAAAGCAATCATAAAGAACAAAAACAAAGCCAGAGGCATCACAACATCAGGCTTCAAGACATACTACAGGGCAAAACAGCCTGGTACTGGCACACAAAGTAGACGTGTAGACCAGTGGAACAGAACAGAAACCCCAGAAATTAATCCACCATCAACAACCAACTAGTCTTTGACAAATGAGCTAAAATCAATCCCTGGAGAAAGGACAGTCTCTTCAACAAATGGTGCTGGGAAAACTGGATCTATGCACACAGAAGTATGAAACAATATCCCTACCTTGCACCTTATACAGAAATCAACTCAAAGTGGATCAAGGAGCTAATTCTATAACTTGATGCCAACACATTACTAGAGGAAAACACCAGGGAAATGCTATAAGACATTGGTATAGGCAAAGACTTCTTGGAGAAGATCCCAGAAGCACAGGTAACAAAAGCATAGACCAATAAAATAAAAAGCATAGACCAAAAAAAATAGACCAATTGGATTACATCAAGCTAAGAAGTGTCTGCCCTGTAAAATAAACACTCAATCAAGTCAAGAGGCAACCGGCAGAATGGGAGAAAATATTTGCAAACAATGCAGCTGATAAAGGATTAACATCCAGAATCTATAAAGAGCTCAGGAAACTCAACAACAGAACAAATAATCCAGTTAAGAAATGGGCAAAGGACATGAACAGTATTTCATGGAATCAACTGCAAATGGCCAACAGACACATGAAAAAATGCTCAAGATCACTGGCCATCAAAGAAATGCCAATAAAAATCACAGTAAATTTAAACCTCATCCCAGTTAGAATGGCGACTATCACCCAAAAACCAAAAATCAATAAATGCCAGTGAAGATGTGGCAAAAAGTTACCCTGATAGACTCTTGGTGGGAATGTAGACTAGTACAGCCACTGTGGAAGACAGCACGAAGACGCCTCAGAAATATGAAAACAGATCCACCATATGACCCAGCCATCCCACGTCTGGGAATTTACCCAAACAAAATGAACTCAGCATATGAAAGAATTATCTGCACCCCCATGTTTACTGCTGCTCAATTCACAGTAGCTAAGATAGGAAATCAACCCAGATGTCCATCAACTGATTACCAGATAAAGAAATTTGTGGTATATATACATTATGAAATACTACTCAGCCATAAAAAAGGAATGAAATCCTGTCTTTTGCTATAAAATGGATGTATCTGGAAACCATTATGTTTAGTGAAATAAGCCAGTCCCTATATGTTTTCCCTGATCTGTGGTAACCAATAGAGTACAAAAAATGTAATGTGAATGAACATAATTGACATTCTGAGATTTGCTTATTGTTTATAGTCCCTGTTTATACTGTTTGTTTTTGCTTGTTCTTATTATTTGTTGACTTATTTACCTATTAGGTGTTACTCTTATGACTATAAAATAAAATGAAAGTATGTCATTGTAAAAAATTAAAAGAAAAAAATAAGAAAGGAAGAAGTGAAGGCGGGAGAATGAATGGCAGAGAGAGAAAGGTAGGAATTACCACCATGACCCTAAATCTGAGTGTGTAAAATACAGGACTTTTGTTTATCATATATATATATATATATATATATATATATGTATGTATTTAAATTTATATATATAATTTAAAATAAAAGGTCAAAAACATAAAGAAGAAATAGGGAGTATTTTATAATCTGTACTAGAATTAATTTCCCAAGACTAAAAAAAGCATCTTGCTATCACCCTGTGAGCTTGGAGTTAAAAAAAAAATTAAAAGAAAAGAAAGAATTAAATATCATCAGAAGTACTGTGCTTCACCATTTTGGAGATTTTATACATATCTATGTTCTTATAAAAATGGAAGGAAGTTTTCCTAAAATATCATGGGTACTTTGAATATAAGAGACCTCATTTTATAAACTGATAATCAGATCTCTCAAAGATCATAAAAATTGAATATTATTAATGCCAAATTTACTAATGACTGTGAGTAATTAATTTAGTACTACTTTCTGTATAGAACCAAATAGCAGAGGCTTTAATATAAATATAAGCTCTTTATGGGAGCTTCCTTAAGAAAGAGTTAAAAAGCTTTCACCATATGACAATAAAAATCTATATCTACATTTTTTAGTAAAAGAAACTGGGTTGAGTCTACACTAAGAAATAACCACATTTAAAAGTTGTGTTCCATATTCACCCTTCTTACCTCCCTAGATACTTAGAAAAATTTGCCAAATAGGAGAGTATTGAATTTTTTGGAAAATTAGTTGTCAATTTTCCTAATGTAAGAATCACTGGGCATTGTGTATAATAAAATAATGACAATGGATAGGCTAACCAGTGAATAAGTCTTGACTAGTATACTTTTATGGGCAAGGACACAAAATCTGAATTTTTAATATTCAACATTTTCTCCTAAAATCATTCTTCCAAGTCTAATGAAGGGAATATTTTCTTTTTAAGTTTTGGATCAGACACAGAAAATAGATATATAGTTACATTTGTCACATTCACTATATTTTAATCAAAATTGGTGTCCTATATCTATCTACCTATCTATTTACACATATCATATATATAAAGTATGTATTATGGATGTTTACCAACTAAATGGCAGTCACTATGAAATGTACAAGTGCCTGGTTGACCGAAAACATCAGTATTTACTCCTAATACAGCATTTCAAGTGATTAGAAATGCTTTTAATTTAAGTGCCCAAAGAATAAATTCAGAAACACCTGTTTCTACAGTAATGGAAGTGTTAAATCTCTTATAACCATCACCTGTATATTCCCCAACCCATTTTCCCAAAGCAGTGCGAGGCACTGTAAATGAATTCCTTTACCCTGGGGTAACAGTTTTCACCAAGACCGTATTTTTCGAGGCTGGCCCTAGGGTGTGCATGGCCAGACACAGAGCAGGTAAGGGATCCATGGAAAGTCCACCAGAAGTTGGAGAAAGATCAGAATGGGAAGGTGTTTACCTTTGCTCCCAGGATCCCCAAACAACTCCTCTTAAAGACATTCCATTCTACTTTTCCCACAAGCAATCAAAATGTGATTGGTGTTCATGCTTTTAAAAAGGGATTCACTCATTTTATAATATGAAGCATATTGTTTTCTGGCTGAATGGAAGCCGCTGTGGTGGGTAATTATTGGTGTCAGCTTGCCTGTGGTCTCCAGTTGTTTGGTCAAGCTGAAGCCCAGAGGCTGCTTTGAGGGTATTTTTTTTAGATTTTTGAACTTGCTAGGCCCCACAATCAAATGAGCCAAATACTAAAAATCTTTCCCTGTCTCCCTGCTCTCCTTTCTCCCAACACACACACACACACACACACCCTGATCAATGCTCCAAACTAGAGTAGAATTTGCTAAAAATGATGAAGCGTTTCAAATCTCTGAAGACAGCTGCTTTCCCAGCTTCTGAGAATGACAGCTTGATTTTTACTTCCTTGCAAGTGAAAATAAATGACCAAAGTCTGAGAAAAAAGATTATCAAGAACTAAAGCAAACCAAAAGAAAAGTATCAGTTGGCTAAAATTGAAAAAAAAAAAAAAAAAAGGGAAGAAGGAGGAGGAGGAGGAGGAGGAGGAGGAAAGAAATCTCGAAGGGACGCCTCTGAGAAAGGGGGTGAGGGATTTTACAGAGGAATTACTGTGGTTTACAGAGCTCTATTTGCACAAAACACATTATTTCCACCTGAGATACTTTCTGAGTTAAAAGAGAGGGCTGTGTGCAACCAGTTGTTGTGTGCTGAGAACCCGCAGGGAGAAAGAGAATATCTGACTTGGAGCACTCGCCAATTCTGTGGAACAAGTACTCCCACCATTGTCGATTTCCAGCTTCTAATTTGCAGTCCCTGAGCACAAAGCTGGGCAGACACACAAAGCACACACACACACACACAACCACACACAGATAGTAGCAGTCAAGAGCCAGCTGCAACCCCACTAGAAACAGCACTGTTCCTGAGCTGACACAGTAGCGGGGCAGGAGAGAACGTCCATATTTAGCCATTGTCTCATTTCTCTTCCTCTATGGCAGGTGGTTAAGCCAGTTAACAATCATCATGATCAATTAAACAGTACTCCTTCTCCCAGGTGGTGGGTTTCTGGGCAGAAAGAGGGGCCAAGATTAGCTTTGTAAACAGAAGGAATCAAATTAAACACAGTAAAAGGTATTGACATTTTATCAAATTGCAGTTGAAAGCACAGAAATCTTCAATGACTTTTTTTTAGATGGAAAACCGAAAAAAAAAAAAGCAGACCAAAAGTAATATGAAATTTTGGGGCAGTTACTAATATTTCCTACAGATGTTTCAAGAAAAAGGAAATTTAAAAGTAATATTTATTTTGTTATCAGTTTTTGCTTCAAGAATTATATCTGTATCTACTTAACATTATGATACAGACATAAATGCGTTAATCTTATTCCAGGTTCTTGCCTCATGCAAAAATAAGATTTCTAAGTGCAGACACGTAAAAGGTGAACAAAGTGATGGCAAAATATTCAAAAGGTGAGGAAGTGAACACACACACATGCCAGAGTGTGGGTTGCCCCCCCACGGGGTACTACCCATTAAGAATGGGTCAGGGGATTGCCCAAAGTGAGGATGGAGAGAGAAAGAGGGTGAGAGAGAGAGAGCACCTGTGGATCTCCCTGAATGCTAGCTTCTTTTGTGAGGTAGGGATTGTGCCCTGCAGACATGAAGCTACCTGGGATTTTTAAGGTACCTCCATAAATACCACACAGAGCTTATATCCATATTTTCATGGTGTCCCCCTTAGGTCCAGGAGGAAGCAGGTGCATCCCAGAAAGAAGACGTTTTGATTGACAAGCAGAGGGCTAGCATTACCTTGTGGGTTTGCAGGGACTTCCCGCTCACATAGAACTAAAGCACCTAGTTACACCACATCAGTTCTTCCGATGCAGAACTTCTTTGTTTCAACAGGAGCTGTTTTTCCCCAGGGCAATGGTGGTGGTTAGTGAAATATTCTCATGAATGTATGCCTTTAAACAGCCTGTTCCCAAGATCGAGGTAATTTTTTTTCTCATTTTGAAAAATAAGTTGGTGTATTACAGATTATTTTTGAAATGGAATATAACAAATCACACTCATGAAAAACACTCAGAGTTTGAGTACTGTATAATAGTTTTCCTTGGAAAAATCAAGTCTTTTTCACTCTTTTGATGACATAGAAATGCAAAAATAAATAAATAAATAAATAAATAAAGTTTCCTTCTAATTCCATCATAGAGGGAACAGGGAGGTGGCTGTCAGGAGGGTGTGCACAGGTGAGATCATGTGTGGGGCACATCGTCCTCTCTCTGCCTGGTCCTCGCTCCCTCCCTCTCCAGGCTCCCCAGGTCCTCCTGTGAGCTCCCGTCCCTCTTCCTTGCTTTCTCACCTACCACCCCAATCAATATACCAGGGACAGCTGCTTCACATTTCAGGCATTGCCCTGAGAGTCTTTAAAAGAAAAGCAAATCAGGAAAGAGAGGACTTGTCATTTAACTGGGAAGATGGAAGACCGAATCTCCAGGCTGCTGTGTGCTTTAACGCAGAAAGATTTTCATTTAAACAGAGCATTTCATGAATTAGTCTGCTTTTACAGACTTCCCAGAGAAGGAAATGGTTTGCATAAAAGGTAAGAATAGCTTCTTATGCTCTAGGCTTTTATATCCATAGGAACATTTTAAGTTTCCTATTGGCACTTTTGGTTTAAAAAAATGAAGTCGACCAACCATGAAAGCACATCTCACCAATTCTTCTTGCCTCAAAGGCCCAAGGTATTAAGGGCTATTTCTGTCCGAGCACTTGCTTCATTAAGAAACTTTTCTGTAACATGATTTTTTTTTTGGATCGGCTATAACCTTTTCTGTTCAAGTTGTGACAGGGTATGGACCAGGAGGTTAATGAAAACTTACAATTCTGTTGCACAGTTGAGAAGGACCAGAATGGAAAGCATGTGAAGCCCCTTAAAAGCAGCAGAGACTGACCAGAAAAAGCAAAAGCTCTAACTAATACACAGCAAGACTCTTCAGTCAATAACACATGTAAGGGTGGTGGGTAGAAAGGGAGGACTAGAATTGCCTTTTCCCCCTCAGCTACTTCAACTCTTGCAGAAGAAAGTCTTCTGAAGCTTGCTCTATTTGTTACTTAGACTTTGGAGAAAACCTCCTTAAGGAATGCCAGCCTAGTGATAAAGACATGTTATCAGATATTGTTGTTGTGTCAGCCTCTTAATTTTGCCTCTTCTCACTATTTCCTCCCAGGAATCTGCTTTGGAATTCAACTCCTGTGAGCCATACAGCAAGCTGTCACTCAGACCACACAAATCATGGCCCTGCATCTAACAAAGTTCCCCAAGGTATTCAACAATCTGCTGTGATGCTTATCTCAAGGACTATGAAATTTTAAATACTCAAACTTGAGTAATTAAATTTGCTTATGTTTAAACAAATAGAGCATGAGGAAGTCTGTTAATGAAAACACAGAAGTCCCCAAAATGGAGTCACTCAATGCTGAAGTTCCACATCACTAAACCAAAACCCGAGTACACACGTGGGTACTGCAAAAACATCATGGAAAATGGAATTAAAAGATATGTTAATATGGGGGGTGAAACTTGCAGTCCATGCATATCAGAAATCTTCAAAAAGTTCATGGATGGTCAGAGTTGTGGGGCAGTAGGTTAAGTGGCTTTGTGATGCCAGATCCCATATTGGAGCTATGGTTCAAGTTCTGGCTACTCTGCTTCCAGTCTAGCTCCCTACTAATATCTCTGAAAAGGCAGTGGAATATGGTCCAAGGATTTGTTTCCCTGCCACCTCTGTTGGAGACCTGGCTGGACTTCCTGGCTCCTGACTGTGGCCTGGCCCATTTCTCTCTCTCTCTCTCTCTCTCTCTCTCTCTCTCTCTCCCCTCTCTCTCCTCTCTCTCTCTTCTCTCCCTCTCTCCCTCTCTCTTATACTCTGCCTTTCAGATAAATTTTTAAAAGCTCATGGAAATAAGCATCATGAAAAACTATGCATGGATTTCAAAATTTTTGCGTTAAAATCAACTCATTTTTAAATACATTTTTCCATGAATTTTTTAAGTATCTTTGTAGTTTTCTTGGAAAATCTGCTTTTCTGAATAAAGAAGAGAGATAATAACCAAATCCCATTAAGCCATCAAGATTTTGCTCACAGACCTCTAAGGAAAGGAACCTTGAAACGACCAATCTGCTATTTATTCTTTGTTGCTACTTTCCCCCACTTTTTTCTGGCTATAAAGCTTACCCATCTTGTTCAGCTCATCGGAGATCCTCCCTATTTTGAAGTCTGGATGTTGCCCAATTCATGAGTCACTAATAAAACCAGTCAAGTCTTTAAGCTCAATCTGTTGCAATTTTGTTCTTCAGTAAGTTCAACTACTTACCTCAAAGTAAATTTGAAAAATTTTCTTCTCCAGAGAAGAAAGATAATTATCACAACATTCAAGAATTTCCATACTAGAGAGAGACATGGGCCATAATTAGGGACAGAAAATACATAGAATGGGAAAAGAGAATAAGAGGAAAAATCGGAAGGCTTAGGGCAGTCTTTATGAAATGCCCATGCTATACACCTTGATGTAAAGCTGTGTGTGTGTGTGTGTGTTTGGAATACATACTATAATTATTGAAGGAATTTGTCAACATGGAAGGAGTTTGAGTGAAGAAGGGACTGGAAGCCACTCTTGCCTTAAGACACAAAGATGAGATTATATTTTATTAAAGAATCATTTTTAAAAAGAAGGGAAAGTACGACATGCAAGATTAACCTATACTGAAGATTTTATTTACTTCAATTATGAGAGAACAGCTAAATGCTACATTTAATTTTGAGGTGTTAGTGAGGAACGGGAGACAGGAGGAGAACAGAGTTTCCTGAAGGAAAATGATTTTCTCTCTATCCATCCAAGTTCTGTCCTAGAACTCCTGCAGCAAGAAAAAGAAGCAGATCAACAAGAGAAAAGACAGTAAGTGTGTTAATCTCAGGGGAAAATAGTCTCTCAAAGAGGTGACTTTGGAACTTGGCCTCAACTAAGAATACAATTTTAAAGAAATGACAAGACAAATGAAAAGAACCCTGGGTCCCTAGGGGTGACAAGTCTGGGGAAGACAGATCTAGGAGAGTCAAATGATAAATAAAGGCTAATTACTAGTGTTTGCTGTGTAGATTGCTGTGGAGCCATCTCCAGGATACGGGCCTAAAGGAATGTTGTGGAGTTATGGGCTACGCTACCACTAGTGATGCTGGACTTCCATTTTAGAGTGCCAATTCAAGTCCCCACTGCTCCACGTCCTATCCAACTTCCCACTAATGCACTTGGGAAGACAGCAGATGATGGTCCAAGTGCTTGGATCCCTGCTACCTGCTGGGAGACCTGAGTGGAGTTCCTGGGTCCTGATTTCTGCCTGGACCAACCCTGGCTGTTGTGGCCATTTGGCAAGTGAACCAGTGGTTGGAAGGATATAGGATCTGTCTGTCTCTGTCTCTGTGAAGGGAAGACAGGTGATCTTACAAATGGATGTCTTGCTTTTAGGTAAGTAGAAGGAAGGCAGAGAGAGGTTTTCTTGTGTGATCATGTACTACACAATGATGTCTTGATTAATGACAGACTGTGTATGAGATGGTGGTCCTATAAGATTATACAACCTAGTGATGTTGTAACCAGGTTTATTAGTGGATGTTCACCCTGTGATGTTCACACAATGACAAAATTGTCAAATGATGTATGTCTCAAAATATACCTGTCGTCAAGCAGCAAATGGTGGTCTCTGCATGGTCTCCAGGGGCCTCAACTTAGAGTGACATGTTTTGTGTGACATGTTCTGTTACTATTCAGGTGTCAAACAGCCTTGGTATTAAATTCCAGCTCATTTTCTCTCTGCCAACCATGAGTTAGGTCTGGTTATTTTACATTCCCAATGTCATTCTTTCTTTCTCCCTGTACAACAGTGGATTGTATGCAAATGAAATAAAATCAATGGAATTTCCACTAAGCAGGAGCTTAAGAAAAACAATATACTCCACTACTTGATATAAACTGTGTGTATGTAAGTGTGCATGTCTATTTGGACTACATGCTGTAATTACTGAGGGAATTTTTTGACATAGATCGAACTTGAGGGAGGAGGAGGCTCAAAGTTTCTCTTGGCATTCCCATGAAATAACAATGCCAACAAGTGTCTATTGTGCAGAAAACGTTTTATAAATGACACTTGCTATAGGATCATCAAAAGCAATACAATCATCAGCTGGAAATAAACATAGAGGGTGAAGGCATGTTCTGACTCATTGTTGATCAAAACTTTAAAACCTAAAGTGGAACAAGAATTCATAAGGACATGTAAAGTCACTTAGCTAATGTTGATTCCTTCAAAATGTTATATTTTTCTCCCCAAACATTTGCAGTTGTCTTACTCACAGAGTAAACCAAGTTTTATGAGACTTGAAGCTTGTATAATTCTGTGTTCTATTTAAAAAAATAATACCAATTTATGAATAGCAGGTTAGGTAAGAAAGAATTTATCCAGAGTGAGGAAAGTTATCACAACAAATTAGAAATTTTCAAAGAGCTGACTAATACCACAAAATTGTCCAAATAGAATATTTTAATAATCACCTGTTTGACGTAATTATAATTCTTGTTTCTGCTTTCTTTGGCTGCATAATTTTGATTGCTTCTTCATATGACAATGTTGTTTTAATATAGCTGATTAAAAGAGAACAAAAAATCATTAAACTTTCCTCCAGAATGATGGATTAAAATGTTCTTTTTATTGAGTTTTCAGCATTTCAACTCGTTATTGGTAATGCCAAACATAGTTAGGACTATTGTCAAATGCATAGAGAACATTTTGAGTTTTCTGAAACAGTAATTAATCCTAAATACTCTCTGAAATGACAACACATATTCAGGATTTAAGGATGCTCTTGTTATTGAGAGGTTACATGAGTTTTGGCAGGCCTGAGGGTTTGGAACTCCACACACACAAGTTGCTGGCTTTGTACATTTCACATCTCCCCACATCATTCTTGTACCAAGCACCCCAGTCTCCTTTCCATATGATGTGCTATCTGGTGCATCAGCATACTGGACTGTAGTTCTGTTCTTGCAACTTATTCTTGTTTCCCTTGTTCAAAACTTGAGAGGCAGAAAACCAGAGAGATCAACATAGAGAGAGAGAGAGAGAGCTCCAATCTACTGGTTTATTCTCCAGACCACGTCAACAGCCAGACTTGGGCTAGAACCAAAATTGGGATCAAAGAACTCAATCTAGGTCTTCACGTGGGTGGCAGAGCCTCGAAGACTTGGGCCAGCACCACTGCCTCCTAATTTCTGTATTATCAGGAAGCTGAGTTGAGAGCCAGAGCGAGGGCTGGAAACACTCCTCCAAAATGGGATTAGGGCATCTCAGACAGTGCTTTCACTGCCAGGATGCATGTCCTCCCCTGCAAGTTATTTTTAGAGTAGTATAGTTAATAATAACTTCATAGTTGTGCTAACAAAATGTGACTGCAAACCATACTGACATTTTTCGTGAAACCCAGGCAGGTGTCACCAACTTAGCAGCCCTGAGGCTGTAGCATAGTATCTGCTCTTTGTAGATGCCGTACATAACAAATGGTAAATTGGATTACAACACTCAGAGGGCTTACTGAATGGTAGTTAAATATCTTACTTTTACGAAACCACTTTGCTAGGATCTATGCCAGACCTTAAATGGAACCAGTACACATAAGATTATCTAAAACACACACTTGGTTCTCTTTGTGCCTAGTCTGCTTCTGCTCATTACTAATTTAGAAGCAACATTTTAAGCAATTTATCTTTTTTAAATTGTTCTACCTTGTTTTCATAGGCAAAATAACTTTTGCTTTGTAAACTTCATCTTTCTGTGTGTAATATCTAGTAAAATTGGATACAAATAATAGCAAGTATCACAGAGACAGCAAAGTCAAGGGACAATTACAGACAATCTGTGCACATGAATTGTGCTACACAGAGAGTCAATGACCTAGGGCAATTCAACTTGCCATGGTACAAAAATGATACGCATTCAGTAGAAACTGTACCTGGAGTACTGAACAAGGCTCATCCCGAGGTTAGCACTGTGTGGTCCCATCCTTTCTGATGATGCTCGGCAGTAGCAACTCCCAGCCAGCCCTATGGTCACCAGAAGAAACCACCCATGCTCTAGCCGGCACTGTGCTGCTGAGCAAGGTGGAGCCAATGCATTTCCAATGTACCAGAGGTTCAATTTACAGTGGCTTTATTAGAATGTAATCCATCATAAATCAAGAGGTATCTGTGCATACACAAGGAAACCTTTACTGAAAAATAAAAAGGAACTAGCCATCAATACCTGCAACAAAATGGGTGTGTCTTCAGTATGCTGAAAGAAAGAGGCTAGACAAAAATTTAATACATTTTGTAATTCTATTCATGTAAAACTAGAATTTGCTAACTATAGTCACAGACAGCAGATTAGTGGTTGCCGGAGGACTGGGAAAGGATGGGGGGTGGGGAGGAGATGTTACAAATGGGCAAAAAGATACAAAGTGATTTCAAAACATTTCTGCACAGTGGAATTAAAAGACACATTTATTTTGCTGCAAAACATTTTGAAATTCAGGCATAGCATTTTCAAGAATATGAATTTTGAAAACTCCTTATACTTTTGGGTAAGAGATACATTTGTCATCTTTGCTTTGGTATAGTTTCTCAGATATGTGTATCTGTTAAAACTTCTTAAATTGACTGCTTTAAATATACGCATTTCATACTATAATTATACTTCTATAAAGTTTAAAAAGTATCAGGCCTGCTTTCTAGGAAAGGAGGGGATATGTATACCAAAGACATTGTGGTATCTGGGTAACATTTCCAGAGGGAATTAGGGGATGACGGCTGAGAACTGAACTGGGAGCTCATTCCAGGAGGCTGAGTATAAACCTAGATAAATGCAAGTGCACTGGGGCCATCATTGTGACACAGAAGATTAAGCCTCCACCTGCAGTGTCGGCATGCCATATGGGCAATGGTTCAAGTTACAGCTGCTCCACTCTCTATCCAGCTCCCTGCTAATGTCCCCGGGAAAACAGCAGAATATGCTCTTGCATCTTTGTGGGAGATCCAAAAGAATCTCCTGGCTCCTGGTTTTGGCCTTGCCTACACTGGCCATCAAAGCCATTAGGGAAGTGAACCAGCAGATGGAAAACCTCTCTCTCTCTCTCTCTCTCTCTGTAACTCTGCCTTTCAAATAATAATTTTATAAAAAAGTCTGTTGATGTGGGGCATTCTACCATGATGCAGGATTGAACACCCTAGCAAGCACCCCAGGTAAACAATTAAATATTCCTCTGGGCTGGCTCTTGAAAACTTAGAAAAAAAATAACAAGCCGGCGCCGCAGCTCACTAGGCTAATCCTCCGCCTTGTGGCGCCGGCACACCGGGTTCTAGTCCCGGTTGGGGCACCGATCCTGTCCTGGTTGCCCCTCTTCCAGGCCAGCTCTCTGCTGTGGCCAGGGAGTGCAGTGGAGGATGGCCCAAGTCCTTGGGCCCTGCACCCCACAGGAGACCAGGAGAAGCACCTGGCTCCTGCCATCGGATCAGCGCGGTGCGCCGGCCACAGCGCACCTACCGCGGCGGCCATTGGAGGGTGAACCAACGGCAAAGGAAGACCTTTCTCTCTGTCTCTCTCTCACTGTCCACTCTGCCTGTCTAAAAATAAAAAAAAAAGAAAAAGAAAAAATAACAGCCCATATGAAATAAAATACAACTATGGCTGTAGCAGTCTGTGTAGGAAGGAATCAAAGTACTCAGAGAAGTAGGCATGGCACCATGGATCTAGCATAGAAGTTCCAAAAAATTACCAGGTGAATTTCTTTCTCAACAGTTCTGAGAGACACTATATACAAAGGCAACAAGAAATGCAAAGGTAAATGGGTCTCCACCATTGTTGAAAAGCTCCATGGTAGTGTCCTTTATGTGATAAGGATGATGATAGAAGATACCATTAAAGAATTGGGCTCTCTAGTAGCAATGGAGAGGGGGGATTTTTTTATATCTCCCTATCCTGTTATAATTTTAAAGGGGCAAATACAAGAACCATGCCTGACAGTGAATGGATGTCCAAAGTTCAGAGCTCACAGGAAGAATCAATTCATCTCATAAGGCAAGAACACTTGATCAGCTAGCCCCAGAGGAACAGTGTATAGAATGGTGTTGGGAGGTCACACAGGAAAAATCTGAAGTGGCCCTGGAGCAGCTGCAGTAGTGGGGCTTCTAGTTTGTCCAAACAATATTTTTCTGATAGGCTTTCCAAGAAATTATGCCCAGCCAGAATCCCTAAGAGGGCGAATCTGGAGGAGATAAATTGAATACAAGAAGAAATTGGATCTAAATGATGCAACTTAAAGGCTACGGTTGTTGTGGCCAGTGCTCTGCTCAGATGTGATGTGGCTTTGTGTGGCTGAAAGCAGTGAGATGCCTGCTCCACCACAGAACATTCTTCTGCTAATTGGGAGACAGCACATGAGGCATGTTACTCTGCACTCCCCCACCCCTAAAGAAGCTATTGCCAACAACTGATTGCTGTGGGGATATCAAGTTTATTTGCCTCATGATTGGGCAACACTGCAGCCCCATCCACAGAATCAGTTTGAAGCTCATTTCTAGCCAGAAAATAGTCTCACTTGATTTCCTTCCTCCACCTGCTTCCCTCCTTCCTCCTCTTCAAAAGCTGCTCTTTCCAGAATCATTGTCATAGTCTGTTTTTAAGCAATGCAATATAAAACAATAGGGATCTGCATTTTAATTGTGTTTTAGCTCTGCCAATCAGTTTGAAAGGGGTATTGGGTAATCAAATGCATAGGATAAACAAAATGCTGAACTTCAAGAAGACAATAGGGAAGCCTCAAATCAAATCACTTCTTTCATCAAACTTTCATGTGATGCTAATTCAGGAGAAGAATAATCTAATAGAAATGTTTTCACGGTGATAGTATAGTTTCATGAAAATGAGAGGACAAAATTCATGGTTAGAAATCCTTTCATAGAGCAAACAGTTTTTGTAGATGCTAAGTAAACAAAATGCTAACATAAGAGCAATAAACACTTTATCTGTGGCTATCAGTTCCCCCAAGGGAGCACACAGGCTATTGCATGTCTATGTGTTGTGCTCTACTGAATGCCTGTGATCTGTCAATTATGTGTACCATCTGGGGAGTCTCAAGGGAGCCAGATCTCAAGAGACCAGCATTCAATGTGTTCCCCACAAGAGTTATTCATTTTTCAACTGATCTGTTTTTTTTTGAAAAATCACTAATGGAATGTGAACATAGCCATTATGGTCCACTTGGGTAATTCAGTTTGTAAATGATTCTACACAATGCGAAGCAATCTTACTCAGTGGATAAAGATTTCTATAATGTTAATCAACTTATACCTTTCCTTATGAAAATAAATATTATACATGGACTGAATACCCAATTAGAGTAGGTTTATTCAATAAATTATGGCAAATTCAATAAAATAAAATATTTCATAGCATAGCCATTAAAATGAGGTTATAGAAAAATATTTGAAGATGTGAGAACAAGGTGTGTTGAGTAGGGAAAGGTTAGTAATATGGAAACCTTGATCTGGTTTACATATAAAAATAATGAGATGAACATTCCATGTTTCTATGTGAATATACATATGCACATATTTCTGTATATGCACACACATATATATTCACCCACATAGGTGTACTTTCAGTATTTATAAATATCTGTTCAAAAAATCTTTTCCTCTTTAAAGAGATTTTTTTATTTCTCCTTGCTCCATCTTTCCCCTGGGGCAACCCTCTATCATTTCTGTTAATTAAGTCATAAAATATTAGATTGAAAAGATTTCTGGAGGTTAACTAACACTCAGAAGTTCAATAGCTTCAGAGAACCTTTCTAAAATGTTGAAAGACACACAACTTTGGAAACATCATGTCAGCTAAAACCCTTTTCTTTAATTTGTCCTAATAAATCTTTATTTCTACAGCTGAATTTCAAAATAAAATTTTAATTTAAAGCAGATTAACAACAAATGTATGGAACATTTATGAACTAATGCTTCCACAAAATTGATCTTGAAGCAGGGAGATTTTTCTGGATGAGTCAGTTGAACCCAGTGCAATCCTCTAAGCCTATCAAGTTAGAAGAAAACAGAAAAGCCCATCCGAGAAATGTGACCAAAGAGAAAAGCAGGGGAGAGAAGAGGAGCAGGAGAGGGTTAAGGTTTCCAAACACGAAAAGGACTTGAGCTGCCTTCACTGGCTTTGAAGATGGAGAAACAGGCCACTGAAAGATTCAAGCAGCCTCTCATGGTTGAAGGCAATGGACTGCTGATGGCCAACAAGGAAACAAGGACCTCAGAGCTATGCCCACAAGGCACTACACTCTGCTATCAATTCCAATTGCTATTTGAAAACTTATTTCCTAAGGCTTTTCCATGATTAGGGAAAAAAAAAAAAGCAAAAACAACCAACTAAACAAAAACACCTGTATTGGCATAGAAATATCAGAAAGCAAGAGACAGTAAAAAGAAAGATCTAAGTGACAAAATGACTTAGTAGTTTTATAACAAAGAAAAAGGTCACTCTTAAGGGGTCCTAATTCTTAAAGGAAAGTTGTATTTGGAAGGTCTTTTAGAACCAGGTTAATAATACTCCTACAGTTGTTTTACTAGTCAGCTTTCAGAGACTGACTCCGTTTGGCTTAGTAGAAGTTAATGTTTGAGCCGGTGCCCCAGCTCAATAGGCTAATCCTCTGCCTGCGATGCCAGTACACTGGGTTCTAGTCCTAGTCGGGATGCCGGATTCTGTCCTGGTTGTTCCTCTTCCTGTCCAGCTCTCTGCTGTGGCCAGGGAGTGCAGTAGAGGATGGCCCAAGTCCTTGGGCCCTGCACCCGCATGGGAGACCAGGAGAAGCACCTGGCTCCTGGCTTCGGATCAGCGTGGTGCACCGGCCACAGTGGCCATTGGGAGGCGAACCAATGGCAAAGGAAGACCTTTCTCTCTGTCTCTCTCTCTCACTGTCCACTCTGTCAAAAAAGAAAAAAAAGTTAATGTTTGAGAAAGATTTGACTTCTGTGTACAGTACAGTATAGTGTATTTCAGAGGGCATTTATATCCTGTGCAAACCCTGGGAAAAATTCAGGTAACTTACAGAAATTATGTAATTTTTAAAGTTGTCAGATAGCTATAAAATCAACCACGTAGGACTAATATTTTGATGAAATACAGCTCCAGGGATGGAAGAACCCTTCCCAGGTGAGATGGGAGAGGACAGTTACAAGCTCTTTTCCTGCCCAGGGCCATTTGTCAATTATGGGCATCAGATATGAATTGGGCACAACCCAGAAAAACCCTGGGTTGGGAAAATAGAAGCACACACAGATTTAGCAATCAAATGAGATTACAGAGCAGGGGAACATGATCAACCCCGAATGCATACTCAGCTTTGTTCACAAGTCATTGCTGAATGCTATGCCTACAGAGGAAGAACTAGAGGAAAAACTTCTCGTAGAAGGCAGATTCCTAAGATCCCCCAGGTAAGAAATTCCCATCCCCTTGTTATCCAATCATCTTTTTTTTTTTTTTTTTTTATTTAGAGAATACTTTATTAGTTCTGTAATCAAACCCACGTAGATAAGACCTTACATATTTAATACAGTGCGTTACCCCTGTACAAATGGAAAAAAAAATTAAGTTTAACGTTTCTAGACCAATATGGCTGTTAATTTCTGTACAATGCCAACTCAACACGGTAAACTGGGATACTTTTCTCAAAGTTGACAGCACAGCTAAAGTTTCCAAAAATTCAATTATATATATGTATATATATATATATTTATATAAAAAGACCAGTAATAGCAGTATGTTATGTATCAATAGCAGCAACAGCTTTTCCAGGTTCTGCAGTCATTTGAACAAAATTATAGAGACATCTAGCACACTCCATTAAAAAAAAAAAAAAAAAAAAAAAGAAAAAAGGTAAAAAAACAAAACCCCGAAAACAGCAAAGTTTTGTTACTGTCGTGGTACCTGGCACCATTTTTTTTAATTAGCTTCTCAATCATCTGTAAAGAAAACATTCTAGAATAACATCATTAAAAACAGCTCTGATAAAGCACAGTCACTACTACGTATCATGAAGCAGGTACAAGATATTTTACATTCACAGAGGTATGATACAGTACTGTCCTACATCTAAATCCTAGAGGATACAATTAAAAGGCATTATTTGAGACTTGATTCTACTTTCCCAGCAGAGTGCCCAAAGGATGGTATGACACAGCTCTGTAAAGAAATGTACCTTCTTTGATGAGATTTCCTTTCATTAGTGGCACAGTTCTAGGTACTCACTGCTCTTCAAGAACATCAGCTAAAAAACCGTTAAAAAAAAAGGGGGGGGGGCACGCGTGAAAATTCGATTCATACAAAGATGACGGAGTGGTGATTGAGTTGAACACAATCAAAGTACAGTGGTAACTGATCTCCCCTTCCTGAATGAGTGAGCAGATGATTTCATATTGATGTCAGCATCCTTGACCTGCCAAGCGAGCAATGTTTGGTTTCTGCTTCTGTTTGAAATGATGCTGTGTTTTGGTTGTGGTCCAAAGCTTCAAAGCACTGTTTGGCATTTCCTTTCTTCTATGGAGCTCTCACCATTCACATGTGACAGATCTGGTAAAATACTAGTTAGGTTGAATCTTGCTTGCCTCCACTCCGTCATCTTTGTATGAAATTCCCATCCCCTTGTTATCCAATCATCTAACTGCTGTTGTGAAGGGACTTTGCATATGGAATAAACGTTTCACATTCATTGACCTTAAGATAAGGAGATTTTCCTGGATGAGCCGTATGGACCCAATGGAATCCCATAAGCCTGTAAAGTTAGACAAAGACAGAAAAGCCCATCAGAGAAATATGGCCAAAGAGGAAAGTGGTGGAGGGTTGAGGGTACAGGGAAGAGGAGTGGGTAAAATTTTCCAACAGGAAAAGGACTTGAGTTGCCATCACTGTCTTTGAAGATACATGAACAGGCCCCAAGTCAAGGATTCAAGTAGCCTCTCCCAGATGAGACAACTGACTACTGTTGGCCAACAAGGAAACAAGGACTTCAGACCTACAACCACATGTCACTGTGCTCTGCCATTAATTCGAATGAATGTAAAAGTAGAGCATAGTCCTATGGACACTTTAACTTTGTGAAACCCACAGGGGAGAACTGGGTCTTCCATTTGAGTGGCAAGAGACTAAAGATGAGAGCCTTACTACTGCCTCTCTTGAACCCACACTTGTGAATAACACAACTGTGAGATAGTAAATGGATATTGCTATAAGGCATTACACAGCAGTCATTATTTTTTGACAGCAACAGGAAACTAAAAAACTAGATTTTGGTGTCAGGAGTAGGATGCTACAGTAACAAATACCTAAATACGTGAACATGACAAGGGAACCTGGCATGGAAGAGGCATTTTGAGGACTACCATAGGAAAAGCCTATATAGATATAGACAATAAAATGCTTCCCTAGGCAGTAGGTTAGCCTAACAGTTAAAAAATCACCTTGAAGATACTACATCCCACATCTGAGAAACTGGTTTAGATACGTGGCTCTGGCTCCAGCTTCCTGCTTATGGGCACCCTGGAGGGAGGGCAACATTGTTGGCTCAAGTAATTGGCTTCCTGCCACCCACGTGTGAGACCTGGATTAAGCTCCCAACTCCTGGCTTTGGACCCAGTGGAGTCTCAGCTGGTTTTGGCATGTGGGAGGATTGCCTATGTCTACCTCCATCTGTGCCTCACAAACAAATTTGAAAGGTGCTGCTGGTAAGAGCTAACAAGGAAATGAGACATGTTCTTAGAAGCATGAGGAAGGGGAATCCTTGCCTCACACTGGAAAAAATTTAGAAAAATGGTGTCTGTCCTGTAGAAAGCAGAACTTGCAAAGAGAATGAACTTGGATCATGCAGCTAAGCAGGTTTCTAGCAAAGTGCTGCAGGGGCGGCCTGATTTCTTCTGCTGTTGATTGTAAAATGCAATGAGGAGGGAGAAAAACAATGGGAAGAAATGTTCAACAAAATGGAACCAGCACTTGATAACTGAGGAAATCCTCAGCCTACTCAGACAGCAAAAGATGGTAATATTAAGATATTCATTGCTGAGAAAGGTAACTTTAAAGAAAAGACTAAGAGTATGACTCTATAACCCTTCCTGAAACCACATCAACATCAAAAGCTCAGAGACTGCAGTGGACAAAACAAGACTGACAAGGCAGAAGGACAAGGAAGAGGGACTGGGAGTGAGAGCAGGACTCAAACCGCTGTGGCTGACTTTGAAGATGGAGAAAGGGACCCATGAGCCAGCCAGTGTGGGGAGCATCTTAAAGCTCAGAACATCCACCAGTCAACTGGCAGCAAGGAGACCTCAGTCAACCTCATGGAAATGAACTCTGCCTACAGGAGTGATCTTGGAAGTGAACCAGCCCTCAGGCATGACATAAGTTTGATCTTGGTCTTATGGGATATGAAGGAGATAAATGACCCAAGCTTCCACCTTTCAGATATCTGAGCAACAGGATAGACAATGTGAGTTGTTACAGCAATGTTATAAAACTAAAACATGTCTGGAAAGCAGAATAAAGCCTTCCATACTTAGCAGATTTAGGAAATAAAGCCCAAAGTTAGGAAAGAGACCCAATTCAAGTCTATTCCTGAATGCAGTGAAGTTGTAGGGAATAGAGATTTGAGAGCTGAGCTGAGAATCTCTAAAGAGAAAAGTTAGACCTCAGACATGCTTCCAGGGCTCAATGCACAGAGACCTGGGCTTCAGTCAAAAGCCAAAGTTCTTGCAACAAAGGTACCAGAGGTGGATAAATGTGATTCAGCATGAAACACAGCTTCAATGTATCCCAGTTGCAGAGTAAGGTAAAGCAACTATCTCCTCACCCTATATGCCTAATAGGAAAGGAAGAATTTTCTCAAGTGCCAGGCAATGTCATCAGGACTTTTTATATTGTTGTTTATACAATGTCTAGCACAGAATCATTACTATGGGGCAGATGTTTGGAAAAGTATTAATACACCACTCAGAATGCCCCTGTCCTATATCAGAGTACCTGGCTTTGAGTTCTGGCCTCATTATCCATTCTAGCTTCTACTTAATGTACAGCCTGTGAGACAGCAAGGGATGGCTCAAGTAGTGAGGCCCCTCCCCATGTGGAGACCTGGATTGAGTTCCCAGCTATTGGACTTGGCTTATCCTAGCCCTATGGCCATTACAGAAATCTGGGAAGGGAACTAGCAGATGGATGATTTTTTTTTTTTTTTTGGACAGGCAGAGTGGACAGTGAGAGTGAGAGACAGAGAGAAAGGTCTTCCTTTGCTATTGGTTCACCCTCCAATGGCCGCCGCGGCCGGCGCACTGCGGCTGGTGCACCACGCTGATCCGAAGCCAGAAGCCAGGTGCTTCCTCCTGGTCTCCCATGCGGGTGCAGGGCCCAAGGACTTGGGCCATCCTCCACTGCACTCCCGGGCCACAGCAGAGAGCTAGACAGGAAGAGAGAGCAACCGGGACAGAATCCGGCGCCCCGACCGGGACTAGAACCTGGTGTGCCGGCGCCACAGGCAGAGGATTAGCCTATTGAACCACGGCGCCGGCTGATTTCTTTTTTTTTTTTTTTTTAAGATTTATTTATTTATTTGAAAGTCAGAGTTACACACAGAGAGGAAAGGCACACAGAGAGATCTTTCATCCAATGGTTTACTCCCTAATTGGCCATAACGGCCAGAGCTGCGCCCATCTGAAGCCAGGATCCAGGAGCTTCTTCCAGGTCTCCCACATGGGTGAAGGGGTCCAAGGAGTTGGGCCATTTTCCACCACTATCCCAGGCCATAGCAGAGAGCTGGATCCCAAGAGGAGCAGCCAGGACTAGAACTGGCACCCATATGGGATGCCAGCGCTTCAGGCCAGGGCATTAACCCGCTGTGCCACAGTGCTGGCCCCAGATGGCTGATTTCTCTTTCTCTTTCTGCTTCTGTGTCTCTGACTTTCAAATAAATAAAATAAGCAAATAAAAATAATTTAAATTGAAACTTCACTTAGAGATAAAGATATAAGAATCAAGGGAAAAAACCTAGGCAATGAAAGCAAACCCATGGTTAACACAGATGCTAAAGTAGCAGCCAAGGTGATTAAAACAACTTTTTATTATTCTGAAAGAAATTAGGGAAAGAGATGGATAAAATGAGTGAAAAGAGAAAAGATTTTTAAAAGTACTGGACTACCTAAACTACAAATGGATATTCTAAAGGTGAATACTCAACAGCAAAAATGAAGAATTCAGTTTGTGGCTTTGACAGCAGATCAAATGTCATAGATTACAGGATTAGTGAAAAAAAGACACAACTAGGGAGAATATATAAAATGAAGTACATAGAGAAATGCTACTAAAAAAACAAACAGAATACAGCCAAAGCTATGAGGAATAAACTCACAAATGTATACATAGAAGTCCCAGAATAAGAAAAAAAAATAAGCAGTTATTTAAAAAGTAGCTAAGAATTCTACAAAAAGTTGAAAGATACTAGCTCCCAGGTTCATTAAGTCCAGCAACACTAGTAGCATACAAACTTATATATATATATATATATATATATATGTATGTATAAAATATATATGTACATGAAACTATATCTAAGTTAAAACATTGAATAATGGAAAGATCAATAATCACCCTAGGCTCTTGTCATAAGTTGCCAAGGCTATGGAAGCCTTTTGAGTTCGCTGACTCAGATCTTTTTTAGACAAGGTCATAGTCAAAGTGGAAGTTCTCTCCTCCCTTCAGAGAAAGGTACCTCCTTCTTTGATGGCCTGTTCTTTCCACTGGGATCTCACTCACAGAGATCTTTCATTTAGTTTTTTTTTTTTTTTTTTTTGCCAGAGTGTCTTGGCTTTCCATGTCTGAAATACTCTCATGGTGGGCTTTTTAGCCAGATCCAAATGCCTTAAGGGCTGATTCTGAGGCCAGAGTGCTGTTTAGGACATCTGCCATTCTATGAGTCTATTGTGTATCCCGCTTCCCATGTTGGATCATTCTCTCTCTTTTTAATTCTATCAGTTAGTATTAGCAGACATTAGTCTTATTTATGTGATCCCTTTAATGCTTAGACCTATCATTAAGATCAATTGTGAACTGAAACTGATCACTTGGACTAGTGAGATGGCATTGGTACATGCCACCTTGATGGGATTGTATTGGAATCCCCTGGCACGTTTCTAACTCTGCCATTTGGGGAAAGTCCGATTGAGCATGTCCCAAATTGTACATCTCCTCCCTCTCTTATTCCCACTCTTATATTTAACAGAGATCACTTTTCAGTTAAATTTAAACACTTAGGAATAATTGTGTGTTAATTACAGAATTCAACCAATAGTATTAAGTAGAACAAAAAAAAGTACTAAAAGAAATAAAGTATTAAGTTGTTCATCAAGAGAGAGACTCGTTCATCTGCTAGTTCTCTCCTCAGATGGCTGCGACAGTCTGGGCTGGGCCATGATGAAGCCAGGAGCTTCATCCAGGTCTCCCACATGGAATCTATCCATTTCTTCTAGGTTCCTCCTTTTGTTGGCATATGGTTAGTTGTAGTAATTTCTGTTTTGTTTTTTTTTGTTTTGTTTTGTTTTGTTTTGTTTTTAAAGGAAAGGGTTTATTGGGGGAAAACTCAGCAGGCCAGAGGGAAGTGGAGAAGAGGGAAAAAGAGAGAAGGAGAGTGTAAGAGATAGAGAGAGAGAGGACAGAAGCTAGCGAGGAGAGAAGAGAGAGACAAGAGAAGAGAGAGCGAGTGGGAGAGGAGAGGAGAGCAGAGAGCGCAGAGAACAGAGAGCAAGAGAGCCATGTGTAAAAAGAGAGAGCATGTGTCTGGGAAGGGTCTAATATCCTTTTTCCAGGGGGCAGGCAGGGAAGTAGGAATACCGAATCCCATTAGGATGGGGGTGGAGTTTGACAATGGCGGTTGGGCCATGTGGCCACCTGGCTTCCAGCAATGGCGGTGGGGGCTAGAGCCTAAGATGGTGTCAGGTTGTAGATCATGCCATAGGTAAAACTGCACCATTTTCCTAACATTCCCCCCTTTTGTTTTTTATAAAGCTGGAGTTGTATAGGATTACATTTGTCACAAAAGTCCAGGAATGGTAGAAAGACGGTGATCTGTCTTTAGAGCTACTTCCTGCTGACATGGGGTGACAGGCAGTCTTCACTGGCATGGGGCGATGTCTCAAGCCACTGTCTCCTGGGTGGGGAGCCAAGTATATCCCTGTAGCAGCATTTGGTTGACTGCCTGGTTGCTGAAGTCCTTACTTTGTTCCATTATCACTTCCTGTAAACACTTAAACAGACACTGTAGTATAAAAGACAGGATGAGAATAGCAACAAATGATCTGAAGAGTGGCATTGACCAAGTAATGAGAGGATTTCACAGAGGAGAGGAAATGAGGGGGGCTCTCTGGATCCTTGTGAGGATTGTTTGATGGATGTGCCTTAAAGCTGATCCCAACCAAGACCGGGAGAAAGGCCACTCAACTTTTGCAGGTAGAGGGGTCTGTCTGTAGAGAAATTCTGAACAATCATACAACAGTAAGTGGAAGAGAGGACCATCAGTACACACAGGTTGGGAGTAGAGCCATTGATGTTAGAGTAGAGGCTATGATTACAAAGGAATGAGGCCCAAGTGGGCTAGACACAAAGGACAGAGTCACTATTAGAGAACCTAAGAAAGGTGCTATATAAGCTATGACTAAGTTTTCTGATTGAGAGGAAAATAGAACCTACAGAAGGGGCTTGATAATAATCTGGTGGGCTTTGAGGCCTTGTAAATTATGAGGCCCAGACTCATCTATCTCTTCATAGGGTACATCCTAAGGGATGTGTGAACCTCCTTGGGGAAGGCACCCTGTTGACTTCCATTACCTACCTGGCCTGGGAGGAGAGCTGGCCAGGTAAAGGCAGGTGGTAACCCTAACAGGAAATGTACAGTTCTGCCTGCAATGTTACTGACCATACTTGGCGGTCTACTCCACAGCGGTGGTCACTTTGGAAGCTAGGTCGAATAAAGAGCTTTTCAGCTTAGAGCCAGCAAGATCTCTAGCTCTGACCTGAAGACCTTCGAGTCCAGGGCAGTTCCATCTCCAGTGATCCAACTCTTGGCTGGCAGAGCTGCCAGGGCTCTTCATAAGCTGATTTCTCTTGAAGCCCAGGCTTACCACATGGAAAGCCACTGCAGTGGACTGGCCTGTTGGGTCTCCTTGAGGCAGATCACTGTACAGAGCAGCCTGTAATAGGCCTGCCACCTATCTTTACATTTCTGATGCCTAGCTTTCTTTTCCTCCTGATTTTTGATAAAGCAGACCAGAGGATCCAATCAAGGGGGTGCTCAAGGCCCATCTCTAATCTCTGTGACCTAAACTAGAAGTCTATAGTCACAGACATGTCCTGTAGTGGTTTTTCTGAGGTAGACATGCCCATGAGGAAAACTATGTTCTCACCTTAAAAATTTTTTCCTTTGTTTGGTCTGAAAGGGAGGCCTTGCCTGTTTACTGTGCCCATGATAAAGTAAGTCTACCTATGAAATTATAATTTAAGCTTTCATTTTGGCTATGCTATTACAGAAAATGTTAGCCATCCCTTTTAAAAGATATAAAGATCAAAGTGTGCATCTTGGAGAGTCCTTCAGAATAGAATTAGTTTCCTACCTCAAAGAGAATAGAGAAATGAGAGAACAAGTTGGGCTTAGAATGGAGAAATGAGGGAGCAAGTCCTAGATTGCTTACTGACAATAGCAATATCAAGTGAAAACTTAGCAAGCAATTTCAACCATTAGATAACAACTTAGGAAAACATTTACCAGAAGGTCCAATACCTTCTATAAATTTTAAGAATTCATGTATTTGGAAACATCTCTTAAGTATCTAACATGGTGTAGCTTGTTTAGCACAAGCATATAAAATGTTTCTAGTTTCTTTCTACCAACAGATTTAAAACATCTGATACAGAAATTCAGGTCTCATGAATTAAAATGTATCTTTGAATAATTTTAGCAGTTTAAATTTATGGGCAATCTTTTATCTATAAGCCAATTAAAATAAAACTCTTAATAAATTTTCCCATATAGACATACAGTAAGTATACACATATAACATAACATAATAGAACAATATAGCAGTTTCAATAATAGCATTTTAAACTTTTTAACTGTTTTTTTTTTAATTTACCAATTGATTCAAATTACTTTCTGCTCTTAGTAACCTCAGTTAACCATACTTTCTCTCAGTTGGTACCTGTAATACAGTATTGGCTTCATCTGTTAACAGAGCCGTCCCGAAGTACTGAATACAATAGAAGTGGCTGGAAAAAGTCCATCAGAACCTATACAAGACTGTGGATGACAAAAGACTTTACATAGCCATGTTTAAAATTATAAACTCATTAATCAACAAGAAGCACTTGCTTAATTCACAAAGTATTTTTGGAAGCACCTGTAGGATTTGACAAAGCCTTAAACCTTTTAGGCCTCTGGGCCTTTCTCATTAAGATAACCATCACATCTAGTAACAAAAGATCATTAGACATTTTAATTCTCAGACATTTGTATCAATACCATTTTATATTATAGAAACTTAAAATTTAGCACCACTTCACTTCTTGACAGTACTTCTAATATAGTCCAAATAGCCTGATTAGTTGATGTCTCTACAAGATGAGAGACATATATGTCCTTCGATTTTTTCCAGTTGGGCCCAAACTGGAAAAAAACAAAGTCCAAATTTACTGGAAATTTCAGAGTCCAGGTTCTTTGGAATTTTGATTTTTGATTTTTTTGAATGCCTGTCAAGGATGCCAAGAAGGCTTGAATATCTGGTAGAAATAAGATCCCTTAACATCATGACATAATATGGACCAAATTTGATCATTGTTACAAGGTGATTATTCAAATGTTTGAACATAAGCACATATTTAAATAATTCATAGCTCTTAATAAAAAACTCAGCTGTTTTTAAGCAATTAGAATTTAACAGAGATATCAAGAGAACATAACAGATTACTTTAACAGAGGATCAGATTCTAATTCTGTCATAGGGAAATAGATTAATAGCTTTTGTATCCAAGATCTAACTTTCCTTACCAAGTGCACATTTCTATACTTACAATGTTTTCCATCTGTCAATATCCTTGATTTACATTTTGAAATAACCTGTTAAATATCTCCAAGTTAAGACATTTTTAAATAAGGTAGCAAATCAAATTTCAGCCTGAGTTACTTTAAACAGTGTTGAACTATTGTTCATGGATACTTTATGATTACATATTTGTTAAATAAACCCAAATAATTTTTTATAGAATCTAACATGCTGAGAGTACCAAAGTTTACATTTAGACACATTTATCTTATTTGCTTTTACCCAATTTAAATTAGTAGTTACACCTAAATGGTTTAAGATGCTAATATTATATATCTACCTGAATTTGATTAAAATTAAAATTGCATTTATCTAAAATGAACACTAATTACTCATTGCTGTTTCATTGAGTACCGATTACCCAGAAACCTGTTAAAATAAAGTACAAAATAAGTTCAGCAAGTTACAAAGCAATATTTTTAAAGGTAGTGGTCTTCCTAGATTCAAAGAGAGACATTTCTTCAGACTCTAGTTACAGTTGCTTTTTTACACTAAGAACACCTTAGGCCCATGACATCATAGTCAATAGTCAGCCACGTGGGGCTGCTTCTGAAACAGAAGTTCAGGCAGCTGCCATAAAGTTCCCAAAGGTGACCTTGGCCAGAGTTCAATGCAGCAAGGACAAGAAGTGGAGGTCAGAAGACCTGATTTTCCTGCCTGGCTTGCTCATGATAAAACAAAAGAGCCATCAGAAGGGTGGGATACCTAATTTGTTTCTATAGGCTGGGAGCTCAGAAAGATAGGATTACCACCCCTTGCTATAATGGTAATACTGGAACAAGAGAGGGAGGGGCAATAGACCAGTTGGAGGACAAGGGCTGGAGAGTAAAAGCATGGAGACAGCCATTCCCAAACTTGGGAGGATCATTGATAAGACAGGGAGAGTAGACTTTGGACCAAGTGAGTAGACTTTAGACCAGGCTTAATTCTAAGATAAAGTCAGAATTCCTGGGTGGGAGGGGGAGGTACAGTGAGCCGAGATAGTGAAAAGGTGGGGCTGCAAACATGGAAGGCAGAGGTTTTGGCTTAGGCCCTTGACCTCTAGTGGAAACCTTGGAGGCCAATAGGACCTTGGCCAGAGAGCAGTACACATAGAAGGTGTAGATCAAAGATAGAAAACCTTGAGCATATGGAATCCCTTCCATCTTCCCAAAGGCTCACAGAAGTGATAAAGATCTTGAATGATATCAGGGTCAAACCACTCTGACTTTGGGCCGATCCCTCAGGGCCAAATGTGCCACCATGGAGAGGCCAATTTTGATTGACTGTTAAGGTCATAATGGGCCATGCCCAATTGCAGAGAAAGATGAGGCATCGGTTGTTTCAGGGCTAGAGCCAATTTGAGAGGGACTTAGGAAGCTACCAAGAGGATAACTGGATAGAATGGGGGAGGAGAAATTTCCCATGGCGACTTAATAAGTTGGATCGGTGGACAGCAAGCATCCTTGAAGTCCCAGCCGTCTGATATGGGAGCAGAAGGCAGGGTCGTCACCCAAGCACCCACTGGAGCCCATGGCTTACTTAGCCTCTGGAGACAGAGGTTGAGTCATCACTCACACCCACTGTTGCCTGGACACAGTGTCCTTAGAGACTAAAAGCCTTAAGTAGAAGTTATGGTTAGTGCCTAGTACTATGACTTTTATGAGAGTAGAAAAGCCTCAGACAAGCAGATAACAGTAGACAACAACTCAAAGTAGAAGTCGCGGTGAGAATTTCCCATTCTGTGTCTTACCTCAGAATTTGGAAGGCTGGTGTGTGGATGGAGATCACAGAGCATTCGGCGGCTTGAAGGAGTTCCGGAGGTGTGTTTTGTGACTGGCAGAAATCCAGGACCCCAGAGAAGCTCAGAGATCCCCAAAGGGAGAGCAAAGTCACTGGGGGACACTGGATCACCAATGTAAGATTTTCCTGGCCAATGCACTGATGTTAGGCCATCACAAAACACACCAAACACCGGAGTAAGGGAAAGGGTTTATTGGGGAAAACTCAGGAGGCCAGAGGGAAGGGATGAAGAGGGAAAAAGAGAGAAGCAGAGTGTAAGAGAGAGAGAGACAGAGAGGATTGGAGCTAGCAAGGAGAGAAGAGAGAGCGAGCAGGAGAGGAGAGGAGAGCAGAGAGCACAGAGAAGAGAGAGCAAGAGAGTCACGTGTAAAAAGAGAGCAATTTGTAGTAATTTGTAATGATTCTTTTTATTTCTGTGGTGTCTGTTACATTTCCTTTTGCATCTCTGATTTTGTTAATTTGGGTCTTCTCCCTATTTTTGTTGTTGTTGTTGTTGTTGTTAATTAGGCCAATGGTGTGTCAATTTTATTTATTATTTTGAAACTCCAGCTCTTAATTTTGCTGATCTTTTGTATTGGTTTTTTGATGACTAAAATTTCCAGAAATGTGTCTTCTAGTTCAGATATTCTTTCTTCTGTGTCTCCTACTCTGTTGTTAAGAATTCCCACTGCATTTTTTATTTGATATATTGAGTCCTTCTTTTCTAGTGTTTCATTCTGATTTCCCTTTAATATTTCAATTTCACGGGAAAAATTTTCATTTAGTTCATGCATTTGCTTCCAAGTAGTCTAATAATTAATTTTCTGAATGCCATTTCTGGTACATACTCAATATCTTCATCTTCACCTTCTACTATTGAAGTGTTATAGAGTTCCTTTGGGGGACTCATAGTGACTTTTTTATTCTTATTTAAGTTTCTTCCTTTTCTTCCTTGTTTTTCGGGAATTGTGTAGGTTTTGTTTTTGTTTTTTTGTTTTTGGGGGGTCTGGTAACTTTTATCTTTGTTTTGTTTCCTCATGGCTTAGTGGGATGTCTTTCAGTGAGTACCAAGAGATGTGTGCTGGGTGTGGCCTGGGTGCTCTGGTGGGGCTTTGTAGCTTTCCTCTGGTTATCTGGATGGAGGAGGGTGTTCACCTTGAAGTAACACTTTGACAGTAGAGACTCTATTTTGGAGCACTTGAGACTGGGAAAGCACCCCCACCACCATGAGACTCTGGTCTGAAACTATGATCTAAAACAGTCGGGCAATAGCAGTGCACTGTATCACACTTGGCAGAGCATAGAAGCCCCTTAGCATGATTGCTCAAGCTTGTAAGTAGAAAAGTTGCACCTAGGTTAATGATAAAAATGTGATTTGTCTATGTCCTACATATAATTAAAACCAATAATTGGATTAATGTCAAGATTATAATGATAATTGTTAAGATAGTAACTAGGACTATCAAAATTATAACTGATATTAATTTTGCATAGGTTTTAGGTCAGCTTGACCCCAGTAACTATGTATTCCCCCTTGATCTTAGCAACCATGTATTCCCCTCCTGATTTTGCAGTTTTTGCCTTTAAAAACCCTGTTGCTTTGGGCCTCGCTGTCAAGAGTTCTTTTGGGGCATGAGCCCACTCTCGGACACCGGCAATAAAGGACTCTAAAACTTCTCAGCGTGTGGTGCTCCTCTGTCAGCACTCGCTCAGGCACAACAACCTCATTTTGTGTGACCCACCCTTCTACTCACAGTTGCGGGACACCCTGGTGTTAGTCCCTGGTGTTTTCAGCACTAGTTCATACTGCTTAATAAGCTACATGTTTGATCTGTGGTGTCTTTCCTCTGAGCACAGTTCTCTATGTTATGAGCTGCTTCAGGTCTGTGGTCAGCGCGTGTGTGCATGGAGCCCCTGCCTACTGGAGCCTGGTTCACTTCTCAGTGGTGGTGGGCGGGCACAAGCTTTTGATAGGCAGGGCTTCCCCTTGCAGTATGCCACCTGCCTGTGTCCTAAATAAATAAATGAATAAATAACCAAAGGAATAGAGTGGTGGAGTGGTTTCTCCCAGCCGGTCCTTGCTGGTCCCTGGAGGGGGCAGGTGAAGGAGATGCTACCTCCCTAATTGTTCATTTATTTTTTGCTTGCATGGAACTTTGTGATGCTCTCTCTCCCCCTCCTTTCTGCAGTTCCAGGGCCTGCAGATTCCCCTCTCACCTGGTCCATCAGGGCCTGTGCTATCCTCTCTGGGTCTGAACCTCTGCTGTTTGCTTTTTTAAATTTTTTTTTTCCTTCTTTGCTCTTCTGGCACAGACCTGGACTGTGTCTGTTGTTCATGCTTGGTTTCCCGCTGCGAATTCCCCATGGCTTTATCTCAGGCATGCAGTTTCTAACTTCTTTTTAATTATTAATTTTGCCCCATGTAATTCAAACCATCCTGTTGGAATTCTACCACCTTGGAATGCCCACTATTATTACTTTAGTAATCATATTTTATATCTCCTAAGAAAAAAGCAAATAAAAGCGTATATTTTTTCCTCCTTTAGTCCTTCATGATTCTTCCTTTTTATATGTAAATCTGAGTGTCTTGCAGATAACATTCTCCTTTTCCCTGAAGAACTTATTTTTAATTTTTAACAATGAGTTACCTAATATTTGTTTTTCTGAGAAAGTCTTCATTTCTGTGGGAAACCTTACATTTCTGTTTATAGGAAAATTTTGTTTCACACAGAACGCTAGTTGTGTTCTTGTTTTTTTTTTTTTTTACATTTTCTTTTTCAATCATATGAACATTCCCTTACACTCACTTTCTGGTTTGCATTGTTTTTGAGACATCTAATATACTTGTTATTCTTTCCCCAATAAGGTAAAGTAAAACCCCTTCATCCCTGTGGCTATTTTCAGGATCTCTGACTTTCGGTTTTGATTTAAGATTAAATGTGATATGCGTGGCTTTTGTTTTTGTTGTTTTGGGGGGAAGAAATGATTTTATTCTGCTTGTTGTTCTTTGAACTTCCTAGATTTGTGTTTTAATGTCTGTTGCCAATTTTAGAAAGTTCTTGGCCACCATTAATTCAAATATTTCTTCTACTCTTATCTCTAAAATTGCAATTATGCACTTTATGACTTGGAATTCATCTCAAAAGAGTTCTTGGTTGAACTCAAAGGAGTTATTGGATGTTTTACTCTTTTTCAAATTTCTTATCTTTGCAGTTCAGTTTGGGAAGTTTTTATTGAAATTTCTTCAACTATTTGTGTTAATCTGGCCAAGGCTTGGATCATATTCATCACTTATAGAAGTTTAGGCATCAGATGCTACAAAGTCCTCTAATGTCTGGGCTTTTTGCCTCCCTTTTTGACTCTGGACTTCTTAAAATATTTGTCTTCACCAAGATGATGACATACCTGCATGATAAATTATCTAAACACTACCTGAGACAAACCCCTTCCTAATGCGAAGAATCTCCTCAGTTGAACCTGAACTAGAATGCATGCAGTTTCCTCTCCTCTAGTCTTGTAAATTCTTACTATGCTTCAGGTCTGCAAGATTGAGGAATTACAAGAGAAATAGAGTGCTGAAGCCAAGCCCACACCCCTAATACCTTAAATGTAGATTTTATTGGAGCCAAGTATCAGTTCCTAAACTTGCATGTCTTCCGTAAAGATTAAGGTAAAGATTATGACCTTGTCTAAATATGATCAGAGTCAGCGAACTTGGAAAGCTTCCATAGCCTTGGCAACTCATGACGAGAGCCTAGGGTGGTTACTGGTGCCATAAACTAGAGTGTCAATTTGTTGGGTCAATAACAGGAGTCACTGTGCACTTGCTCCTCGTGTGGGATCCCTGTCCTTAATGTGCTGTACATTGTGATTTAATGCTATAACTAGTACTCAAACAGCATGTTTCACTTTGTGTTTCTATGTGGGTGCAAACTGTTGAAATCTTTACTTAATATATACTAAATTGATCTTCTGTATATAAAGAGAATTGAAAATGAATCTTGATGTGAATGGAAGGGGAGAGGGAGCAGGAGAGGGGAGGGTTTTGGGTGGGAGGGAATCTATGGGAGGGGGAAGCCATTGTAATCCATAAGCTGTACATTGGAAATTTATATTCATTAAATAAAAGTTAAAAAAATTTTTAAAAAAGATTAAGGTAAGGGAGTAACATTAAGGTTAAAGAACATGCTTCTACAGTTAACGTAGTTAACATCTCAATGCTAGCCTCTATTCTAAGAGCTGTTGCAGCAACCCACAGGTACTGATCAAAGAAAGTAATATCTAATCTATCCTGAGACTCTGTCAGACTATAGCCGATCTTCACCATTCTAAAGGAAACATGTTGGCCCTGAAAATTGACCAAAATAAGGCCATGTGCTCTGTGGACCTACCAGAGGCTCACACATGAGCCAATCACCCACTGCACATCCCCAACTTTGAACTCAAAGATTTGCTGTCTTCACTCTCTTGGAGAGCATGGGATTTGAGTAATAGCTGCCTCCCTCCTTGCTCTACACTTTACAATAAACATGTGTTTGTTTGTTTTTGCTTCTAACTAAAAGCAGAAAAGTTTGTGTCCTGCTACACTTTCACATATAATGCATAGGGTTTCAAATTACTTTTAAGGGCTGGGACTGTGGCATAGTAGGCTAAGCTTCCTCCTGCAGGTGTCAGCATCCCATGTGGACACCAGTTTGTGTCCCAGCTGCTCCTCTTCCAATCCAGCTCTCTGCTAGATCCTGGAAAAGCAGTGGAAGATGGTGCAAGTGCTTGGGCCCCTGCACCCACTTGAGAGACCTGAAGAAGTTCTTGGTTCCTGGCTTCAGATCAGCTCAGGTCCAGCCATTGTAACCATCTGGGGAGTGAACCAATAGATGGAAGACCTTTCTCTCCGTCTCTTCCTCTCTGTGTCTATAACTCTACCTCTCAAATAAATAATGAAAAATTATTTTTAATTACTTGAAAGTCAAGGATATAGAGACAAACTCCCATCTGTGGATTAAATCCACAAATGCCCCAACAGCAGGCCCTGGCCACACCAAAGCCAAGAGCCTAAACTCAAGTCAGATCTCCCGTGTGAGAGATGATTTTGTTCCCTTGCTGTTCTGGGACACAGGAATTGACTTTGCTTTAAGAAAGAAAGAATTCAGGAGGGAGACAGAGAATAGTAAATAATGACCAGCAAGCATTTTATTGAAAAAAGCAAAATGCACATTTCACAGAGTTGGGCCTACTCAGAGGGGGAGTGGCCTCATCTCGTAGCTGGGTTTAACATTACCTGAGTCATAGAATGAAAGGGGATGCACCTTCTAGCAATGGGGAGGAATATCTATAGTTTTCCTGGGAAGTACATGGACATTTCCTGGAATCTAGCTTCCACTTGTCTTTGCCCCTATATGGCTCCATATTTCTTGCCATGACAGTTGGTAAGTATATCATCTAGCATGCCAAGGTGGTAAAAAGAGCATACATTGACCTGTAGGTCAATCTAGGTTAACCTTGGCTTCCCAAACTTGTGTTGGCCTGACCAGGCAGGGTTCTGTTTATCTTACAAGCAATGGGAACTAAACTCGTATCCTGTAGGTCTTGAGATAAATAGAAACCATTATCTCCAGGTGGCTCAACCTCTTTTTTTGCTTCCATATCTTAGCAGGGACCCAACTACTTAAGCCATCACCTGCTGCCTCCTACAGTGGATATCAGCAGGTATATGGAGTCAGGAGTGAAACCTTGGAGTTCAACTCAAGCATTCTGATATGGGAAGCAGACATCATAACCAGTATATTATGCAGTGGGCCAAATGCCTATCCTTTTATTATTTTAATTGACATGTAATACTTGTACTTTTACATATTTATGGCACAGTGTGATAACTATATACATGTGTACAATGTGTGTTTACCAAATTAGGGTACTCAGCACTTTCATCTCAAATATTTACTATTTCTGTGTTATGAGTAAATTCAGACTTTTTTCTAACTATTTTATTCATATTATAAATTATTGTATACTATGGTTATCCTACTGTACTATAGGTTATCATAACTAATTCCACCTATCCAACTACATTTAGTAGCCATTATCTAACCACTCTCCATCCCTCTATCCTTCCTACTCTCTACTGTCCACTATTTTATTCTTGTCTATGAGATCCAGTTTTTCAGCTTCCATCAATGAGTGAAAATTTGCAATTTTTTTATGTTTTCGTGACTGGCTTATTTCAGTTAATACATTTTCCCATTCCATCCATTTTGCTAGAAATGTCAGGATTTCATTCATTATATGGCTGAATTATATTCCACTGTATATGTATGTGTGCATTGAATTTATACATATATATATATATACATACATATATATTGCATTTTCTTTAACAGTATATCCATTGACAGACACCCAGGTTGATGCCTTATCTTGGCTATTGTGAATAATGTTCAGTGAACATGGAAATGCAGATATCTTTTCCATATAATGAGCTCATCTCCTTTGTTGTAATACTGGAGCCCTATTGGTGAGATGGAAACATGTAAGAGAAGGGAAGCCTTCTATAATGTTATATCTACATCTCTTTCTCTCACCTTGTTTATTGCTTAGGTTTGTTATCCTGGGCTGGAATTGTCATGAGTATTTATCCAGTGATAGACCATAATTAGTCTATTCCCTTCCCCTCCTTGAGACAATTCAATATATTAGGCATCTTCTCAGCCCTCAGTTGTGCTGGTTGAGGCACTAGACAGAAGACACAAACCCATATCCACAATATGTGCTGACACTAAGAAGAATAAACCTGTGTCCCTTCCAACATGGTAAGGATGTGGTGTCAAGACCTGTCTCTCAGAGGGCTGTTTTATCTTCATGGGTCCTCTTGAATCCATGGCTTATACTGTGGAGACAGTCTGGCAGAGCAAATCTTAGCAGAGACAATAGATGGAATACCTTTGGGCTGGCACCACAGCTCACTAGGCTAATCTTCTGCCTGTGGCGCTGGTACCCTGGGTTCTAGTCCCGGTTGAGGCTCCAGATTCTGTCCTGGTTGCTCCTCTTCCAGCTCTCTGCTGTGGCCCAGGAGGGCACTGAAGGATGGCCCAAGTGCTTGGGCCCTGCACCCACGTGGGAGACCAGGAGGAAGCACCCGGCTCCTGGCTTCAGATCCGCGCGCAGCGCCGGCCTCAGTGCACTGGCTGTAGGGGCCATTTGTTGCATGAACCAACGGAAGGAAGACCTTTCTCTCTGTCTCTCTCTCTCTCACACTGTCTAACTCTGCCTGACAAAAAAAAAAAAAAAATACCTTTGATTAAAATGTGGTTTGGCATACGAATAGCTTCCAGCACTGACACTGTGACCACTAAGCTCATCAACTCACTCAGGAGACAATGGACAGAACACTGCTGTTGACAGAATCTTCTCTAGTGATTGTCTTCTTGTGAGTGCTTACTAGATTTGCAAAAAGCTTCAGGCTCTGTGTCATCTCTTTCCATCATCCATGAACCAGGTCTGAATACTGCGCCACATCGTGGATTTGAGGGAATTTTCACAATGTGAAAGTGTGATTTAAATGAAAGGAATTGGAGCAACAGAGTTACGGTCATTCTCAGTTCTATTCCTTGGTCCTTGAACACTTGTGAGGGATCTTAATAAAATTCCTAAATATGGAAGTTCAGTCAAACTTACAATCAGAATTGGAGCTTACTTTTCACTATGATTTGTCCCAATAAGCAGGAGGTTAAACTTGCCTTAAGGCTGGCGCCGCGGCTCACTAGGCTAATCCTCCGCCTGCGGCACCGGCACCCCGGGTTCTAGACCCGGTTGGGGCGCCGGATTCTGTCCCGGTTGCCCCTCATCCAGTCCTCTTCTCTACTATGGCCCGGGAGTGCAGTGGAGGATGGCCCAAGTCCAGGAGAAGCACCTAGCTCCTGGTTTCGGATCAGTGTGGTGTGCCGGCCACAGTGCGCCGGCCGCAGTGGCCATTGGAGGGTGAACCAACGGTAAAGGAAGACCTTTCTCCCTGTCTCTCCCTGTCTCTCTCTCTCTCTCTCTCACTGTCCACTCTGCCTGTCAAAAAAAAAAAACAAAAAAAACAAAAAAAAAAACAAAAAAACAAAAAAAAAAAAACCTTGCCTTAAATCTCGACATACAAATCCCTGGTTTCACTGCATGACAGTTTGGAAGTTGGCTGTCCTGAATTTATGCTTTTCTTCTTTGTTTTTCCTGAAATTTCAAGTATTTCTAATTAAATCCAGCCTACACTAGAGATTAACATCATCACCCTCAGACCTTTAAAATATCACTTATGCACCTCAACATTTTATACTGCAACTATTTTATACCCTAACATTCAATTTTCTACCTGTATCTTTTTTTTTTTTTTTTGACAGGCAGAGTGGACAGTGAGAGAGAGAGAGACAGAGAGAAAGGTCTTCCTTTTTGCCGTTGGTTCACCCTCCAATGGCCGCTGCAGCCGGCACATCGCGCTGATCCAAAGCCAGGAGCCAGGTGTTTCTCCTGGTCTCCCATGGGGTGCAGGGCCCAAGGACTTGGGCCATCCTCCACTGCCTTCCCGGGCCATAGCAGAGAGCTGGCCTGGAAGAGGAGCAACCGGGACAGAATCCGGCGCCCCAACTGGGACTAGAACCCCGTGTGCCGGCGCCGCGAGGTGGAGGATTAGCCTGTTAAGCCACGGCGCCGGCCCTACCTGTATCTCTTCACTCGTACTTCCTCACAGGTGCAAATCTTTATGATGTGATATCAGTTATTATTACTAAGCCCATTAACATCAGTGTGAAAAACAACCCAATCCCCAAATCCCAACCTTGAAGCTCTCCTGGTACCAAGTCTTTAGACTGTTTCACAGGAAACCCAACAGTTTATATACTACTAATACACAATCGAGTAAAATTTTAGGGAAGTAGAAATTATAGAAAATTTTGTAACCCAGAGGAGGGTGAACAATATAGGGCATGCTTCTAAAATGACTAATACCTCGCATCAAGAATAATTAAAGAGAGGCAGGCTGTTAGCCAGCAGTACTCATAGCCCAAACTGAAGTGTTTGGCTTCAAAACTCAGCCCCAGCTCCTGATTTCAGCTTCCTGGGAATTCACACTCTGGGAGGCAGCGGTGATGGCTCAAATGAAAGGGTTTCTTCCATGCGTGTGGAAGACTTTGATTGATTTGTGCTTCCTGGTTTCAGCTTGGCCCAGTCTCAGCTATTGTGGCCATTTGAGGAGTAAACCAGAAGATGAGAGTGCTTTCACTCTCTCACTCCCCTGTCCATCAGTAAAATTAAATATGTGCTAAGGGCCAGCACCGTGGCTCATTTGGCTAATCCTCCACCTGTGGCACCAGCATCCGATATGGGTGCCAAGTTCTAGTCCCAGCTGCTCCTCTTCCAGGCCAGCTCTCTGCTGTGGCCCGGGAGGGCAGTGGAGGATGGCCCAAGTGCTTGGGTCCTGCACCCACGTGGAGGACTAGGGAGAGATACCTGGCTCCTGTCTTCGGATCTATGCAGCGCGCTTGCCGTAGTGGCCATTTGGGGGGTGAACCAATGGAAGTAAGACCTTTCTCTCTGTCTCTCTCTCTCTCTCACTGTTTATCTCTATCTATCAAAAAACTGTACTAAAATTACTTTAATAATAACTTATGGGACAGTTTTACAAGGTTTATGAACTTCTGCAACTGGGGAAAATCATTCTGGTAGGAAGAAATCAGGAGCGGATTCACTTCTTGGTCCCAGCTTCCACTGGTCAAAAATTTACTCCAATCCTTAGCAGTAACTCCCAAGATAGAAATATTTATTAGATCGTTGCTTTTCACAATGTACATGATATATCTTCCAAACAAATACAAGACATCTTGAATATGACAGAATTGCTGGCATACTTTTATTACTCCAAAATTTAATATACTTGAAAGTAAAGTCCATCATGAAAAATGCAATAATGATATAAAATAAACTTGCATTACCAATATGAGCACATTACCAGCATGAGTGATTATCAATATGAGCACAACTTCACTCAAAATAATTAAGAGAAATAGTAACAAAGTGCTTGCAACTTAGCAAAGTAATACTCACAGAATTCCATGTGAGTACAAATGAAGTCTACACTTTATGAATATTGTTTTGACAGCTTCCATCATTGAACGCCAACATTTTTTTCCAAATTGAAACTAATTTAAACCTATTTGAAGAACTCTACGTAACCACACAATTTAACAAAATTAGAACTATTCTGAGTAGAAGCTGAAGTACCTGAAAAAATAAAATATCTTGTAAAATGTATTCTAATTACAATAATGGAAATCACCATAAACATCATTCTGAACTTGTTCTTAATTTCATAATACATTTGTGTTGTCAGAATATTGTACTGATCAGCTCTTCCTAGTTACAGTAAAATAACTCAGAGAATTTATAAAGATATTTATAAATATTCATATTTATAAATTTATAAAGATAACATTTGGTTTAGCTCAGAGTTTTGGAAATTTAAGACCAATACCTGGTGGCCTCAGGTGGTTTATTGTCTGGTAAGGATGGAGCACGACAATGTCAGCAAGCACCACATGATGAGTTAGGAAGCTGGGTCCAGCTTGGTTTTAATAGCCAACTCCTTTGCAAACACTACTTTCTTTTTTTTTTTTAATTTTTTTTTTGACAGGCAGAGTGGATAGTGAGAGAGAGAGAGAGAGAGACAGAGAGAAAGCTCTTCCTTTTTGCCGTTGGTTCACCCTCCAATGGCCGCTGCGGCCAGCGCATCTCGCTGATCCGAAGCCAGGAGCCAGGTGCACTCCATGCGGGTGCAGGGCCCAAGCACCTGGGCCATCCTCCACTGCCTTCCTGGGCCATAGCAGAGAGCTGGCCTGGAAGAGGGGCAACCGGGATAGAACCCGACGCCCGAACCGGGACTAGAACCCAGTGTGCCAGCACCGCAAGGCGGAGGATTAGCCTGTTAAGGCACAGCGCCGGCTGCAAACACTACTTTCTGAGGGTTCCCTCGATGACCTAAGTGTATCCCACCAGGTTCATCCTCTAAATGCTATAATTGTATTTTGTTTTCACCTTCTTAGTACCATTTATGGGGTTGTAAGTCTGGCATGCATTTGGCAATTAAATAATGCTCAAACCATAACAAATATTATCTTTATACATTAGCTGGGTTTGTTTTCAAACTGCAAAATTCTTGATAGGTAAAATATTGCTTATTAGAATAATTTTACTTGCTTTTAAAAATGTCTTTACTTATTTTTATTTGAAAGGTAAGGAGACAGACACAGACCAAGAGAGTTCCTCCATCTGTTGGTTTACTCCCCCAAGTGCCTGTAGGAGCAGGGAACGGGTCAGGTCAAAGTTCATAGCTGAGAACTCAGTTCAAATCTCTCAAATCAGTGGCAGGGACTCAGGTACTCAAGACATCACCTGCAGCTCCTACAGTGCACATTTGCAGGAAGCTGGAAGCAGAATGGAATTAGGACTCAAGTCCGGGCACTCATATGGATTATAAGTGTTCCAAGCAGAATCTTTACCACTGTGCCAAATACTTGCTCCCTACTTACTTTAAAATAAAGTTATGTCTTGTACCCACTCATAGGAAAACAAAACTGGTCTTTTATCCTAGGTTTCTACTTTGGACTTCAGCAGGACTTGTATTTACTAATTTATAGATTGGTCTACATTATTTTCAGGATCATTCCAGAAAGAGTACATGTGAAGTCCACAGGACGAAGACAAATCCAACCCCAACTGAATAGGAGAACAAAGGTTACTGAGGATCTCCTTTTTTGCTCAAGGATTATTTGGATATTGGATACCAGATACAGACAGTGCCAGTGGCTTCAGCTGAGAGAACTATGTGAATAATGAAAACTACAGTTAAGTCACACTATAAAAATATTTCTAAGCTATGTAAGACTGCCTAATCATTGAGAAGTTGACCAGGAAGGAAGACTTACTCAGGACCAGAAATCTGTATTGTGAAATGGCATCCACATGTCAAATCCTTAGGTACAAGGTCAAGTACTCCAGCTCACCCAATTTGGATAAACCTTCTTTCACTTAAACAGTTTAAAAATCCCTGGAGAACATTACAAACTAGATCTCCAAATTTCCAAGTGACCGGTTGGTTATACTTGCTATTCTGTTTTTTATTACAGTAATAATACTTAACAGGAAATCTATTCTCTTAAGAAATTTAAGTACACAATGCAGTATTGTTAGTCATTGGTTCAATGGTATGCAGCAGATCTCTAGAAATTATTCTTGATAGTTTAAATTTTGTATCAGTTGAACAGCATTTCACCCTGTCTCCCAACTGCAATCACCAACCGACTCTATTGCTATCGATACGACAATTTTACATACCTTACATAAGTGGAATCAGACACCATTTCCCTTTTGTGACTGGCTTATTTCACTCAGCACAGTGTACCATACATGCAGCCGTGTTGTTGCAAATATCAGGAGCTCATATATTATTAAGATTGTATAACATTCCATTATGTGTATATAGCATATTTTTATCCATTTATCTGCCAATGCACTTAATTTTTCCATATCTTGGCTATTATGAATAACACTGAGTTAGGAGTACAAATATATCTTTGAGATCTTGATTTAAATTCTTTTGTAAATATACCAAGAAATAGGATTATTGAGTAATACATTATCCTACTTTTAAAATCTAAGAACCCTCATTTTCTATAATGGCTGTATAGCTCTATCAATTTACATTCCTACTAAGAGTGTACAAGGGACATTGTACTTGAACATTCTTCAATACAATCAAAGCAATTTATGGAAAAAAAAACAAAAACAAACAAACAAACAAAAAAAAAACCACAGCCAGCATCCCAGCATTGATCAATCCCATTCACAATAGCCACAAAAACAATCAAATACCTTGGAATAAACTTAAACAAGGAAATCAAAGATCTCTATGATGAGAATTACAAAATCTTAAAGAAAGAAATAGAAAACCAAAAAATGGAAAAATCTTCCATGCTCATGGATTGGAAGAATCAACATCATCAAAATGTCCATTCTCCCAAAAGCAATTTATAGAATCAATGTGATACCAAAAGACATTCTTGGTCAAAATACCAAAGACATTCTTCTCAGATCTGAAAAAAAATGATGTTGAAGTTCATATGGAGACACAGGGGACCTCCAATAGCTAAAGCAATCTTGTACAGTAAAAACAAGGCCGGAGGCATCACAATACCAGATTCCACAACATACTACAGGGCAGTTGTTATCAAAACAGCATGGCACTGGTACAGAAACAGATGGATAGACCAATGGAACAGAATAGAAACACCAGAAATCAATCCAAACATTTACAGCCAACTTATATTTGATCAAGGATCTAAAACCAATTCCTGGAGCAAGGACAGTCTATTCAAAAAATGGTGCTAGGAAAACAGGATTTCCATGTGCAGAAGCTTGAAGCAAGACTCCTACCTTACACCTTACACAAAAATCCATTCAACATGGATTGAAGATCCAAATCTATGACCTGACACAATCAAATTATTAGAGAACACTGGAGAAACACTGCAAGATATAGGCACAGGCAAAGACTTCTTGGAAAAGACCCCAGAGGCACAGGCAGTCAAAGCCAAAATTAAGAATTGAGATTGCATCAAATTGAGAAGTTTCTGTACTGCAAAAGAAACAGTCAGGAAAGTGAAGAGGCAACCTATAGAATGGGAAAAAATATTTGCAAACTATGCAACAGATACAGGATTAATAACCAGAATCTACAAAGAGATCAAGAAACTTCACAACAACAAAACAAACAACCCATTTAAGAGATGGGCCAATGATCTCAATAGATATTTTTCAAAAGAGGAAATCCAAATGGCCAACAGGCACATGAAAAAATGTTCAAGATCACTAGCAATCAGGGAAATGCAAATCAAAACCACAATGAGGTTTCACCTCACCCCGGTCAGAATGGCTTATAAACAGAAATCTACCAACAACAGATGCTTGTGAGGATGTGGGGAAAAAGGGACACTAAACCACTGTTGGTAGGAATGCAATCTGGTAAAGCTACTATGTAAATCAGTCTGGAGATTCCTCAGAAACCTGAATATAACCCTACCATACAACCCAGCCATATCACTCCTTGGGATTTACCCAAAGGAAATTAAATTGGCAAATAAAAAAGCTGTCTGCACCTTAATGTTTTTTGCAGCTCAATTCACAATAGCTAAGACCTGGAATCAACCTAAATGCCCATCAACAGTAGACTGGATAAAGAAATTATGGGATATGTACTCTATAGAATTCTATACAGCAGTAAAAAAAAAAAAATGAAATCTGGTCATTCGCAACAAAATGGAGGAAACTGGAAAACATGCTAGTAAAATAAGCCAGTCCCAATGGGACAAATATCATATATTCTCCCTGATCGATTACAACTAACCGAGCATCAAAAAGGCAACCTCTTGAAGTGAAGTGAACACTATGAGGAACCGTGACTTGATCAGCCCTTGTTCTGACTGTCGATGAACAATTTAATACTTTATCCCTTTTAGTATTTTTTGTTCTACTTAATACTATTGGTTGAATTCTGTAATTAACACACAATTATTCCTAAGTGTTTAAATTTAACTGAAAAGTGATCTCTGTTAAATATAAGAGTGGGAATAAGAGAGGGAAGAGATGTACAGTTTGGGACATGCTCAGTCAGACTTGCTCCAAATGGTAGAGTTAGAAACGTGCCAGGGGATTCCAATTCAATCCCATCAAGGTGACATGTACCAATGCCATCTCACTAGTCCAAGTGATCAGTTTCAATTCACAATTGATCATAATGATAGGATTAAAAGTCAAAGGGATCACATAAACAAGACTAGTGTCTGCTAATACTGATAGAATTAAAAAGGAGAGAACGATCCAACATGGGAAGTGGGATACACAGCAGACTCATAGAATGGCAGATGTCCTAAACAGCACTCTGGCCTCAGAATCAGCCCTTAAGGCATTCAGATCTGGTTGAAGAACCCATGAGAATATTTTAGACATGGAAAGCCAAGACACCCTGGGGGGGGGGGGGGGGAAGAGGACCTAAATGAAATCTCTGCGAGTGAGATCCCAGTGGAAAGATTGGGCCATCAAAGAAGGAGGTACCTTTCTCTGAAGGGAGGAGAGAACTTCCACTTTGACTATGACCTTGTCTAAAAAAGATCGGAGTCGGTGAACTCAAAAGCTTCCATAGCCTTGCAACTCATGACAAGAGCCTAAGGTGATTACTGATGCCATAAACAAGAGTGTCAATGGTTAAGTCAACAACAGGAGTCACTGTGCACTTACTCCCTATGTAGGATCTCTGTCCTTAATGTGTTGTACTATGTGAATTAACAGTATAACTAGTACTCAAACAGTACTTTACACTTTGTGTTTCTGTGTGGGTGCAAACTGTTGAAATATTTACTTAATATATACTAAATTGATCTTCTGTATATAAAGATAATTGAAAATGAATCTTGATGTGAATGGAATGGAAGAGGGAGTGGGAGATGGGAGGGTTGCGGGTGGGAGGGAAGTTATGGGTGGGGGGGGAGCACTGTAATCCAAAAAGTGTACTTTGGAAATTTATATTTATTAAATAAAAGTTTAAAAAAATTCTTCCTAATTTTTATTTTTTTAGCTTCATAAATGTGGGTATCTATTTCTTTTCCCTAAAATGAGAATTTTTAGTCATTAGTTCCTAGACTTTTTCTTGATGAAAGACTTTCTTTTATTTTTTTTTAGATTTTCTTTTTTTATTTATTTGAAAGTCATAGTTACACAGAGAGAGAAGAGGTAGAGAAAGAGAGATCTTCCATCTGCTGGTTCACTCCCCAGTAGGCTGCAACAACCAGAGCTGTGCCGATCCAAAACCAGGAGCCAGGAGATTCTTCCCAGTCTCCCACATGGGTGCAGGGGTCCAAGGACTTGGGCCATCTTCCACAGCTTTCCCAGGCCATAGCAGAGAGCTGGATCAGAATTGGAGCAGCCAGGACTCAAATTGGTGCCCACATGGGATGCCAGTGCTTCAGGTCAGGGTGTTAACCCGCTGTGCCACAGTGCTGGCCCTGAAAGACTTACTTTAAAAAAAAATATTTACTGATTTATTCCGAGTCAGAGTTTCACAGAGAGAGAAGGAGAGGCAGAGAGGGAGAGAGAGAGACATCTTCCATCCACTGGTTCACTCCCCAGTTGGCCCCAATGGCTGGAGCTGTGCCAATCTGAAACCAGGAGCCAGGAGCTTCTTCCGGATCTCCTATGCAGGTTCAGGGCCCCAATGGTTGGGCCATCTTCTACTGCTTTCCCAGGCCATAGTAGAGAGCTAGATAGGAAGAGGAACAGCTGGAACCAGAACTGGCACCATGATCTTTGTTTTTGGCTGGTTTGCTGTTGCTTTGATTGGATTACTTCTGCTCTTGGTAGCCACTGCTTTGATTATGCTTTGACGTAAGGTCATACAGGTGAAGTCATGCTGTCTGTTACAATTCTTCATATCAACGTTGCAATATGATAATACTACTTGTTTTAAACGTTCCACAGAATTATCTTCTCTTGTCTGCAGCTGACCTGGGAACAGTAGTTTAGTTCTCTTCAGTTTTTTTTAGTCAGGATTTTGTAAGCTGAACCAGTTGAGATGTCTGTTTTTGCCTGTTATTTCTTCTGTTAATCTTCACTCTTCTTCAATTAGAGCATGAATAACATTATTTTCCCCTGAAAATTGATGGGGTTGGTCTGTTACTGCATGCTTTATTTTCAGTATCATCCCATCCTTTCTTAAAGTGAGTTATCCACTTACAACTGCTGATTTCTCTGCCGGCCTGGTTCCCATATGCTTTTTAAAGCACCAATAATTTCATCATCCTTCTACCCAAGCTTCACCATAAATTTGGAACTTGTGCTGCTTCAGTTTTAGCAGAATCCATGTTGCTGAGGTGAAGGCTATTTTCAGATACATGTCCTATCCTCTTCATGCCTTAAGTGAGATCCTGTTAAGCACATTACTGCTAGTTAGTACAAGTTTATTTTGGCATAGGAATTTTTGAAATCATCCAGTTTTTTATAATATACATTTTACATGTAGTTGCATACCTGTCATATAAGTTATATGGCTTGAAATCAATGCAATTTTACCCTATAGTTATAGAGTAAGCCAGTCAATAAATTCATTCCGAGAATACAATAAAGATACTAACAATCACAAGCCCTCAGGTGAATATGAATGACTTGCAGGACACAAGTTAATGTGCATAAACTATGTCAGGTTATTTTGACAAATAACAAGTCAATGGGTCTGACTAAAAGACAATAAAATCCATATGCTGCCAGAATAATAAACCAAGGCACTAAACCAACAGAAGCAGTAAACTCCTGTGGTGGGCACTTAGCCGAGTAGTTAAGGCACGTATGTCCCATCTCAGAGTTTTCATGTTCAATATCTACCTCTAGCTCTTCCCTGCACCTTCCTGCTAATGCAAACCCTGGGAGGCAGTAGTAATGCCTGGAGTGATTGCACTGTGGCAGCCTATGTAGGAGACCTAGATTGAGTTCCCAGCTCCCAGTGTTAAGGCAGCTATGTGTGTTACATATTAGCCTATGTGCATTAGAGGGGCCAAAGAAAATGGGGGGAAAATAAATTTATGTGCAGTGAAACAAGGAAACAAGTCCTAGAAGTGGACCTAGCCTCTTGTCTGTGTCCCCTAGCCCAAGGTGACCCCGCTAGTCCTTTTTCAAAATGAGTTCACCAGATTGAGGATGATACAGCTAGCTCTACTGGGCTGAAGGGGTCATTGTCTTCTCCAATATGTCAGAACCCCGGTGGCCAGGTTTATCTGGAGGGGTTTGTTAGGGGAATTCCACATCCTCAAACTCCCCTAGCCAGACTTTCCCAAAAGAGGGAGGAGGGGAAGAAATGAGGGACAGGGGACCACACTCATGTCCACAAAAAACATCTGAATACAGCAAGAGCTCTCAGTCTGTACTGAGACGCCTGACTGGCCTATCAGGTGTAGCATTTCTGTCTCTTCATTTTTTCCAATAAACTATGCTAAAATTGCATTCTTGTCTTCTCATTCATTGGCCACACACTTTGTCATCGATATAGAACACGTACCCAGGGTTCAAATCAGCAGTAACATTAGCTTTGATATAGCCCAGCTCCAGCTACTTCAGGCATTGGCAAGTGAACCAACAGATAATTCACACTTTTTCTTTCCATCTCTCTGCCTCTCAAATAAGAATTTTTTTTTTAAAAAAAAAAGTTAACTTTTATGATAAACTTAAGTAAAGCATTAAGCATTTTATCACATATAAAATCATGAGAGGTTGTGCCATCAAGGTGTGGATTATTTTATTCAGACAACAATATGTATGTAGCTGCCATGTACCAAGAGTTGGAAGATATAAACAAGTCAAGAAATGTACACTCTCAATAAAGCAGAAGTTACAGGAATGACCAAAAGAAAAAGGATGAGGGGAGTATGTTGTAGTTCATCCAGACTTAGTAAGAGACTATAGCCTTATGAAATATTTTGTTTGGGTTTGGTTTGTTTTTCTTTTATTCCTGAGAGCAAGAATAATATGATTTAGGTTGAATCCATTTTTTTTTCCTCTTAGCTGTCTTTCCTTAGGTTTTCAAGGCTAATTTTTGCTTTTCTTTTCAGCTACTTCAGAAACAATATTTTCAGACAAATCCTCATTCGGCTAGTGCTTCATTTTAGCCATCAGGCATTAATTTTCAAAAGCAGGTTGACTTAAGAACTGGCATAGAGACAGAAAAGGAGAACGCAGCTCAGTCAAAGGAAGACTTGCAAGCAAAGCTCAAGAGCTTTAAAACTGTAAAATACTTTCCAGAGAAGAGTTCCTGTCAAAGATAAGGAAAGCAAGCTTTTTGCTTAGTCCTCCAGCTATTTTGTTGATGTATCCTGACACAAGGGATATAGGCCCCATGCTGCTTTTAAAAACTGTAGCAAGCCACAGGGGAAAAATAGAAGAAGGGCATACTTAACATTTGTATGTAATTCCTGAGCACAGCATGTACCTGTTTATACACAAAATAAAGTCTTGCCACAGCATATTTTTGTGCAATTACCAGTTTAGAAATGCAGTTAATGACAGCTTCAGGTTTTTTTATGGCATACAATTATCTGGAAATTAAATTTGAACCATGTGAAGTACTGAACGAATTACTGTGGTCCACAGATTCTAAGATGATCAGAGTCCCACCTCCTGATCTTCAGTGTGTTGTATAATCCTATCCTCTTGGGTACCTTGCTTTTATTAAATAGCATACATTGAAGGAACATGGTTTCCATGATAAAACTACAAATGGTTCTCATTTCCATCTCACTAGTCGACTCTCTTGTGTTTCTCTTTCTCCTCTCTATCTGTCCCTGATGAAGAAAGTTGCCGTATCTGAGTAAGTGGCAAGATTTTGAGAGTACTCATGCCTAGCAGCCAACTGGAAATCGATAACATCCAGTCAACAGCCTCAAACCAACAAATGCTGCCAGCCATTGTGACATTGTGCTTGGAAGTAAAAACCCAAGTGAGCCTTCAAATGAGACTCCAGCCCTGGCCATGTTCATTGCAACCTGCAGCTGAGAGGGAGCCTCTGTGATCTGAATCACAACCCACTGTCATTCATTAACTCTCATTCTATCTACTTTTCCTCATCCTCTGCGTGGTTCTGCTGATATTTCTGATTCCTGGATGTGCTTTTCAATCAGTCATCAATTTTTGAAAACTCTTGGCCATTACAACTTAAATATTTAATCTCCTCTGTACTTTATAAGTTTTTTTGGCCTATTCCCCTCTTGTATTCTAATTATATGTTTATTATAACTTTTGAAAGTGTCCCATAGGTTAGGAGATGTTTGGTCTATTTTTATTCATTCTATTTTCCCTTTCTCTCTCAGTGAAGAAGTCACTGTTGACCTATGCTTGCTCCACCGTGTCAAGGCTGCTGATGAAACCAATAAGGTGATATTTATGCCATAGTCTTTTTCAAAATTCCAACATGTGTCCTTTTAATTCTTTCTCAGGGTTTCCATCTCTCTGCTTTCATTGCTTATTATTCTTGCATGTTGTCAACTTTTTGGGTCAGGATCCTTAATTTATTAAGCATAGTTATTTTAAATTCCCTGGATGATAATTTCACAATTGTCTTCTTTTTATGTAAGTCTTATTCTGACCCTTGAATTGTCTCTAAAGCTATGCTTCTTTCATCTCTTTAATAAGCCTTCTAAGTTTTTAATTGAATATCATGTAATTAGAACTGAGACAATCAGGTTTTCATTGTGTTTTTGTTCATTTGGCCAGGAGTTGGAATATGTTTAATGTCTCTTACAACTGCAGGTGTCAGAGCCTTCAGATTTCTTTAGTATCTTTGTTTCCACCCACCTATGTGGTTTTTTTTTTGTTTGGTTGGTTGGTTTGGTTTTTTTTTGTTTTTGTTTTTGTTTTTTGCATTTCCTAAAAACTCCTTCTTAGCTAGCAATTCCTTCAACTATAATTTGCTGTTTACTGGAGACCTGTGGGTGTGATGATACTGAGTAATACATGGCAAAGATACTCCAATATTATGATTAAATCTCAGTTCCCCATGGGCCAGGACCTTCTAAGTGTTTCTTTAGCGTTTCTCTCATAGGTGAGGGAGGAAGGCAGAAGAGGAGTTGAGTCTTCTTCATGGGATGATGCTTGGGGCAGGGCTTCTTGTCTTGCATAGACTGCTGTTATGGTGAAGCCCGTGGAAGCCTTTGAGAGGGGTCAGCTTCCACTCCTGACAAGAGAGGTCCTACTTGACTCTTCAGCAGAAAAATGATGGGTTCCATGGAGCTGAAAATCCACCTGAATACGGTAGCAATGAGACTGTGGTCTCCATCAGTTTCTCACTCTCAGGCCAGAGCACACGGAGCCTCAACAACTTTCCAGAATAACCACTTAACTGTCCCTCCAAGTTTGTGACACCCTAAGTTCCTGTACCAGGTAAGCAGATCTCGGTTGTGAATTAAGTCTCTCCTCCCCCTACATTTGATGGCGGTGGCTTGTCTGCAATGTAAACTATCTTCTCAATCCAAGAAAAATCATTACTTAAAAAAAATAAGGTTGTATCTATTTATTTGAAAGGCAGAGTTACAAAAAGAGAGAAACAGCCAGCCAGCCAGATAGACAGACATCTTCCATCTGCTGGTTAATCCTGAAATGGCCAGGCCAAAACCAGGAGCCTTGAACACCATCCGGGTCTCCCTATGACTAACAGGGCTGGGGTAATCAGAGCATCCTCCACTGTCCTCTGAAACACATCAGCAGAGTTGGATCAGAAGTGGAGCAGCCAGAACTTGAACCACTGCTTATATGGCACTGGCATTGCAGTCAGCAGCCTAACCCACTGCGTCACAGTACCAGCCCTGGTCACTGACGTTCAGTGTGTTCGACTTTACTGTGTGTAAGAATGGAAGTGCCAACTCCTGAGCCTTTGCATATTGGAAATGAAACAGGAAGGACACGTTCCCTATAATTTCAGTGTTGAGCTTTATTTCCTAATTGCAAGCCTTACATGTTCTTGAGTTTCTTTCAGTTGAAGTAAAATGACAGGTGTACAGTTCCTGACGGTTTCTAAGGAGCCCAGCAGACTTCACTCCATCCTAAAAAGCCAAAAGCTTTACAAAGTGAAAAATCAATATTTTCCCCTTAGATTCACCAGAAAAATGAGAGCACAGGGAGAAAACATTGCTCCAGAAACTGGAAAGACAGAACGGCAGCTACAGAGAATCGCAGCTGGCCAGAGCACCGCACACCTGAGCCTGTGAACAGAAAGCTCTTTAGAATAAATAGCAAGTTGGAAAAAACTGAACCGTAATAGAAAAAGTTATAGGGCTCCAGTGTGGAGAAATCTGAGTGTTAAAAACAACAGGTGGTCCCAGTTACAGAAAAACACTTTATTTTTGTGTTTTACCCCCAAAAGCTTGACCAAGTTCTCACAAACAAAATTGGAGAAAAATCCTCTTATGTGTCCAGGAGAGGATGGAAAAATGCCATTCTGAAATATGAGCATTTCATTCTTCTTAGAAGCCTGATCTCAAAAGAAACCATTCAACCAGACCCTATAACTTTTTTTGCATTTACCCAGTACATCATGACCGAATACCAGGAAAAAAAAATTACAAGGCATTCTAAAAGACAAAAACATAGTTTGAAGAGAAGTGAACAAGCACCAGAACCAGAGTTAAATATGGCAGAGATCTCATAATTATTAAACAATTGATATAAAGAAGGCAATTTTCAAAAAAGACAAATTAGTGAATTCTTGCAATGTCGGGTTACCTCTATTTCTGTGTTAAATGTAATTTGTACTTTCTCATGCCTGAAGCTGGCCCCAGACGCTTTCGATGCACTTCCCCCACGTGTTCATTCTGCACAACCCCCTGCCTAATACAACTGCCTCCTGGTGATCACCTCCCTGTGGTAGAGCTGGATACAACCTGACTGTCTCATCATGCTATTCCTCACACCCCGTAAGGGCCATGTGGATCTGGGACAATGATCACCTCCCAGTCACAGCACGGCTTCCTGAAATTCACGTCTGCTCACTCTCAACTCACCAGTAAAAGTCTTCAACTCACCAGTAAAAGTCTCCATCACAAACGTATTTGAATAATTCCATGGACCTAATCAAACCGCTGGCCTGTTACAGATCCATATCTCTCTGTCTCTATGTACTTCCTGACCTCTGTGTGTGTGTATATCTGTGTTGCCCCCATGTGTGCTGTATACCCACCAGGATCTATAAGTAATAAAACCTTTTTAAAATGGAGTCTTTTGGGCCAGCACCATGGCTCAATAGGCTAATCCTCCACCTTGCAGCGCTGGCACACCGGATTCTAGTCCCGGTCGGGGCGCCAGATTCTGTCCCGGTTGCCCCTCTTCCAGGCCAGCTCTCTGCTGTGGCCTGGGAGTACAGTGGAGGATGGCCCAAGTGCTTGGGCCCTGCACCCCATGGGAGACCAGGAGAAGCACCTGGCTCCTGCCTTCGGATCAGTGCAGTGCGGCGGCCGCGGCAGTCATTGGAGGGTGAACCAACGGCAAAGGAAGACCTTTCTCTCTCTCTCTCTCTCTCTCACTGTCTACTCTGCCTGTTCAAAAATAAAAATGGAGTCTTTTGTAAGGTTTATTTATTTGAAAAGCAGAGTGACAAAAAGAGGGGGGAGCAGAGAAAGAGATCTTCTGTCCTCTGGTTCACTACCCAAATGGCCACAATTGCCAGGGCTGGACCAGGCTGAAGCTCTCTTATGGGTGGCAGGGGCCCAAGTGCTCGGGCCATCTTCCACTACCCTCCCAGGCACATTAGCATGGAGCTGGATTGGAAGTAGAGCAGCCAGTACTCGAACAAGTACTCTGATATGGGATGCCGGCAAGAAGAGGCTTAACCCGCTGTGCCACAATACCAGCCCCAACAAATAAAATCTCAATTTCTATCAAGTATGTCTCATCATTGCAGGGTCTTAGTCCACCCAAACGAGGATGGACTGGGTCCGAAGAAAGGTAAGTGCGCTGCTCGCTGGTTCCCCAGCCTCCCGATCCCGGAGACAGACACAGCGGGGAGTCAAGTCAAGCAAGCAAGAACTCCTTTTATTGCGCACGTAGCAAAGCCTTTTAAAGCACAAGACTGCAGGATTACTGGGGCAGGGCATAAGGACCAACCAATTACTTAAAAGGTCATTTTATGGGGCGACTTTTTACAGGACCAGCCATATGTCTGTACACTCATCATCAGTTGTCGTCACCTCCCCTGATGCTGCGCAGCCAATCAACTTTGGTGGTAGACAACTTTGGATACCGCCCACCTTACTTCCTTTGGGCACCATCTTTGAATTGCCACGTGTGCCTAATTTCCCTGCAGGCACCATCTTTGAATTGCCTCCTGTGCCTAATTTCCCCACAATCATCTTTAAAGAAGTGCTGTCCATATTATATATTCAGTATTAAAATATCATAACAATTTGCAATGTATATGTCTGTAACAGTAGAGTGCCACAAAATATATAGCAAAACCCAATAGGACTTCAAATACAAATATGTGAATCCATTATTATAGTTGGATACCTCAATTCCTCTATCAAAAGCAGACAGACACAGCAGGCAGAAAATCATAAAGACAGAATGTGCTCTTAGACCACAGTGGGACTAAGTTATATATAAGTCATGGAAAGATAACTGATAAATTTTCCAATTTTGTAGATTAAATAACATGATTTTAAATAACATGTCAAAGAAGAAATCTCAAGATAAATTAAAAATAATCTAATAAAATTGAAAATACTACTTACAGAACTTTAAGAAAGGCAGTGAAAAAGTTCTTAGAAAGAAATACACAGCGATTTATTTCAATATGCCAGAAATGAACAATTGAAATTTAAATTAGTAAGCCACAATGAAATATTTAGGTATACATGCAATAAAATATATACAAGATCCACATGAGGGAAAGTACCAAACTCAGTTGACAGAATCAAACAAATGTGGAAATATCTCACATCCCTTGATGGGGACCCTCAATATTGCCAAGCTCTTCCCAACATGATCTGTAGATTCACCCCAGGCTCAGTCTCAGAGGCAAAGTAAGTTTTTATTATAATATTGCCAAATTGAAGCCGGCGCCGTGGCTTAACAGGCTAATCCTCCACCTTGCGGCGCCGGCACACCAGGTTCTAGTCCCGGTCGGGGCGCTGGATTCTATCCCGGTTGCCCCTCTTCCAGGCCAGCTCTCTGCTGTGGCCAGGGAGTGCAGTGGAGGATGGCCCAAGTCTTTGGGCCCTACACCCTCATGGGAGACCAGGAGAAGCACCTGGCTCCTGGCTTCGGATCAGCACGATGAGCCGGCTATGGCGGCCATTGGAGGGTGAACCAATGGCAAAGGAAGACCTTTCTCTCTTTCTCTCTCTCACTGTCTACTCTGCCTGTCAAAAATAAATAAATAAATAAATTCAAAATTTTATAATATTGCCAAATTGATTCTAAAATTTATATCAATTGTCTAAAGACACAGAGTAGCCAACCCAAAAGTCATAAATTAATACTACCCAGTGTCAACACTTACTACAAAGCTACAGAAGTCAAAATAGTGTGACACTGGGAACAGAGGAGAGGAATACATCAAAAGAACAGAATAGAGAGAGCCTGGAAGTTGATCCATATAAATACAGTTAATTGATCTTTGACAAGACAAAAAACAACACAATGGAGAAAAGACAGTCTTTTCAACAAATGGTACTGCAACAACTGGAACTCAATTGCAAATAAATTTCTGTAGACACAGACCTTACATATTTTACAAAAAATAACTCAAAATGAATCATTGTGGGGCTGGCACCATGGTGCACTAGGTTAATCCTCCACCTGCGGCGCTGGCATCCCATATGGGCACTGGTTCTGGTCCGGGCTGCCCCTCTTCCAATCCAGCTCTCTGCTATGGCCTGGGAAAGCAGTAGATGATAGCCCAAGTGCTTGGGCCCCTACAACCGCATGGGAGACCAGGAAGAAGCACCTGGCTCCTGGCTTCAGATTGGCGCAGCTCCGGCCGTTGCGGCCATTTGGGGAGTGAACCAAGGGAAGGAAGACCTTTCTTTTTGTCTCTCTCTCTCACTGTCTGTAACTCTACCTGTCAAATAAATAAATAAAATATTTTTAAAAAAAGAATTATTCTTCCTAAAGTAAAATGCAAAACTATAAAGCTCCTAGAAAATAATATAGAAGGAAGTCTTGATGAATTTGGATACGTTATGTCTTTTCAGCTATATCATCAAAAAAACCCATGAAAGAAATAATAAGATGGACCTCATTAAAATTTTAAAACCTGTTACTCTTTATTTTTTAATTTTATTTAAGTAATATAAGTTTCATATATTTTAAATACACAAGTTTAGGAACATCATGGTACTTCCCCCTTTACCTTTCCTCCTGCGGAAAACTGCTTGAAACTGTTTAAAAGTCAGTGATGGCTTAGGCACTTGGCCTCGTGGTTAAGATGCCAATCAGGATGACTTTGTCCCACATGAAAGTGCCTGGGGTCGAATCCTGGTTCTGCTGCTGATTCCAGCTTCTTAATGTGCACCTTAGGAGACAAATAGGTGGCATCCCTAGAAGCTGAGTCCCTGTCACCAGTCTAAGACCTTCATTGAGTACCTGGCTCCTAGCTGAGGCTTGATCATTGTGGGCACTGGGGAAACAAACCAATGGATGGAAGTTCTGTCTGTCTCAGTCTCTCTGTGCATGAACCTCTCAAATAACTAAATAAACAAACATTTTTAAGGTCAGAGAAGATAAGTCATAGACAGGAAGGAAATATTTACAAAACACATAAATTAAGAACTCTGAAAATTCAAAGATAGTAAGCAACTTAATATAAAAATGGACAAAACCCACCAAAGAATATATGCTGATAGCAAATAAGCATGTAAAAAGCTATTGAACACCATGAGTCATTTGGAATTACAAATTAAATAGTACAACACATCTATTTTAATATTTAAACCCAAAGTGTTGTTAACAATACACACAGTCATTGGTGGTGGAAAAGCAAAATGATACAGCTATTTTGGAAGAAAATTCATAGTTTCTTATGAAACTAAATATATTGTTATCACATAATGTAGCAACCACACTCTTTACTATTAGATGTGTTAAAAAGTTAGGCTTATGGTGGGCAGCATTGTGACACAGTAGATTCGTTAAGCCACCACCTGCGATGCCAGCATCCCATATGAGCTGGCGACTCCAGTCTCAGTTGCTCTGCTTCTGATTCAGCTCCTTGCTAATGTGCATGGGAAAGCAGCGGAGAATGGTCCAAGTGTTTGGGTCCCTGCACCTGGGGGTTCCAAATGGAATTCCAGGCTCCTGGCTTTTTTCTGGCCCCGCCCTAGCCATTGTGGCCATTTGGAAAGTGAACCACTGAGTGGAAGACTGATCTCTCATTCTCTCTTTCTCCCTGCCCTCATCTCCATAACTCTATCTTTCAAATAAATAAGTACATCTTTTTAAAAAGAAAAGGTTAGGTTCACAGAAAAACCTGCACATGGATGTTTATAGAAGCTTTATTCGGCCGGCGCCGCGGCTCAACAGGCTAATCCTCCGCCTTGCGGCGCCGGCACACCGGGTTCTAGTCCCGGTCGGGGCGCCGGATTCTGTCCCGGTTGCCCCTCTTCCAGGCCAGCTCTCTGCTGTGGCCCGGGAAGGCAGTGGAGGATGGCCCAAGTGCTTGGGCCCTGCACCCCATGGGAGACCAGGAGAAGCACCTGGCTCCTGCCTTCGGATTAGCGCAGCGCTGGCCGTAGCGGCCATTGGAGTGTGAACCAATGGAAGAAAGGAAGACCTTTCTCTCTCTCTCACTGTCCACTCTGCCTGTCAAAAAATAAAAATAAATAAATAAAAATAAAATTAAAAAAAAAAAAGAAGCTTTATTCACAGTTGGCATACCTTGTAAGTCAGTATATAGCTTGTCTTCCCTGACCTTAAAAAATATTTTTATTCATTTAGTTATTTGAGACTAGCACACACAAATACATACACACAGAGAGAGATAGTAGAAAATATTCTATATTATGCATTCATATATATATTCTCTTTCTCTCCCATCAAATCTAAAACTGTATACAAAATACTGGTTAATATGCATATTAAGATCTCCAAAATCTGTCTTCTTGGCTCCACCTTTGCTTCCATGACTCTGCTTTCAAGCTAGCAAAACCACCATGTACCCCTGCCTCCACTGTTACCCTTGGCACATCTCACTTTCAATGTGAAGCTTCTGAAATGGAAATCTCAGTATGTCACTCTCTTAAGTCATTCAATGCTGCGGTCCATAAGCAAAAACAGAAAATGCCTTGGTGTATAAAGACCAACTTAGTCATCCCTCTAATTAACTTCCTTTACAATTGATGTGTAAAGAAGACCAGGTGGAAATACCATTCACTTGGCTGACTAGTTTTTCTCTATGGACAGGAATTAACTGTCACTTCCATCAGAAAATCATCACCTGTCATCTCCCCAAGTCCAATTTCAAAGCAGCTTAGAAATTTCACAGCTTTGTATTTTCACACATCCATAGATCATACTGTGCCTTAACTGAGAGCCCCCCCCTCCTTCCTATGCACATCTGGAAATTTGCTTGGTTAACATCTTTTCCTACTTCTATCATGTATGCTTTACTCTTCTGCAAAGTCTTGAAACCAAAAGACTACACTTCTCAGGCTCCCTTGATACTGAGTTTTAAGTATCAAGGATATGTTGTAAGTTCCTTCACTGAGAGGTGCTTGCATAAGGACTTGAATTCAGGACCGAGAAAGTAGGAAGACATGAGCTAGTATACGAGGCACATTTCTAGGCACCACTAGCAGGAACAGTGGCTCTAGAGCAATACCTAGGTTTCAGATACAGAGATGCAACGCTAGAGGCAGTGGATGGCACCTGCTTCCCCCGAGGTACAACCTCGGTTATGAGGGCAGTTTGACAATTATTATTCTAGTAATTGATTCCAAAGGCTCAAGTGATGCCCAGTGCTTTTGTCCTTTCAACTGTTCTACAAGCATCATACTCACGTGTCAAACCTCTTTCTGCCTGAATAACACGGTGGTATCTAAATCCATTCAGAATCATCAAGCATTCTCGTCCTGTTCATCCCACATTATCAGCAGTATCTGAGTCACAATGGTTCTTGATAAATACATGTCTGAACAGAGACAGAATTAATAGATGTACATCAGAGAGATCATTCTTCTCCAAACTATGTGTTAGAAAGTTTTTCATGTTTTAAAAAAGTAACACAAAATACTGGAATAAATGTGACAATCATATATATTAATAAGCAGAGCAGTTATTTTCATCATTAAAACTGATAGCAATAAGAAGGTAACAACCATATTCTACAGATCATTAGAAGTGTGTTCATGGAATGATGGTAGCACATTGGTTATTTGGAAACATGCCTTAATGGTTCTGCATGAATTCATTTCTGTTAAAAGTTAAAGCTCCACATTTTCTGCTGCAGCTGTATTTGGAGCTTTGTAACTACTCAAAAATATTATTCAGTTCATTAGATTTTGGAAAAGTTAATAAGGTACCTATAATCTCCTTCCTTGTTAACCTAAATATCTAAACTATGTGAGAGATGATAAAGAAATCACCGTTATGAGATACTAAATTCTCCTTGTGTCAGGCGAAGGAAAGGAATTAGAAATTCTCAGAAAAGGTGCCTATGGAAACTAAGCATTTACTGAAACCACACAGTTGGTCTTTCCTCCAAGTTCTGATCCCATCCAATCTTATATTGGTTTCTCAGCAGCTGCTCAGTCCACGGCTGTGTGACCATTGGCATTGGACTCTAATCTCCTTGGGTTAACCGTATGTCAGGAGAAAAGAATATTTGAGCAATAGACTGAGCTACCCAGGGAAACTCTGAGATAACATTAATTGGAAGTATTGAAGTAAGGCAAGTGATGAAAGTCCAGGCAATGGGAGAGAAGGTAAGCTTCTGTGCGGAAGAGATAATTGAAGAAGGCTGAACTGATGTTTGGGAACAATTACCTCTTAAAACAGAGTTCATTGCAGTTGACTGGTTACTAACTATTTTCTTTTATTTGAAAGTCTGGACACAAACTCTTGCTGAATAGAAACTTTTTCAAATGAGACAGGATCAAAAGTCCTGGGAAAACATCCAATGGTTAACAGTCATTCCCAATTCAGCAGGAATGGTGCTATTCGCCACCCCCTGACAGACTCCTCTTTTCTGGTGCTCCAACCTTTGAGTAATGGACTTAGGATACACCATGTCACCCCCATCAGTTAATGCAGGCTAGATCACTCTAATAAATACACCCAAAATGCAAATTACTCAAATAAAAGGTGATTAATTACTCATTTATTTAACACTCAAAAGCTGGTGACCTTGAAGGGCAACTGTCCAGAAATCCAGGCTGCTCCATATCATGACTACCGCATTGTCCTGGTACAACAACTCATAGAGAGGGGAAGAGAGCCCTTAGGAAGTGTTCTGTTCTCTTACCACTCCCAGCCCAAAGTGAATGTGCCTTGATATTCTACACAGAAATTGTTATCCTACTTTATGTTTTCACAGAGCTTTTTAAAATTGGTAAATAAAAACCCCGTTTTAAATGAAAATAGCACTACTGTTCGACATCTTTTTGAAAATGAAGCCCAGTAACGACATTTTTTTTTTTTTTTTTTTTTTTTTTTTTTTGGACAGGCAGAGTTAGACAGTGAGAGAGAAAGAGAGAGAAAGATCTTCCTTTTTCCATTGGTTCATCCCTCAAGTGGCCGCTACGGCCGGAACTACGCCGATCTGAAGCCAGAAGTCAGGTGCTTCCTCCTGGTCTCCCATGCGGGTGTAGGGGCCCAAGGATCTGGGCCATCCTCCACTGCACTCCTGGGCCACAGCAGAGAGCTGGCCTGGAAGAGGGGCAACCGGGACAGAATCCAGAGCCCCAACCGGGACTAGAACCTGGGGTGCTGGCACCACAGGCGGAGGATTAGCCTAGTGAGCCACGGCACCGGCCCAGTAATGACAATTTTAAAGCTGTCTTTACATAATTCTCTTGATCTGGAAGCACAAGATCTATTTGGTGTTTTCACACTCAGTCAAGCTAGGGCAAGTACACAGTGGTATTTCTTTTACTTGTGAAAGTGTTTGTTTTGCATTTACACTTATTCTCCCCTTCACACAGTTCACCTGTTATCAATCATGCATTAGTGTGGTGTTTTTGTTATGACTGATGAACTGCTAACATTAGTAACCTAAGCTCATAGTTCACATTGGGGTTTGCCTTTTTGTTGTCTTGTTCTAAAAGTTTTCACAGATGCACAATACATGTCCTCACCATTACACTAACGCTATCACACACAGTCATTTCACTGCCCTAAAAGTCCTCTGTTCTGTGCCTCTTCCACATTCTTTTCCTCCAAATCCCTGGAAAACACCGATCTTTTTATTGCTGCCATAAGTTTGCTTTTTCTAGAATGTTATACAGTTGGAATGATTCATTATATGGCTTTTTCAAACCCGCTTCTTTCACTAAGACAGATACTAATTTTCTTCCATATCTTTTCATGGTTTGGCATGTCACTTCTTTACATTAGTGAAACATATGCCATTATACAAAGGTAGTAATTTACTTATCCATTCACCTACTAAGGCACATTTGGTTATTTTCAACTTAAAATGAATATGAATACATGTACATATGCAAATTTTTATTCCTTTGAATCAATTTCTATAAGTAAAATGCTATCTTCCAAAGTAGCTGTACCACTCTTCATTCTCATTAGCTACGAATTAGAGTTCCTGTTGCTCCACATCCTCTCTCTAGGATTTGATATTATTAGTTTTTTCTATAATTATTATTTTAGCTATTCTCATAGGTGTGTGATAATTGTTTTCATGTATAATTATCTAATGAGAAATGACATTGAACATAATTTATAATTTTGTTTCCTATCTGTATATATTTTTGTGTGATAGATATTGATATCTTTGGCCATTCTTCAAAATAGGTTGTTTTGTTACTGTTGAGTTTTAAGAATTCTTTGCATATAAAGAATTGTATCTTTGCATATATACTTGTATTTTTGGATACAAGTCTTTTCTTATACATTCTACATGTACTTTCTCCTGGTCTATGGTGTATCTCCTCATTCTCTTAATAATCCAACCTCAGACAACCAGTTTTTACTTTTAATGAAATTAAATTTATTATTTTTTGTGTATGCTTTTTTGCTGTCACATCTAAAATGCTATTACCTAACCCAAAGTTACTTTTATTTTTTCCTATGGTATCTTTTAGAATTTTATAGCTTTGAGTTTTATTTTTTATTATTTTTAAAGATTTATGTTATTTATTTGAAAGGCAAAGAGAGGGAGAGACAGAGAGAGAGAGAGAGAGAGAGAGATCTTTCATCTGCTGGTTCACTCCCCAGATGGTTGCAACAGCTGGGGCTGGACCAGACTGAAGCCAGGAGCTAGAAGTTTATTCCAGGTTTCCCACATGGATGAAGGGGCCAAATGATTTGGGCCATTCTCCGCTGCATTCCCAGGTGCATTAGCAGGGACCTGGATGGAGCAACTCAGAGTCAAGCTGATGCCCATATGGGATGCCAACGTTGCGGTAGGGAGCTTAACTCATTGTGCCACAATGCTGGCTCCAGCGTTTTACATGTAGAGCTATCCATTTTCAGCTCCCATGGTATTTTTATTTTGGATTGTGTTTAATACAAGGATTGCAAACTGAATCAACACCTCTCAAGGAATATTTCATGGCATTTTGGTGTTATAACTGTGAGCGGGATGTTGCTGACGTCTAGAAACCAGAGATCATAGATGCATCCCACAAATCACAAAGCATAGCTTACAAAAATAGGTCATCTAGCTAAAATAGCAGTAGCACCCAGGTGGAAGGACTATGTATCACATGGCATTATGGTGAGATATACCTCGTGTGTTTTGTGCATTACTCTAGAAGTCCTTGAGTACAACACTTGGTTTTTATTTATCTTTATATCACACAGCTCCCATACATATTGCCTTCCATGTTATAAAATCTTAGTGAATGACTGTTGACTACCATTGTAGTTTCTAGCTTTTGAGCAATTAAGCCACTAGGATAGAAGATAAAGATTAAATAAATTCAAGTTATAATGGAGATGTTGCCAAATCCAAAATTAGCTCGTTTTGGTGAGTTTTTAAGTTAGCTGATAACTACTAAGTATCAGGAAATAATTTGGAAAAACGTAAGCTGTGCTGATGGTAATCCCTAAACATCTTATAATTTATAAGACAAAAATACACAATTTATGAGTCAGCTTTTTATTACTTTACCAAACATGTGAGAGGAGTCACTTAGGAAGACATGGGTTTGGAAGTTCACAGTACAAGATCAGGCAGGCTTCTTAGCCTGGCATCAGATGAAGGCAGTAGATGGAGGAACACACTCTGAAAAAGGATTGCATGGTGGTCACAGAGCAACCAGACAGCATGTAGGCCCAGTTCCTTATTTATAACCAACCATCTCATGGAAACTACCTTCCACAGACATTCCATCAATGACCTATACACCTCCCAGTTGGCCCACCACCTAGATGCCATTATTACATGAAGTCTTTACCCTTAATCCAGACACAATTAGCATTAGACTTTGGATACTAAATATTATCCACACTGTAACATTCCACCCTGGCTTACAATGCTGTGTATCCATCTGATAACACAAAATGCATACATTTCCTCCCTGAAGTCCCCAAAGTCTTAATGCTCCCGCATTGGTCAAAAGTCCAACGTCTCATCTGAGCTTCAAGGCAAACTCCATTATCTGTGAAGCCCAATACAGTCACAAAGAAGTTATATACTTCCAAGATACAATAGCAAGGCAGACAGAGGGAATAGGTTTCCCTTCCTAAAGAGGGATACAGGAAAACAGGAAGGGAGAATGGAACCAAAGCAAGACTGAGGGGAAAGCATTAAATCCTAAAACTCCACATGGTCACAGTGGTAGGGGCTGGATTGCCAGTAACTTGGGCAGCCCCACCCCTACAGCTCTGCTAGTCATGGCCCTTGCGTCAGTTCTCACAGCTGTGAGTCTCATCTTTGCACATCCACTAAGAATTGCCTTGGCGAGGCGGCTCTAACCTCACATGTCTGCTGAGCATCACCCTAGTGAAGATTGCATTGACTATGCCCCCGTGACCAATTTTTGTCTTGCACTCTAGTTCGTCCAAAACATCCTTTGAAGTGTAGGTGCGAGGTGGACACTCATGTACACATAAGCATCTTGGTCTCTGCTCACATGGCTATTCACAGACGCGGCACACTGACGTCTGTGGCTTTCTCTGGCTTGCCTGGAATACTGCTTGCAGGTTTCATAGGCTGGTGTCTCATGTTACTGACACCTCTGTTTTTCTCAGATCTCCTCATAGCTTCTCCTCATGTGTTACCCATCCCATGGGCTTCAAGCAGGGGCTCAAACTCTGCAGCACAATGTTGTGTAGCCTCCCAGGCTTCCCTTTTGCATTGACAGAAGCTGTCATAGCCACATAATTTACATGCCTGCAAAACCAGCGTCAGTTGGATGCTGATGCCAAGGTCTGCCACCTGCAGGAGCCTGGTCTGCTGTGGCCTCTAAGCATTTTACTCAGAATCCGGAGCTGGCCCAGGGCAAGCAGAGCACCCCGGGGCATTTTCCTGGAAGGACTCTGCCCTGGAATGTCTTTGAAACGAATGTTCACTTGAAAGCTTCTGACGGGACTGTTACTGCCTGAAAACCTTCAGGGGTGACCACTGGCAAATGGCTCCTTCCTACCTGTGCTTATCTCTGTGGGAAGCAGTTTCTCTACTACACCACGTCCCAAATGTGCTTCTCCTTCCTCCCTTCTGTGGCCAGGCTGCAAATTTTCCAACCTTTCTGCTCTGTTCCTTTTTGCTCCTGATTATCATTATAAAACTCTTCAGCAGAAGCCAGAAACACTCACGGGATAGCCCGATTAGCAGTCTTGACATCTCCTCCATCAGACAAGTCTACCATCTTCAAGTTCAGATTCCCATGAAGTCTCAGCACAGGGATACAGCAAAGCCAAGTTCTTTCCTGCAGCATAGCCAGAGTGGTCTTTAGTGCAATTCCCAGTAAAAGCTACATCTCTGTATGAAATCTCATCAATATGGCCTTTGTCATCCACATTTCTACTAGCATGTTGGCTTTCTGAGCCCTTGTTAGACTCACCCACAATGCTTTGCTTTCATAATTTTAAACTGTCTCTAGCCTGTTCCTCCAAAGTCTTCCAACCTTTTCCCATAAACTAATTCCAAACTTCTTCTTATCTTCAAGTGTAATTCATAGCAATGAACCTATTCTTTATACCTGTAAGGATAGGAGGAGGAGACAGCACACGGACTCCCAGCCAGTGCAGATTTATTCATAGACTCCCTGGGCACGCGTGGCAGAAAGCCACCTGTGCACACACAGCAGAGAGAGCACCTTCTCATGCAAACTGGTGGCTTATAAAGCATAAAGCAGTTAGGGCGCTTGGGGTGGTCTGGACTAACACTGAGCTCATAAGATAGTGAGGAGAGCTTGGGCTAGTGGCTGGACTCTTAAGATACTTGCATGACTTGGGAGGGTTTGGACTAAAGCTGAACTCTTAAGATAACAGTGTGGCCAACGGCTGAAGCAGGGCTGGGGTGGATCACAGCAGAGGGCTCCATGCTCACCCAGAGAAGCACACAATTCTTTTTGCAGTTAATGCACCTGATGGGGGGGGGGTAGGCACTGTGGGCTCACCCTGGGCGGTTAGTTCAATTTGGCAGAGAGAAGCCGAGGCTGTGAACCAGCTAGCTGATGGGATCATACCCTCCCTACTGCTGATCAGAGAGGAAATCTACCAGGCCCAATTTGGGTGTCACTCTGGACCCTTGCCCCACTCTCATGCACTGACCAGAACTCCCTGGGCCCACACAGCACAAACCTCTGGCTACCTGGTTAAGAAGCAGACACTAAGCCATAGAGGCATATCTCAAAGATAAAAGCTCTCTCTCTCTCTCTCTCTCTCTCTCTCTCTCGATCTTTAGATAAATAAATAGAACTTAGAAAACATTCGACGTCAACAGAAGTGTTGTAATATAAACTCGAAAAAAAAAAAAACTCAAATCTTAGAGAAATTTGTACCCAAATCCGTAAGAATGTGGTATATATAGGAAAGATAAGACTCAGTGTTCTACCAAGAGAGGACAACCAAGAGTTTTAGAATTAGAGAAGAATCAAAACGATGAGAAAGAAAACTATTAAAGAAATATACAGGAGAGCTTTTCAGAGGTGAATGTTAGGAGTCCCTGGTGGAACAGGTTCAGTGACTGAAAAAATTCCAAAACTAGAAGCATCATTGTGAGATGTCCAAACACCCAGGATATATAGGAATACACTGACAATCTCTGGAGGGGGAAGGAACTTGGTCTGTCACAGTGGAAAACACCATCAGACTGATGATAGGTGTCTCAACCTCAGCACCAAGATGTTAGTGAAAAATAGCAGAATGTTTTTTGTTTTTCTTAATTAAGATTTATTGAAATATTTGAAAGGCAGAGTTACAAAGAGGCAGAGGCAGGGCTGGTGCTGTGGCACAGCAGGTTAAGGCCCTGGCCTGAAGTGCCCGCATCCCACATGGGTGCCGGTTCGAGACCTGGCTGCTCCACTTATGATCCAGCTCTCTGCTATGACCTGGGAGAGCAGTAAAGGATGGACCAAGTCCTTGGGCCATTGCACCCATGTGGGAGACCTGGCAGAAGCTCCTGGCTTTGTATCGGTGCAGCTCCAGCCATTGAGGCCAATTGGGGAGTGATGAACCAGCGGATGGAAGACCTCTCTCTCTCTCTCTCTCTCTCTCTCTCTCTCTCTGCCTCACCTCTCTGTGTAACTCTGACTTTCAAATAAATAAATAAATCTAAAAAAAAAAAAGAGGCAGAGATGCAGAGAGAGAGGTCCACCTGGTTCACTCCCCAATTGGCTGCAATGGCCAAAGTTTATCCGATCCAAAGCAAGGAACCAGGAACTTCTTCCAGGTTTCTCATGCAGGTGCAGGGACCCAAGGACTTGGGCCATCTTCTACTGCTTTCCCAGACCATAGCAGAGAGCTGGATCAGAAGAGGAGCCACTGGGACTGAAACTGGTGCCCATATGAGATGCCAGCACTGCAGGAGGCGGCTTTACCTGCTACACCACAATGCTAACCCCCAGAATTCTTAATGTAAACACTTCTTCATTTTGCAATTCTATAGCTTAGCACACTATCAGTTGCATTAGAATAAAATCATTTTCAGATATACAGAACAATGGGAAGTGTGTTTCCTTAACCTTTCTAAGAAGGTTATTGAACACTATGTTTCCAAGAAAATGAAGAGGCATATTGTAAGAAACAGGCCAGAAGGTGGGAAAGGGAGGAAGTCATGGACTTCTCTGGAATGAAATCAACATAAAAGCCACAATGAGGTCCTGTAACACACACACCCAACAGAGCAGCCAGGCCAGGAATATGTGGCCGGGAATATGTGGCCCTAGGAGGGCGATATCCAGGAAAACCATGACTTCAGTAATTTGGTACTAATCCTGAGAATCTGAACAACTCAAAAAGACTTTAAAAGAAGAAAATGAAAATCTGTTAAAAATGCCAGGCAATAATCAAAAAACTGTAAAACAAAACAAAAAAAGAATGAAACAATATCATTATAGAACACCACTGGAAATATACAAAATACGTATGCAGTCAAAACATATAAACAACATATAAACACTACACACTCAAAATGATGGAGATACATTAATTAACGATACTTGCATGAGCCTAATAGAGTGAAAGGAAGTGAGACATTCTACATGGCTAAATATTTATCAGAGCAGGAAGTCAGTATACAATGATTAAAATTTATGAAGTGATGGATGGAAAAGAATAAATAGCAAAATATTAATAGTTTCTGGGGGGAAGGTCTAGGGAACTGAATGGAATAGAAAGTAGGTAGCAGGTTTTTATTATAGAATCTATTGTCTTTTCTTTTTTCCACTGTGAATAAGTGTTGTTTAGATGCAAGAGTAAAAAGACATTACAATTTAATTTACTGATGCAAACTCAGGCAACCAACTAGATGTTATATAGGACAGGAAACTGGTTTTCTAGATTTCTACCTCACCACAGAGAGACAGGAAGAAGGAGAAGAGAGGGCAATATCGGTTTGGGCATCATTAGCATATAGATGGGATTGAAGTTGAGCTTATGCAGAGTATATGGAAGGAAAAGGCAAGACAGACTCAAATGGAACCCAGCTGTACCAGAAACAGGTGTCGTGAGGGCAGCAGTGAAAAGCAGCATTGAAAAAATTGCAGCTGGATCAGTAAGCATAAAACAACTCATGTTTTTGAGATCTTGGTGTATTTCAAGGAACGCTCCCTTCACATATATTAGCTCATCCAATCCTCTCTGTGAGGTTCATACTTTAATACATTTTACAAAAGAGGTAGGTAGGGCTTTATGGATCATGTAAATTTCCCATGTTCACACAGTTCACAAAGAGCCTGATATTTTCACCAGACCATCTCTTTCCAGAGCCCATGTCAGCCACTCAATTATGCCATCCCGTGGGAAAACACTGAGAAATCAGGTAGACAGAACCAAAGTTGCCTTGGCTTTATCATCTACTGCAGCAACAACCTTGCCTTGAAGAAGTGCAGCTCTGGGGCCAGCGTTGTGGCACAGCAGGTTAAGCAACAGCCTGCAACATTGGCATCCCATAGGGTTGCCGGTTCAAGTCCTGGCTGCTACAATTCTGATCAATTAGTGGAAGATGGCCCAAGTCCTTGGACCCCTGCACCCATGTGGGAGACACAGAGGGAGTTCCTGGCTCCTGGCTTCTACCTGGTACAGCCAAAGCCGTTGCGGTCATTTAGGGAGAGAACCAGCGGAGGGGTGATCTTTCTTGCTTTGTCTCTCCCTCTGTCCCTGTAATTCTGCCTTTCAAGTAAATAAAATAAACCTTTAAAAAAGTAAAAATTAAGAAGCTGTGTGTCATCAAGAGGAAAGGACTTGTTCAATAAACAGTAATCAAAAGTCTTCATTGTTTACACTGTTCAAATATCCACCCTGGGGGCCTGGAGAGACTCAGACGGAGCTCGGGACTTGCCCTAGCCTTTGTGGTCATTTGGGGAGTGAGCCAGTAGAGTGGATGGAAGATTGATATCATTCTCTCTGTCTCTCTCTCTCTCTCTCTCTGGCTCCCCTGTCCCTTCTGCCTTTCAAGCCAATAAATAAATCTTAAAAAATAAATAAATAAAAATAAATCTCTTTGGAAAACTTTGTATTTCAAAAAAGTCTGTGGGGAAAATGGAATTAAAGGATAAGTTTATTTTAGTGCAACATTTTTTTTTTTTGGAAACCCATCCATACAGTTATTTTCTTAAATTCACATTTTTCCATAAACTATTCGAAGTACCCTCATGATGCTCCTATATTGAAGAACTCATTGTGAACTTAGAGGTCCTATTCATGACACCCAAAATCTTGAAAAACCACCACAGTTAACATTGACTTTCTCCTGCCCTGAAAACCCATTGCAGAATAGGATGTTCATTTTTGCCCTCATAGCACTATATTATGCAATTAAGAAACTGATGCTCTTTTTTGTCAGTTTTTCAAGTATTTTTTAGGCTTTGTGTGCAAAAGGACAGTCTGATTATGGTGATCAACATTATTAAGCTTCTAGATGAGGCAAGTGCCCTCATTTCAAATCTACAGATGCTACAGCCCATCTGGGTTAACTTGACACGCTTTGCCAGTGTGGGTGTGTAGGTGTTCTGTGCAGGTTGCATGTGCTTGTGTGCATGAACAGACAGAGAGGCAAAGCTCTCAGATCAGGAAAATGCAGAAAGGGAACAAAAATGCCTGCTGCTTTAAAATGCCTCTTCTCTTCCTCTTGATAGGAAAATGCTTTAGTTGCCAAGTTTTCTCCTTGCTGTACTTCCTGAGTTTGTTTCATTTTGTTTCCATTCCTTTGTTTTCACTTCTCTCAGATCCCTTGGCCTCTGGTTGTTCTTTCAGACCATCCTCACGTGCACAAAGGACTTAGGTTACAGAGCATAAAAATGTCAGGTGTTCAGGAGCTGCTGGACTCAAAGGCGGGGGCAGGACACCCTTACAGAGCCTCTCCATTCTGTGCTAACCCTCGGGCAGACTCATCCTGCGGCTCCCATTTTGGTGCATGCCCATCCAAGGCTGTGCTGTGCAGATATCCACTGCCCCGCCTTACAGAAACACGGGGCGGCACATACTCGTGGATGTGCAATTACACCAGGTTAGCACGAGGCACGGTGTATTCAGTGAACAAATGGATGCTGCGCTGCTTTCATCCAGCTGAGTGCCCTCATCTGCCCTCATGTCTGTCTTCTGAGCAAACCCCACCGTAAGATTCGCTGATGCAGGGAGCTCCCCGCTGAGTTGAGTGGGAATCGCGGTGGGTTCAAAGCACTTTTCGCCTAAAAGCAACCCACTCATTAACAAACATGAAGCGCAGCATTGGTGCTGGTCAAGATGGAGGCAATGAAAAGTAGACACAGCATTGCTAAAATAGCAAATGTTCACTCCCCCGCCACCGTTAGTATTTAATCCATTATGAAGTCATTTCTTCCCCTTCTGCTAACTCAATGTTCCTTTCAACAGCCTCCCCTTATGCCGGCCAATGAAGGCAGCTGTGATCTGAGAAGCGGGTCGCAGAGCCTCAGGTGGGAAACCAAGGAGTTCTTTGGCTGGCAGCCACAGCAAGTGTGGCACCTACTTCCTCCTGTGCCTCAAGGGCGCTCTGGGATGCCTCTTCAGGCCTGGCTCCTCCTGCCTTCCCAGTTCACCTTCAGGTGAAGTGTGCCATCTCATTTCCATGAGATGCTTCAAAAAATGCAGCCCCTGCACCAAGAGGCACTGGAGTGTGTGACCATCTCCAACTCTTCCTCATTAACAGGGACCTGCAGTCACTCCCCTCACGTCCAAACCCTCCAGTTTATTGAACTCTCAGGATGCCAAGGAACGATTATTAGGTCTTAATTTCACCCCTCTGCAGACATTCTGTTTGAAGTTGCCTTACAGACAAACCGTGCTAGGCACATAGCAGGATATGCTCGCAATCCAAAATGTATAAATTAGCCCCCAGTTTCAGGCTTAACATGATTTTCCTTGATGGGGCAGAATCGACAAGTTCAGATGACCTGTATTTGGTAATTTCCACAGCAGGTATCTGACTCCATGGGAATTACTGGCTGTGGCTTTCATGAAAAAAAAAAAAATAGTGCTTGGTATTTTTCCATTACCTGACAATACTTAAAGTTGGAACCTGCAATTGTCAACGCTTGGCCTCGGGGGCAGGTGGCTCACTGCTGTTTGTGCAGACGCCACATGTCTGTGCTAGCTCGCTCAGAGATGTGACCTAAGGGTGAGAGAGTGAGGGGGCGATGTGTGGAAGCTGCATGGGATTCAGGTGCCCTGATTGGAGTTCTGTATTCAGGAGGCAAGACCTCACCTGCACTTTGCACCTGCTCTTCTCCACCACCTGGGAAGCACTCTGGGTGCAATTTCCCTCCTCATTATTATATATATTATATTATATTATATTATATTATATTATATTATATTATATTATATTATATATGCTTTTTCTTGGTTCTTCTATCAAATTGTTCTTTTTCTGAGAAAATGTTCCTGCCTTGTATCTTCTAGAGCCCCAGCAAGAGGGACTGTACTCATCCCATGGAAGGCACTTCATTATGGCTTTTTACATGAATATTTAATAAAAGCCAAGCTTAAACTTGCAGAACTGAGCCAGCTGTGATGCATCTTAACTTAGCCCATGCCCTGTGGATAAGGGAAGGTAGCCCAATTGCCTCCTGAATACATTTCAGGAATGCCAGACCCAGTGCTTAAGTCAGGTCACCTGAGACCCATGCAGCTTCCTCATATCATCTCCCGTACTCTTTCATCCGTGAGTTCACATGCATTTCTGAGCTAGTAAGTGTCTCAAGCTGGGGCTACAGTGTGAAGGGACCCAGACTCAGAAATGCAGGTGAGCAGAGGCTGCCTGAGCAACCGAGGATTCTAAAACCATGCCAGGTTCAGAACGAGAGAGCTCACCAATGCTGGTCAATGACGATTGTTGTGGGAGGGGGTGATAAATTCAAGTCCCACGCTTGAGTTTTAAATAATTGATACGCTTGCTAAGTCCCTGCTGTGTGCCGATCATTATAGTCGATTCCCAGGATGGGGCTAGCTCTCAATAAATGAAAGAGGGACTTACCTAGGATCACAAATTAACCAAAGTGGAAAGCTCTGTGACTTCATAAAAAGGTCACTGGCCTCTGAGATGTGGCATCGTAAGTCCAGTCTTGAATTTGAAAAGTGCCAGCTAGCACCTGTGCAGTGCTGGCCATGTCCTTGCAGCTCTCTGAACCTTAGCACTCTTATCTCAAATGGCATTGAGAGTGACTTCAACAGTCCCTAACGTAAGCCCAGCCCAAAGATAATAGAATGAGTTATTGTCTCGCCTAAGCAGAAGTGAGATCTTAGGTGCTTCTAGAACTGGCAAACTACACAGCAAACTGATGACACAGAAGGAAGCCCTCCTAGCTTTCAGCTCTGCCTTTACAGCCATAACAAGATGGCTGCACCAGCCCCCCAAATCCCATCCCACGCAACAACTCCCCCCAAAAAACAGGAGGGTGGCACCTTCTTGCTGGTCTGTTATGTTTCTTGTTGGCTGAAACTGGGGTCCCTTCCCCATGCTCCAACTGTTCCGTGGGGAGAGGGGAAGCATCAACATGACCAGTTCCCTGAAGTGAGACTCACACCTGGGGCCCCAGCCGCGGCAGCAGACCACACACCTGGACAGAACGGACCCTGGGAGCCAGGAGGTGGTGCTTGTTGGGCAGCCTAACCCAGCAGTCTTTTGTGAGACTTGGAAGACGAGTGCTTTTGTGAAATACGAATCACTGCACCTGTTAAAGTTACAGTTTCTGTCGTAATTATTTTTGCTAAAAGCAGTGTTTGCACCTGGAGCATTTTATCTCATTTCTTCACTGTGAGAAACTTGATAATAGTGGGTTAGCCGAGAATGGGAAGAATATCAATTTCTCCCCTGGTTGCTGAGTTTAGGTAGCTGTCACCAGTAGCATGAAAGTCCCTGAGCAGCTTCCCCAAAGGCATAAAACACTTTTGTTAGAGGGAAGCTGGCAGGGCAGTGGAGAAGCAGCGTTGGTATTAGCTGGCAAGGTCAAGGATGCATGCATGTGAACTCATGGGGAGAACTCAAGCCCAGGAGAGGCTAGAGCAGAGCACCCTGCAGGGTGGAAAAGCCCTCCAGTGGGAGACCCCAGGAGCTCCCTGAAGAGCAGAGGAATTTTCAACTAAACAAGAAGTGTCCTAGATGTCCCCCATTCTCTACCCTGCTTGCTATTTTTCACACCCTGACCACCAATCCACCTCAACTAAAGCTCGTAGTCAGCTGGTCTCTGTCTTTTGACTGTGAAAATGTTAGATCAATAAATCAGAACATACAAAATAGATTTTGGAGACTAATCTTCCTTCAGGCATGATTAAGATCATCTGTTTTGGGAGAGAAGACAATCAGGAAAATCATTGCGGACGAGGCTGCTGATGGTTTTGACTGCCACAAACACACACACACATGTGCACACAATACATACATACCTACATGCACATGCAATCCCCTCACGCATGCATACACTATACATCCCCACACATATGCTTACACATGTATGCATACACATGTGATTCCCTCACATGAACAAAGATGCAGTGGCCTCACATGCACAGGCAAACACACATGTACATGTGTGATATCCTCACTTTCCAAAGACATAAACATGCACACAAAGACATGTGCATACCCTCACACATGTATGCGTGCATGAACACATATGTGCACACAGGGAGACATCTGACCACCACCCCTGCTACTACCCAAAACTAACCCTGGATCAGGAGGATGAGACTCTCAGACTGGTTCGTAGGATCTGGAAATGCAGGGGAAACAAGACCCAAGAAGAGTGACTGAGGCAGTGACAATGACAGCGGCTAAAAAAGAAAGGCTGGCTAGTCTTCACGAGCTGCTGGGACCTCAGCTTGTGTCAGGATGGAAAACAAAGATCGGTGTGCCATGGAGCAAGCCTGGGGGAGAAAGAAGATGGACCCAGGCTTACAGATCTACCAGACAAGAGAGACCTGGAACATCAAGTGATGCCAGCAGGGTGCGCACTCTGAGGAGCTGAGCTACGCTGGGCCAGGACACCACTCTTAGGTTAAATCTGAGAAGGGAGACCCAGGCTTGGAGAAACAGTAGCTTGGTAGCTGCAGGCTAGCAGAGGGCTACAATGTCAGAGAAATTAGTTTCAAAAGGGGAAATGACATTTCAGGCATACTTGAACTTGTGCACTGAGATTTATAATCCTGATACCCTCAACAAATTCCTTTTGATGCTTGAAGTACACAGAGTGAGATTTTGTTGAGAGTGGAATGGTTTTATTTATTTATTTTTACTTACACTCAAAGGAGCCTATCCCAATACCACCGGGCTTCTTGTCAAAGGTCTTCAGTTGTGGCCTCCAGGCAAAAAGAGATGTCTGGACTACAGAAGTGCTTGTCTGTTTTGTTTTAAATAAACTTTGTAATGAAAAAGAGCACTCATACACAAAAACATCAGAATAGTAATCACCCGGCTGGGTGGATTATCACCAAGAAGTCACCTATGGGACCAAAAAGTCAGGCCAAGACAGAGAACACTACAGATCCCTCAGGGCCCCACTGGTCCCTGCTATGTTCTGCATTTCCAAAAGCAAACACCCAGGTTTCTAGGACAACAGTTAGCTTAGTCTATCTGTGGGGTAAAGTATGATCCTTCTGTGTCTGACTTCTTTTATTTCTCTCTCTCTCTCTCTCTCTCTCTCTCTCTCTCTCTCTGTCTCTTTCACACACACACACACACACACACACACACACACCACAGGCTATGGCGTAGCAGGTAAAGCCGCTGCCTGCAGTGTAGGACAACCTATATGGACACAAGTTTGAGTCCCTACTGCTCCATTTCCGATCCAGCTCTCTGCTATGGCCTGGGAAAGCAGTAGAAGATGATCCAAGTCCTTGGGCCCCTGCACCCATGTGGGAGACCTGGAAGAAGCTCCTTCCATCGGATGGAAGACTTCTCTCTCTCTCTGTCTCTGCCTCTCTGTAACTCTGCCTTTCAAATAAATACATAAATCTTTAAAAAAAAAACCACATGTACATTAAATATATCATACATTTCTTATCGATTCTTGAAACACTATGCATTTATTCAATTGTTTTGACCTATCCGTATCACAGTAATTTGGGGTAGGAGTCTTGTCTCTTTTATCCACCTCTGTAATTCCAACGCCTAACAGTACTTGACATGAGTAGGTGGGTATTCAATCAATATTTGTTGAATACATAAATTAGCAATTTGAGGAGTAGCCCCAGAGTAATTCTCTCTACAGATGGATGTTTCTGACATGGAAAGGTATCCCACTGTATTTACCTAGCTCTTATTTTTTACAAACATTTTCACATGTCAGATCACTTAGACATTTTCCCTTTTGCATGTGAAGTTTACTGTTGACATTAGGGTTGTTGCTTAGTTTGAGATGTGGGAGAGGAGGCTTTGAGCTAAGAGGCAGATGTATTTGTTGCTGTGACTGTGAAATACCATCATGAAAGGAAGTTGGGCAAAATGCAGTAAAATGGGAACACATTTCAAAATGAGCCGTTTATCTGATTTGGGTAATATGGAAATGGAATGGCCCCTCCTAATTCAGACCACTGAATGGAGCAGGATTTTGAGATCTGTTGACCATAAAGAGTAGAATTTTCAAAGCTAACAATGAAGAGACAATATGTTCTTATGTCCCCTGTTTTTGTAGGTCTCCTGATGTCTGGTATTCTGTTGATGTTTCTATTTGAGGACCAAGTTGACAGCATATTGTTTGACAGCATATTGTTTGAGGACATTCAACCTCTCAGCGTACTTATTTTTCTTTTCCCAGATGAGCTGTTTTTCCTGGTAATACACAAATTGGCAGGACAACACTTGGCCTCCCCTCCAAACCATCTCCACAACCCACACCGAGGGACAGAGTTCATCCCAGAGTTTACCCAGTAGAAGAGAGTCAGACCTATGAACCTACCACAGAGAGATCCAGAGGGGAGGGCAATGCTGGGTCCTTAAACAGGTCTATCATGCCCAGCCATCAGCTCAGACCTCTGCTGTCCTCCCAATTACATAAACCACTTTTGCAGCAGGCATTTAGCCTAGCAGTTAAGATCCCATATCCATATCAGCATTCAATTTCTGGCTCCAACTCCTGACTTTGGTCCTAGCCCAGCTCTGGCCATTCCAGGCATTTGGGGAGTAAGCCGGTGAATGACAAGGTTCTGACTCTACCTGTCTCTCTGTGCCTCTCAAATAATCAAGGGATACTTTGAAAACACTCTTTTTTTTTTCCAAAGGAAGGAAGAGGAGAGAGGAGAGTCACAGACTCCCAAGTGGCACAACTTCAAAAGGAGTCTTCCTTCTTGGTCTGGCAGGACAGAATCCACTGGAAAACAGGTGGGCTCTTCTCTGCCAATCTTTCCTCAAGTGCACAGGAGCATCTGCAGAAGTTCCTTCAGCCAAGACAGCTTGAGCAAAGAGAACAGTGTTTCCCATCATATTGGTTAATTGTCTGTCTGGGGTCATAAATCAAGTGGGCACCACCTCTCCGTGGGACCTGCTGCTTTCTTCTCTCCCGTTTGGCAAAGCAGTGTTTGCCCACTGTTCCTGCACCTGTTCTGACCCAGCTACTCATGGCCGGATGTAGAGGTAGCACCAAACATACTCCCTTTCTCTTACTCTTCTTATGGAAAATAAAATGGAGCAACCAAAACTAAACACTAGGAAACACATGACTACCAAAATTATGGTTAATAATTCTTTTCTCTCACACAACTCTAGGAAATAAACTCATAGACTGTGAGGTATAAGCCATTCAAATCTAATTTTAAATGGTGTTTTCAAGTGTGCTCCATGACAAAATAACTCTTCTAGATATTAACAGGTGTTAATAAAGACTGGATCAATTGTTAGTAGAGGTTTGAGAGAGAGTGAACACACAGGGCTAAGCACACTGGCTTTGCATAGGATGTATAGAACCTTAGATACATACAGCTGCAATGTGGACCCTAGAGAGGGCTGTGTCAGAAGCAGTTCCCAGACTAAATGACCACTGCATGCAATTGATTTCTAAGAATATTTTGCAGTTCCCATAACACTCTTTGTTCTGTCCTATTGTAAAGAATAATAAGTTGTGGGGGCCAGTGCTGTGGTGTAGCAGGTTAGGCCACCACTTGCAGTGCTGGCATCCCATGTGGGCGCCAGTTCGAGTCCTGGCTGCTCCACTTCCGATCCAGCTCTCTGCTATGGCCTGGGAAAGCAGTAGAAGATGGTCCAAGTCCTTGGGCAACTGCATCTGCGTGGGAGACCTGAAAGAGGTCTGAAAGAGGCTCCTGACTCCTGGCTTCAGATCAGTACAGCTCCGACCATTGTGGGCAATTGGGGAGTGAACCAGCAGATGGAAGGCCTCTCTCTCTCTCTCTATGCCTTTCCTCTTTCTGTGTAAGTCTAACTTTCAAATAAATAATTTAAATCCTTTTAAAAAAAGAATAATAAGTTGGACAAAGTATACATTTATTAGTATAGCATTTAATTTAATAGCAACCAAGTCCCTCTTTCTCCTTCATTTGAATGTATTACCAGTAAGGATCTCTTTGAGTTAGGAAGTGTGTATTAAACAGATAAGTTACCCAAAGTAAGGAACCAAAAATGGTTGGAAAAAATGATTTGAGGTTCTTTCTAATAATTAGATTGAACTCTTCGTTACATTGAGAATCTCGAAGATCAGTTGATGATATCACCCCACTTCATGATCAATTTTTTTCCCATACTCATCTGAGGAGCCTTTAAAAGATCATGGAAAATGCATACTGTGAAAATTAATTTGAAAAATGTTTTGCACCAAAATTATTATTTAAATTCTATTTTTCTTGAACTTACAAACTGTAATTCAGCTACTTGCTTCTTTTGATAAAATGGAGATAAAATCAGGATGGCCAAGATAATACAGTGGCCCAGGAGTGAACTGGAAAGGATTTTTACCTCTTCCACCCAAGGTATGACAGGGGCTTCTGCTGCCTCATAATAACCCTGCGTTTGTCTTAACAACACAGAGTGCATTTCATGGAGAAGCCTGCAAGAACTTCAGTTGAAACTTCAAACCAGGAAAACAAAATAATTAGGGTCAAGGGAACTGATCAAGAAAAATACTTGTCTTGACACTGCTCAAAATGTATGGATGGGCATCTGAAAATATCAAATGGAGCTGTCTAAATCTTGAAGGTCTTCCTGTTATATTTTGTTCCTTTTTTATGCTTAGAAATGCATGTTTTTAAAATAGTCCTAAGCCAATTTTAATATAACTATTAAAATCAGGTTATTTTAATGGTACCCAAGTGAGATAAGTGGCAAATTTACCACTCTTAAGAAGCAATCAAGTCTGAAAATAAACTTGCTAACCTACAACACAACCAAAAGGAAACTACTCAAAAGCTCCTATCAATTTGTGAAGTTGGATAGACAAAATAATTATTGAGGTTGTTCGTAGTAAATTTCTTAATCCAAGACTATTTTACCATTTTTTCAAAGTTGTGGGTCTGTTAGAATTTGACAGCAAAGGATATAAATTTATTCTGCTTTTGTTAGATTGTTTAGTTATAACTGAGATCTAATTAGTCTCAGAAAAAGGGCAGCAATGTTCTCATGTGCCTCCTACCTCTTTAAGTCCCGCATTGTGCCTGATCCCTTACTTAATTATTGTTTAGTTCTTTTTTTAAAACTTTTATTCAGTAAATATAAATTTCCAAAGTACAGTTTATGGATTACAATGGCTTCCCCCCATAATTTCCCTCCACTTGCAGCCCTCCCATCTCCCACTCCCTCTCCCATTCCATTCACATCAAGATTCATTTTCAATTATCTTTATATACAGAAGATCGATTTAGTATATATTAAGTAAAGATTTCATCAGTTTGCACCCACACAGAAAAACAAAATGTAAAATACTGTTTGAGTACTAGTTATAGCATTAATTCACATTGTACAACACATTAAGGACAGAGATCCCACATAAAGAGTAAGTGCACAGTGACTCCTGTTGTTGACTTAACAATTTGACACTCTTGTTTATGGCGTCAGAAATCTCCCTATGCTCTAGTCATGAGTTTCCAAGGCTATGGAAGCCTCTTGAGTTCGCTGACTTTGATCTTATTTAGACAAGGTCATAGTCAAAGTGGAAGTTCTCTCCTCCCTTCAGAGAAAGGTACCTCCTTCTTTGATGGCCCCATTCTTTCTATTGGGATCTCACTCACAGAGATCTTTCATTTAGGTCTTCTTTTTTTTCTTTTCCATGGTATCTTGGCTTTCCATGCCTACAATACTCTCATGGGCTCTTCAGCCAGATCCGAGTGCCTTAAGGGCTGATTCTGAGGACAGAGTGCTGTTTAGTACATCTGCCATTCAACACTTCCCATGTTGGATCATTCTCTCCCTTTTTTATTCTATCAGTTAGTATTCACAGACATGTTTGTGTGATCCTTTTGACTCTTAGACCTATCAGTGTGATCAATTGTGAATTGAAATTCATCACTTGGACCAGTGAGATGGCATTGGTACATGCAATCTTGATGGGATTGTATATGCAAACTGGTTAAGCCTTTATGGGAGTCAGTCTGGAGATTCCTCAGAAACCTGAATATAACCCTACCATACAACCCAGCCATCCCACTCTTTGGAATTTACCCAAAGGATATTAAATTGGCAAACAAAAAAGCTGTCTGTACCTTAATGTTTATTGCAGCCCAATTCACAAATGCCCATCAACAATAGGCTGGATAAAGAAATTATGGGACATGTACTCTATAGAATACTATACAGCAGTCAAAAACAATGAAACACGGTCATTTGCAACAAAATGGAGGAATCTGGAAAACATCATGCTGAGTGAATTAAGCCAGTCCCAAAGGGACAAATATCATATATTCTCCCTGATTGGCGACAACTAACTGAGCACCAAGGGGGAAACCTGTTGAAGTGAAATGGGCACTATGAGAAACAGTGACTTGATCAGCCCTTGTCCTGACTGTTGATGTACAATTTAATACTTTATCCCTTTTAGTATTTTTTTGTTCTAGTACTATTGGTTGAACTCTGTAATTAACACACAATTATTCTTAGGTGTTTAAATTTAACTGAAAATTGATCCCTGTTAAATATAAGAGTGGGAATAAGAGAGGGAGGAGATGTTCAATCTGGGACATGCTCAATCGGACTTGCCCCAAATGGTGGAGTTAGAAATGTGCCAGGGGCTGGCGCCTAGCGGCGCTGGCACACCGGGTTCTAGTCCCGGTCGGGGCGCTGGATTCTGTCCCAGTTGCCCCTCTTCCAGGCCAGCTCTCTGCTATGGCCCGGGAGTGCAGTGGAGGATGGCCCAAGTCCTTGGGCCCTGCACCCCATGTGAGACCAGGATAAGCACCTGGCTCCTGCCTTCGGATCAGCGCGGTGCACTGGCAGCAGCATGCTGGCCATGGCAGCCATTGGAGGGTGAACCAACGGCAAAGGAAGACCTTTCTCTCTGTTTCTCTCTCTCTCACTGTCCACTCTGCCTGTCAGAAAGAAAGAAAGAAAGAAAGAAAGAAAGAAAGAAAGAAAGAAAGAAAGAAAGAAAGAAAGAAAGAAATGTGCCAGGGGATTCCAATACAATTCCAATACAATTATTGTTTATTTCTACAAGTTGACAGGTTCCATTGCCGCAGTGCTTTAGCATGTTTTCATAATTTGAAGGTTCATCTATTTTACTATTCTATTATAGGAAGTTCTAAACATTCCTTGTATAACCAATCAAATTTTATCCAATGCCCACAAAATAATGTCAGAGATGGCTTTGCCTTGGTATCATAGCGATGAAGGTTGGATCATGAGGTGCTTTAGAGACAATCATAGTCCTATTTGACCATTGAGGAGAAGGAAGTGGTGATGATCAGGCCTGCCCACGGTTCTGTCTCCAGCAGTTAACCCGTTCCCACTTCTCAGCACAGTCCCTCCCTCAGCAAGATCCACTCCTCTAACAAGATCAACCCCTTTCCAATCTCTCACCTGGGCATCAGACAAGAAGAGCTTCAACAACCTCATGCCTTTTGTTAGCTAAGGTCTGAACCAAACCTTGGACCATCTATTGGGTCACTTGGGTTGTATCTTCAATGCTTTTTTGTTTTATTTTTCTTGGTCTTATTGACAAGGTAGTAACACATATACAAAGGAAGCCACATCCACACTTGAACATCAAACCCCACACAACTACACCACACACACCCACGTGCACACACACGCTCCCACATGCACACAATACACAGCCACATGCATGACACATCTGCACTGCACGCTTCCACATCTACCACAATAGACTCTGAACATGGGTATTTTTCTCTCGTCAACCAGACACTGTCTGACTCCACCTTTGATCCTATTTATTCTGGTGGTTGACCCCTCCATTCTGCCCGCCTGTCAGGATGCTCCCACACTGGGCTTTAGAGGACCTTTGATCATTGAGTGAGTGCCCTTCATGAGAACTCAGCCTCTGCTAGCTGGTTCAGCATCTGCAATTAGCCCCAGCCCGTGCCCCTGGAAGGGCTTGGTCCTCACTTTGATCTCCACCTGTCCTCAGGCTCCTCCGCCTGTTCAGTCAGGCCATGAACCCTCATTCATCCAAAGATGAAGCATTCAAAACTTTCCAGCATCCGTGTCTCTTGACTGACACTGCTTAGATCGTTCTCCCAAATTCTGTAAAATATAATGATACTAGCAGATTACCACCCTGCAAAGGAATTTGAAAGGAAATTATTTTATGGGCCAAAATATGTTTTTGCTATGTGATCTAATCTAAATAACTTTGGTTTTATATGTCATATCGTCTTGCAGAACTGTTCCCATAATTTAAGAGATTTCTGAGTTGGAAGCATACGCTGAATGCAGAAATGTCAGAATTAAGATTGATTAGTCCAGAAATCGATGCACAAAAGCACGCGTAAAATCCATATGTCTTCATGGCTTCAACTACTGGAATGCAGCATTATTTCACACACGAGGTATTTCAAGAAAGAACTGAATATATGGAACTGTTATCCCGTGACAGAAAGTTAACAGTCAGGACAGCAGGTGGTGTTTGGAGGCTGGAACAGATGCTGAATTTTTGAGTGTTCCTTTAAGAAAAGATTTTACTGGAGAGAAATTTTTTCCTGGAGAGGGGAGTTGAAGATAGGATATCCATCAAAATCAGAGGAGAAATGAACACGAAGGTAGCATGGCCAGTATCATCTGGCAATCATATGGAACCCAGACAAGCTTAATGCATTATTCACTAGAAAGTTATAGAGCCACAGAGTGAACAGATGTATAAATTCATAGTACAAGATACTCAGCTTTTCAAACAAAAGCAGGCTGAAGATTTGGGGTAGAGGGGGAGGCTTGCCTTAAAAGACTCCTGGTGCAAACATGCAAACCCAGAGCATACGCTAAAGGAATTTGATTTATGGTTGCTTTAAGTTTAATATTACAATTCTGGCCAATCATTGTATAACACAACCTGGAAAAGACCAACATTAAATCGCCACTTACTCAAGTCACTCATTCAAGGTATAGACTGTTGGACCCAAAGGGAACATCCAGGTAAGGTGTAGGCAGTCAAGTCCACACACATTCCCCCAAGCCTGCACTGGACCCGCAGAGACAGAAGTGCTAGTTAAAGCACTTGCAAGAAGGAGAAAGTGTGATGGACTAGAAAGAGCTTGGGCTAAGAAAGGGACACCTGTGTGTCCTTGGGCAGGTCACTAAACTCTCTAAACTCCATGGATATATTAGGGACACTAATATCTACTTTGAGGATAGTAGATTGGATGGGAAAAAGAGCCTTCAAAAATCTAAGTTCTTTCTCCTGTATTCCCAAAAATTTGTGTGCAAAGGAATACTGCAAGAATGTCATTGAAAACTTTAAAGACTTTAGTAGCTTCCCTATACCCTGATGTCCCCGAGGCTGTTGTTTGTCAAGGTGGAAAAAAAATTCTGCCACCTCCCAATATCTGGAGGCCTGTGAAGAGGGAAGGAAGAGACAGAATCACCCCTGGAAATAGGCACATTTTAACAATCGCCATGTATATGACAGTTGGCAGAAAAGAAGTGGTTCTCAAAGAAGCACTTGAACTTGGTGGCTTGCATACAATTTGGGAGGCACATTGACGAAGGGAAACTTGTGCCCTTCTTTTAGGCAGGTAAGGGAAAGACAAAGACTTCTTGTATCCGTCGATTCTCAGTTGTCTTCAGGTTAAAATAATCCTTACGTCAAAGTGGCGCATTTGTGGATGGCATATTCTGATTCCTTGATCTTAACTGATGTTCAGTTGTATGTACAGTTTACTCAGAATAATAAAAGAGGATCCAGGAAGAACATTACTAGGATCTGTGCCCTAATATATTCCTGGGTTTCTGATTTCTGGGAGGCAACTAACAGCTCTTCAAAAACAATTCAAAGAAGGCTCTTAGATGATTGATTGTTCAGAATTCCTGCCCCAACTAATGGAGCTTAAAATAATTTTCTTTTTTTTTTATAAATCTGTTTATTTATTTAAAAGTCAGAGTTAGAAACAGGACCAAAGCCAGGAACCAAGAGCTTTTCCAGGTTTCCCACATGGGTAGCAGGAGCCCAAGCACCTGGGCCATCTTCTACTTTCCCCAAGCATTAGCAGAGAATTGGGTCAGAAATGGAGCAGCCTGGATGCAAACCAGCACCCACATGCATGCTAGTATCACAGACAGCAACTTCACCTGATATGCCACATCACCAGCCTGTTAAGCAAATTTTCAGGTCAGCCTTATTTAAAGCAAAACTCATGAGTACTTCTCTGGGATCTTACCATGCACTTATTCATAGTCTTCATCACTATGATATTCCAAGGTAATCTCGGAGACTGCACTGCTTGGTAATAATAATATTATTATCATAACATGAGGTTTAATCTTGTATATAAATGTTGAGGAAAAAAAACTTGCTAGTTTAGAGCTTGATTGACAGGTTGGTCCCATTTTTCTAACTGAGAGTTCATTTTTGGGTAATGTTTTAAGTTTACAAGACCATAAACTGTGAGAAATTGCAACTGAGAAGTTGTAGGATTCTAGAATGAGCTGGGTCACAGGAAGTATCTAGCCCAGAAACTCACACTACACAGAGTGAGTCTAGGAGCCGGGTTCCTTGTCAACATTCTCATTTCAGAACAATCTTGCAAGCATCCAATCAACGGATTTTTTTTTTGACAGGCAGAATGGACAGTGAGAGAGAGAGAGACAGAGAGAAAGGTCTTCCTTTTTGCCGTTGGTTCACCCTCCAATGGCTGCCATGGCCAGCATGCTGCTGCCGGTGCACCGCGCTGATCCGAAGGCAGGAGCCAGGTGCTTATCCTGGTCTCACATGGGGTGCAGGGCCCAAGGACTTGGGCCATCCTCCACTGCCTTCCCGGGGCCACAGCAGAGAGCAGGCCTGGAAGAGGGGCAACCGGGACAGAATCCGGCAGCCCGACCGGGACTAGAACCCGGTGTGCTGGCGCCGCAAGGCGGAGGATTAGCCTATTGAGCCACGGCAACCGGTCTCAATGCATGTTGACAGTTATTGTCCGGCTATCGGTGGTTGTGTGCTTTCTGATATTTCTAGTTCTAAATGCAAGGTAATTGGTGTTTCTGAGGAAGATGTGTTCCCAAGCAGATCTTAGCATAAAGAGACTTCAAGGATTTGTCTCTGCAATTATGACCCTTCCTTTCTTTAACATATCACAATTTTTTTCACTATTTCCACTGCAAGATAAATAAGGAAGTGTGGGGGCTGGCAGTGTGGTACAGGGTGTTCAGCTACTCCCTGTAACACCAGCATCCCATATGGGCACCAGTCAGAGTTGTGGTTGTTCTAATTCTGATCCAGCTCCCTACTGATGTGCCTGGGAGAGCAATGGGAAACAGCCCAAGTACTTGGACCCTTGCACCAGTGTGCACGGCAGACCCGGATGGAGTCCCAGGCTCCCAGCTTTGGCCTGGCCCAGTTCCAGCCATTAAGGCTATTTGGGGAGTGAAACAGCAGATGGAAAAGCATGCCCTCTCTCCCCCAACCTTTCTTTGTAACTCTGCCTTTCAAATAAATAAATAAATAAAATCTTTATATATATATATATACATATATATATATGTATATATATATATATATATATATATAGGTTTAGGAAGGAATTAATTCCTTGTGTTCTATATTTTGGAAAAGTTGAGTGTTATCTGAAGCCAGGCAGAGAAGGAAGGGTACAAATTTCAAAACTTATATGCCTCCAACAGATTTTTTAAAATTTTTTCTTGTATATTTGTGAGGCCAAGAGACAGAGAATAAGAGAGAGAACAGGCAGAGAAAGTGTTCTTCCATTGTTTCACTCATAAGATGCCAGCAACAGCCCCATCTTCAGCCAAAGCCAGGATCCAGAAACTTCATCCAGATTTCTCACGTGGGTGGCCAGAACCCAGTCATTACCTGTTACGTCTCATGGTCTGCATTAGCAGGAAACCAGAGTCAAGAATGGAGCTGGGAACTGAACCCAGGAACTCTGGTGTGGGACAGGAGTGCTTTAACTCAGGTCAAATGACTGCAAGCCTCCAAATATTCTGAGTGAACTCCAAACCAACATTATATCCAATCAAAATATTCTTGACATCCATAGCTGGTATTAGTGCTCTTCCTGGCCCTTCCTGAGAGCACACTACCAGCTCCAGTGAGTCATGCTGGGCCCATGGTGGCTTTGTGACAATAACAAAGGAGGACCAGACTGAGACTTCAAACATGGATCCATTCAAGGCTTGAGGCTGGATCACAGGACTTGTTATATGGCAACATGCACGCTCCAGATGCCTCTGGCAGACCTGATAACTTTGGACAGAGGTTGGCTGGCCTGGTAATCCTGCAGCACCTGTGCTTTGGAAACCCTTCAGCTTGTGGTTATGTTTTTAAAGATTTATTTATATATTTGAAAGGGAGAGGGTTTGGGGAGGAGAGAGAGATCTTCCAGCCACTGTTCACTTCCCAAGTGGCCACAACAAATGAGGCTGGGCCAAGCTGAAGCCAGTGGTCAGGAATTCATCCATGTTTCCCAAGGACTTGCGCCATCTTCCGCTGTCTTCTCTGGGACATTGGCAGGGAGCTGGATCAGAAGCAATGCTCCAATATGGGATGCTGGGGTCACAAGCAGTAAGTTAACCCACTGCACCACAATGACGCCCCCTTGTGGTAGCTTTTATCTTTTTTTCCCTACAGCATCTCATAAAATTGGAATTGGATTCATTATTGTTGATAGAGCAGTAGATTTCAGAAAGTGTTTACAACTTTATTTAATTTCTTAATAAACAAAAACAATGGCCCCATCGTTAAGACAATGACCCTTGTTTGTTGTGAGTGCTCCCTTGATTTGCAAGCACAAGTTAAGGATTACACCTGCCCTCAGCCCCATCCCCCAAGCAGAAACCCCTTTCCTGCAGAGGCTCAGCAGTGCCTGCAGGCCATTCCTTGTCTTCCTGGAAACTTGTTTTCTCTCACTCAGTGTTCCCACTGAGCAATGAATGACCTTAGCCTAGGATGGAAAACAAGACACAGCAGGCATCACTCAGACAACTGAATATCTAAATATGCCATCGGAATGCAGTGTCTGCCACACAGAGCTACCGAAGAAACTGGTAGAGGTAACAGAGCTTCAAACATAGGAGAGCTATTTCATCTCATCTTCACAGCAAGGACCAATTCGCTTATGGGAACCCTGACTCTCCAGGTGACTGCACTTGGAAACAGGCTCTATAAGGAGGTCACCAAGGTGATGAGGTGTAAGGATGAAGATCCCATCAGATCGGACGGGACGTTGTCCTTATAAGGAGACAGCAGGGAGGTGAGTGCACAGAGGAGGGCCATGGCAGGATCAGATGGCCATCTTCAAGCGCCAATGAGAAAGGCCTCAGGAGACAGCAACCTGCCGCAGCCTTGACCTTGGGCTTTCAGCCTCTGGAACTCCGGGAATAATGCACTTCTATTGTCTAAGCTGTCCAACCTCTGGAATTCTGTTATGGCAGCCCCAACAGACTAATAATACTCATGTAGAGATCTCATAAGCTTTATCAGGTCCTGGGTTTACAAAGAAATAAAAAAAAGCAACAACACTAGCTTTAATCTGAGGATAATATTTGCTTCTCCTAATGATAAACAGCAATTCTGGATTGGAAATAACGTTGTGATGAGAAAATAGATTTCCATGTTCATTTACTACATTTATTCTTAGCACTCACAGGCAGTGCTTTGAAGCTATAAATGATAGACTCTGATCTCACTTGTCTGTACATATGGAAGATGGTCATGCTACAGGAGAGACACTTATATCTCATAATACCACCTATTACCAACTGTCTCTTTGCGATGGCTTTTCCTGGGGCTGACACTGCTCTGTACAGCTTTGCCATTTAGCTAAATAAATTACGACTAGACAAAAAAAAAGAGTTAATCATAGTCATCCTTCTATCAATACCTGGTAAATGCTGGAGAGCAATAAATCCCATCAAAGAAATAAGCAAAGCATCACAGAGGAGTGGGGCCAACAGTATCTAGCAGATGCCCAGGGAGATTTGGACCTGTGTTGCCATACTTCCTTTCTAGTGCGAATATTACATTGCCCAGCCTTGCACACATCTGCCCACTTTCCTGAGGTTTGTAAGCAGAAAAATAAAGTCCAGGCAGCCCAGTGGTGACTTCTAAGGAGAGGGCAGAAGACGAAGACAGGGGTTATCACAGCCCAGAGATCTTAGCAGAGACCCTGGCTTACAAGTAGGACACCTGAAAGGCACTGTGTTCTTGTGTAAACTAGGAAAACATCACGCTCCCAGAATAAGGCTGCGGAAATACAGATTTTGACTGAAGCTGGAAGAGAAAAAGAGGGGGAAAAAGCCTTATTTGATGATTTCCAACAACAAAGTCAAGCTCTTACGGTTATAAGGCAGAAACAAAGGGCCAGTGCTTGGCTTAGAGGGTAAAGCCGCCTCCTGCAGTGCCACCATCCCATATGGGTGCTAGTTCTAGTCCCGGCTGCTCCACTTTTGATCCAGCTCTCTGCTAAGGCCTGGGAAAGCAGTAGAAGATGGCCCAAGTCCTTGGGCCCCTGTACCCATGTGGGAGACCTGGAGGAAGCTCCTGGCTCCTGGCTTCGGATTGGCACAGCTCCAGCCATTTGGGGAGTGAACCAGCAGATAGAAGACTTTCTCCCTCCCTCTCTCTCTCTCTCTCCCCCTCTCTGCCACTCTGTAACTCTGCCTTTCAAATAAAATAAATAAATCTTAAAAAAACAAAGGGAAAAGACTTGCAAATAAAAAGAAACATAGAGATGTGCTAAATGTGGAAAATAGTAGAGAGGCCATAAAAATAGGAAAAATAGAAACTGCAAAATACTATGATAAAAATGTAATATAATTACCTCAGAAATTACATTAAGTATTCTCTGGTGTGTTTCCACTAGAACGTAAAAAATTTCATGTATGAAATTTAAATGCTAGTATAATGAAGGCATGAAAATGGTCAAATTAAGAAAAATTAATCAAAAGAAAGATGGTATAGTATAGATATACTGCACTATGTAGTATATATAGTTCTATAGTATAGTATATCTATACTGCACTAGTATAGATAAGAAAATATATTCTCATAGGATGTCTACTGACTGGAATGATGTAACTGCAGCTCTGGTGTTGACACAGCTCCAAGGAGAAGTTTCCATTTCTGACATTTGACTCTAAGACGTCACTCATGTATGTCAGCCCTGAAGCTTCATCATACAGCATCTTAGTGAGGCACAGCAGATTTGGCCTACACCATTAACAAACATGCATTAGGATACGGCAGCAATAAACTAGAGCCCTTCATCAATAATGGGAAAGTTTTCATTCATGTCAGCGTAAAAACAAAACGTATGTGTTGATCTTACGGCGTCATGAAGGAAGTCTTGAACACATTCTGAAATTCCATCTTATACAGTAAAGAGTCTCCAACTAAAAAGGAAAATCAATTTCGAATCTGTTATAAAATATTTATAATGAATTAGTCTCAAATACTCAAAATTGTAGCCCTTAATAAGTCAATGATAAGAAAACAAGTCATCAAGGAAAATAAAGTACTCAAAAATATATATCAATAGTCAGGCATAACCAGAATATGCCAAAAACCAAGCAAATTACAAAACTCTCTTGAATGTAACAAATTAGATTTAACAAATAAGAAGACCATCTAAGTTCTGAGACTGAAGGATTCAGACTCAAAAAATATGTCAATTCTCTTACTTTGTTTAAAATTCTAATTCAATCCTCTTAAGATAGCATATTTTATTCTTTTCTGGTGTTAAATATATGATTGAGACTTTTATCTATACATAGAAGAATTCCTCCAAAATACAGGGGTGGGAAAAAACTATTTTTAGAAGCCTATTTTGAGGGGCTGGCACTGTGGTGTAGTGGATAAAGTCACCACCTGCAGTGCCGGCATCCCATATGGGCACCAGTCCAAGCCCTGCCTCTCTCATCCAGCTCTCTGCCATGACCTTGGAAAGTAGCTGAAGATGGCCCAAGTGCTTGCCTGGAGGGAAGAAGCTGACTCCTGGCTTGGGCTCCACACAGCTCTGGCCATTGTGGACATCTGGGGAGTGAAACAGCAGAAGGAAGACCCTGCCCCCCCCCGCCCCCCCCCCCCCCCCGCCTCTGCCTCTCTGTAACTCTTTCAAATAAAATAAATTAATTAAAAAATTCAACAAAGCAGAATGAACATTCTTTTTTTTTAAAAAAAGGAAGCTATTTCAAATCAGATTTTTCTGTTTGATACTACAAAGGGTTTTTGTGAAAATTCTTACAAAAATCAATATCATCCATCTTTTACAATGAGGAAGCTGAATCAAGAAGTTTACATATTTGCCCAAGGTTCTATCCTAACAGATGAATAAAACTTAATTCAATCCTAGTGCATTTTTAAAAAGACTTTTTTTTTTTGTAATTTGTTTACTAATTAGAGAGACAAACAGAGCTGCAATGCACTGGTTCACTCCCTAAAAGACTACAACAGCACCCAGCTGGTTCCAAAGCAGGGAGTCAAGGCCTCCATCCAGGTCTCCCGTGTGGCTGGCAGGAACCCAAGTCCTTGAGCCATCACCACAGCCTCTTCAGCAGGAAGCTGGAATTAGGAACGGAGTCAGAATTCGAGCACAGGCACTTTGATGTGAGGGGTGGGTGTGCCAACTGGTGTCCTAACTGCTAGCTCACCCGAGTCCTAGTGCATTTTTACCCCAGAATCCTTGCAGGTAGCCTATCTATTTGATTGACTTGATCAATAGTGTAAGGGATCAGCCATACCATATGCGAAAGGGAACTGGAGAACTGTTTTGGTCTAAAAGTAAAATTGCCTGCAAGCCTTTGGTGAAACACAGCTCAGTAAAAACATTGCTTTCCTGCTCTATTTAAGAAAATGGCAAATCTTAGGCAGAACAGCCAAACAAAGAAATATCTCAAAGACAACGTTTTAATCACAATGACATCTGATCCACCCTATAAGAAAGGCAGTGGTTGCACTAAAATTGGAAATATATTTGGGGTTGTGGAGGAGGGTAGAGAATGGGGGGACTTGGGGCACTGGGGGGCTCCCAAGTCAATTCATGCCTGCGTAGATCTCAACAGGGCAGAAATCCTCCAAAGGAAATTGCCCTCCCTGAGGCAGCAAGCAAGGCTGTGAAAACTTCTGGGGGCTCAGTGCCCTTGCAGCCTCCTTGTCTTATCTGAGTGGTGAGATAAGTCAGGTGGAAATGGGAAAAAGGAAAATACCGGGGGAAAAATTAAGAAGCTGCTTATTGATGCAGAGAGAGTGGAAGGAGGGGAAGAAGGGGTGGCTATCAGCTTCGCAACTGCTAAACTTTCTCTCCAGAGAACTACAGTTAAATCCTCCAAGGATGGATGTGCCAAGGTTCCTTGGGGTAAGAAGTCAGAAAACAGGCAGTGAACTCTAGCAGTGCCGTGCAGTGTGAGGTGCTTGGGGGAAATGTGTACAAATCCATGCATCATACATTGAAATGCATCTAAAACAGTACAGATGGATGAAGACTGGCTGGAAGGCTGGATAAATTGACAGATACATGAATAAGCTATCAAATGGTTAATTGTAGACTCTAGCTGATATACACAAGTGTTGACTGTATAATTTTTAAGAATTTATTTGACAGGTACAGAGACAGAACCATGCTCCCATCCACTGATTTACTCCTCCAAATCCCCACAAAGATTGGATGTGAGCCAGGCTGAAACCAGGATCTGGGACTACAATTCAGGTCTCCCTTATGAGTGGCAGGAATCCAGCTACACGAGTTATCACTGCATTTGCTGGAAGTTGGAATCAGGAGTGGAACCAGTTATCAAAACCAGGCATTCTGGCCGGCGCCACAGCTCAATAGGCTAATCCTCTGCCTGCGACGCCGGCACATCGGGTTCTAGTCCTGCTCCCTGGACGGGCGTCAGATTCTGTCCCAGTTGCTCCTCTTCCAGGCCAGCTCTCTGCTGTGCCCGGGAGTGCAGTGGAGGATGGCCCGAGTCCTTGGGCCCTGCACCCCATGTGAGACCAGGATAAGCACCTGGCTCCTGCCTTCAGATCAGTGCGGTGCGCTGGCCGCAGCGGCCATTGGAGGGTGAACAAACGGAAAAAAAGGAAAACCTTTCTCTCTGTCTCTCTCACTGTCCACTCTACCTGTCAAAAAAAAAAAAAAAAAAAAAAAAAAAAAAAAAACAGGCACTCCAGTGTGGGATGTAGGTAGCTCAACCACTAGGCTTCATGACCACCATGCACACCATGGAATTTCATGTATGTTTAAACATTTTTATTACAAAACATACATAAAGGAAGGTGTAAAATAAGGCTTTCTTTTAAAGAATACTCCAAACGGAATGAGTTAGCAGCAATTATTTGGAAATCGTAACCCCAAGCTACAATCCGACCCATCATCATTCTGATTGCCACAGTCTCAGAGACGATCCAGAACACCTCCACGTCACAAAAGGCTGTAATCAGCATGTGCAGCCAGTGCACCGTGTGTTCTCTCCAGAGATCTTAAAAGGAAGCAACGGACATGGAAAACAAACCCAAAACATGACCAAATTCCACTAGGAAAGTAACACCGACAGCAACAACGCAAACCAACAGTTATGAAAGGCAACAAAAGCAAGCAAACAAGAGTGAACGTATTTAAATTATAATGTGTCTTTCAAACAAGAACCAAAATAAGAGATAGGAGGGGTCAAGTAAAGACTAAGCAAACAAAAGATCAAAAGCAAGGCAGCACAGTTCAGAAAGAACAAAAGGGAACTATCAAATCAAAAATATCAAATCATTCCAAGAATCGAACAACTACTGAAAGAAGCAAGTGGTTTGGCAGTTAAGACACCCGTGTCCCGTGTTCTAAGTTGACTGGGTTTGAGTCCTGGCTCTGCTTCCCATTCAGGCCTCCTGCTGACACACGCATGGAAACAGGAAGAGATGGTTCAAGTGCTCGGGTCCCCGCCATGCCTGTGGGATACCACGACTGAGTTCCTGAGTTCCAGCTTCAGTCTGGTCCAGCCCTGGGCATGAGGGGCGTGAACCGGAAGATTCAAGATCTGTCTATGTGTCTCTGTGTCTGTCTCTATGTCTCTCTCGCTCTCTGTCTCTCCCTCTATCTCTCTCTGTCTCTCCCTCTCTCTATCTTTTTGCCTGTCAAATAACATTTTTTTCTTAAAGAAGCAACAGGGAAGAACCAACATTGTAATGCAGTGGATTAAGCCACCACCTGTGATACCTCCAACCCTTAATGAGTGAAGGTTTGAATCCCGGCTGCTCCACTTTCAGCCTAGCTCCATGCTACTGCACCCAGGAAGGCAGTGGAAGATGCCCTGAATGCTTGGGCCCCTGGGAGACTAGGATGGAGTTCCAGGCTCCTGGCTTTGGTCTAGCTCAGCCCCAGCCATTGCAGACATTTGGGGAGTGACTCTGTCTGCCTGTCACTCTACTTTTCAAATGAATAAAATAAATCTTTTCTTTTCTTAAAGAGAAGCAACTGGGCAAACAAACTGTCAATAAACAATTAATACAACATAGAAAAAAGCTTAAGAAAAAATTGTGTTTCATAAAATGGCAAAGGATCATAAAATATTGCAAGACTCAAGGCCGGCGCCGCGGCTCAATAGGCTAATCCTCCACCTGCGGTGCCAGCACACCAGGTTCTAGTCCTGGTCGGAGCGCCGGTTCTGTCCCAGTTGCTCCTCTTCCAGGCCAGCTCTCTGCTATGGCCCAGGAGTGCAGTAGAGGATGGTCCAAATCCTTGGGCCCTGCACTCGCATGGGAAACCAGGAGAAGCACCTGGCTCCTGGCTTCGATCAGCGCAGTGCGCCGGCCACAGTGGCCATTGGGGGGTGAACCAACAGAAAAGGAAGACCCTTCTCTCTGTCTCTCTCTCTCACTGTCCACTCTGCCTGTCCAAAAAAAAAAAAAAAGAAAAAGAAAAAGAAAAATATTGCAAGATTCAAGCTATAGTGATAATTCTAGAAGGTTGACTAATTATATTTTTAAAATTCAATCACACACAAGGAGAAACTAAAAAGATAAATGGAAGAGAAAACTTATTCCCACAAGCAATATAAGACATTCTTTTTAAAATTAAGAAAAATTTGCTTTTGATGAAGATTCAGACTTGACCAGGCAAAACTGATATGGAATTCTCAGTGTAGACATGGTTTGTTGTGACACTAATTTGAGAGCATGTAAGTAGTTTTAGTCCTTTGGTTTGTGTTTTTAAAAGTTCGTAAAGGAAAATTGATAATCATTCCACACCAAGAAATCATTTTTCCAAAGTCTAAAATGCTGCAGAAAACAGAGAATGTTGACCAAACTCCAAACTACTATGTTATTACTAAACATATTTTATATTCTATTTGTATATTAGCCATGTGTGATTTAAGTGCAACGTTCAATTACTGTATATGCTAATTTTAAATGTATTTTTCCTACTTAGAGTTGGACAATGCTGGGAAGGACCACGTGGAAGGCCGTGAGAGCTTCAGCGGCTGAGGATGCACAGCGCCCCCTGCAGGTATCTCCACCGAGGTGTGGTCCCTCCTGCCCAGTAGAGCACCTGTTTCCCTCCTTCCACAGTCTCTTAGCTGAGGCCGTCACCCCTCACTTCTCCAATGCTTCTTGTATCCAGCTGCCTTTTCCCTCATTCACAAGCTCCTGGGAGTCTTTTGCTAAATTACACAACACAGTGTATATGTATCCTCTATGTCATTTATGTGTATATATACTTTATTTTCATTTTTAAAAAAAAATTTTTTGACAGGCACAGTTAGACAGTGAGAGAGAAAGTTAGGAAGCATGACCAAGTTGTCTATCCAGAAGAAGCCATTTTCCAGGGGGTTATTTTTCTGTAAGTTTGAAAATAATTCACTGAATCTGAAAGGGAAAAACAATGTCAGTCCAGGATAAATGAAATGTTGTTTTCAGTTCTTCAAAAAAGAATAACAGGGTGGCACTGTGGCGTAGTGGGTAAAGCTGTAGCCGGAGACACCACCGACATCTCATACGGGCACCAGTTCAAGTCCCAGCTGCTCTACTTCCCCTCCAGCTCCCTGCTAATGGCTTGGGAAAGCAGCAGAGGATAACCCAAGTGTTTGGGCCCCTGTCACCCAGGTGGGAGACCCCGATGAAGCTACCGGCTCCTGGCTTTGGCCTGGCCCAGTTGTGGCTGTTGCCACCTTATGGGGAGGGAAACAGCCAATGAGAGCTTACTCACTCTCTCTTTCTGTCTCCCTCTGACGTTAAAAAGAATTTTTTTTAAAAAATTACATGTACAAATTTATCTGCATAGAAAATGGGTTTTTTTGAAGATCTATTTTATTTATTTAAAATGTAGATTTATGGAGAAAGAAGAGAGAGAGAGAGAGAGAGAGGTCTTCTATACATTGGTTCACTGCCCAAATGAGTGCAACAGCTGAGCTAACCCAGGCCCAAACCAGGATCCTGGAACTCCACCTAGGTCTCCCATATGGGTTGTCAGGGATTCAAGTACTTGGGCGGTCTTCCTCTGATTTCCCAGGAGTATTAGCAGGGAGCCAGATCAGAAGCAGAACTGAACCATAATACTGGCCCCAAAGTGTTGTATTATACACTGTGTTTAAAATTCTATTTATAAAAACACATTTACAATACCTTTTTAAAAGCTCTGGATCAAACTAGTAAATCATTTTGAACATATAACACAAGACAGTGAAATTGTCACTTTACCTAACAATGAAAGAGAAAAAACACAAATCTTTCACAATGTTCATTATTTTTATACAAGGAAAAGTTCAAACCCCAGAAAAAAAATAATGTAAATAGTTGTTCAAAGAGACAGTACCAATTTGTATCCATCAGCGAATAATGAATAGACAACTCATATGGCTCGTATACCAGATAGAATATTACAGAATCTTTAAAAGTCATGCTCTAAAGATGTGGAAAATACATAAAATATATATGATATAATAATGAGGGGGCAAAAATTCTTCATATAATTTTCAATTAAAGCATCAGGAAATATATTGGAAAGCTAACCAAAACAATATGACAATGAAATCAAGTGGAACTGACCACAAACATCAAAAGATGGTTTATATTAACAATACTGCAGTTAGATCGATAATACATCAGAGGAGCTGGACAAGGATGATAAAACATATAAATATAAAACAAGTCATAATTTCTGTAGATTACAAAACGCTCAACAAAATACATGATGGGTTTGGACTACTATGAATGCATAAGCAGGTTCCAGTGTGTGCCTGAGGGTCTATTCGACACCTGACATATTGCAGCCTTGCTGACCCTGGAGAGACTGCCTCTCTCAGGACCAGCGGATTCCTTGGGATTTTACAAGACTCACCTGGAAGTGGGACTTTCATACACAAAACAGCCAACACAGAGCCTGAGTTGCACACCAAATAAATATCTTTAATTTGATTTTTTCACCAACATTTGGAATCCTTCTTGAACATCACCAGTTCTACTGGAATCCCCACATGCCTGCAGCTAATTGAAAAATCTGAACTGATGCTCATGAGGCTCTTCTCCACAAGCAAGACACAAATTGCAGCTTGAGTCCAGCCAAGCCAATTGGCTGCCAAGGAAATATACACAGACTCCAGAGACTCTACCATAAAATAGCCACAAGGACCCGAAGAGAAGTAAAGATGACTTAACATGTGAGCAAGTAAGAAAATGTGCCCCTTTCTCAAAGGGAAGTTCATCTTTAAAACTCAACTTTAAAATACTGTCTTGTTGGCACAGTAGGTTAGGCCACTGTTGGCATGCCTGCATCTTTTACCAGGGTGCCAGTTTAAGGGAGTTGTAGCTCTGCTTCAATCCCGCTTCCTGCAGATGCACTGGAGAGGCAAGAAACAGATGATGGCTCAAGGGCTTGGGGACCATGTGGGAGACCCGGATAGAGATCATGGATCCTGGCTTCTGTTTAGTCTCGCCATGTCTGGCTAGGGCTTTTGGGAAATGAAACTGTAGATGAATTATATACATCTCTTTCATAAAAATAAATCAATCTTTTTTTCATTTATTAAACTTTTATTTAATGAATATAAATTTCCAAAGTACAGCCCATGGATCACAATGGCTTCCCCCCTCCCATAACTTCCCTCCCACCCACAACCCTCCCCTTTCCCGCTCCCTCTCCCCTTCCATTCACATCAAGATTCATCTTCAATTCTCCCTATATACAGAAGATCAGTTTAGTATATATTAAGTAAAGATTTCAACAGTTTGCCCCCATCTAGCAACACAAAGTGAAAAAAATACTGTTGGAGTACTAGTTATAGCATTAAATAACAGTGTACAGCACATTAAAGACAGAGATCCTGCATAATATTTTTTTAAAAAATTAATTAATTTTCTATGCCATTTCCAATTTAACACCAGGTTTTTTTTTTTTCATTTCCAATTATCTTTATATACAGAAGATCGATTCTGTATATAATTAGTAAACATTTCATCAGTTTGCACCCACACAAAAACACAAAGTGTAAAAATACTGTTTCAGTACTAGTTATAGCATCACTGCACATTAGACAACACATTAAGGACAGATCCCACATGAGATGTAAGTACACAGTGACTCCTGTTGCTGACTTAACAGTTTGACACTCTTGTTTATGGCATCAGCAATCTCCCTAGTCATGAGTTGCCAAGGCTATGGAAGCCTCCAGAGGTCACCGACTTTGATCTTATTCCAATAGGGCCATAGTCAAAGTGGAAGTTCTCTCCTCCCTTCAGAGAAAGGTACCTCCTTCTCTGATGGCCCCGTTCTTTCCACTGGGATCTCACAGAGATCTTTCATTTAGGTCTTCTTCTTTTTTTTCTTTTCCATGGTATCTTGGCTTTCCATGCCTACAATACTCTCATGGACTCTTCAGCCAGATCTGAATGCCTTAAGGGCTGATTCTGAGGCCAGAGTGTTGTTTAGGACATCTGCCATTCTATGAGTCTGCTGTGTATCCCACTTCCCATGTTGGATCCTTCTCTCCCTTTTTGATTCTATCTGTTAGTATTAGCAGACACTTGTCTTGTTTGTGTGATCCCTTTGACTCTTAGACCCATCAGAGCCATCAATTGTGAACTGAAATTGATCACTTGGACCAGTGAGATGGCATTGGTACATGCCACCCTGATGGGATTGTATTGGCATCCCCTGGCACATTTCTAACTCCACCATATGGGGCAAGTCCGATTGAGCATCAATCTTTTAAAAAATATTGTTATATACTTGTTTTTCTAAGTAATTAAACTACCCTAGAATTTAGATATCCAACTGGAAAATATTTTCATTGCATTTCTGAGATGTGGGAAAATGCATAACTTTTCACGAAACAGAGTATACATGTACGTATGTGAGCATTTCCATGCACGTGCAGTGTACGTCAGCACACATTCTTACCTGGATGCATCTGATGCTGTGTTCCTTTCCCTCAGAGAATCAAGACTTAGCTGGTGCTGAGTGTAACCTATAATTCAATCACAGTACAAAGATTTTCCTCATGGTCTTCATTCTCCTTGGAAGTCTAGGCCTATAGTTGAGGCCAGTGTTGACTGGGATGGGAGCAGGTCATGAGCAACTGGAACCCATGTAACTTTTTTTCAAGGGACAGTATTCCTTCTGTCTGGCCTGAGTAGACACTCTTCTCTCGCCTAAATAATTACATTCACTGAGTGTAATAGCAATTTTAAAAGCTCACTACTCAGTGTAAGTAATCAATTAATAGAAGGACCCACACGTTATTTCTGAGCAATGCAACTGCAGACTCACATTTGCTGCAGCAAAAAGGGTTGGTCTTTCTCCAGGATAATAAAAGCAATGTTCAAGAGTGCTATACACAGAGAAAACAACAATAATGGGAAAGAGCAGAAAAGGCAACTTGAAAGAGAAAGTTTTCTAATAGAACAGCCAAATACAAGTATTTCTGACCTGAGCAAAAGAAGCCCAGTAATGGACATTGAAAAAAACGACAGTGGGTAGACTGCTGTGACCTCTTGCAACACATGTAAAAAGAAGAAGAGGAGCAGAGTGGACAGGAGATTGGAGGGGAGGTGTGTCAAAGCACCAGGACCCAAGGGCAGGCCTGAGATTGCCTGGCCGTTCCTGGCTCAGGAGCTGAGATCATAGACTATTACCAAACAACAATAATACTTACATGGAGAATGCATGTCATAAATACACAAAAGAAACACACAAAGCCCAAAGACCAATTATTGTTTTGTGTTAAAAATCCCAGTTAGAGAATTATAATCAAATGTGATCTGAACTGCCAGTTTTCTACTAGCTAATCTATCTCTAATTTTAGATCTCTGATAGGGAAGAACCACGCCTGCTTTTCAAAACAAGGTGAAGTGAGGTGACTTATTAGCAAGCCCAGAAGCAGTAGGTTCAAGGGCACTCTCCAAATCACCGGGTAAATAAAAATTTCCACTCTTCATACATTGCTCCCCAAATATACATGTTAAAAATACATGTCAATCTGTATTTTGAGTAATTATTGACACAGTCATCTTTGTAACTGAATATAATAAGCTCAGTTATGTAGTATAAATTATACATAAATATTATTTTATTTATCATACAATTAATAAGCATCCAACTAAAATATCCTGATTTTTAATTCCTAACACCTATTACATATAGAAATTTATTCATTTTAAAGATGTTCCAAGTTCCCTGAGAGGATTCATGCTCTTTTTTCCATTTCTTCTAACTAGAATATTTGTTTTTTCTAATTATCCCTTATATCATAATATTTACATTAATATAAGAAGAGGGACAGTTTGTCCTTGGTAATCATTTTTAAATAGATAGTCAACATCATGCAAATTAATCAAGCATTTTTTAGTGTTCTTAAATATTGGCAAAAAAATCATGTTAAAGAATCCCTATAAAGTCAAGGCCTACAAAAAGTGTTTATTGTTCTTTCTGAAATATTTTAAAAGTTCTGTTTATTCAGTTGAGACATAAAGAGATCAACAGAGAGAGACATATGGACAGAGAGACACAGCTCCTATCCAGCAATTCACCCCTTAAAGGGACAGAGCTGTGGCAGGTCAGATCTGCACATGAGCTGCAGGAACCCAAATACTGGAGTTGTCACTGCTGCCTCCCGGGTCTGCAAGAGCAAGGAGCTGGATTCAGGTGCTAGAGCTGGAAATTAAACCCAGGTATTCCACGGGAGATGGGGAAGTCTTCCTCACTGTTGTAATTACAAGGCTAAATGTCTGCTTCTTAATTGTTTTTTAAATGAGCATTCTATTCATAAGTTAAGCCAACCATTCATTGTTAAATATGACTCAGGTATCCTGAGAAAGTTACTCTTCTATATTTTAGTAAAAAATGTGATTTTGAATAAGATGGCCATTTATAGAATTGAGTTCAGGCCGGCGCCGCGGCTCACTAGGCTAATCCTCCACCTTGCAGCGCCGGCACACCGGGTTCTAGTCCCGGTCAGGGCACCGATCCTGTCGCAGTTGCCCCTCTTCCAGGCCAGCTCTCTGCTGTGGCCAGGGAGTGCAGTGGAGGATGGCCCAAGTGCTTGGGCCCTGCACCCCACGGGAGACCAGGAGAAGCACCTGGCTCCTGCCATTGGAACAGCGTGGTGCGCCGGCTGCAGCGCGTTACTGCGGCGGCCATTGGAGGGTGAACCAACGGCAAAGGAAGACTTTTCTCTCTGTCTCTCTCTCACTGTCCACTCTGCCTGTCAAAAATTAAAAAAAAAAAAAAAGAATTGAGTTCATATATAGGTGAAAATTCTTTTATAACTCTCCTCTTCAAACCAGAAAGACACTCGAATTTCAATTCCATCAAGGCTTTGTGGAGCAGAAGCCAATGTGGTGTTGGGAGCTTCCTCTGTCCTGATACCTGGGGAGAACAGAGCTCCAAGCACCTTACTGTGGGGGAGTCCCTGGCTTCCCCCCTCAGAGCTATGCTTTTGGTCCCTGGCTTTCATCTCATGGCTGACTAGGAATTTCCTACTGATACCTTCCTCACTCTAAGGTGCAATGTTGATGCTCACTTCCGGAAGTCCTTAATTTGCTTTCTATGGACTTCTTGATCTGTGATTCCAGAATCTAGCTAATTTTTCTTATTATGATCTAGGAAACGGCCATCATGTTCCTCCCTGGCCCTATTGGATACTGATGCTTCAAGCCCTGTCCACAGAAGCTTGGAGCTAGCTCTAGCCTTTGAGTAGTGGAAACTCTTATCCTGCTAATGTCTTCCAGATCCTGTGCTGTGTTGTGCCAACTTCATAGTTCTCAGTTTGCTGCACACCAGGGTCCCTGTGGATTATCGCATTTAACTGATATGAAATGTGGGATTTTTGAAGATGGATATTTTTTAAAGATTGGCCTTGATGTCACCCCCATATTTCAACTGACTATCCATGTGATGGGAAATTCTGCTCATTAAGATTGATTCTTAGGTTAATGCAATATTCTTGGAACCATTTCAAAACTATTAACCAAGAGAAATAAAATAGTAACTGCCATCCACTGTCACACTCAGCAGAGTCCTAAGGAAGAAGCATACAAGGAAGGTATCATTTTATCTACTCGTTCCAAATGTATACCATGAACATTTACTCTATGAAAGTCCTTGGGCCAGACACAGTAAAGAGAAAATTAACAAGCAGTCCACACAGCCTCATCTGAATCCTGATATAATACGCATTTGGATAGGAGTAGTAATATTAAGGATACAATGAGATAAAGTTTTACAAACATCTATATCTCTGTAACAATCTGGGAAACAAGATAAAGAATATACTGGAAGACCCCATGCACCTTTCCTGTCAGTATCCATTTCTTCCCCCAGAGGTAACCTTCACCATCCATTCCATCATCATAGATATATTTTGCCTGTTCTTGGGCTTCTGGAACTATTCAGCAGGCATTCTTTTATGTCTGGCTTCTTTTACTCAACACCATGTATGGTTAAAATTCATCCATGTTGTCATGGCTAACAGTAAGCCATTTTTTTCTTTTTCATTATTGTGCAATTTCCCACCACCTAGATATTCCATGATGTATCTAATTTACTACTGATAGGCATTTGGATTATTTCCAGTTTGAGACTCTTACAATTAAAAATGTCATTTGTATTCATATAAATGTTATACAAGTACACACTCTGATTTACTTTCTCAGAAGGGACAGAAATATTATGTGGGTCTACTTTTAAAATACCCGTTTATTTATTGCACTCTTCCTTGGGAGAATAACCATCAATTATTGCAGAGCACTATGTTAAAAATTAAAATTAAAGTTCAACCCACCTTAAATTCAAAGAACTTGATTTAATAGCTCAAAGAGAGAGCCTCGAACAGGCTTGTTCCCCCACCTTGCTCCCTTCTTTCCTTCCTGTCTTTCTTCCTCCCTAACCATCTGAGAGTAATCTGCATCGGGCACCATGGCTTAACAGGCTAATCCTCCACCTGCGGCGCCGGCACACCAGGTTCTAGTCCCGGTTGGGTTGCCGGATTCTGTCCCAGTTGCTCCTCTTCCAGGCCAGCTCTCTGCTGTGGCCCGGGAAGGCAGTGGAGGATGGCCCAAGTGCTTGGGCCCTGCACCCGCATGGGAGACCAGGAGAAGCACCTGGCTCCTGGCTTCGGATCAGCGCGGTGCGCCATCTGCAGTGGCCATTGGAGGGTGAACCAACGGCAAAAGGAAGACCTTTCTTTCTGTCTCTCTCTCTCACTATCCACTCTGCCTGTAAAAACAAACAAACAAACAAACAAACAAAAAAAACAGAGTAATCTGCAGAGGAACTGTCCCTGTGCCTCCAACAACCTTAGCTAGCACCCCAAAAAGTCAGGAGCGTTCTTTTACCATCACGGTGCAGCTATAAGTTTCAGAAAGTGTAACCCGTACGCAATAATTATCTAACATGCAGCTCTTTTTGAAGTACCCATGATTACCCACCCCTGTTCCTCACAGAAACCTTCCCTGTTTGCTTTCCAGGGTAAAATGCAGCACCACAGTATTTTCTGCTTTCCTGTGTCCTTCTGGGCAATGGCTTTTTTCAGAGAAAACAAGCTCAAGGCTGTGTAGAAGGTCCCGTACAGACTTATCTAGGTTTTCTCATGATTGAATTTAGTTACACTTTTTTGAGTTAAATGGTTTCAACAGTGATGTGATGTCTTTTCTTAAATGAATCACCACAGGTAGCATCTGATATCATTCACATTGACATAATGAACTGATAATTTGTATCATTGAGAATGTTACTTTTGATCACTCAGTTAAGTGGAGTCTAATAGATAATATCATATATTTTTATGAAGTTTAAAAGTAATGATGAAAGAATGGAATAAAAGTTCCATAGTGGAAAAACACTTCACATCCAGATATATTCCTTTAATTGTGAAGTTTAAAAACGAAAACTCTGTCAAAAAAGATACAAAGTTTCTCATACTGGTGAGGTTGTGGAGAAAAGGGAACAACTTAGTCAAATCACTTCAGTCATTTGGAAACAATATGGAGGTTCCTCAAAAAGCTAAAAATAGATCTACTATGCGACCCAGCTATCCCATGTCCAGGTATGGAAATCAACATAGAAAAAAGATATTTGCACTCCCATGTTCAGTGCAGCATGAATGAGAAAAGAGTATCTGATCAGGGTTAAGCAGCCACCTGCAAAGCTGGCATCCCATATTGGTCCCTGGTTTGAGCTCTGACCACTCCTCCTCCAATCCATCTCCCTGCTAACACACCTCGGAAAGCAGGGGAAGACAGCACAAGTCCTTGGTACCCTGCACTCATGTGGGAGACCCAGACAGAGTTTCAGGCTCCTGGGTTCAGTCTGGTCCAGCCCCAGCTGTTGCAGCCATTTGAGGAATGAACCAGCAGATAGAAGATCTCTCTGTCTCTCACGTGTGTGTGTGTGTGTGTCCTTCTCTGTAACTCTGCCTTTCAATTCAATAAATGAATCTTTTATTCAAAAAGAAATCTTATCAATATACACAATGAAATATTATTCAGACATTAAAAGAAGAGAATCTAAACATCTGCAACTAAATGGAGGTACTAGACATTATGTTACGTGAAATAAGCCAGAAACAGACTAATTATACCACACCTCTCTCTCATATGTGGAAGTTAAAAATAACTGATACAAATTTAAGGTGTGGTGTTTATTAGAGGCCAGGAAGGGTATGTGTATGTGGAGTTGGGGGTGATGGAGGGAAACTGGATTCAGGGTACAAAATACAGGTTCTGGTGTTCTATAGCACAGTAGGGTGACTATGGCTCACAATGATACGTAGTATTCTGAATAAAAAACAAGGACATAGTTGCAACAGTTTCCAAACACAAATGGAAAGGTTGGTTGCCTAGTACAGTCAACTTAAGCTTTGTATATGCATTAAAAATTGCATTATACCACTAAAATATGTAAATATTACAGAATAATCCAAAATTAAAAGATTTGTTTGAAAAAGACATAACAAGAGAAAATGCTTCTCAAAATATTTATTTATATTGTTGACATTTTTATGTAAAAGTATACCATTCAGGATTTTTTAAAGATTTATTTATTTTTTGAAAGGCAGAGTTACCAAGAAGCAGAGGTAGAGAGAGAGAGTTCTTCCATTCACTGATTCACTCTCCTAGTGGCCGCAACAGCCAGAGCTGGGCCAATCTGAAGCCAGGAGCCAAGAGCTTCTTCTAGGTCTCCCATGCGGATTCAGGGGCCCAACACTTGGGCCATCTTCTACTTCTTTCCCAGGCCATAGCAGAGAGCTAGATTGGAAGTGGAGCATCCAGGACTTGAACCCGCACCCATATGGGATTCTGGCACTGCAGGCTGCAGCTTTATCCGCCACACCACAGCACCAGCCCAGGATTTTTTTCATGTAGTAATATGGATATACCTATATAAGTTTTTCCATTTTTACAAAAATAAGATCACATTTTATTAAATCTGTTCTTAATTTAAATGAACACACTTACAATGTAATAATTAGACTCCTATAATATGGCCATGATATTTCATCACATTTCATGTATTTTCATTTTATTTGGAGAAGACAGGATAAAGCATGTGAGAAAGGAAGAGATCTGAGATCTAATTGATGGGAATACTTGTGTAAGTTTTTCTTGTTTGCTTGGATTACTTCTCCATACATCTTTTTTCATCTTTCATTTGGAATTTAATCAGGTCTCCACCATATCTTTCATAGTATCTAGAGGGGTCTGGTGCTGTGATGTAGCCAGTAAATCCGCCGCTTGCAGTGCTGGAACCCCATATGGGCTCTGGTTCAAGTCCAGCCGCTTCACTTCCAATGCAGCTCTCTGCTATGGCCTGGGAAAGCAGTGGAAGATGGCCCAAGTGCTTGGGCTCCTGAACCCGTGTGGGAGACCCAGAAGAAGCTCCTGGCTCCTGGCTTCGGATCGGCGCAGCTCCGGCCATTGTGGCCAGTTGGAGAGTGAACCAGCGGATAGAAGACCTCTCTCTCTCTGCCTCTCCTCTCTCTGTGTAACTCTGACTTTCAGATAAATAAATAGATCTTTAATAAAATAGTATCTAGAGACTATCCACGAATATGTTGTATTAAACACGTGTTTGATTCTTATTTACATGCAGGCATGTCAAAATCAACATGCACCAAAAGAATCTTCCCTCTACCCTTCAGTCTGTATGATGAGGAAGACATCCTTTAACTGTTCAAGGCAGAGACCTAGGGATCCACCCGGACTCACCTCATTCGCACACCTGTCACCACTATCAGTTGCACCTGCCCAGTGGTGCCTTTCCCTCTATCTCAGTTGCCACACTGTGACAGCTTCTCCGTGAATGACGCTGCTGTTGCTGCTGCTGGCAAAGATATTGATGAGGATGAGAGCAAAAGGCAAAGCCGGTATGAAGCACGTCTCACCTATTAACTCACTCAATACTCACAACAGCTCTACTGAGTCGATGTATTATCTTCTCCAATTTACATATGAGGAAATTCAGCACAGAGATTATAATTAAATAGTTTTCCAAAACTGAAGCTGGTAGTGAGTGGTAAAGGTGGGATTTAAGTCTGGGTAACCTGACAGTGGATCTCTAATTCTGGGATACAATCTCATAATCAAGGTGACCTCCTTTGCTCTGTTATCCCTTCAAACAACTTTCCACGGAAAGCGTGGAACAGTGTAACCATTTTCTTTTGTGTTCAGGGTAAATCTCCAAATTCCTTGTTATTCCAGAAGAGGTATGGTTCTGGCTCAGCCACCTAGCCTAGCGTCACACTCAGTTCACACCAGCCTGACTCTGATCCTCTGAAAACTCCCGTGTGCTACCATTTCTCCAGCAGACCATCGCACGCTCTTTCCCATTCACGGAGGGCACATCTTTTCCCAAATTTGCTTGGCTATTTTCTCTTCATTTTTCAAGTAACTGTCAGGACACTCTTCCCCTGGCAAGCCTGTCTTGACCTACTCCTCTCCACTGGATTCCCACTACATCTGAATTGTCTCCCAGTTCATACTGCATTATAATCACCTGCTCACCTTACTTTATCTTCCAATGGACAGCTAGACTTCATTTTGAAGAATGCATTTAATTAGAGATTCTTATTGTGAGGTCACTGTATAAACTTCAGAAATTCAAATAATTCCCACAAACTTTTATGCCACATGTTAGCACATTTGTGTGGATTTTTTAGGGAGTGTGAGATACAATCACATTCTAAGATCTGCCACTGGGCAAGGCTATGTTTGCCGGTGAAATTAGTTGGCAGTCCTCCAACAATAGTTCTATAGTACCTGTTTCCTGGAAGAATCTCACGTTGCTCCAATTTCCCAGGCTCTGCTCTCGCTATGCCATTCACCTATTGTGTGCAAGTTGGACATGCTTTCTGATCCCGTGGTTCTGTTCACATTAAGGAACTGAGGGCTGCAATCAGGAAACATGAATTGTAGAAGCTCTTACATACATTATATATCATCGCAGAGTCTGGCCAAGAAATAGTACTATTTTAGTCAATTCCCAGGGAGCAATGACAGGCGACATGTGAATGCATGGTGATGAGATGACTTGCTACTTGTCATTCCATGTGGATTTTCAGGTTTCAGGCAAGTGGAATAGGATAAAGGCACATTTTTAAGTGGAATTTTATCTGTGATGACTTGCCAAGGTGTGCTGCTGCTTCCGGCTCAGCGCTGTGAGCATTCATCATCATTGCCGTGGCAGTACGAGGAATGGATGTTTCTGGTGAAAGGGTCAGATTTTACTCCTCTCATTTAGTCCTCGAACAAGATTGTCAGGAAAGGAAAGGAAAGGTGTTAAAAAATTTAGTGAATGACTTCAAGGAGAGTAAAGGAAATCTGTATTCATTGGCCGTGATCACTGAATTGTTTTCTGTCTTCTAACAGGTATTAACCTTCCACCCTCCTTCTGTGGCCTCATAACGGATTCATTATGACTTTTTTTTTAATGATAAAAGAGTTTGGACCAAGTGTTTCATTAAAAGGACAAGCCTGAGCAAGTCCTGTGCTCCAAGCCCTCAGCTCTATAAAGTAGAAAGTTAATGTTCACAGAAATCCTCATGTCCTTTGTATCCAACTGAAGGACAATAGCACATTAGCCATTTCTCAACCTCATTGGGGTGGGGGTGTGTAAGAAACAGAAGAAAAATATGAGAAGAAGGAGTGCCCTTTGCAGGAATCTGTGGGGAGCTTGGAGCCAGCGTTATTCACTCACATTAATCAGTCCTTTCAAACACCTTATGATTAGTTCTGCATAATAATAGAAGTGCAAAAAAAAAAAAAAAACCCACACACCCAGGACTGGAAACTCATTTGAATCAGAAACATGGAGCTCACAAAGAACTTAAGTTGTCTTTAATACTGAAGACTCACCCTCCTAATTGCCTGGTGGTCATCTCCAAAAGGCTGGTAAATTGATAATGACACAAAAGGAATTTATCAGCTTCTTCCCAGATGTGACTGTCCTGTTCTCTACCTCATTTCACCCCAGGGGAAAGAATTAATCAACCCATCCTCCGAGCAGCCCACGTCCTTGATTTATCGCACTGATGCATTGTTGCTTTGATCACCTTGTTCCACCTGGGTAATGCATAGTACAGATTATCTATTAGTCTCTCCCAAGGCAGTGATAGACGAACGCTCTGAGAGCAAGGACTGTCATTCATATTTGTATCCACAGCATCTTGCACAATGATGAATTGTAGGCAAAACACTAAAATAAAAGTAGGCAAGATGTAGTAAAAGTTACTGGTCAGACCGTTCTAAGCAAGCTACATGTACTAATTCACCTATTGTGTGTCATAGCCCTGTGAAATAGGGCACAATTATTGAGTTGGTTTCATAGCAGGGAAATGAAGCTTGAAAAGTTGAATCAACATTCTAAGAACATCATACTTAGTCCTGAGAGGAGCTAGGATTCATACCCAGTTCTGCCTGACCTTTCCATAAAAATTTTGACACTTCTTATGTTTCATGATGTGTCTCATAATGGTGTCTCTATGAAATATTTATCCCCCTTACACCTCCTTCTCTTTTATAGAGGAATATTGTGCTCAACATTTTAAGAATCATCACTGATTGAATCACCACCAAGCACCACTGATTCTATTAGCCTACTCATCTCTCTTCCCAGTAGAGTCCTGGGCTCTTGACAGATTTTCCTACCTGATAATGCTTTATTCCACTTCCAGTGCTGAAGTTTTGCACAGATCCTAAATCACCGTCAACAAAATAACATGGACACAGCTATTGAATAAACGTAGTGAATTAGCATTCAGTTCTGGCAACATGGTCAACACAGTATCTTGACAAATTCTTGTTCTATAGAACACATAGAGATGTTGAAAATTGTAAAAACAAACAGAAAACAAAGGCAAAAACTTAAAACCCTGAGTTGAACTAACAAGGAATTACACTAAATCTCCAGGAACCAAAAACAAAGAAAGGGCAGCACGTAGATTTTTTTCAAGAGTACACGAAAGCCAGAAGTGCTCCCAAGGGTGTTTGCAAACCTTGCTTTTATACAAGTGCTGCATTTTACCAATCATAGCAATGAGTAAGAAATAAGGATTGAACCCAAGAAAATGGAAGAATGAGAGTTCAAATGCATGCATATAAGTGGTGCTTCTCAGGGCCAAAGCCTCAGTGATGAGGTAACAAGGCACAAAAATCAAGCACACTCTGAAAAACTCAACGCTTCATGGGACCATGGCTCTGCCCTCATTAATGCCTGAGGTTTGGCTTCACATTTTTTTTTATTTAGTCAAATCTGAAAAATTGCATCAAATCCCCTAATGGAGACAGGTGACCAACGAAGGCAAAAACAAATCGTCCATAAAGTTCAGATCAAATAAGCTCCATGAATCACCATGGACAAGAAATGATCAAAAAAGACTCCCAATCTATTAGGATTGTTGCAAGGAAAATGAAAATAAGTACAAATACGTTTTCAAGGTATAACCTTGAAAATAAGGCACTATCCAAGAAGAACAGACACATTTGACAATGGTTCAGACATTACCTTCCAGAGTAAAATGTAGTAAGTAAAAAATGTAAAACAATTTGTGAGGGCAGGCCTTTGTGCCACAGCAGGTGAAGCCATTGCTTCAAAGGCCTGCATTCCATATTGGAGTGCCTGGGACTGAGGCCCACTTCCACTTCCTGTTCAATTCCCTGTTAATATGCACCTGGGGGGCTGGCGCTGTGGCATAGCAGGTAAAGCTGCTGCCTGCAGTGCCAGCATCCCATATGGGCGCCGGTTCTAGTCTCAGCTGCTCCACTTCCAATCCAGCTCTCTGCTATGGCCTGGGAAAGCAGTGGAGGATGGCCCAAGTCCTTGGGCCCCTGCCCCTGCATGGGAGACCTGGAAGAAGCTCCAGGCTCCTAGCTTTGGATCAGCCCAGCTCCAGCCATTGCAGCCAATTAGGGAGTGAACCAGCGGTAGAAGATCTCTCTTTCACTGCCTCTCCTTCTCTCTCTGTGTAACCTGACTTTCAAATAATAAATAAATCTTAAAAAAAAAATATGCACCCTGGGAGGCAGCAGATAATGACCTAAGTACTTGGGTCCCTGCCATGCATGTGGGAGGCTTGAATGGAGTCCCTCACTCTTAGCTTCAACTCAGGTGTTGCAAGCACTTGGGGAATGAACCAGCAGATGAACGATCTCTCTCTCTCTCTCTCCCTCTCTCTCTCTGTCAATTAAATAAGTAAACAAAAAAAATAAACTATCAGTGGATTAAATGGCACACTAGACACTGTTGAGAGGGAAAACAGCAATAGAAGACTCAAAGAACATACTTGAGAGTTAGAGGCCTACCCCCCAGTGTGATGAAGCTGGAAGATGTGGCTTTTGGGAGGTGATGATCCCGGGTGAGGTCGTGAGGGTGGATCCTGATGATGGGCATAGCAGCTCTGTGAGAACAGACTGCAGAGCTCGCTCCTCAGCACACCAGCAGCCAGGAAGAAGGCAGTTCTGCACAAACCAGAAGTGAATCTCCACCATCACACCAGAGCCACATGATACCACGGCCTGGTCCTAGACCCTCGGGTTCCAGAACCAAGAGAAACTTGGTCTCTGGCCCGGACTACAAGAGTTTCATGCACAAATGGAATTGTCATCATGATGTTCCTAAATTTGTATATATGAAATACATGCAGCTTGTATACCTTAAATGAAATTTAAAATAAAACAAAAAAGAAAAAATGGAATTACAAGTTCATTTTAGTTAAAAAACAAGTCTTGAAGTCCATACTTAGTTTTTTGTTTGTTTTGTTTTGTTTTTCGATTTAGTTATTTGAGAGAGGTAGAGTTGTAGATAGAGGGAGAAACAGAGAGAAAGGTCTTCCATCTGCTGGTTCACTCCCCAAATGGCCGCAATGGGCAGAGCTAGGCTGATCCGAAGCTAGGAGCCAGGAGCTTCCTTGAGGTCTCCTATGTGGGTGCAGGGGCCCAAGCATTTGGACCATCTTCTTTCCCAGGCCATAGTAGAGAGCTGGATCAGAAGAGGAGCAGCCAGACTTGAACTGGTACTCATATGGAATGTCAGTGCTGCAGTCGGAGGCCTAGCCTACCATGCTACAGCACCAGTCCCCGATACTTAGTGTTTTCATGATATATATTTCCCACAAATTTTTTGTAGACCCCTCACATATTTCCATAGCCAACCAGTCTTTGTTATTTTGTTATAGCAACTGAAGATGAGTAAAACAAAAGTTCAAGATCAAGAAAATATGAAAATTCCTTCTGACATAGTCTCAAAATAGATAAAATATATAAAATAAAAACTGGCAGAAAATTGAAATCCTCACTACCTTGGAGGTCAATGTCTTTTAAGTAAGCAAAAGTGAGGCTGTGGAAGACTTGAAAAAAGCAATTGACATTGTTTGTCTAATGCACAAAATTAGAGAGTGAGGCCCCGTTTGACAAGGTGCACAAGAGACGAGAGTGAGCAGACTACACCTTTGCTACAAGCAGCCCCACATGTCAGAAAACCACAGTCTCCATCCTTACCCAAACTCACTGCTCTGTAGTCACAAACATCGCAGAAACCTTCTAAGGAAACACAGTCCAAAATGTTGGATGAGAGAAAAAGAAACTATCATTATTCGTGGATCCTGTTTTCTTATAACATTACTGTAAGAAGACTGATAGGGAAAAATAAAAACAATAGAATTTGGCAAATTTGCTAGATACATGATTATGGGGGAAAAATCAATGACATTTCTACATCCTGGACACCAAATTAAATGCATTTTTTCAGAAGATGCCATTCACAATAGCAAAAATTATGTATCAAATAAAGAATATTTTATTTATTTTATTAAAGAAGTGTGTAACCCGGATGGAAAAGAATGCAAGTACTGAAATAAATTAATGTAGGCCTACATAAGCGAAGCCAGATGCCACCACTGGAGGTTGAAATCTGCTCAAGTTGTCCATTTTCCTCTTAGCTGCTAGCACCCAGGGTGGACAAAGCTGTCAGGCAGAAAGGACTCTCACAGCAGTTGGTGGCAGTGAAACCAGGCACAGAAACTTTAAAGTCAGAAACAGTAAATGACAACTATTTCTACTCTGGGAATACATATGCCAGAAATAATCCCTTCAGTACATAGAAGGATGGAGTGGAAGCACAGAGGGAATTTTATTTGCATGTCTAAAGTAGCAGAAACAGCTTAGCATCAATGAAGTGAAAGCATACAGAAACTGTGATCTGTGACCACTGTTAAGAAGGAACTTGCACACGTGAGGGCTTCAGAGAGCACATGGAGAGTGCAGATCAGGAAAACAATGTAGGACATCAAGTGTTTGGCACCCAAATAAACTTATTTTAGCGATTAGATATACTTCTTGTTTTATTTAAAATTTTTTAATTATTAAAAAAGTTTAATTATTACTATGAATTTTAAATTTATAAAGCAAAAATGGTTCCCAAATAATCCCACCCCATTTTCCTATTAACATTTCATATTAGTATAATGTTTATTTATGCATTTGCTTGAAAGGCGAAGACAGAGAGAGAGAGGGAGATCTTCCATCCACTAGTTCACTCCCCAGATGGCCGCAACAGTCAGGTCTGAGACAGGACAAAGAAAGGCGTCTGGAACGCCATCTTTATCTCCTACATGTGTGGGATGCTTGCCTTGCAAACAGGAGCTTAACCCGAGGCATCACAACACCAACCCCTAAGTTTATGCTTTAATTTCCTCATTTCACAAGCTTTACTTTTTAAAGATTTATTTATTTATTTGAAAGTCAGAGTTACACAGAGAGAGGAGAGGGAGAGAGAGAGAGAGAGAGAGAGAGAGAGAGAGAGAGAAAGGTCTTCCATCCACTGGTTCACTCCCCAATTGGCCACAACAGCTGGAGCTATGCTGATCAAAAGCCAGGAGCCTGGAGCTTTTTCGGGGTCTCCCACATGGGTGCCGGGGCCCAGGACTTGGGCCATCTTCTACTGCTTTTCCAGGCCATAGCAGAGAGCTGGATCGGAAGTGGAACAGCTGGGTCTCAAACTGGCACCCATATGAGATGCCAGCACCGCAGGCAGTGGCTTAACCCTCTACACCACAGCACCAGCCCCTTCATTAACTTTTTGCAATGCCCTCATACACTTATTAGTAGGGACAAATATTACAAATAAATAAAATTTAAAATATAGAGTTTTAAAGTGTGCAGAACGTTAAGTGTATTTATAAAAATTGATAACTAACATTCTTCATGGTTAAATATTGAATCTTTTCCTTAAGGTTGAAGATTAAGCAAGAAGGTCTACTTGCACCACATGTGTGCCAAAGGAGTGGGAGGTCCTGGTGAGCACAACAGAGAGATGGGGAAGTGGGGGAGAGGGAAGCAGAAGAGGGAAGGAAACAGGAGGAAGAGGAGAAGACAAAGAGGGGAAGAAAAGGATGGAGGGGGAGAGGGAGCTAGAAGTACCTAGGTAGTTACAAAGTCTACAAAGTAAAAATGAAAACATCTGTGATTCCCAAGCTGCCGGCCAGTGTATATAGAAATTCTAAGGGAGTATACAAATACTGGAACTACCAAATGAATCTAAAAATCCAATATACAAAATACTAATTGTATGTTTCTACTAGAAATAAACATCAGGAAAATAAGACCTAAAAAAATCACAGTGGTTCATAACGTACGAAAAAAGCCCTATGGGACCAGCATTGCGGCACAGTGGGTTAAGCTGCTGCCTGCAATGCTGGCATCCCATATGCACCTCGGTTCTGATCCTGGACTCCAGTTTCAATAAAGCTCCACACCAGTGTGTCTGAGGAAGCAGCAGAAGGTGGCCTAAGTTCTTGGGCTCCTGCACCCACGTGGGAGACCTAAAACAGAGTTCCTGGCTCCTGGCTTCATCCTGGCACAGCCCTGGCCATTTCAGCCATTCAGGGAGTAAACTAGTAAATGGAAGATCGCTCTCTCTCCTTGTCTCTCTCTCTTTCTCTCTCTCTCTCTCTCTCTCTCTCTCTATATATATATATATATATATACATATATATATATATATATACCTGTCTCTCCATCTCTCTGAGAATCTTCTCATTAAATAGTTCTTAAAAAAAACTCTAGACATTCGATTTACAAAGGATATATAAGACTTCTTTTTTTTTTTTTTTTTTTTTTTTTTTACAGGCAGAGTGGATAGTGAGAGAGAGAGACAGAGAGACAGGTCTTCCTTTTTCATTGGTTCACCCCCAATGGCCGCTCCGGCGGCGCACTGCGGCCGGCACACCGCACTGATCTGAAGCCAGGAGCCAGGTGCTTCTCCTGGTCTCCCATGCGGGTGCAGGGCTCAAGGACTTGGGTCATCCTCCATCTGCCCTCCCGGGCCACAGCACAGAGCTGGACTGGAAGAGGGGCAACCGGGACAGAATCCGGCGCCCCGACCAGGACTAGAACAGGCGGAGGATTAGCCTAGTGAGCCGCGGCACCAGCCAAGACTTCTAAAAACTCATTGAAAATATTCTTTTCTGCTTTTTTTTTTAAGATTTATTTATCTATTCAAAAGGCAGAGTTACAGAGAGGCAGAGAGAGAGAGAGAGAGAGAGCTCTTCCATCCACTGGTTCATCTCCCAAATGATGAATGGCTGAAGCTGGGCTGATCTGAAGCCAGAAAACAGGAGCTTCTTCCTTGTCTCTCACATGAGTGCGAGAGCCCAAGAATTTGGGCCATCTTCCACTGCTTTCCCAGGCCATAGCAGAGAGCTGGATCGGAAATGGAGCAGCTGGGACTCAAACCGGTGCCCATATAGGATGCTGGCACTGCAGGCGGTGGCTTTACCCACTATGCCACACAACCAGTCCCAAGAAATTTTTAAAAACTTAGATAAATGGAAATACAGACCATGTCTGTGAAGTGAAAACCATAATATTGTTAAGACGTTTACTCTTTTCCAAATGGATCTATAGGCTCAATGCAGCTCCAATCACAATCAACATACTTTTAAAAAAAAAAAAAAGTTGGCAACCTAATTGCAAAATTTATGGAAATGCAAATGGCCTAAAATACCAAGGCAATCATGAGGAAGATAAACAGAATTAAAGGACTTATTTACCCTGATTTCAAGGCTTCCTCTAAAGCCATGGTAATCGAGATATGTGCAATTTGCAAAACAGCTTGGTTGAAATTTGAGCAGAGCCCAGAGATGGTGCCACACATAGCTCATAGGTCACTCTTTTTAAAAAGACATCAAAGCAACTCAATGAAAGGGGAATAATAAAAGCTGCTCTCAATTAATGGTGTCGGAAAAACAGGATATCCATTAGGCATCAGTTTTATTATTTTGTGTTTATTAACTCTTTGAATTCTCACACAAGCCTATAAGGAGACAACCTCTACTGGTCTCATTTTCACGGAGAAGGAGGAGAGGCACTGGGCGTGTTACTGAACTTGCCTGGGATCACACAGCTCACAGCTCGCAGGTGCCAGAGCCAGACCTGCAGCTGAGGAGAGTTCAGATCAGCCAGGATGAGAGAGGACAGCTTGCCAGAAGACGCAGCATTGGAGCTGGGAAAGACAGAACGTGTTGGTTTGGGGAACCATTTGCCGTAGAGATTTGCTCTGGTTCCTGTCTGGGCTGTATTTTCCTGCTCCAGGGGGCTCCTGTTGCAGTCTGTCTGGATCCAGAAGCCACGCTCCCAGCCAGGCTGTGCTAACTCCTGGAATGGGAGGCTCAGAGAGTGAGGAGCGCTTTGAGCCAGGAAAATACAAACTAAAGTCCACCCAGTATGGAAACAGATCATCCCAACAGCTCCAAACCGTTTCGCAAACAGAATTTGTAATTTCTGCATCTCCCCTGACCTCCACCACAAGTATCTCTGAGCCCAAAGCATACCAAATGTATGAAGAATTAATATAAAATCTACATAATCTCTCCAGAAAGTGAAAGACCATTCTTTCCCTAATGTTGAAAGTTCTAACCCATACACTAAAACAAAAAGAGGAAATAAAATACAGATCAGAAAGCAATGAAACTATCCTTCTGTGATAATGGCATGATTAGCTACAAAGAAAATCCCAAGGAATTTCAAAACAAAATTGTTTACTTAGTAAGTGAACTCAGCAAGTTCACAGCCTACAAGATTGTTATTTTTTTTAAAGGCTGGTGTTGTGGCTCAATAGGCTAATCCTCCAGCTGCGGGGCCGGCACACCGAGTTCTAGACCTGGTTGGGGTGCCAGATTCTGTCCCAGTTGTTCCTCTTCCAGTCCAGCTCTCTGCTGTGGCCCGGGAAGGCAGTGGAAGATGGCCCAAGTGCTTGGGCCCTGCACCCACATGGGAGACCAGGAGAAGCACCTGGCTCCTGGCTTCAGATCAGCGCGGTGTGCCAGCCACAGCAGCCATTGGGGGTGAACCAATGGAAAAGGAAGACCTTTCTCTCTGTCTCTCTCTCTCACTGTCCACTCTGCCTGTCAAAAAAAAAAAAAAAAGAATCATATGTGTCTATATTAGCAATAAACATGTGGACAAATTTTTTAAAGTATCATAAATGACAAGTCAAAATAAAATATTTACAATGAAACTTAGCAGGCATATACAGAATTTGTGAATTGAAATGAAAATGAAAGCAATCAAATAACAAAATAAATCTCAAGAGACTTACCAAGGTCAAGTATTGGAATACGCAACACAACAAAGAAGTCAATTATCCCCAAATTGATATACAAATACCCCAGAAAGTTTTTGAAAGTACATACAGTGGAAAAGGTTTCAAGAGCAGCAAGATGGTGGAATAGGAAGGGAGCACATTGATAGTCCGGGGAGAGACAGTTTAATAACAGTGGAGATACTGCAGGTTCAAGGAAGAGTAGGGGAAGAAACAGCAGAGGAAACTCTTCTGGAACTAGTGATTCACAGTGGACCTGCGTGGAGAGCGTGGGAGCCCACAGTTCGGGACACCAGCGGCAGACTCAACATACCAGCGCTGGAACGCGAGGTGAGCCGAACCTCAATAGCCCGAGACACCAGCGGGAAAGCGGAAAGAGGAGACTAGAGGGAATGAGGCTTGAAACTCCGTGGGGAAAAGTTCCCCAGGCTAACTAGAAGAGAGAGAGAAAAAAAAAAGTGACCGATACAGACACGAGTTTCTCTCTCTCCCCTCACCCCTCAAAGGCGAGCAAGACAAAGAGCAGGCACCATTTTGGACATACGTCATAAGCAGGGCGACCTCAGGTCTGCACCAGCCCTGAGCCTAGCAGAAAAACCTGACTCTGGGGGGAGGGGTGAAATAACAGGAGATTAGGGTCTAATGAATGTGTGGTGCTGGTGAATGAGACTGTGAAGAAGGAGACAGTGGGTGAGAGAACTCACGGAATTCACGTGAGTACTCTCCAGAGACACTACAATCCAGTAACCTTGGCAACCCAGTGGGAGTCTGCAGGAGAATTTGAGCCCACACTGAGGGCAGCACAGATTCCCTGTGTGGTCCTTGGGAAAGAGCTTCCCATCTCTGGCTCCTGTGGGTATATCATTCGCGTGCTAATTACCTCCAATTCCATTCATCTGTGTGGAATTACTTCCATTTTGAATTAAAAAAAAAAATAAAGAAAGAAAGAAAGAGAGATTTACCACACCTAACCTGGGAGTGTCACCTTTGGCACACCCTCAACCCTGAGGAACCAAACAGAGCACTCAGGCCACACCCATCTCAAGCCTCTAAGGCTCCATCGAAAGCAGACAGTCCACTTAATCTAGAGTCATAGTATAAAAAGAAAAAACACCATAGTGAAGAAACCAAAGAATATCTCCAATATGCCAAACAAACTCAAAAACCAAGGTAACAAGAACAAGGAAGACATTATGATGCCCCCAAATGAAAAAGACACCCCAATTCAAGATTATGAAGATGATGAGATAGAAGAAATGCAAGAAGCAGATCTCAAAAAATTGATAAGAACATTAAGAAATTCTCAAAAACAAATTCTTGAACTACAGAAATCCTTAATGGACAAGATAGAAAATCTCTCTCGTGAAAATGAAATATTAAGGAGGAATCAAAATGAAATGAAACAACTAGTAGAACAAGAAACTGTGATAGTGTCAAGAAATCATAATGAAATGAAGAATTCAATAGATCAAATGACAAACACATTAGAGAGCCTTAAAAACAGAATGGGCGAAGCAGAAGAGAGAATATTGGACTTAGAAGACAGAGCACAGGAAAGTATACAGTCAAACCAAAGAAAAGAAGAGGAAATTAGAAATCTGAAAAAATATTGTTGGGAATCTACAGGATACTATTAAAAAACCCAACATTCGGGTTCTAGGAGTTCCTGAAGGCATGGAGAGGGAGAAAGGATTAGAAGGCCTTTTTAGAGAGAAACTTGCAGAGAACTTCCCGGGTCTGGAGAAGGACAGACATCCTAGTACAGGAAGCTCATAGAACCCCTAGTAAACATAACCAAAAACATCCTCACCACGACATGTTGTAATCAAACTCACCACAGTGAAACATAAAGAAAAGATTCTAAAATGTGCAAGAGAGAAACGTCAGATTACTCTCAGAGGATCTCCAAATAGACTCATAGCAGACTTCTCATCAGAAACCCTACAAGCTAGAAGGGAATGGCAAGACATAGCCCAGGTACTAAGAGAGAAAAACTGCCAGCCCAGAATACTATATCCTGCAAAGCTCTCATTTGTGAATGAAGGTGAAATAAAGACTTCTCATAGCAAACAGAAATTGAAAGAATTTGTTGCCACTCATCCTGCCCTGCAAAAGATGCTTAAAGATGTGATACACACAGAAACACAGAAACATGGTCATCAATATGAAAGAAGGTAAAGGAAGGAAACCTCACAGCAAAAGATCACAGGAAGCTCAATTTCTCTTTGACATAGAATTAAAATCTGATTCTCTGTTAAAGCAATGTGTTAAAATAATCTATTATGTTCTCTTGATGTCTGCTAAATTCTAATTATTCAAAAACAGCTGAATTTTTATTAAGAGCTATGGGTTATTTAAATATGTGGTTATTTTCAAAGATTTGAATAATCATCTTGTAACAATGATCAGATTTCGTCTATATTATGTCATGATTTTAAGGAATCTTATTTCAACCAGGTATTTTGGATTTTGAGCCTTCTTGGCATTCTTGACAGGCATTCAAAAAATCAAAGTTTCAAACAATCTGGACTCTAAAATTTCCAGTAAATCTGGGACTTTGGTTTTTGCAGTTTGGGCCCAACTGAAAAAGTCGAAGGACCTATGTCTCTCATCTTATAGAGACACCAACTAACCAGGCTATTTGCATTATATTAGAAGTACTGTCAAGATGTGATGTGGTACTAAATTTTAAGTTTCTATAATGGAAAATGCTATTAATACAAATGTTTGAGAATTAAAAAGTCTGATGATCTTGTGTTACTAGACATGATAGTTATCTTAATGAGAAAGTCCCAGAGGCCTAAAGGGTTAAATACTTATAAAATCCTACAGGTGCTTTCAAAAATACTGTGAAGTAAGCAAGTGCCTCCTGTTGGTTGATGAGTCTATAATTTTAAACATGGCAAATTAAAGTCTTTTGTCATCCACAGTTATATATGATTTGCTGCTCATAAAACTAAAGCGTTGTTGGTTCTGTGTGTAGCTGTCCTCCTATAGGTTCCTATGGACTTTTTCCAGCCACTTTTATTGTATTCAGTACTTTGGGATGGCTCTGTAAACAGATGAAGCCAATAATGTATTAACAGTACCAACTGAGAGAAAGTATGGTTAACTGAGGTTACTAAAAAGAAAAAGCAATTCAAATCAATTGGCAATCTACAAAAAGAGTTAAAGATTTTAAAAGCTATTATTAAAATTGCTATATTGGTCTATTATGCTATGTTATATGTGTGTACATATTGTATGTCCACATGCTCCCTCATTTCTCTATTCTAAGCCCAACTTGTTCTTTCATTTCTCTATTCTCTTCAAGGTAGGAAACTAATTCTATTATGAAGGAATCAGTAGGACACACAATTTAATCTTTAGACCTTATAAAAGAGATGGCTAACATTTTTCTGTAATAGCATAGCCAAAATAAGAGCTTAAATAATAATCTCATAGCTAGATTTACTTCGTCATCAGTGAAGCAAACAGTAAGTAGAAAAAACTTCTCTTTCAGACCAAAGGGAAAGAAAGTTTTAAAGTGAGAATATAATTTTCCTCATGGGCTTTGTCTACCTTAGAAAAACTACTACAGAACATGCCTGTGACTATAGACTTGTAGTTCAGGCCACCGAAGATTAGAGATGGGACTTGGGCACTCCCTCAACTTGCATCCTCTGGTCTGCTTTAACACAAACCAGGAGGAAAAGAAAGCTAGGCATCAGAAGCAATGGGTGGCAGTCCTATTAATGGCTGATCTGTACAGTGATCTGCCCTCAAGGAGACCCAACAGGCCAGTCCACTGCAGTGGCTTTCAATGTGGTAAGCCTGGGCTTCAGCAGAAGTCAACTTGTGAAGAGCCCTGGCAGCTCTGCCAAGAGTTGGATCACTGGAAATGGACCTGCCCTGGAGTCGAAGGATGCCCAGGTCAGAGCCACAGATCTTATTGGCTCTAAGCTGAAAAGCCCTTCACTCAGCCCAACTTCCAAAGTGACCACTGCAGCTGAGGAGAGGGCCAAGTAGGGTCAGCAACATTGCAGGCAGAACTGTAAATTCTTGTTAGAGTTGCCACCTGCCTTTACCTGACCAGCTCCCCTCCCAGGCCAGCTAAGTAATGAAAGTCAACAGAGTGCCTTCCCCTAGGAGGTTCACACCTCCCTTAGGATGTACCCCATGTGAAGAGATAGATAGGTCTGGGCCTCTGAATTTACAAGGCCTAAAGCCCACCAGATTATTATCAAGCCCCTTCTGTCAGGTTCTATTTGCCTCTCAATCAGAGAACTTAATTGTAGCTTAGGCAGCACCTTTCTTAGCTCCTCTAATAATGATTCTGTCCTTTGTTCTAGGCCCTGTCTAGTGCACTTGGGCCTCATTCCTTTGTAATCATAACCTTTACTCTACCATCAATGGCTTTACTCCCACCCTGTGTGTACTGATGGTCCTCTTCCCCACTTAATGCTGTATAATTGTTCAGACCTGGTTAATGCCACTCTTAGGATCATTGGTTACTATCCTCACCCTGTCTTTTATGACCTTGTCTAAATATGATCAGAGTCAGCAAACTTGGAAGGCTTCCATAGCCTTGGCAAATCATAACGAGAGCCTAGGGTGGTTACTGGCGCCATAAACTAGAGTGTCAATTTGTTGGGTCAACAACAGGAGTCACTGTGCACTTACTTGCTCCTCATGTGGGATCTCTGTCCTTAATGTGCTGTACATTGTGATTTAATGCTATAACTAGTACTCAAACAGCATGTTTCACTTTGTGTTTCTATGTGGGTGCAAACTGTTGAAATCTTTACTTAATATATACTAAATTGATCTTCTGTATATAAAGAGAATTGAAAATGAATCTTGATGTGAATGGAAGGGGAGAGGGAGCAGGAGAGGGGAGGGTTGCAGATGGGAGGGAAGTTATGGGAGGGGGAAGCCATTGTAATCCATAAGCTGTACATTGGAAATTTATATTCATTAAATGAAAGTTAAAAAAAAAAGAAAGTACATACTGTGGCATAGCAGGTAAAGACGCCTCCTGCAGTGCTGGCATCCTGTATCGGCGCTGGTTCAAGTCCCAGCAGCTCCACTTCTGATCCAGCTCTCTGCTATGGCCTGGGAAAGCAGTAAAAGATAGCCAAAGTCCTTGGGCCCCTGCATCCGCATGGGAGACAGAGAAGAAGCTCCTGGCTCCTGGCTTCAGATCGGCGCAGCTCTGGCTGTTGCAGCCAACTAGGGTGTAAACCAGAGGATGGAAGACCTCTCTCTCTCTCTCTCTGTAACTCTGCCTTTCAAATAAATAATTTTAAAAAAAGAAAGTATTCTAAAGATTACTCTAAAATTAATATGGATAGATGAAAGTACTAAAATGGCTAATAGTCATAAAATTTCAAAAAAGGAAAAAAAGGAGAAGGAATCAATCTGCTATGGTTTTAAGACACTATAATTATTATGTAGCTATGGTAATTATAACTGTGGTATTTTTAAGAAACATCAATGGAACAGTATACAGTATCCAAAAATAAATTCACAGAAATATGCTAGGATGATTTTTGAAACCAGAGCCACTCAATGAAGGCTATCATTTGCCCAACAGTCCAACAGATGCTGCTGGAGCGATCCAACACTTATTGGCAAAAAACAAAACAGAAACCTCAATCTAAGACTCAAAGTTCATCAAAAATTTACCCAAAATGGATACATTGATCGTGATCTTAAATGTAAAGCATAAAAATGTACAGCTTTTAGAAGACAACAGAGAAGAAAAAATTCAAAAAAATCTAAGGAAAGGTGCAGAATTTCTTATCAAGCAAAGCAAACTTTGATGAATGATCTCATCAAAATTAAAATTTTGCTTAGTGGAAGACATAATGAAGAAAATAAAAGAGTGAAAGTATTTGTAAGCCACATTTCCCACAAGTGGCAATAGCTTCAATATATAAAGAGTCCTCAAAACATAATAGTGAAAAAGCAAGCAATATACACAGACTAGAGGCGTGGGCAGATTTTCCATTGAAACAGTTGCATGGGTGACAAGTAAGAAGAATTTTAACATCATCAGCCACTAGGGAATGCACTGAGACATCACTACAGGTCTACCAGAATGGCTGAAAGCAGACAAACAAACAAGCAAATAGAACAACAAATGTTCACAAGGACCAGAAGAAACTGGATCATCCAAATGTTGCCAGAATATAAAATGGTAGAGTCACTCTAGAAAACAGTTTGACAGTTCTTCAAAATTCAAACACGCAATGACGACATCACCCAGCAACTGCACCCCTGAACCCTGGAACTCAGCCACAGAATGCACCTAACTGTGAGGACAGCTGAAGCATTTTCACCTACGTCCCCTGGTGAGCACCCACCCATCTCTTTCCCACACACGATCTCTGTCCTCCTCCCTCCCTGACTTTATTCAACTAAAAACTCAAATGCAACATCAGTTAAATTTATATTTTAAAGGTTGTATAGAAAAACACTTACATGTAGTTCGTTCATTTAAACTATTGTATAAAAACCTCATATTCCATAATGTTTTAAGTTTAGTCATATGCATTCACATGCAGTACGCAGTGTTTTCTTCTGTACAAATATATTTATATAGGAACAGGCACTTAGCCTGGCAATAAAGAAGTCCACATCCTGTATGGGAGTATCTGGGTCCAGTCCCCTTTACCAGCACCAGACTCTCGCTTCCTGCTAATGTGTGCCCTAGGAGGCAACAATGAAGACTCAAGTAATTGGGTTCCTAATCCATACAGGAGACCTGAACTGAGATCCTGGCTCCTGGTTTTGGCCCTGACCTGGCACAGGCCCAACCCAGGCTATTGCAGACAAAAGAGGAGTGAACCAGCACATGAGAGGTCTGTGTGTGTATCAATGTCTGTCTGTCTCTCTCTCTGGCTTCCTCTCTCCCTCTCAAATAAATAAAAATATTTTAAATATTTTATATAAGCAATATGCTCCTATGTGACCACAGCTTAATCCTGCAAAAATAAACTAGTGGGATTTTTACCTTTTTCCCCTGCTTTAAACAAGGCTTATATGTCTCTCCATGGTCATAGAAGAGCATTCTTTTCTTTCTTTTTTTAAATTAATTAATTAATTTATTTATTTGACAGGTAGAGTTATAGACAGTGAGAGAGAGAGAGACAGAAAGGTCTTCCTTCTGTGGGTTCACTCTCCAAATGGCCACTACGGCCGGTGCTGCACCTATCCTAAGCCAGGAGCCAGGTGCCTGCCTCCTCCTGGTCTCCCATGTGGATGCAAGGACCCAAGCACTTGGGCCATCCTCCACTGCCTTCCCAGGCCACAGCAGAGAGCTGGACTGGAAGAGGAGCAGCCGGGACTAGAACCGGCGCCCATATGGGATGCCGGTGCTGCAAGCAAAGGATTAACCAAATGCCAGCGCCGTGGCTTAACAGGCTAATCCTCCACCTTGCGGCGCCGGCACACCGGTTCCTAGTCCCAGTTGGGGCGCCGGATTCTATCCCAGTTGCCCCTCTTCCAGGCCAGCTCTCTGCTATGGCCCGGGAAGGCAGTGGAGGATGGCCCAAATGCTTGGGCCCTGCACCTCATGGGAGATCAGGAGAAGCACCTGGCTCCTGGCTTAGAATCAGCGAAATGCGCCGGCCGCAGCGGCCATTGGAGGGTGAACCAACGGCAAAAGGAAGACCTTTCTCTCTGTCTCTCTCTCTCACTATCCACTCTGCCTGTCAAAAAAAAAAAAAAAAAGCCGGCGCCGCGGCTCACTAGGCTAATCCTCCGCCTTGCGGCGCCGGCACACCGGGTTCTAGTCCCGGTCGGGGCACCGATCCTGTCCCGGTTGCCCCTCTTCCAGGCCAGCTCTCTGCTGTGGCCAGGGAGTGCAGTGGAGGATGGCCCAAGTCCTTGGGCCCTGCACCCCATGGGAGACCAGGATAAGCACCTGGCTCCTGCCATCGGAACAGCGCGGTGCGCCGGCCGCAGCGCGCCTACCGCGGCGGCCATTGGAGGGTGAACCAACGGCAAAAGGAAGACCTTTCTCTCTGTCTCTCTCTCTCACTGTCCACTCTGCCTGTAAAAAATAAAAAAAAAAAAAAGGATTAACCAAGAGCATTCTTTTCAAATATAAGTGAACTTAGACACAAGAAAAAAAGCATAATGTATATGAAAACATACATATAAAGTTAAAATACTGTACAGTACATGGTTACCTCACATATGGATTTCTTAATAGCAATTTGAGTATAAAGAGAGGAAACAAGGAAGGAGATAAAGTGGAAAATTAAACTAAAATTTAAAAATCCTATTTTTTTTTGACAGGCAGAGTGAACAGTGAGAGAGAGAGACAGAGAGAAAGGTCTTCCTTTCTCCATTGGTTCACCCCCACAATGGCCGCTGCAGCCGGCGCACCGCGCTGATCCGATGGCAGGAGCCAGGTGCTTCTCCTGGTCTCCCATGGGGTGCAGGGCCCAAGCATTTGGGCCATCCTCCACTGTACTCCCTGGCCACAGCAGAGAGCTGGCCTGGAAGAGGGGCAACCGGGACAGAATCTGGTACCCCGACCGGGACTAGAACCCGGGGTGCCGGCGCCGCAAGGCGGAGGATTAGCCTGTTGAGCCACGGCGCCGGCCTAAAAATCCTATTTATTAAAAACATAAATAAAACCCTCAGGGGCCAGCATTGTGATGTATAACTATTAAGCCTCCGCCTGTGTGTGATACCAACATCCCATAAGCTTGCCAGTTTGAGACCCAGCTGCTCCACTTCCAATCCAGCTCCCTGCTAATGTGGCCTCGTGTGACATCATCAGATGAGTTCCCCAGCCACCAGCATTCTCTTCACCAAGCTTCCAAGTCCATTTCCTGCATTTCACTGGCAGATTCACATTGTCACTTCCTACCTGACCTCCACAGCCAACAAGATGTGCCTGGAATGACTCCAGAGAGCTGTTCACCAGCTGGGCCTTTGATTTCTGTGCCAGCAAACAAGCTTACAGGAGACATTTCCTAGCGCCTAATGTTCGATTTCTGAAGCATGCACCTGCAAGGCACAAATCGAAATGTGCCAGGATATGGTTAATTGGGGGCATACTAGGTATAATTCAATTGTCTGCTCGGTTTAATAGCCTCTATTTTTGGAAAACAAGAAGTAAATAAATAACTATAAGCAGAGAGACAGCGTGAAAATCCTTGGGTAATTTTACCCCATCATTTAATTATGAACCTTTCGGCACAGCTTCCTTTTGTCAGCCTTGAAACTCCGAATTTCATTATGGCAACAACAAGAGTTTTCTTTTCTCTTTAATTAAGTTTACTTTTCCATTTAGAACTGATCACACTGACAGATGCTTTAATTCACTTGGAGGTCCACATTTCACTTTGCATTTATCTGCTTCTTGCTTCTGGGAACTTGTACATAAGAAAATTGTCCAGAGATGGATGAAGCACACAAAAGTGCTTGGGGAAATACCAATAAGTCAGATTTTGATTGGGAACCTTTTCCCTGCAGGCACTGCCTTCTTTCTCCTCTACAGCCACAGAATATTGTTCTGAGAGGCTAACTCGTCAGTGTCACTCATTTCCTTTTTGTATCCTAGGCTATATAAGACACTTCCAAAGGTTTGTGGAAAATGGAATAAAATAAGTTTATTTTGGTACAAGAGAATTTTGAGATGCACACACAGTTCTGTTCATAATATATATTTTCCATGAACTGTTTGAAGATGCCCTGTGCGAGGAATTAGAAGGGCTAGTAGGCAGTTAGATCAAATTCCCGTCACAAGGGACAGAGTCCCTTTAAGAGTAAGCAGGGTGCCGGTCTCCTCCCAGAGACTGCCTGTAACATAACAACATTTAGTTTTTCTTTTTTTTTTTTTTCTTTTTTTAAATCGTCAGCAGGTCAAAGTTACCAATACCCACCCCTCTGATGGGTTGTGTTTTTGCCTGTGATTGGTTGTTACCTCAGCCTCTGCCGTCCATTTGGTTGTTTTCCTTGCCCTCTGATTGGTTGTTAGCTGCTATTCTTCTTCTCCCATGATTGGCTAAATCTGGAAAGCCCCATTGTGTATAGAAGACTTCACACTGGCAAGTTTCCCCAGGCCACATCCCTTGGAGTCCTCTCATTTAAGTAAATCTTTGCTCACTATTCCTAACCAAGGGAAGTTCTTCTATGTAAGACAAGAACCAAGATCACCTTCATCATCCTGCAACACTTATATGTCTGGATATCAGACATTTTTTACAACAAAATCACCTCCCTTCAAATTCCATTTTCCCTAAACTTTTGAAATACCTTCATATTAGAATCTCAATGTATATTATCAGAAGCCTTGCCTAGTATATATCAGAGTCCCCATTTAACATATTAGAACATTGAGGCTAAAAGTTCAAGATTTCCTATCCAATTTATGGTGGACCCCGAATGGAAACATGGGTCTGGTCATTCCAAAACCACTGAGCCCACTCAGAGATATAAATATCTTTTTTTTTAATTTAATTTTTATTTTTTGACAGAGTGGATAGTGAGAGAGAGAGACAGGAAGAAAAGTCTTCCGTTTTGCCGTTGGTTCACCCTCCAATGGCCGCTGCGGCCAGCACACCGTGCTGATCCGAAGCCAGGAGCCAGGTGCTTCTCCTGGTCTCCCATGGGGTGCAGAGCCCAAGGACTTGGGCCATCCTCCACTGCCTTCCTGGGCCATAGCAGAGAGCTGGACTGGAAGAGGGGCAACTGGGACAGAATCCGGCGCCCCAACCGGGACTAGAACCCGGTGTGCCGGCACCACAGGTGGAGGATTAGCCTGTTGAGCCGCGGCGCCTGCCTAATATCTTTATTTTGTAATGAAGAAAAGAGAATCAATGAATACAACATGAAATCTATTTTAATCTATGTTGAACTTCCTCTAAATGAACATGAATCCCCTTAAAATTAGGTGACAATAGTGATTGTTTAAGTGTCCTGTGGGAGGACAGAGCATATCTTGCCAATTCAGCTACCACCAACAGACCCCATATGTTGCCTATCAAAATTGATGACTTCCTACACAATAGAACGTCACGGGTCCAAACCATGTTTTCTGTAACTTTCAAGTCAAGTATTTATAATAAAAAGCAATGCCCTTAATTCTATAATGACATACACATTTAAATGCAAATAATTCTGAGATGGACACTGGACATTTCCTAATAGCTCATCCCTCAACCAGGCTCTTATGTAGGTGGTTAAAAGATCAAAAGAGTGCCTTCCTCTCCTTTGGGGGAGAAGAGAGAAAATGTAATATCCTCATGTTCTCACCTCCTCGCTGCCTAGGGAGATGATGTGAGTACATACAATGTGCACATTGCAGGTGCACAGTTTATTGCAGCTTTGAAATCAAAAAATATCAACCATCTCTTCTGTCATTGAATGTGGAGAGGGCTGCAGAGTCCAGGCCTCTCCCCAGCTGACAGAGCCAACCATAGGAACCCTGGCATTCAGTTCAATGTTCAGCTTCCTAATGCACCCATCTTCATGCATGTGCATGGACACAGGATGGATGATATCATGGTGACACTGCAGGGTCATCTAAGGAAAGAAATTTGAGACCCTTACGACATCATTGCTAAAAAAAATGTGAGAACCTCCAGGTGCAGAGTGAGGTTTAGACTTTGCTGAGAAGACCTGAGACATTTTCCTTCCAAAAAAAAGCACAGCATTAGATACTTAAACCTGATCCAGGCCAGGATAGAGAAGAACAAAGAACACCCCACCTCTATCCCACTACTAAAGCATTTTTGTTTGTTTTAAATAGCGAAATTTATAAAAATCAAGTCCTGAGGCTCTCCCTATGTCTGTCTCAGATGTTTCTTTGCCCCATCAGAGGATACCCCCTTGCTGTTGGATCCCAGCCATTACTTTGTCAATGACTGCATGGGTGCAGCTTGACAGCTCCTCTCCTTGGAGAGGCAGCTCCTTTGCCTACTTTTTCTGAAGAATTTTTCTGCTATGCACTATGTTCATTTTCCTTAAGATCTCACTCTATCATTATGACAAAAGCTCATAGAGGAAGGATGTGGACATCAACAACTCATGAATTTACTTTTCAGCAAAGGAAGATAGAAGCTAGCATAAAAGGCATCCCTCTTCCACCTCTGGTTGGACGACAGATGCATTATTCACAAATCTCCAGAAAGAACCCCAGGAGAATCAAATCCCAGTTGCTGACCGACAATGTTAATCAGCTTCATCATGCATCCTTGGGTTGGCTTCCTGACTTCCTCAATTTTCCTCACCCAGTTCTCTAAATCTGTGCTTTGGGACCAATTCCCAAAACAGACCACTGGAGAGGAACTCCTCTGGTCAAGCTCTGCTTTTCTCCAAGAAGAGGGCCAAGATACCAGAGAAATCAGCTGCATCATGGTTCCATTGCTCATGGGTCTTCATTTCCAATGATGCAGGGTTTTTCTATGGTGAAGAAAAAGGGTCTTATTTAGCAAATATCATTCAAATGAAACGTTGGTAGTTACAGTCATTTCAAGCCTCTTGCCTTCCATCCTAAATTTAAATGTAAACATTTAACAATTCCCAAGAGAGCTTTGCCATATGCCTAATACCTACGAGCTGATGTCGGAGGACATTTTTCCCACAGGAATTTCTTCCTTTATGTATACCTGCCTTTGCACTCTAATATTGTGTGGCTGGAGGTTTCGGCCCACTACAAACTGTAAAATGATGAAACCATATGCCCATCTCAGCTTCTGAAAGCACAACTTCAGGTTGGAAATTCAGTTTCGGTTGCATCTGTATTTTCTTTGCCTTGTGCCAAGATGAGGAATGCCCACCAGCAAGCCAACACCCTGGTGGCACCAGGAGGGTGATTAATGTGTGTTATTTCTACAATTAGGACTTAATGTTCCCTTACGTGATTTATTCTGTTAGTTCTGGGTGAGTTCCTTTTGTTTTTATACTTTCTCATTACTGATTTGTGTTTTTGCCAGCCTTCGTTAAGAGGGTGTAAAATAGAGCTGGCACAAGGCAAATTATTGCTAAGCATTATTCAAATTCTATCCTGATGTGTCTACTTTTAATTTACAAAGGGCAGGGTGAAGATTGATGTGATACTCTTCGTTGCATGAGCAGACGCTTCCCGAATGTGGGTAAAATCAAACTGCTTTCCTTGGCTAGAGGGCCATCCAACTGAAGGGGCTCTCAGATCCCACGTGTGCATTCTCTCTGAGGATGCACTAGTCCTAGAACTGAAAAAGACATCTGGTCCGCTGGCCCTCTCATGCCTCACTTTCCATGGAGTTGCAAGATTTGACTAATGGAGAAACTCAACCTGATCTGTGCTTGGAGTCGTCCTTCCTCATTGCCCTTTACAGAAGTGAAACAAATGGATTTTGATATGAAGACATTCTATACCAGTCAGGTAGAGAGTTTTCCCGTCAACCTAGATACATAACTCTCTCTGAATTTACAGATGAAGAGAAGAGTGATATTAGGATGCTCCAGAGAAGCAGAACCAATAGTAACTATCTGTATCGGTATCTGTATCGGTATCCGTCTATGTGTATTCAGATGCTTCAAAAAGTTCGTGGAAATGGAATGAAAAGATCAGTTGATTTTTCTGGCAAAAGAAAATGAAATCTATGCATAGCTTTTACATAAAATGCATTTTTCTTGAACTTTTGGAAGAGCCCCCACCACCACCACCCAACACACACACACACACACCAATGAGGGCAGGACAGACAGAGACAGGGCTAGAAATGACGATCTCTTCTAAGGAAGTAGACCACGTGACTGCAGGAGGCTGGCAGATCCACAGTCTGCAGCTCCAGTGCCGCCATTTAAACGGCTGTCTCAGTGCTCCAGACAGGAGGCTGGGGAGCAGGAGAATTCTCTGCCGCCAGGGGGAGCCAGCCTTTTGTTCTCTTCAGCTGACTGGACAAAGCTTACCACACCAAGAGGCCGAATTGCTTTACTTAGTTCCCTAATTTAAATGGTAATTTCATCCAGAAACACCCCTGCAGCAACACTCAGAATCACATTTGGCCAAACGCCTGGGTGTGTGGTGTCCAAATTGGCACATAAAATCCACTATCACATCACACGTGTCAACCCCTGCTCTGCTGTGACACATGGCTTCCCTGCCTCTCAATGCTGTAAGATGAAGAGTAACATGATAAAGCGTGTCAATCTTGAATTCATTACAGAATTCAAAAACTGCACAGCCTTTCTCATCATCTGGCATCAGTTGTCCTTGATTACGTACGAATACGTCAAAAAGTTTGTGGAATGGGGCCAGCGTTGTGGCGTAATGGGTTAAGCTGCCATCTGAGACTCTGGCATTGCGTATTGGCACCGGTTCAATCCTGACTGCTCCTCTTCTGATCCAGCCCCCTACTAATCTGCCATGGAAAGCAGTGGAAGATGGCCCAGGTTCTTGGGCCCCTGAAACCACATAGGACATCTGGAAGAAGCTCCTGGCTCCAGGCTTCAGCCTGGCCCAGTCCCAGCCATTGCAGCCATCTGGGGAGTGAACCAGTGGATCTCTCTCTCTCTCTCTCTCTCTCTCTCTCCTCCTCCTCCTCCTCCTCCCCCTCTACCACCTCCTCCTCTCTTTCTCTGTACCTTTGCTTTTCAAATAAATAAAATAAACCATTTTATTTTTTAAAAAAGTTTGTGGGAAAAGGAATTCACAAACTTATTTTGGTGCAAAAATTTTGAAATTCATGCAAATTTCTTAATAATCCATATTTTCTACAACTCTTGTGAGATCCCTTCAAAATTGCAGGGAAACCTAGGAGTCATTATCATTTCCAGAAGTCACAGGATGAGATATGTTAAGGGGTCAACATTGTGGCATAGCCAATAAAGACACCCACTGTGATACCTGCATCCCATGTGGACGCTGGTTCATACTCCACTTCCAATCGAGCTCCCTGCTAATGGCCTAGGAAAAGCAGCAGAAAGTTACTCAAATATCTGGGCTCCTACCATCTGTGTGGGAGACCTGGAAGAAGCTCTTGGATCCTGGTTTCTGGCTGGACCAGCTCCAGTCATTGCAGCCATCTGGGGAGTGAAGCAGTAGATGGGGAATCTCTCTGTCTCTCCCTCAGTCCGTGTAACACTGAATTTCAAATAATAAATGAATGGTTTTTAAAAAGATATGTCAAAATATTGTGCTGTTTATATAAAAACTCATTGATGGCATTGGTGTGAAGATGGATCTTTGGGTCACTAATTTATGCATTTCTTAATCAAGACAAGTACAGCTTTATTGAAATAGCAGCAAAGAGTAAGAAGTGTGATTGGGGCTGGGTTCTACATAGGGATATGGCTCTAACAGAAAGGCTGGAACTTCAGACCCAAAGCCATATCACAATGTGCAAGGAAAGCAAGGAGAAGCAGAGCTCTGTCTGAGACAGCATCTGTATCCAGAGGACTAAGATCTGGTGCGTTACAGCAGGAGACTACAGGAACAATTTCTAGAAAGTGGCATCCCCAGTGTAGGTGTCATGTCAAGGTGAGTGTTTGCAATAAAAAATAAAAGAGTACAGTCCACAGAAGAAACATATAGGCAAAAGCCAAGTACAGTGTTTTGATCCTAGCCAAGTAAGTTGAGTCCAAGTAGAACTCCAAGCCCAAAGGTAAATAATCAGAAAACCAGGGAGGAGGCCAAGGCCATTGGAAGGCGGCAGCTCTGCGGGCACAGACACACCAGAATTTGCAGGCAGAGCAATCTGATGGAGCTCAGGGCCCACACACACATTGGCCCAAGTCTGTTCAAACCCTGTCACTCTTCGAATAGATGCCTGGAGACAAGCGTGGTGCCAAGTTTGCTTGGAGAATCTTTCCATGAGTTCCAGAGGTGAATTTATAAAGAAGTCAGTGTTTAAGCTGGAGGGCTACTCAACTGCAGAGGATACTTCCAAAGACCTACACCCACTTTAAAATGTAGGATGTATTATTTTTCATAAGGAGGGTCCCAGACTCAGGTCTCAAATCCCTGGGTCTACCCTGTGAAAGCTCTTGACTGCCAGTTCAAGCCTGTGAGACCATCCAAGGCCCTAGTGGAGTCTGTTTTGTGTATGGGTTCTTCACAGGGAAAATTTAACCTACAGCGCCTCATGTAGGAAGGAGTAGTTCAGTTCTTGATATTTGTTCCAATTGTAATTGCCAATAGAAAGAAGTTGTGAAGAGTTTGATAAGGCATTTGCCAAATAAGAGGCAACTTTTTAACATTATATTCAAAATTGTGAGGTAGCAATGCAGAGTCCCCATATACCCCTCTCCTTGATTCCCCTACGATTGACATCTCATTTTAGCACATTTTTCACAATTAATGAGCCACATCCAGCCTTGTCTATTTCTTGTTTAATTCAAACTCCTTTTCTCCTGCTCACCCCTGCCAAGCTCTAGTAATCGACATTTTGTGTGCAGGTTAAGATTTTCTTTCTTTCTTTCTTTCTTTCTTTTTTTTTTTTTTTTTGAAATTTTATCTCCCACATATGAAGGAGAATTTGTGGTGTTTGTCTTTCTACACCAGGCTTATTTCACTCAACATGATGTCCTCTGTGCCACAATGCTGACCCCAGTGAGAGGTAATTTTAATAAAGGAGTCAGGGTAATTCTATCTGTAGAAACTTATTGAAAAATGTCAATCACAGGGAAGAAAGGAACCAACTGCTGTAACTGGAAAAAAATTGAAACTTACCCAGGATCTCCTGAAGAAAATCACCCTAGAATCAGACATATATCCATGGGGGGTTAACTTAAGGCAATCCACTGAAGACTAGCAGGCAAATAATACAATGGGACCATCCCAGGTTGGCAGATTTTCTCTCTGTAAGCTCATTAATGTGATGAACTACGATAAAAGGGAAAATAGAAAATGGTAAAAATATCAACAAAACACAGAGTTATTAGCAGCAACAGACAAGAAAATTATACACAAACTTTTCCTATCACTTTTAAAATTTACAACCAGAGGAAGAAACAGAAGATTGTGGTATAGCTCTGGGAAACCTGCAAATGCCCCAGCCCTCATTCCCTCCCCCTGAAGTAGGATGAGGATGGAAACTGCTAGAACAAAACTCAGAGTAACTGCACCAACCTTCCTCAATCCAGAGAGAATTGGACTGAAGTGGTGAACAGGTTTTCAGGCCAATACCAGGTGAAGATCTTGAAAATAGATGTTCCCTCTAATCTAATCAGCATGCAAAGGTATGTAGGAATTAAAATCTAACAAGGTTAGCCATCTTCAGAGCTTATCTGAATTCAAGGATCATTGAAGATCAGAATTATTCCAGATTCTATTCATTAGCAGGTAATCACTTGTAACTGGTGAACTTAACCCTACAGAGAGAAACGAGCCAATCTGTGGACCCAGATTGTTGAGTTTTGGATAAGCAGACAAAGTCCTTGTGTGACATATTAGGAATAATCTAGAAGATGAAAATAGCAACTATTAAAAGCATTACCTTAAAAAACAGGGCGGGAGGTAGACAGAAAAAAAAGAAAGAACAAAAGACACAAATAAGAAATATTTCTAGGAGTAAATATAACAAAAGAACACAAATAAAAATTCATCACCAGAGCCTTGTCAAATAAAATAGTGACCTGGAATAGAATTCAATGAACTATAATCTCAAAGGCAAAAATGACAAAACATGCAAGCACTCATAAAGGAAGAGTTGAGAACTCAGAATTCAAACTCAGCATGCCAGTGACATGAATAAACACCAGCAAGAAAATTAGAAACAGCAAGCATCAGAAAATACATGGCTGGAAGTCTGGACTTCTGATAGGGAGGAATGGCATGTGAGAGTCCTAGCTGCGGTAGGGAAAAGACAGTTATTAACGCAATTAGAGAGAAGATGATAGAAACGGACAGCAAAGGTGACACAGTGGGCAGATGGTAATTTCTCGGAGGAGAAAGCAAGACAGGGAACAGAAAAATATTTAAATACATAAGAGCAGGAAAATTCTCAGTCACTTAAATACCTGTTTCAGTGACCGAATTTCAAGAATAATGAAACAAGTTTTTACACGGGTTATTGCAAAAATAAACCAGTAAGGAGGCAAACGTTAGTATGCAAGGTCATAGAAAACATGAATTCAGGAAATATAGGAGAAAATAAATACAGGAAATCTTTTCAAAGATCTGTGTATTTGTTTGAGAGGCAGCAGAGAGGGACACACACACACACACAGAGAGAGAGAGAGAGAGAGAGAAGAAGAAGAAGAAGAAGAAGAAGAAGGCAGAGACACAGATAGAGAGATTTTCCACCCACTGTTTCATCCCCTAAATAATCACGATGGCCTGAGATAGGCCAATCCAAAGCCAGAGCAGGGGTTTTGCATCTACATGGATGCGGGGGTCCAAACTCTTGGGCCATCATTTTCTTGTTTCCCACATTAGCAGGGAGCTGGATCAGAAGAGGAGCAGCTGGGACTCGAACCAGCATCCGTATGTGTTGTGGGTGGAATGGGCATCAACTTTATCAGTTATGCCATAGCACCACTGGAGAACTGTGTATAAAGTTCTGGAGCTAAGAGAATGTTACTTAAGGAGACAGGCATCATGGAGGTAGGCCAGCCAGTTGGGAAGGGTGATCTTTCCTGGGAGAGATCTAGAAAACTGTTTTAGGGTCTTCTAAAATCTACATCTTTCTCTCAGGGCCACAGCAGTGTAGCGAGTAAAAGCCACCGCCTGTAGTGCTGACATCCCATATGGGTGCCAGTTGGAGTCCTGGCTGCTGCACTTCCCACCCAGCTGTCTGCTGTGGCCTGGGAAAGCAGTGGAAGATGGTCCAAGTCCTTGGGCCCTGCACCCACGTGGGACACCAGAAGAAGCTCTTGGCTCCTGACTTCGGATTGGCACAACTCTGGCCGTTGCAGCCATCTGGTGAGTGAACCAGCAGATGGAAGACCTCTCTCTCTCTCTCTCTCTCTCTCTCTGCCTCTCCTTCTCTCTGTGTGTAACTCTAACTTTCAAGTAAATAAACGTGAGGCTCTTTGTGTTGCCCACCAGACATGGACAGAAAAAATAATCGGGTGTCATTATCATGTTGAATAAAGCAGTAAACATTTGTAAATTTTATTAAGTTTTAATCCTTGAGTAGAAACTTCTTGCTCTTCTGTTGGTGAAATGGAGGTACCAATGCAGGAAGGATGCCTTGAGAAAGAAATACTTCTGTGATTGTTTGAGCTGTCAACTGAACTGGAGGTTTTTGTTTTTCTTTTTTGTCATAAAATGTCACTTTTGCTTGAGAAATTATTGACATACAAGCATGAGTTTTTCGAGCTACTATTTGGCCAACATTTCTCATAAACTAGCAAAGTGAAATCTGTTGCTTCAAGGAAAAGAGTTGACAATGATTGTTGCTAATGTACAATACAAGCTTTCAAGTGAAAATTAAAATGGAGGAAAATTTGCATTGGCCACCATGAGCTTGGCAGCTCCCCAGTGTTAAAAGCATTTCCTGTTGAGATCAGTGATGAGCATAAAACGTAATTGTATAAATGTATAAATCAGTGAATGGTATTTTCCAAATACTCATTGCTTAGTAATAAAAATAAAACAGGATAAAAGACCCATTCAAAGTGCAAGATAGAATTGTAGTTGTATGTAACAGCACAGGAATTGATTCCAGATGTCACACTGCAACCGCTTTAAAAATTACCACTTGTCAATCTTGGTTATGGTATCAAAGAAGAATATCCACAGTTCTCCAAAAAAAGCTATTAAAATACAACTTCCTTTTCAACTCAACATCTGAGGGAGGATGAAAATTATGCTCTTCAATCCACACCCATCACAACAGAAAGCAGAGGGATGACAGAATTCAAGCGAATTCCACTAAGGCAACTTTAAAGAAGTTTGGGACAATGCCTAAAAATTGTACTTAAATATTTATATTAACATCTTATAGAGTTTATTATTGTTTTGCAAAGTTATTTTTTTAATTTTTGGTATGATACATATAGTCAGATATAGCAGTAAAGACAGAAGTTCTTTCTGATTCTCAATAATTTTTAAGTGGTGAAGAGGTCTAATGATGAAAAAGTTTGAGAAATTTTGTTCTAGACAAGAGATGAAAACATTAAGAAGATAAACTTTTTAAAAAAATATTTAATTTGAAAAGATGAAAGTGTGTGTGAGAGAGAGAGAGAGAGAGGGAAAGAGAGATTAATCTTTCATCTGATGGCTCAGTCCCCAGATGTTTGCAACAGCTCGGGCTCAGACATGCTGAAGCCAGGAGATAGGGATTCAATCCAGGTTTTCCACATGAATAGCAAAACTTCTTGAGTCATCACTTGCTGCCTTCCAAGGTGCACAACAGCAGAAAGTTAGAAAGGAGAGTGGATCTGGGGCACGAACTCAGGAACTTTGTATGAGATATGGGTATTCCAAGGCTTAAACACTGTAAAAAATGGTACCCCACACTCCTTACTTGCACACTTGTTTTCACAGATCAGAATGATTTAAAAATCAAAGTGGTTCACAACATCATGGATGGAGCTAGCTATAATTATGTGAAGTGAAATAAGCCAAGCATGGAAACACAACTATTTCATAATTTCACAGATACATGGAATCTAAAAAAATATGGTGAACTCCCAGATGTCACAAGTGTAATGGTGGTTAAACGATGGGGAGAGGGGGGGAGGCTCACTAACGGGTGCTAATTATACTTAGACAGGAATAAGAAGTTCCAAGTTTCCATGGTACAGTCAGATAACTATACATAATGTATATTTGTCTAGTTAAAAAAGCTAGCAAGTAGAATTTTGAATGTTTTTACCATAAAGAAATGTTGAATGATTTTAGAGACCCATAGAGTTACTCTGATTGGACATTATGCAATGTATTCATGTACAAAAACATTACATGGTACCCTATAAATATGTACAAATTTATGTGTCTGTTAAACTGAAAGTATGTCCTTGTAAAATTTAAAATAAGGAAGGAAGAGGGGAGGAGTGGGAGCATGGGTGAGAAGGAAGGTACAGTGGGGAGTATCATTCTGCTCCTCAATCTGTATATATGAAATGTATGCATATACATTTATATACATAAAATTATGAAAATATTTTAAATATAAGCTATTAAAATTAAAAACAAGACAGCTGACTTCATAGAAGCAGAGAGTAGAATGACGGTACCAGAGGCTGAGGTTGGGAAGATATTGGTCAAAAGGTAAAAAAATTTCAGTTACACAGGAGGTTTACATTGAATGAGGGGAGGGGAATTTCACAAATGCTTGCACCTGCTCACTTCCTTAAACCACAATTGAAATTGCTCCAAGAATAAAGCCATAACATTACAACCACGTTAGGAAACAATGAATGTCCTCAATGTAACGAAACTTTCAGAAATTTGTGAAAATAGAAAGCTGGTGAGCTGAAAATAGTGGAGAGACAACAGCAGAGAAAGCCTCTCTGAAGAACTCTGATGGGGGAATTCTGTGTTCCAAACAGCCCCAAGGTAAAAAAAAAAAAAAAAAAAAGTGAAGACTAGGAGAGGATGTCAGAGCGTGGAAGCTGCCTGGGAAACAGGTGAAATGGGTTTTCTCTGCCTCTTCTGGTGGTGCAACACAGAACATTTGTCCGCAGCTTTTGTTCAAAGTGTAGAAGTACTTTGTAAAAGACAGAGGAAGAGGTGGTGGAGGAGGAGGGGCTGACGGGGAGGGGGTTATCAGTTCAGGCAGCACTTCCAGAGAGAGGGCTGTGGCATTAAAGAAAAATAACGATTCCAAAAGGGACAGTTTATATGGGGTCTACAGAAGGTGTGATGTTCACCTTTCTTCAAAATGAACATTCTAGACAAACGAAGCAGGGGACGGGAGCAGGAGAAAAGGGTTGTCCTTTCCCTGTGTTGGCTTGTTTAATCCAGGCCAGCGCTGCCCCTCCTGTTGTCACCTGGACTCTTAGAACACGGTGACTTTCCACTGAAGAGCGTATTCTTGACTAAGTGTGGTTATGCTATTCACAGATCACCCACATCAAGAAAGGAAGTGGGGCAGGTGTTGGAAATCGTTCTGCTAATGAACACAGACATAAAAAGGCAACGCTCTGCAGGAACATTATGGAGGCTTCTCAGAAAATTAAAACTAGAACTACCACAGGCTCCAGAGATCCCACTACTGGGCATACATTCCAAGGAGGTGAAATTAGGTTAAGGGGCTGTGCTGTAGCATAGTAGGTTAAGCCTCAACCTGCGGCACCGGCATCTCAAATGGATGCCTGTTGGAATCTCAGCTGCTACACTTCCTATCCAGCTCCCTGCAGATGGCCTGCGAAAGCAGTAGAAGATGGCCCAAATGCTTTGGCCCCTGCACCCACGTGGGAGACTTAGAAGAAGCTCCTGGTTCCTGGCTTCAGGTCCATCTAGCCCCAGCCATGAAGCCATTTGGGGAGTGAACCAGTGGATAGAAGACCTCTCTCTCTCTGCCTCTCTCTGTTTGTAGCTCTGCCTCTCAGATAAATAAATAAATCTTTTTAAAAAGTAATTAGTATGCTAAAAAGACAGTTACAGTCCTATGTTAAGTGCAGCACTGAATTATTCACCACAGCTAACTATGGGATCAGACTAGATGTTCATCAAAATGTGAATGAATAAACTAAATTTCTTATATATACAGTGAAATACTATTCAGCCATTCAAAGGAAGAAAATCTGACACATGATAGCATGGATGAAACTCCAGAACTTTATATTAAGTAAAGAATCAGCCACAAAGGGACAAATACTGAAACATGGTTTTTATATGTGGCATCTGAAATACTCCACAGATGTGGACAACAGATGAGATTGCCAAGGCATGGGGGAGGGAGATATGAGGACATGTTTAATGTTACAGTTGTATAAGATAAGTGCCAGAGATAGGCCATAAAATCTAAATATGCCTCAAATATGTCAAGAAGGCAGATCTTGTGTTAAATATTCTTACCACAAAATATAAATAAACACAAGGAAAACTAGGAGGAGATGGAGAGATTTATTACCCAAACTGTAGTATGGTAACATGGGGATATACACAAACATGGGGATATAGACAGGTTCAACCTCACCAAATTGGATACATTAATTATGTGCAGGTTTTTTTTTTATTTTCTTTTTTAAAGATTTTATTTATTTATCTGAGAGGTAGAGTTACAAACAGTGAGAGGGAGAGACAGAGAGAAAGATCCGTCCATTGGTTCACTCCCCAGATGGCCGCAATTGCTGAAGCTGCACACATCCAAAGCCAGGAGCTTCTTCAGTCTCTCATGCAGGTGCAGGGGCCCAAGGACTTGGGCCATCTTCTACTGCTTTCCCAGGCCATGGCAGAGAGCCGGATCAGAAGTGGAGCAGCCAGGACTAGAACTGGCACCCATATGGGATGCTGGCACTGCAGGCGAAGGATTAACCTACTGTGCCACCATGCCGGTCCCTTTTTTTTTTTTTTTTTTTTTTTTTTTTTTTTTTGACAGGCAGTGTGGACAGTGAGAGAGAGAGACAGAGAGAAAGGTCTTCCTTTTTGCCGTTGGTTCACCCTCCAATGGCCACTGTGGCTGGCGCACCGCGCTGATCCGATGGCAGGAGCCAGGTGCTTCTCCTGGTCTCCCATGGGGTGCAGGGCCCAAGCACTTGGGCCATCCTCCACTGCACTCCCTGGCCACAGCAGAGAGCTGGCCTGGAAGAGGGGCAACTGGGACAAAATCCGGCACCCCGACAGGGACTAGAACCCAGTGTGCCGATGCCGCAAGGCGGAGGATTAGCCTAGTGAGCCGCAGCGCCAGCCCCGGCCCCTTTTTTATTTTGTATACCCATCATAACTCAATAAAGCTGAGGGAAAAAGCACAGGCTAGGCACATCAGCTGAACTGGAGATTATTTGATTTGGATCTAATATCTCAGTGGAGAATCCATAGTGTTTCCTTCATTGCAACTAAGAATATCTCTTTTTATAGGTGAGTAGATAGAAAATTACCAATGCAGAGAGAATCATCCTGGTAGCTGTGCTGGTACTTGACGAAAAACCTTTAAACACAAGTGTGTGTGGCTCTAGGGTCTTACTCATTCTAGTATATCGCCACAGCGTGCACAGGCACAAGCACACAGCATGCATACACACTCCAAGAAAGGAAATGATGATTCCCACAGTCACGTATGTAACTGTGATGGAACTGTCCCTAGAGGTCACTGGTGTTTTAGAGATCCCCCCTTTATAAATAAACCCACCATTTAAATTCTACCATGCCATGAGAATTGGATTATTTAGCTTAATGGCAAAATAAAATGCTCCCTGAGAGTCAAGCAGTGCAATATGAAAAGCTGATATATGAGGCCATTTTCCTCTGCAAATCACATACTGGAAATTCTGATTTAGGACTCCTTGATCTATTTCTTTAGATAATAAAATTAAATTGTATGGATTTTCACACTGATTCATATGTTATGCTAGTACTGGAATAGGTAACTAACATTCAAGTCCCTGAAAAACCAACTATGTCTACCAGTGCTAACAATGTGTATTTTATTGTGAAGATGCTATTATTTCAGAAATCCAGCCCATGAGGATCCATCGTGGAATTCTTTCCATAAATTCATAGGGTAATAAAAATGTTGGGTGGGCTGAAGTTAATTTTAGAACTGAAAAATGTATCAGAAGTATCAGAAATTATACCACATACTCAGTTAATCAGCATAAATTATCACCATTCCTATCAAGGCAAGTAATCAGGAGAACCTCACCAAGACTTGCTATTGATTTTTCAGGATTCTTTCAGGCTATGAACGTCCCCATTTTTATAGACTCCTCAATAAGGAGTTACTCAGTTCATCTTGAACTTCAGTGGCAACAGCTGTGGTTCTGTTAATTGAAATAAAGGCTCCCCAGGCATCAGGATTTCCAATACTGGGTCTCTATGTACTTGAGCTCAGTCTCAGGAACCTGTGGGCAGATACCATTGCCATCCTGCACTTTCATCTTTAAGGAAAAGGCAAAATTGAGAGAACGGTGCAGACTTTTTGGAATTCCTTAAGTGCCTTGTGAGAGGAGATGGACCAGTCAGCCTCTATAGGTTTCCCATTACTCTGAATGTCACTGCATGTTTGTCAAACAGATAGTCCTAGTGACTTACAAATAGATTTCTAAAGACCTGCCTTCAAACTGCTGAACCAACTAACAACAAGAAAGAAGATAGAAACCTAATCTTACCATTTCTCTGTTTCTACTCACCATTTTAGCATGAGATTTAGTACTTTCTAAAATTAGATCACCACTTTCTGCTATCAACTGTCTGAAATAGCAGTGGGCTACAGTGGTCCCCGTAGTGGTGGCCTACAGAGTTATGTCTGCCCCAGGAGAACTTAAGGACAGAAAAAATAATTCACAGCTTTTCCTGGAAAAGTCTCCTCTAAACTCATAGAGCATGAAGATTTTCTCTAACATCCTGAGAATTTCTCAATGCTACAAGATAATTAAAGCAATGACTTTTGCTTTAGCCTACAGAAGTTTAAGAGAGATGTGTTAGTGAGGACCCTGGTAGGAAACAGATAACATACTTGAATCCTGGCAGCTGGAGGTAGATTCAAAAGGGCACTGCTTAGGACGGTGTGAGCAGAATGTGGGCATATCTCAAGAGACAGTGCATAGCTTGAAGCTAGTTTCTGTGGAAATGTGATCACGCCCAGTCTCAAAGAGCAGAGACGAGGGAGCAGTTACTGGAAAACATATGGACAACCATCCTGAGAGCAAAAACGACCATCATTGAATGACTGATTCCCAGCTCTGCATGGCTGAAACTAGAGGAATATGTATCCTAGCTCACTCCTTTACCTCCCTTTGATCTTTCAGTGTTTTTCCCTTGGGTGAGCTAACTAGAAACAGAAAGGCAAGAGGTCCAATTATGTAGTCCATCCAGTGAAACATTCCGAGCAAAATCTAAGGGTTGCAAGGGTGGAGGATGGATGCAGAGAGGCCAAAAGAGGTGATTTCACACATGTGTTGATAAAGCCTTGCAAATGGACGGTTTCTAAGGGTTGACCAGGAGGCAGGAAAGCTGTGTGGGATTAATGCCTGGGGTTAGTCCCTTGGATTTCCTGCTGTTGTCTCTCTTTGAATAGCTTTATTTTGGATAATAGTGTAATAACAAGTAATTGCCTCAACAAAAATCTGTTCAGTGTCTGTCTGCAGTATTAACTAAGACCCCAATGAACAATCAAAGTAAGGACTGTAAAGTCAAGTTTTGCATCATCGGTAGCCAAAACCAAAACGCAGACATCAGCAGCTGATATGTCATCCTATGATGAGGCAAAGTAAATTGTAGCACCAGTAGGGACCGGATTAGATCAAAACAATTTCACAAGGTACAAGCCAGTGATTGTGGGTCTGTAGTTGTAGCTCTACTTACAAATCTATCATATGTCCACATGAGATATATGGCTGTGACCCCGGCATCCCATATTGGAGTTTCAATTTGAATCTCAGTTGCTCTACTTTTGATCCAGCTCACTGTGAAATGCTCCTGAGAAGTTGGCCCAAGTTCTTGTGACCCTGACACCCAACCTGAGACCCTTATGGAGTTCCTGGCTCCTGGCTTCAGCCTGACCTATAGGAGATACTGCCTAAATGTTCTCAGAGGGACCACCGCTCCCTGGAATAGGGCACAGAGGCAGTCCTTTCTCTGCTTATGTAGGCTGGGTGAGGGCACAGCCTCCCAATGGCATGTGGCAGCAGTAAGCAGAAGGGCAATCATTTACAGGGGTGCTTAATGAAGGATGTGGGTTTCTGAACCTGTGATAGTAATCAAGATGATTGATTGGTATCATGATACCTTCCTGGTCTCAGAACATGGAGCCCTAATTATCCAGTAGCTCCTTTCTAATGATGTGCTTGTTGACATTTTACCTGGCCTAGTGCTTTGGGTCCCCTGCACCTGTTTCTATTCCCCTCCATAAAAAGTGCTGGCTGAGAGCTATCTGGCAGGTGCTCTTCTGATGGCGGCTCCCATGTCTTGTCTCTTTCTCTCTCTCCCTCTCTCTTTCCCCCTCCTTCTCTTTCTCTCTCCCCTCCCCCCATCACTCTTCCTTATAAATAAATAAATAAATAAATAAATCGGTCTATCTTTAGGAGTGAAATACATGACTGGTGGAATTAGAGCCATGTGATGCTTAGATCTGTTCTTGATGTTCAACCTTGTTTGCCTCCTTTCCTTTATTTCCTAATTTGTGTAAAGCACTCAATTTAGATAGAGAGAATACTATTTATTTATTCTTCCATTTCCCAAACTCTTTGAGAAGCGATCTTGCAACATCAGGAAAAAAGTGAGAATACTAACATTAAGTATTATTGTTCATATTTAATATTTACTATATATCTAATATCTAATCACAGGGGAAAAACAAATAAGTAAAGATATAGATGTGTTTAAGCTGATGTACACTATATGATGTTTACCTGCATCCTATCTTAGTGTATATTCTAGTTTTTGAAACAAAAATTGTGTTAATATCTCCCCATTTGTTTACTTGTCAAAACCATGATTTTGATTTCTATGTAGAATTTCCTTGATTGTTTAAAAGATAACATCATTTGCTTTCTATTCAGATCACCTCTAATATTCTTCCATTCACTCTTCATCAAATTTGCAGGAGATTGTATGTGATGTAAATTATATCATATACATTAATAATTACACATAGATAAAATGTTGTTAATTTATACTACCCTTTTCAATAAGCTTTTATGTGCATTTTATTTGTCTCTAGGAGAACTTTGAGATGAGCAATGCACATATTATTATCCCCATTTTAAAGACATAGAAAATCAAGCTCAAAGGTCTTTCATTGTCTAAGATCAATGACTCTGCCAGTAATTGATCGGGGACCAGATACACTTGCCAGGGATATGTGTCTCAATAAATACTTGCTCACTGAACAAAAGAACAAATTATCTTGTTTCCCTTTATCTCTCTTCATATCATTAAAATGGGATAATATGTATTCTTTAAGTAATGAATTATTTTCCCCCATATATCTTTACCTGTATTTTTGGGGTTTGGTGCCTGCATGTGTGTGAAACTTTTTGCTCTTTTGGCTGCCAAGTTGGTTCATTGGTTGGTTAGACTCCAACTTCCTGGAAGACAGGTGCAATGGCAATTTTCTGCTGTCACCATCACCAGCACAGAGTTCTCCACATTTTACTCTGGGCTACTCTTCTCATGGCCACACAATAAATTCTACAGATTGACTTGTTCACAAGAATTCTCAGGACACATTGAAGATATCCTGTCTGTTTTGGTTCCCAAATCCGTCACTTACTTGGTCTCTGACTTCTGTTTGAGATGGATGAGACAAATTGTGGCAATCCATTTACTTCTTATTCTAAATACAATCCATAGGAAATGAAAAGCTCAGAGTAGGTGCACTGAATACAAAATAAAATTCCAGAAGCTTTAATATCCACATTTTTGTCTTGTAATAGTTCATATGGTCAAAGGAACAAATGCAGGCATAATAAATCAAACTGTGGAAGAAATGGAAAAAATCTCCTAAACAGAGAAGTGCTTTTATGTTGGCAGTTCTAGCATTGGGTTTTTCAATAATTTGTGGTCTTATCTTGAGAAAGTCATTTAATTATTCTGATAGTTTTTCAGATGCTTGCTGAGGGGATGGGAGGGTAGTAGGTGAGCATTTATGCTATTTTCAGCTAAAAAGTTATGCTTATAACAGAAATTGAATGGCAATAGGGGAACAGCAGGCAAAGAAGAAGAGACAAAAAGGCATTAAGGAATAGAAAAAGGTACAGAGCCATCAGATATTGGAAATTGTTGGATTCCATCCAGAGACCTGGAAGAATGAGATTGTAATGTGAGTGCTAAGGAAATAAGTGCCTGGGGGAGTAAATGAGTAAAACCCTTCCTGATGGATGTCAAAAATCAAGAAAGGAAAAGAGCATTGAGTGATGGATGAGTCTGAAATTAAACCCAAGGTGATGCTGAAAGAGATGACTAATGATCTGAATTCCTGCAGTTTTGTCAGCTAAATGTCATGGCATTCCTGCTAAATAGGTGCTGCAAACCTGGCATTTAGAGCCCCTCAACCATGAAGGAAAACAGCAGAGCTGCTGCGCTACCTCCCTCTTGCCTTGCAAAGTGTTGTGATGAGAAGGGTGCAGCAGCTAGCCTTATGCTCAGAGTAGGACTTTTACTTGGGGTCTGTGGGAGGCAGGGCTCCTGGGGGAAGGAAAAGCTTTGAGAAATCTATTTTTTAAAAAAAAATGCTTTGCTTCTGCAGAGGGATAAAGATGTAATTATCCAAAAATGAAACCTTACACAGCCAGAACCCATGGGATTTATTCATGAGTGGAAAAAAAAAACAGATAGGGGTGGACCTTGTGGTACAGTGGGTTAAGCCCTTGCATGGGATGCCCGTGTTGCATATTGGAGTGCCTGGTTGGAGTCTTGGCTACTCTGCTTCCGTTTCAGTTTCCTACTAATGTGATCTTGGAAGATAGCAGACGATGGCTCAAGAAGTTGAATCCCGGCCATCCATGTCAAGTCCTAGATGGAATTCTTGGCTCCTGGCTTTGACCTGGCCCAATCCTGACTGTTGGCAGAGCTTGGGATGTGAACCGGTAGATGGAAGATCTCTCTCTCTCTATCTACCTTCTAAGTAAAATTTTAAAAAGCAGAAAAATAAACAGATAAACAACCAGAATAAATGAAGACTCACTCAGGTATGGTTTCTTAAAATACCTATGGTGGGGTGCAGATTGATTTCACAGCAAGCAAGTTTATTCTTTCTTTACCTACTGACTCCTTCCACACCCTGTCACAGTGCTACAGTATTTTACCTTACAAATTAAACTCCCAGCCAGCACCCTTTTAACTCTCCATGTCCAATCTATTTCCTGTTTTTCTATTTCTTCCCCATGTAGCTCAAGCATGAAAGAGCACCTTCCATTTAGGAGGTGATGGAGAAGGAACAATTCCCAAGTTCTCGTCGATGGGTGCTTGAGTAAGGAGGCTGTGAACACCACCCCTTTAATATTTAGGCTGTCCATGTCTAGCAGATGGAATTCATCCTCAAGGTTTCAAATGAAAGGAAGCTAAAGAAACAAGGATGCAAGGCTCCCAGAGACCAGCAAGAACTGTTCCTTGGGTTATAGCCAGAGTGAGGAAAAAGGGCTCGGAACCCAGTGGGAATTGGAGTTTAGAATAAAAGTTTCCTGGAAAAGCTGTGGTCAGCAAAGGCAAAGACATTGAATAAATGCAACGTGGTGGGTCAAGGAGCCCCTAGCCCTTCTCCTGCCATTTTTCCCAGTGACTAACTGGCAAGAAAGCCTGGGTGATTTGTTGGGTAGGGGTTGGTCCCCAAAGGCACAGAGCAGGGAGAGCATAGGAAAGAACACATGGAGGGTGAGTCAGGAAATATAACTAGTCCAGCCTTATCTCTCCTAAAATCATGGTTATGTCCATAACAACTAGTGTTATTCTGAGGTTTAGAATCCTCTTTTCTCTTTCTCTGACCAGCTTCTTAGACTGTATCTGAGCCCAGCTCTGAGTCTCAGCTTGAAGACAATAACCAGAGGAATCCCTCAGAGGGAAAACACAGAAATCGCTTCATCCAGCCCTAGATTGTGAGCAGCATGTCTGATGGGCACAACCTACAACATGCTTGCTCCTTCTCCCTACGGCTGCCCTGACAACCAAGCAAATGACTGCACCAACAACCCCCGTGAGTCCACAAGTGTTTGCATTTGCTTCTAAAAATGCTGCCTTTCAGAACTCTGCATTTCCACAGGACTCAGTCTAGTGTTTTGCCTCTAGGAGGCACTGAGTTCTGGCCTCAGGCAATACAGAATTTCCATCAAAAATCTAGAGAGATCTAGGCAAGAGGCTCAGAGCTCACAAAAATCAGTTTTGGGCAAACATCAACCAACACTCATCAGATGTGGTCTGAGACATGGGGAGCTGTCCCAGGTAGCCTAGTTATCAATTATATTAACATTTCTATGGACAAATAAATAAATTCCTATTTTAAAACAAATAACATATGAATGATATTTTGGAATTACCTCCAGCTATGTAAGGTTGTCTATTACATGTTCCATAACTAAATAGAGATTAAAAATTTAACCTGGAACATTCAGGAAAAAAAAGAGGCAAAATATTTAGGCATATTGAGTCTCTTGAGGTTGTCTCATTCTACTTTAAATAACTATAAAAGTGAACTGAAATACACCAAAAATATATTGCCAGAAAAGTGTGAGTTGTAGTTAAAATTTCACTTTGTATTTTAATAGTTTCTCTTCTTTGATTGGTGTTCACATCACCCTGACATTTGACAACCAAAAAGAATAAAGTAAGCTCTAGCCCCCGGCGGCTCTTATAGAAATACCCTGGATAGTTGTGGTTGTGCCTTGTTTCTTATTTTCCCATGATAGGAAAGCTCTCAGTAGCCTTAGCTGCTGGGACGATGTCAGTTCATTTTCTGTTGCTGTAACCGAATATCTCAGAACAGTGTAAGTTAGTTCATAAAGCATGGAGGTTTCTTTGGTTCACAGTTGTGGAGGATGAGAAACTCAAAAGCCAGGCATCATCACTTCTCAGTGTCTGGTGGGGGCATTCTTGCTGCATCATAGCACTGAGGGGAGGGCATCCCACGGTGAGACAGAGCAAGCTGCCAACTCACATCTCTTCCTTTGCTTATAGAGCCCCTAAGGATACCATGGGGGCCCCACCTTCCTGACCTCAGCTAATCCTGATTTCCTGCCAAAGGACCCACCTCCAAGTAGCATCAGCCTATGACTTTGGGGTGAAGTTTCCAATACATGTTTTGGGGACACATTCAAACCACAGCAGATGCGTATGGCATTCATGATCTCCTGGAACATACCATGCTCCATTTTCCACCTCTGAGATTCCTTTACAGGTTTCTGTTTCCCCTTTGTTTGGGTTTATCTCATTTTTAAACTTTGATAACATCCTTCTGGAAAATATCGCCTACCAAGGCTCTACTCTTCGGTCTGCAGCATTAGCCTAGTGAGCCGCGGCACCAGCCTGCAGCAACGACTCCTTGTCTCTTTTTCTGAGCCCACTTGTCCCACTCTTTGCACAAACACTTTCCCTTGTCCTCACCTCTCTTGCACTCCTGCACACAACTTACCCCAAACTCCCTCCAGTTCCATACTTTGCCTTGTTTCTGTATCTACTCGTTTCTATATCTCTCCCCTGCTCCAAACCCAAGTGCCCAATATGAGAGTGCATTCTCTTATTTGTTTGCTAGCGTTGCTGTAATAAATTACCATAAACTTGGTGGATAAGACAGACACAAGTGCATGCAGTACACTCACCTACATGCACAATGCATATATGCACTCATCCACATACACATATAAACACATGCACGTGTGTGCGTGTGCACATTGAGTGTACACACATACATGAACACACAAACCCATACACACTCTTGTACAAACATTCACACAAGTACATATGCACAAGCACACATGCACACCCACACTTGTTCTCTTACAGTTCTGGAAGCCAGAAGTCTGATATCAGTTTCCCTGTCTGGAGATACCCAGGGAGAATCTCTCCCTTTGCCTTTTCCAGCATAAGAAAATGTGTTGCTTACTTTTTCAGTATCTGGAGGTCACCTGTGCTCTGTGCTTCTTACCTATCTTCCATTGTCATGGCCCACAGTGCAGGATCCTTAGGTTTCTCGGTCTCTGAAGAGAGTATCACTCCACCTGCTCTCATGTACCTACTTTAGACAAAGGTTAAATTTCACTCCCCAGATGGCTGCAATGGCAGGAGCTGTGCCAATCTGAAGCCAGGAGCCAGGAGCTTCTTCAGGGTCTCATACATGGTTGCAGGGGCCCAAGGACTTGGGCCATCTTCTACTGCTTTACCAGGCCATAGCAGAGAGTTGGATTGGAAGTGGAGCAGCCAGGACTAGAGCCGATATGGGATGCCAACACTGCAGATAGAGGCTTAGCCTACTATGCCACAGCACCGGCCCCAAATGCTAACTTTCATGTAGTAAATGTTCATAAAGGCACTTGTTAAGGAAAACAGTAAATTAGAAAATGCTGGTTTCCTGTTTGGTTCTTTCTGAGTCCTATCGCTGTGTTTACCACTCTGGCCACCCTAGTCCCAGATCATTTCTACAAGTAAAGCTAAAGAAGTTACAAGCTTAGAAGTTCTTTGACTATAGCCTTGAACTCTTAAAGAAAACTCAAACAGAGTGAGAAGCTTCTAAGCTTCAGTTATCCAGGTCTGAGAACAAGCTCTTATCATTGATAGTCCCTGCCTTGTCCCAATATCATCATCAGTCTCCAGAAACAGTCCTTTTCTCAAATTGGACATACAGAACTGACTTTTCTATTGGATGAACTTCAGAACCCCCATCAACAGAGATTATAATCACGTGTGATGGCATGGATATTGTCTAGCTGTTCCTTATAAATGAAAGCATATGACCAGAAAAGGGGGCCATTACACAAGAATTATACTCCAGGCTGCATGTTAAATCTAAAATCAAATTACAGTTTAATCGACTATTTCATAGTAATTGCAGTGTTTTAAAAAGGAATGACACAATTATTTAGGCAGAGTGATGGAGAGGATTGATAAGTCCAATGTGTAATTTAGGAGCAGAAAAATAAGGAGGAAAAAGTGCTTCTTCTCCCTTCTAACTCAGCAGTGATAAAAGCAGCAGTAATATTTGGACATAATTCTTCCAGTCCCCTTGCTGCCCCTAATGGGAAAACAAACAATTAGTAATTTTATGTATAATTTTGAAACAATATTTCTGTCTTATTCCATATAACTGACAAGAAATGAACACTTGGTGCTAGATAAGAAACAATAAAATTTGCCTCATAGAATAGCTTATACTTGTGCCTGGCTGCCACAGAGGTCAATAGCCACACGTGGCTCTGAAGCATTTGAAAGGTACCTGTTCCATATTGAGTCTCATTGTAAGCACAAAATACACACTGGACTTCAAAGCCATTGAATGAAAAAAAATTATATAAAGTATTTCAATAGTTTTCATATGTTACTAACATTGAAATGATTATATTTGGGATATATTGGATTAAAAACTACATTGTTACAATTAATTTCACCTGTTTCTTATCATTTTTCTTTTTTAAAGCATCTCACATTGTATTTCTAGGGGACAGTGCTGGCCTAGACCGTGACTCCCTTTGATGAACAGTCCCCTAACATACTGTTATAGAATTATAAATGTATGATAAGCCCATTGGAGATGGAGATGTCCACATGCAGGTCAGGTGAGACAGATAGTTTTTCTAAACTTACCACATCCATTATATTCGGCTTACTCAGCAATCCTTTCCCTTGACCCTTGCAATAATGCCAGCTGGGCATTTTCATCCTCAACTTGAGAACGCAAAGGACTGACAGGATCATACACCCAATGACAGAGCAGGGCCATAATTCAAAATCTTCGTGTATGTATATTTTGCTCTTAGTTTACTGGAATCAGGACTAAAATTGTTTGTAGTATTAAGGTTCTTCAGAGAAACAACCAATAAATCAGAGAACTCTTTCAGGAGGCGGGGGCTCCCCTTCCAAATATGTTTCTCACTGCGCTGGTAACAGGTGTCTCTGTGGATGTTCCCTGGGTTGATGAGCAAGTTGTACGCTGTAGATCTACTCTAACTTTCCACCATCCCTGAGCCTTTGGATCCATTCATCTCATTGTACCAAGGCATCCTGGCCTTTCAACTTCATTTGTTGTAGGCCATCCTCATGCAAACCAGCCAAACCTGTGGAGCTCTCCTGTCTCCCAACAAAAAATCTAGAGACTCTAGGCTTTCCACAGTGAACCAGGTGAACCTGCTCAGCCAAAGGTAAGAAGCACTGCTTCTCCTAGAAAAAAATGCTCAGAAAAATCTGGAGGTTCCATGCCCAGAGCTCCATCACGATCTTTTCATCTGGCCTCATTCCAAATCCCAGGGTTCTAGTCAATCCCAATCAATGCACTCACATGAAAGTGGATGCTTGACAAGGTTAGGAATTCAGCTGGTGTTGTAACCACCCACTTGCAGAATGAGAAGCTTGGTTTGGTTTTCAGCAGTCTTAGCTCTACAGTTAGAGGCTATGGAGTTTTGTTTCATGGAAAACACGGAAATTTTCAGGTCATGGATGAAGCTCTTCATCTGAGGATTTGTAACCCTGGGCTTATTCTTTTCTAGACACATTCATCTCTTGATGTTAGGAACCAGCCAATCTCATTATCCTTAATAATTTAAAAACAGTTCTAAAAACATACTGCATTGTGGTACAGCATGTTAAGCTGTAATATGTGAGGCCAGCATCCCATCTGAGCACAAGTTTATGTCCTAGCTGCTCCACTTCCCATCAAGATCCCTGATAATATGCCTAGGAAAGCAGTAGAAGATGGTCCAAGCACTTGGACCTCTGTCTCGCATGTGGGAGACCTTGGTGGGGTTCCAGGCTTCTGGTTTCAGCTAAATCAGACGATCTCTTTCCCTCTCTCAACTCTGCCTCTCAAATGAATGAATGAATGAATGAATCCCTTATAAAATATTCTAAGATACCAAATGCATGGTAGCCAGTAGCCTTGTCTCATAAATGTTTGATTAGGGGAATACAATGTTCCAATGGCAGTGTTTTGTGTAGCTCTATTGCCTCATCATGCCATGCCATATCAATACTTTTTACCACTGGAAAAACAATTGTTAGTGCCTTTAAATATAATTATATTACCACATTGAAGCATCAATTCCAGAAACCCCAGAACCAACCCACAGAACTCATCTGTAAGAGTCCATTACTCTAGAATGATTCTTGCTGCAAAATCTGCATTAGAATTCTCTAGAAAACCATAAACAATAGAATATGTGTGTGTGTGTGTGTTTCTGGAGAAAGAGAGAGATTTTAAGGAATTGGCTTATATGATTTGGGGAACAGATATGTCCAAAATCTATAGGGCAAGGTAGCAGACTAGAAATTCATCTGAGTTAATGTCACCAGTCTTGAGGTTGAAATTCACAGAGCAAGCCAGACAGATGGGAAACTCAGGGCAGACTACAGCCTGAAGATGGGATTGTTTCCTAAAAAGCCCACAGTCTTCACACCCATAAGGTCCTGAGTGATAAGATGAGGCCCACTGATGCTATAGATGCTAATATGCTTTACTCAGCCTACTAATTTAACTATTATCACATCCAAAGCATTTTTTCTCAAAACATCTAGACTAATGTATGACCAAACAACTAAACACCATAGGCTGGTCATGTTTATACATAGAATTAGTCTTTATGTGTCTTTAATGTAGTAGCTTTAAAATCTTATGGTTCAATGTGTGTATATTGGCTTGAGCTGAAAACAGAAAGAATCATAAGTAGCAGACATAATGAATTTTGGTGATAGCCTCAACTGCATAACCCACTTTTCTGGATTAAAGCAAAGAGAATTTGGAAGCCAAAGAGAATAGCAACAAGACAGCATTTAATATGAATTGAGTACCTACTAGATGCCAGGGACAATATTAAATATTATGTATTGATGAATTGATTTTCATATTCACAACACACTATAATAATTGTTCCCATGCTATAGAAAACAGACACATAAAATAGCTAAGGAAATTTTCCATAGTGGTAGAGCCATGACTCAAATCTGATTTCAGAGTTGATAATTTCAAACAAAAACAGAAGAAATATCAGTACCTAAACTATTTGTGACTTTAGTGTAAGGGAGATTATCAGCATTACTATTTTTGAAGATTTATTTATTTATTTATTTATTTGAAAAGGCAGAGTTACAGAGAGACAGAGGGGTAGAGAGAGAGAGAGACAGAGAGAATCGTCCATCCACTGGTTCACTCCCCAAATGGTCGCAATGGCCAGAGCTGAGCTGATCTGAAGACAAGAGCCTGGAGCTTCTTAGTGTCCCACGAGAGTGCAGAGGCACAAGGACTTGGGCCATCTTCTGCTTTCTCAGGTGCATTAGCAGGGAACTGGATCAGAAGTGGAGCAGCTGGGACTTGAACCAGTACCCATATGGGATGCCAGCACTGCAGGAGGCGGCTTTACCAGTTATGCCACAGTGCTGGCCCAAAATTATCAGTATTCTGAGATTAACCTTGATGGAATGTAATATAATATTCAGGTGCTCTCAAATATAAAGCCAAATCATAATCTCAACTTTGAACACCACTTATAGAGAAATGAACAAATTATTAGCCAAAGATTGAAATACAGGCTGGCTTATGAAAGACTATAGATATAGCAATTATACATATTCACAATTTGTGTGAATGGTGTGTGTTGTGTGTGTGTCTTTAAGAAATAAAAAAAGCCAATAAGACCCATTCTTCATTGCTGTTTTAGTAGCTAGAGAAGAAGATGGGAAAAAAAAACTCTAGCTTTGAAGAAAACCATTTGATATACATTTTATTGAGTTATTCTCTGTGGTACACCCAACCTGGCTGTTATTTCAACAACCTTATAGAAAGCATCTGCTTTAGTTTGGATGTGGTTTGAGTTTGTCCCTCAAAAGTTTTTGTGCTAGAAGTGTGGTCCCCAAAGGGGCCGCATCAACAGGTGATGGTACATGTAAAAGGTGGGGCCTAGTACAAGGTGATTGGGCAGTTGGGGTGTCCTCAAAGGGATTCATGTAGTGGAGCCCTATTACTTGCCACAAGAGTGAGCTGTTATAAAAAAAGCCACCTTGTTCCTGAATCTCTCTGGTTCCTTGGCAATCTCTCCCTGTGTTACCATATGATCTCTTCTGCACCGATGTGCTGCTCTCTGCCATGAAGTCCCCACCAGAAGCCAAACAGATGAGACCCCTGATTCTGGATTTTCAACTTGCAAAACTATGACCTGAAAACATGTCTTACCTTCCTGAAGTACCCAGCCTCAATATTTTGTTGTAGCAACAGAAAACAGACTAACGCACCATCACTCAACTGCTTGGAGTTATTTGGCTCATGGAAAGTAAGTCAGAGTCCAAGGCAGAGTATTTAATGCCATTTTATTTGATTGTGGAATTCTTCCCCACCATGTGTTACTCATTGTTGCAAATCTAATGTCTGCTGTAACCTTGGTGTTTTCTGCTCTATCTAGCAGTGAATCCTTTCCACTGTGAGTTGACATTCTCTCAGCATCCAAACAGAGGCAGACAGATTTGGAAATTGCTGACAAATAATAATAGCATGCCAAAGGAAAGCTCTGCTGGTATCTCAGGAGTTTTCCTGGGAATCTAAGGGCCACAGGTGTATTAAGCAGCCTGGATTGTTAAGAGCTTTCTTTTTTTTTTAAAGAGACACGTATTTATTTGAAAGTTAGAGTTACAGAGAGTGAGGGAGAGGTCTTCCATCTGCTGGTTCACTCCCCAGGCTACCGCAACAGCCAGGGTATGGTCAGGTCAAAGTCAGGAGCCAGGAGCTTCAGCCAGGTCTTCGACATGAGTGGCAGGGGCCCAGACACTTGAGCCATCTTCTATTGCTTTTTCCAAGCCATCAGCAGGGAGCTGGATCAGTAATGGAGCAACCGTGGCATGAACGGGCACCCATATGGGATGCTGACAATGCAGGCAATGCATATAGCTACCACTATAGCTGGTTTTAGATGAGATTTTGAAACCCCTTCCCTAAGTACCAAGAGACAGTTTTAAACTTCTGCTATAAGCAAAGCATTAGCCTCTGCTGAGAGCTGTAGGAATTCAAAAATCTTTCTCATGACTCTGCCCAGCAAATCTTCATTTATCTAGATCCTTCTTTGTAAAATCAAGCGGCCCAGGAAAGCTGATTTCTTCTCAACCCTATCAACTTCAATCCTTTCCAAATACCTTAAATATGACAGTATGTTCTTTAGTATTATCAGACGATGTCAATAACCCCTTGATTCTGGGGAAAGTAGAGCAGACCTTAATAGCAAATGATTGTGCATGTCTGTTCTAACCGGTCTGTGGCTTACCCGATGGACAGACAACAAGCTGCTCCCTCTGTGTCACAAAGCTTGGGATTCACTCAGACCCGAAAATCTATAGACATTGTTCAAAAACACTGTAGAGCAAGCTAGCAATGAACAAGAACCTAGAGTAAACGATTATGATGGAAGAGCTGGTACTGTGGCATATTTGGTAAAGCCACCACCTGCAGTGCCAGCAGACCATATGGGCACTGGTTCAAGTCCCAGCTGCTCCACTTCCAATCCAGCTCTCTGCTGTGGCCTTGGAAAGCGTAGAAGAGGGTCCAGGTGCTTGGGCTCCTGCGCCTGCATGGGAGACCTGGAAAAAGTTCCAAGATCCTGGCTTTGGATCAGCTCAGCTCTGACTGGGGCCATTTGGGGAGTGAACCAGCAGATGAAAGATTCTCTCCCTCCCTCCCTCCCTCCCTTCCTCCCTCCCTCCCTCTCTTATTTCCTCCCTCCCTCTGCCTCTCTGTAACTCTGCCTTTCAAATAAATGAGTAAATGTTTTTTTTAAAAAGATTGTAATGGAGACATATAAGAGACCACTTAATGCCAGGAAGGTACAGGAGGGTAATTTGTTTTGGAAATATGGGCACTCAAAAGCTTCTCATATAAGAGGGAATTTTAAAAACGTGGGCATTTTCAAACAAGCCTGAGAAGAGCCCAAGTTTTCAAATTAGGCTGATCCCTAGGCTCAATGCAACATTCTTAATTGTTGAAGGAGTTCCCTGCCCAGAGTGTCTATTTATTCCTTGTTCGTTCATGCATGTGTGCTGTGTTTTGTTTTGCTCATGTATTCTCTTCTCTCTCTATCTCTTTCTCAATCTCTCTCTCTCTTTCTCTCTCCTCTCTCTCTCTCTCTCTCTCTTTCTCTCTCCCACACACACACCCTCATATCAGCTCTGTGTCTTCAAGGAAATCTAACAAAACTAACTGAACACAATTTAGGGAACAGAGATGTCAATGGCCACACGTGGTAAACAGCACAGTCTTCGCAAAAATAGTTTGGAAAAGTTGCCAGACACATGGATTACTCTGAGTGTCAGCAATCAGAAAGAATAAGAAAGGGGAAGAGTATGCTTACAGAGTTACTGAGTTATATCATAATATTCAAAAGTTGGGGCTGGTGCTGTGGCTCACTTTGTTAATCCTCCGCCTGTGGCGCCAGCATCCTATATGGGCGCCAGGTTCTAGTCCCCGTTGGGGCGCCGGATTCTGTTCCAGTTGCTCCTCTTTCAGTCCAGCTCTCTGCTGTAGCCTGGGAAGGCAGTGGAGGATGGCCCAAGTCCTTGGGCCCTGCACCTATGTGGGAGACCTGGAAGAAGTTCTGGCTCCTGGCTTCGGATCGGCTCAGCTCCGGCCGTTGTGGCCATCTAGGGGGTGAACCAGTGGATGGAAGACCACTCTCTCTGTCTCTACCTTGCTCTATAACTCTGTCTTTCAAATAAATAAAAATAAATCTTTTTTAAAAAGCTAATGGAAACATATACAAAGAAATAGGAGAGATGTGAAAAAAATTACATTAGCAAAAAGAAATTACTGCTTAACGTGTATAAAGTTTCTGTTTGGGATGATAGAAAACTTTTGTAAGGAGATAATGGTGATGGATGCACAATATAGTGAATGTAATTAATGTCCCTGAATTTTCCATCCAAAATTATAATTTTATATGCACACAATTTATATATACAGAAGTGTATGTTTTACGTATGTTATACATAAGCATGTATGTGTATATACACATTCACAGGTGCTTTGAAAAATTCATGGAAAGTAGAACTAAAAGATAAATTTATTTAGCTGCAAAATATGGAAATCCATGAACATGAGGGGTCTTCAAAAAGTTCACGGCAAGCGAATACTATGAAAAAGTGGAGGCCAGCTGTGGTGCAGCAGGTTAGGCAACTGCTAGCAATGCCAGCATCCTCAATCAGAACGCTGGTTAGAGTCCGGAAGCTCTGCTTCGTTTCAGCTTCCTGCGAATGTACCTGTGAAAACATCAGAGTACTTGGCCCCCTGCACTCATATGGGAGACCTGGCTGGAGTTCCTGGCTCCTGGTTTCCGTCTGGCCCAGCCTTAGGTGTTGCAGCCATTTGGGGAGTGAAGCAGCAGATGGAAGATCAGTTTCTCTGTGTCATCCTCTCTCACTCCTTCACTCTGCCTTTCAAATAAATAAAATAAATCTTTAAAGGAAAGACAAAGAAAATATAAAGATTTTCAATTTTTTCTTCATCAAAATAAGATTATTCCTTAATTCCATTTCCATACTTTCTGAAGCCCTCTCATATGTTCTTTTAATAATTGCTAATTTAAGTAATTCATAAGTTCAAAAATGTTGACCAGACAACAGACATACACGTCTGGAGTCTCTAAGGAATGCCTGGTGCTGACCAATCAGCTCAGGCACCATTTGTTTTCCTCTGTCTCACACATGCACGCAACATGTGTTATTTCTTGCCTAACTCTCTCTATTCCATTCCAAGTGGGATAGTAGTAAAATGACAGGAAAAAATTAAAAGGCTATAACTGAACGTGTGACTTAATTCTAACTCAACAACATTGTAAAAAATTTAAAAAGTGGTTTCAAGGTTTAAGAGAGGGGATGATTAATGTTTAAAGACTGAAGACAAGTCATATACAGGTAGGAAGGAAAGACCACGACAGCTTGCTATGACCAGCAAGAGAGACAGAGAAAGACAGAGGGAGGGAGAAGAGTGGAGGTATTGGCAGTGACTGCACTCACAGGGAAAAAAACTTAGAAGATTTAGAAGGCTATAAAGCTTAGAGTTGAGGGTAAAGTCTACACCACTATATTTTAGTATATAACTTGTAGGTACTTATAACATCATACAAAAATAACAAATAGTACCTAGAGATATAAAAGTGAATAGAATGTGCAGGATAAAATATTACCATATACTTGTAAAAGTCTAGCAGTGTACTGAAGTCATAGTAAAGTTTAATAAATATTTTACCTCTGATTGATGTATTAGTTCATGAGTCCTCAAAATGTGATAAAGTCATTTATTCTTGGCGAAAGCAATGGAAGAGAAAAACATCTCAGAAGCTGTGATTTATGCCATCATGGCTATGGTAATACACTACTGGGGCCTGGAAACTGGGGTAGGACTTATAGTAGTGGAAACTGATGCCAGGAAAGGGAAAGGTGGAAACATCCCTAGGATTCTCGGGAAGCCTGACACTGGGATGTGAAGCAGGCAGCAAAGGCCTCCTGTCAAAAGAGGATAGGAGATACTTGCTAAAAAACATACTGTGTGAACATTGCCCAGATTGGGGGGGAGGGACATGGAGGCACAGGGCAGAAGGTAATACCCCAGAGCTTCCTTGCTAGGCGTTTTTGTAAGTGTACGTACAGGACCTGATGTGCATGGCTAATATACATATCCTAGGTTCCAGTTTGTTTCTTTCTACTTTGAAATGTGTGAATTAATATTCCAAACATGAAGGAGGATGCAGAAGGAGAGTAAAATAGGCATGATGTTTAGTTGTTTTGTTAAATAATTAACTCATCTGTGTACTCCTATCTTTCCATCCACAGAGACTGCTGGATATAGATCGTAGTGAATGGTGGTGGCACGGATGCATCAGCATAATTAATAGCAGTAACACAAGTTCGGAATTAGAGTTGTTTTCAGAAAGTATAGAAAAACCAGCTCGTACTGACATTCTGATGGTTCTTATTTCATTTGCTTTTTTCCTTTTTTAAAAAAAACTATTATAGCTTATGGCAGGAAAACTGGTATAAAACTGAAAGCATGTTAAAGCCTTGGGAATAAGATTATGCTTCAGTAATATGGTATATATGGATGCAGGGCCGAACCAAAATGTCTTAGAATTATACCCAAAAATGATCTTCTTAAAAATATGTTACATGCCTAATTGGAAAAAGCCACAAATACAAGGTCATTCTTGGTTATTAATGTTACCATTAATATGTTTGTTTTTTTCCATGTCCCTTAGGAAGCTGTGTTATCAAAAGCAGTTAAGTCTTTTGTTTCAATTTGGTTTGGAAGAGCCAGTGCAGAAAGCTTGAGCTAATAGGAACTTGTATTTAACGGTGAGACTAACTAACTTGCACCTGAACCACATGAGAGTTTTTATTATGAATCAAGTTCTGAACAAATGCCAGCTTGGTGAAGTCAGGCAACATCTCAAGAGGTTTGAATATAAATGCTTGAATAATTGAGGTGCAGACAGGGAAACTATAAACTAGTCCAAAATCCACTGAAATCCAGAATGTGTCTCTGTAGCTATTGGAGCATTCTCTATAAACACACCATTTCTGGAAGGTTAAGAAAATACTATTTAGAGCAACATGATTATTAAATATCAATAAAATCTCTGACAGTAAAAGGGAGAGTGACATGGAGCCCTCACTACACATCATCTCGTCAATGATGTTCTGTGTTTATGCGCTCACATCTCTTAAATAAGGGTGCCCAGAAGGCTGGACCACATGTAGAGAAATGAAAACAATTTCTTTAAAGCCCAAATGTCTCTTTATGAAACTTTCTGCCTTTTCTTTCCTGTTTTGCCTTCTTTAGGGAACTGGGAAATTTACATCATCTCTAAATGCCTTCTCCTGTGGCTCTCTTGCTTTAAAATCATTTGAAATTGCATCTTCATTTTGTCAAAATGCACAGTTGTTTATTGGTGAGGGTTTGAGACTATTATCTGGAAAGACAGGAGAGTAATATCTCAAAATCTTGAAATTCCCGTGACTCCCGCCCACCAGTGCACAGAATATCCATCTTGAAGGCTGTTTTACACGTCTTCTTGATGCATCAAGAAGTCTCATTCACCAAGGTATGATCAAGGAGTTCAGGTGGCACCTTTTTCAACATATCCCAAGTAAATCTTCATTTTTCATGCCATAACTGTTGGATTTACTCAAACAATACATACATCAGAAATCTGATTTTGTATATCCTATGGCCAAATAACATGAAACACTCATTTAAAGCCATTTATATGTATGCAGGATGTAGCCAAAGAATGGAAAAGTGATGGAGAATGCTGGAGGTTAAATGACATGACCTGGACATAGGAACAGGTTTACCTAGCATCCTTGTCAAAAGACCAGCCCAATCACAAAGCAGAAAGATACACTACTAGAAAGAGTCCAGAAAATTAGCAGACACGATGCAAATTACTTAGACAATATTTCCTTTAAAAACTCCTTTTCTTTATGAGTAGAAACACTTCTTTTTCATACTGGTCACTTTCCCGGGTCCTAAACCAGTTGTGACACCCAATGGGGGCCTTTTGAGTTTAATCCTTGGGACTCCCTATGCTAACATTAAGCCATGCTTGGTACCTGCTGACCCTGAGGGACATGAGTCAGAAACGCCAGCTCATGAGTGTGGATAACTGGATTGGGACACTGCTATCATTGTGGGGTGTCTGTCCTCACAACAGTCTAGGTAGCCATCTGGGGTCTGCTCTCCCTGGTTGTCTGTGTGATGTCACATGAGGGAACAAGACTAACATGGACCACATGCAAGAAACTCTGCCAGTCACAAAGCCTCATGCCGAGCCAGGCTGTGTTTACTACAAGGAATGCTGCTGGTATTGTAGTAGATAATCCAATGTTTCTCCAGTTGCTGGAAGAACACAGTCCACAGACCCTCAAATTGTCATACAGAAGGGGAAACACGTTTTGAAATGCCTTAGCTCATTTGGAATTTCCTAATGTGAGTTCTGTGAAGCAGTTGTTTCCCTTGTGATGTCTGCAAGTGTTGAAAAGAAACAACAAAAGAAAGTTAAAAAAGAAAGAAAAGTGAAAGTGAGGAAGGAAGGAGGGAGGGAGGGTGGGAGGGAGAATGAGAAGGCTATGCCAAGATGGCCACTGGCAATGGAGCCTCCCTGGCAATAGGCTGTGATTGGATGGCTTCAAAAACCACATGGCAAAGGAGTCTGCCTGGCAACAGGCTGTGATTGGTTAGGACATAAACCGCCCCTTGACCAGATTGGCTATATAAGCTGCTGTACCAACTGAAATAAGCAAGTCTGCGGGCTGCTCGCCTCTGGCCTGCATTTACTCAGCTCCTGGGGTCTGTATGGTGACTCCGCACCTGTTACCCCCACCATGCTCCTCCTCTCAGAACAAATCCACAGCAACAAGGGAGGGAGGGACGGAGGGAATATATAGAGAAAGACAGTTTATTGACAAGCATCTGATGGGCTTCTAGTATTAATGTGGGTTTTGAAACTCCTATACAAAAACATGGCATATTGTTAAGTCAACAACAGGAGTCACTGTGTACTTACTCCCCATGTAGGATCTCTGTCCTTAATGTGTTGTCCAATGTGAATTAATGCTATAACTAGTACTCAAGCAGAATTTTACACTTTATGTTCTGTGTGGGTGCAAACTGATGAAATCTTTACTTAATATATACTAAATCGATCTTCTGTATATAAAGATAATTGAAAATGAATCTTGATATGAATGGAATGGGAGAGGGAGTGGGAGATGGGAGGGGTGCGGGTGGGAAGGAAGTTATTGGGGGGGGGAAGCCATTGTAATCCATAAAGAGTACTTTGGAAATTTATATTTACTAAATAAAAGTTTAAAAAAAAACATGGCATGCATGTATAAATTTCTCTACCTAGTTTATGGTTTGTTGTCTATTGTTAACCTCTAGGACATCTCACATTCTTTATTTCACAAACACAGTCAGATTCCTCCACTTTCCAATGCCATTTTACTAAAACTAGTGCTTAATGCTATTGCAAATAAAACCTATAAAGTTATATCACATTGCTAAGTAAAAAGGACTTTCTTGATTCTTCTTTGCTTCCACATAGAAAAATTGAGAATCCAAAGAGTCAGTTGGGAGAGTAAGAGAACTAAACGAAGTCATTTTGGTTTGCATTGTGGCTATACCACATGGGACTGCACTGAAATAGAATGTAATGCACATTAAATCAGAGTGACTGGTGGGGACCCATGGCAATTTAAAATTTTACAAGATAGAAAATCTGAATCACAGGAAATGAACAATTCTACATGTATCAGACTATAAGGTGGCAACAATAAATGTAACCCTATTAGGCACAATTTCCAGATCCACTATCTTATTGTCTTCTTTAAGACTATACTTATTTTCTCAATAATTTTGTACCTGCTGCTCTCTATATAAATTTTTGTTGCTTGTGTTGGAAATCAGATCAGCCCCTAAGGATAAACACACAAGAACATGAATTTTTGAAGGAACTTAATTTCCATGCAAAAATGACACTATGGAAAATGATGCTTCTTCCAAAATGTCCTTTTTATTTTTTAAATAGGAATTGAATTAACAAATGTTTTCCTTATAGCCTATTAATTTGGATGACCAATTCCAGGAAGGTAGAGCTGGTATTACTTTCAGACATGATCAGCAACAACTACCTACGAATAAGAACTCCACAAAGAGCAGGGCTGGTAGAAACACGATACGTTCTCATCTGATGGACTAATACAAAAGTGGAGTTTACGGCTGCATATTTCAAACCTTGATCAGTGGGAAAGCCTGAGTCTTGACACAAATATAAACATGGGCCATAAATTAGCCATAAAAAGGGGGAGCTACACTGTTCAGGATGCAGGGTCCTGTCTAAATTTACAAGCTGTTTGCAGAGCCTCTGAGACTAATGGATGAGTAAAATATTCCAGCCAACTAGTAATGCAAGTTGTATGCATGATTGAAAAGTACTGTAGCTGACTGCTCTGATTAATGAGGGGTAAATCACTGTTAATGCTCGTAATAAATGTCACGGGCTATATTTCTCCAAGCAGCAGCCAGGGCACTGTATGGGCTCCACTCATTTAAGAGCTGTATATTAAACAATGACTAATTAATCATTGGGACACTTTAGAATCTGCCACGATTTCTGGCTCAAAGCAGAAGAGCCCTGTGGAGGGAGACATTCTTTCATTCAATGCCACACGTGCCAGGGCCAAGTTTCACCACTTCTCGGATCTGATTCTATGCTGAGGCCACTTACATAATGTTATCTTGTTCAAACGATCTTAAGTCTCTTCCAGGAAAGGGTAAAATTGAGCTGTGGGTTAGAAGACATCTTTGGTACCCACAACCTAGGGAGGTAGAATTATATCTGCCCTGGTGAAACCTGAGACATGGACTTAAATGTGGCTGGGACCTCAGGAAAGCGGGCTCACTACACTTAAAGGAGGGAGGTACAGAATGACAGTGGGGTTGCAAATAAATCAATCAGTTGAAAAAAATCACAAGTCAAAGCAGCACTGAATTCACCTAACCACCACACATCATTGCCCAGCAACACTGCTCACTGTAGAGTATGGGTTTTTTGTCTCCCTGTGACCCAAGACTTATGCATAAAGGAATGTGTTTTTCAAAGAACCACACAGGGAACGGAGTAAAGGCATTGTAGGAGGCCAGAGTGAACAGCAGAGGGGAGGGGACCAGAAACTCTTGTTAGAGCAAACAGGTGAGCAGGCGTGGAAGGATGGGAGATTGATGGATTCTGGGGAGGAAGACGAGAACATTCCAGGAAAACAACACACTAAGTACAAGGGCCCAGAGTGAAACACGGTGAAGTGTGTGAAAAGTAGCTCTAGGGACTGAAGCCTAGGGCTCTATTGGTGGCAATTTAGAGCAGGAATGATGGAGATATGACAAATCGTGATGCACTTTGAGATTAAGACTGGAATTCCCTACAACTTATGGACAACTACTTGAGGCTTTTGGTTGTGGATATGAGGCAACAACCACTCAGAAAGTCATTGAGAATTTAGTCATTTCCTACTGTGGGCCACACCATCTGGAGCTGTGGATACGTTATTGACAAAAATCAACAATCCTGGGATTTTTCATCTCGTAGTGGATACTGGAAGGAAAAGAAAATAAATAAATCATTCCAGACAACAATCAGTGCTATCAATGAAATATATTAGAGACATACGATAGAAAGTGATGGGGGCTACATTGACTAGGTTGCCAGGGAAGGTCCATCTGAAGAGAGACCTTAGGTTATACCTGAAAGACGAAAAGAGCCATGGGGATATGGGAGCACCAGGGGCAGGGCAGGCTGGAGGAAGACCAGCTGCAAGAGCTGCTCTAGAGGACCAAGGTCAACGGGTCTGAGAAAGTGAGTTTGACAACAACACTGAAGGACAGTTAGGGATGGAAAGAAGATGGGGCCGTTACCCTGTTGGGATCCTCTTGCAAAGATTCAAGGGAAAATCCGGGAGGAGCACTGAGACCTGCAGCAGGAGAAAGGAGATCCCAGGAAATGCAACTTTATTTCCTTTTTCCTCTCTGAACCTCAACTGAGAAAGGATGGGTAGAGGAAAGAGAAGACAAAAGACAAAAATATTCCATGTCATTTTGTTCCAGTTATAAATCCATGGCAAGTCAAGGGGGACAGTGCTAGTTTCTCCTACAAACGATTAAAAACTTTCAATAATTTGAAAGACTGAATTAGATCATGCCACTGAACTAAACAGAAAAAGCATGCCTTCTTCTATTGTAGACATTAAGGTCTAGAACACTCTTTGCTTCCTCCTTCTGTTCATCACGCTACCAAGTTTTTTTAAAGACATGTACAGCTGTCAACTACCTGCACTGGCAGCGTCTACCACATACCAGAGTTCCTGGAAAATGATTCTTGTTCACCGATCAGGTAAATTTCCGATTCCATTTTCACAGGATACGTTACAAGTTGATGATCCAAAATTACAGTGTGTACCAAGATGTGAAAATGCAGCCAGCATTGCTGGAAAGTACACCCTGTGCACGCATGCTTTGCCTTGGAGAAAGGCTATTTCTTCCCATAGTTATCTTGTTTGTTTTCAAACTTTTAGTAAACCTACTAGATAGACACTCATTCAGTTCTCTGTATTTATACTTAGTAGGCCTGGTTGTCCTGCTTGCCACACCTGAAGGCCCCAGCTGTTTGCTCTGAACTGTAGAAGTTTGTAGGGTAATAAAGCATTGGCAGGGGGCCGGCGCCATGGCTCACTTGGTTAATCCTCCACCTGCAATGCCAGCATCCCATATGGGCACTGGGTTCTAGATTCGGTTGCTCCTTTTCCAGTCCAGCTCTCTGCTGTGGTCCTGGAAGGCAGTGGAGGATGGCCCAAAGTACTTGGGTCCTTGCACTCGCATGGGAGACCAGGAGGAGGCACCTGGCTCCTGGCTCTGGATCTGTGCAGCGCCAGGCCGTTGCAGCCATTTGGGGAGTGAACCAACTGAAGGAAGACCTTTCTCTCTGTCTCTCACTCTACCTATCAAATAAATAAATAAATAGAAATCTTTTTTTTAAAAAAAAAAAAAAACCATTGGCAGCTGGTGAGAGGGAGTCATATAAAAGTTCTATCTGGAAGGGATCTTAGATGTTACTCTCAACTCACCTCCTAGTTTTATAAAAGAGAAAAGTAGACTCCAAAGGAGCTGGCGATGCCCTTAAGGACATTAATGCCTCACTATAAAGCAGTAGCAGAATAAAGCTATGATAGACTTCACATCCAACTGTCTTTCCTCTTCAGCTAGAGTGATTGACAGGTGTTGATTCTAAGTCTGGTCGGATGGGGACACAGCAGGAGACTGACAGAGCAGATGACAAGGTAGCACGGGCAAACAGGGGCTTCCCTCTGGGGACCCTAGGCCAGGAGAGTAAACATGGAGGTGGAAAGGAGGTGAGCTCTGTGGATATGAAAAACAAGAGCACCTTGCAAAGCACTGTTCCTTATGCTAATCTGCTCTCACACACTTTTCTGCTGTTACCTGGAGTGTGAACACCTGAGCTACCCAGTTATGTGCTGGTGCTGAAAGAGATGCAGCACATGAAATCACAGTGGAAACCTGACATTTTTCCAAGTCCCAGATGCACTTAATGGTAAGTAACTGAAGACATATTACCACAAAACATAGCATATTAGGAAAAGGAATATTAGATTCAATTTTAAATTTTAAATGAAAAATGAGCCAACAATAATCATTTCTGATTTGAAAAAAATTTTTGAGTCCCTTCCTTTAGACACACCCCTCCATCCACAGGGCATGAATTCCTTCTCCTAAGAAATTTCCAGGAATGTGTGGGCAGGGGAGCTCTCAGAAGAAGAATGTTTAACTTAACAATTAATTTCAGTTAAAAATTGCAGCTGGTATGAAATACTACGACCAAACAAATAATGTCCTAAATTACATTTGTATTGAATCATTTTGATCTTAGCATTTTAATACTCTATAAATTTAAGAACCTGTAGTTTTTTAAACTGTATAGCTAAAAAGTAGCTTTTTGCATTTGCTTCACAATTTTCTCTGAGGATGTGTCAATTCTGACACTATATAACAGCCCAGAGGAAGACCTTCCAACCTCAAGCCTGACAGCAAATCTGTCAGCCCACCGGGAGCCTCATGACTAAGAAAAGTCACACAAGTGGGGAAAGAGGCCCCGAGGAGTTAGAGGAGGGAGAAATACGACTCATTTCACTTATGCTTCCATTTCTGTTTCCTGACACATTTGTTCCTGCAGAGAATAAGCATCTACATTTTGAGAAAGATTTTTTGATTCAAATTAAGTGATTGTACCATCAATCAATCCATATGATTCTAAAATAATATCCGATACCAACTGTGTAATAGGCACTGGGTTAGTCAGTTGCATTATGCAGTTTTTTCTTGAGGCTTTTAAGTCTCTTGACTGCACAGAGTGTTTCTTTTGAAAGCTTCTTAGCTCACGTAACAACTCGAGTTTTTGAAAAGCTCCCTATTATAACCAGCCTGCTCCTTCTGAGAATGCTAAAATAATGCAGCCATGGAAGGGGACAATAGGATGGCACATCCTCACCAGACAATTGTCACCAAGAAAGTAGGACAAAGTCTTCTCTTCCGGGGTCCTCCTGTAAGAATAGTCCAACTCAGTATAGTTAAGAAAACTCATGGATGACACAGCACTGAGAGGGAAGCATATAGCAATGTTCTCTATAGCAGGTGGATGTGCTTATATATTATGTGGGTCCCAGGCATTTTCCAGAACGTAAATTTGTTAAAGAGAAATACTGCAGATTCTGAGATAGCTGAATAGGGAAAAGACATGCTGATTTTGATGAGGGGAAGACAGCAGAAGAAAGCAGAGGTAGTGTGTTTCCAGGAGAGAGCTAGTGGGAAGCTTGCAGTGGAAATTCTACAGAAATAATAGGGGTACACCATGGAGCAGCGTGGAAAGAGCAGATGTACAACAGCGAGAGGGGCAACCGCTCATGACTTCTGTAGCCTGGAGGCTGGAGAATACACCAGCATCTGAGACCAAGGTGAAGGCAGTTCATGCCAGTGGTGATATTGCACTAGAGACACCCTTGAAGAACACACTGTATTTGAATTTAATTTCAGACAAAGCAAACATCAAAGCAAGAAAAATTATAAGGAATAAAAAGGTACATTACAGTCACTTACTCAGAAGTCAACAGTCCTTAATGTTAAGCACCCAACGTCAGAGTGTTAAAATAAGTGAGGGGCCTAGCACTGTGGCATAGACAGTAAAGCAGCTGCCTGCAGTGCTGGCATCCCATATGGGTGCCAGTTTGAGACCTGGCTGCTCTACTTCTGATCCAGCTCTATGCTATGGCTTGGGAAAACAGTAGAAGATGCCCGAAGTCCATGGGTGCAATTTGCAGAGTGAACCAGTGGATGGAAGACATATATATATATATATATATATATATATATATATATATCTGACTCTCTGTAACTCTGTCTTTCAAATAAATGAATAAATATTGAAAGAAAAAAAGAACAAGCAAAAGAGAGAAAGAAAGGAAAGAAAGGAAAGAAAGGAAGAAAGAAAGAAAGAAAGAAAGAAAGAAAGAAAGAAAGAAAGAAAGAAAGAATATATGAGCTGGATCAATTAAAAAAAGAAATTAGAAAAATTAAAAAGTGTTCAAGATTTATAAGATACTACCAAACAGCCCATCATACATGTCTTAGGAGTTCTTGAAGGTGTGGAAATAAATAATGGATTAGAAGGCTTATTCAGCAAAATAATAACAGAAAACTACCTAATTTGGAGAAAGAAAGGAACATCCAGGTACAGAAAACACATAGGACTCCTAATAGACATGATCAAAAAAGATCTTCACCAAGACACATTATAGTCAACTTCCAACCATAAAACATAAATATCCTAAGATGTATTCAAGTGAAATGCTAGATTACATTCAGAGGCTCTCCAATTAGACTCACAGCTGACTTCTCATCAGAAACCCCATAGGCTAGGAGAGAATGGAGAAACATAGTTCATGTCTTTAAAAAAAAAAAAAAAAAAAAGCCTGTCAACCCACGTGAGCTCGTCCTGCAAGGCCCTCACTGTGGATAGGGTAGGGTGATGGCATTCTTCAACAAGAACACTGGAGACAGATCCAGTGAACATGTCTATTTATTAATAGTCAGACACAAGCTTTTATAGGGCAGGCAAAGGGGAATAGCTAGCTCAGGGTAGCCACACTCCTTCTATAGGATGAAGCAGATACTGGCGCTGCTACATTTCTCCAATCAGCTTGAAGGTCACATAGCCTACCCAGCCTTCCAGGTGGTCTAATGGGTCTGGGAGCCACACCTGGGAGCTGTTTACCTGCCACCAGTCAGGTCATGTGTCAAGGTCTCAGTGTGATGAGCCTTTGACCAGGGTTTTTTCCTCTTACATAAGCTAAGCAGGCAGTCTCCCAGCCAGGCACAGGATCATCCACAAACCCAGAATACTGTACCCTACAAAGCTCTCATTCATGAATGGTGAAATAAAGACCTTACACAACAAACAGAAACTGAAAAAACTTGTCACCACTTGTCCAGCCTTACAAATGATGTTAAGAGAGAGCAACTTTTCACATCTAAAGAAAAGTAAGAACACGATGCATAAAAATTTGTTAGATAGCCAACTGGTACTTTCAAGAATATAGAGTTTTCCATGATTTATTAGGAAATGGGTAAAGTTGAATAATAATTCAACAAAAGTTCAAACTTAAAAATTTAGGAGAATAAAATATTGCAGATCAAACAGAAAAAGTAGTTCTATTTTTTCATATTGATTTGAGATAGAGAAAGACAGACAGGCAGAGAGTGAGTTTCTATCCACCATCACTCCTCAATTGGCCACAATGGCTGAGGCCAGGCCCAGGACTGATTCGGCTCTTTTATGTGGGTGGCTGGCACTGCACCACCTGGATGGTCACCTGCTGCCCCCTGGGGTCTGGAGGAAGTTGGAATCAAGAGGCAGAGTCAGGAATGAAACCTAGGCACTGCAATGTGGCACCTAGGCATTTTAACCATTTAGTCAAATGACTGCCCCAAAAAAATAAATTTAAAAGATAAAACCTAATGACAGAGTAGAAGTAGTAATTCAAAGTGAAAGGTGGTCCCATGAAATAAAAACATTCGCTGCCACTCATGTGGGGCTCACCATATTCCAGGCACTGTTCTAGTCTTTACACATGTTAACCTGAGAGAAAAACCTCAAGAAGGGCTTTGGCAAGTGTCATCAGGAAAATTAAAATATAGAATTTATTAAAAAAGAACAAAAATCAAGAAATGGGGCAACAGATAGAGATATGGGGCATAAGAATTCATCAGAAAAATTGTGTCCAACTTAATACCAACAAATGTAAAATAGCAGATTAAGTTTAAAAACTTTAAGTAGTGGGACACCTAAATAGATCAATAAAAATAGAGAAAATTATAACGCTAGTCAAAGACTTACCATTACCATCCAAAAGGCATTTGTTCCAGATAATTCAATGGAATATTTCTACCAAACTTTTAAGGAATTGTATGCCCTCCCATTACAAAAGCATTTTTAGAAGATGATAAGTCATTTAATAAAGCAAGTAGGGGTAAGGCCTGGCCTTATAAACTAACCCAGCATAAGAAAGGGACAAAAGCAACAGGAGAAAAAAAAAAACAAAATAGAAGAACACAGAGAAATGGGGAAGAAAGGAAATAGAGAGAGAGAAGGGAGAGAAGGAAACAGTAGTAAAATAAATCAGCCTGTTCTTTAACATGACAGAACATCAGGAACACATCAGTGCTTTCACTGCAAATAAAGCACAGAAGTTTAATGGGGGATACTCAGAAACTCCCAGAATCAAGCTTGGCATTCACACCATCAGAAACAGTTCCCACATAACCACAGCGGATTGTTCCCCCTGGAAAACCTTGGGCACTCCTGGACTTGCACCTGCTGCTACCAACAATTACCTGGGCAACGGGTCTCTGCACGAGGACCTCCGCTACCGCCGCCTCCAAAAACTGAATCTCTCTGCTCTGTCGCGCTCAGCAGAATGATCCCCGCACAGCCCTTCTTTGTATCCCTGTCCAGACATTGCGTCTTCCTGGAGGTCTGTGATCAGCTCAGCATAGCTCACATGCCTGCGAACCTGTTGCAACAAGATTGAGGAGGTGAGTCTCCAGATTCCACTGAGAGGAGCCAAAGCCCCCAAACATGGGAATAGTTGCCACAGGATTCTGAGAAGTCAGAAGAAATTTATTCTAGAAATGGAAGGATGTTTCAATTCAGAAAAATCTATTAATATAATTCACTCTATTAAAGAGAATAAATCTATACAGAAGAAAAACTAATATGATACAGATTGAGAGAGCGTGTTTGTATATAACATGTACCAGTGAATAGCAACCACAATATAAACAACTCTTGCAAACTTAATGTTCAAAAATCTGAAATGAGAAAAAGACAAAGCAGAAATGTTCAAATACTTTTATAAATGTATGAAAGACCTTAAATGTCATTATAAGCAAGAAAATAACTATTAAGAACAACAGTGGGGCCAGTGCTGTGGCACACACAGCAGGTAAAGCTTCCGTCTGGCCTGCAGTGCCAGAATCCCATATGGGCACCAGTTCGTCATGGCTGTTCCTGTTCCAATCCAGCTCTCTGCTATGACCGGGGAAAGTAGTCCTTGGGTCCCTGCACCCACATGGGAGACCTGGAGCGCTCTCTCTCTCTCTCTCTCTCTGCCTTTAAAAAAATAAATAAATATTTTAAAAAAAAGAACAATAGGATAGGAAGGACATTTAACCCAATGGTTAAGATGCTGGTCAGGATACCTGTGTCCCATATCAGAGTCTGAGATCCAAGTTCGATATCTCGCGCTGACTCCTGACTTCCATTTCCGGCTAGTGCAGACCCTGGAAGGCAACAGAGTTCTATCAGGCAGTTGAATCCCTGCCACCCATGTGGGAGACCTTGATTCAGTTCTTGGCTCCTGGTTTCCATTCAGCAAGATCCCAGTCATTGCAGGCACTGAGGAAATGGATCAGCCAAAAGGAGCACTTTCTCTCTGCTTTCTTTCTCTCTCCCTCCCTCTCCCCGCCCCAAGATAAATAATTTATAAAAGAACAATAGGCTAATGAATGCCAGTTTAGATATTTTGATAACACTAATAGTAGTGAAGCTATACACAAGCAGATTATCCTATAAACCATTGTACCTCTAAAGTGGTAGCACCTGCATGCATAAATTCATCATCTATTAAAGTGCAAAGACTAGGATTCAGAAGTTTGTTTCTTCTGACCTACCCTAAAGAAGCATTCGCATATGTGTGAAAAGAGGTGTGTAAAAGGGTGATCATGGCAGAGCTGCAGAATAAATTGACAATTTGAATACCCAGCATTGGGAAAACAGTGAAAGAAATGGTAGTCTATCAGATAACTAACATATGATATGCCTAAAATGAAGCATCTAGACCTAAATATGCAAAATTTAAAAGATGCTATTGTTACATAAAACACAGGTATGCACACACAGACACTCGCATAAAGGCAACTGTCTATTCTCTGGACCCCTGCCTATGCAAGTGGAAATGCAAAGACAGAAGTCTAGAGCAACACATCCAGAAGCTAACACACTCACCATTGGGGATGTGTAATAAGACCAAACTTAAGGGTTGTAGACCAAGGACAACAGTATGCAAATCAACTCGGAAACGCTGATAGAAGAGTGGTAGAAAGGGAGGCTCTAAAAATACAGGCAAGTGTAGGGATTGCCAGCCTAAGGGATTGCCAAGCTAAGGGGTTGTCAGAGGCAAGGATAGACAGGCAGACTGGGCAGGCACCAAAGGGGCTCAGCTCTGTACAGCTAAAATGATTGTTCTTTTCTCACACCAAAGGGAGAGAGAAGGTGAAGTCAGTACAACTTGTTCTATCCATTTGCAGCTGAGTTTCCATTTAAATTGCACTTCAGGCAGTAAGAACGTTTAGAAATGGGTCAAATGTAGAAATGAAAAGTAGCTACAGGCTGGCGCCATGGCTCTACAGGCTAATCTTCCACCTAGTGGCGCCGGCACACCAGGTTCTAGTCCCGGTCGGGGTGCAGGATTCTGTCCCGGTTGCCCCCTTCCAGGCCAGCTCTCTGCTGTGGCCCGGGAGTGCAGTGGAGGATGGCCCAAGTGCTTGGGCCCTGCACCCCATCAGAGACCAGGAGAAGCACCTGGCTCCTGCCTTCAGATCAGCGAGATGCGCCGGCCGCAGCAGCCATTGGAGGGTGGACCAATGGCAAAGGAAGACCTTTCTCTCTGTCTCTCTCTCTCTCTCTCACTGTCCACTCTGCCTGTCAAAAAAAAGAAAAAGAAAAGTAGCTACAGAGAACGGGAAACACATAAGTATTATTGAGCAGTGCTGAGATCCACTTGGATTCATGGAGACACTAAGTTTTTAATCACTACTATTTGGGTGGCTACTTGATTTCCTCTAGGAGCTTTCAACTGGATAAGCTTGGGAAGAGTGATTCTAAGCATGAGGAGTCATCCAAATTTGAGGATTTTCAAGGCTAGTAGGATGAAAGCACTTACAAGGCAAGGAAATTGAAAATATTGACATGACAACCATTTGGCATTAAGGTTCCATAGCCCTAGAGAGTTAAAAAAGAAAATTAAGGATCAGGGGGCTGGCGCCGTGGCTCAATAGGCTAATCCTCCGCCTATGGCGCCGGTATCCCATATGGGCACCAGGTTCTAGTCCCAGCTGCCCCTCTTCCAGTCCAGCTCTCTGCTGTGGCCCAGGAGTGCAGTGGAGGATGGCCCAAGTGCTTGGACCCTGCACCCGCATGGGAGACCAGGAGGAAGCACCTGGCTCCTGGCTTCAGATCAGCACAGCACCGGCCCTAGCGGCCATTTGGGGAGTGAACCAACAGAAAGAAGACCTTTCTCTCTGTCCCTCTCTCTCACTGTCTATAACTCTACCTGTCAAATAAATTTAAAAAAAAATAAGGATCAAAGTGAGCTGGTGTCCATGGGGTGGGGGTCATGATAGGGAAGCTGAGGGATCCAAGGGCACCACTGGAGTAAAGCAAGCATCCATATTCATAGGTTCAGATCATGAATTAAGACTTTTAAATGGGGCTGGTGATTGCAGCAGATGGGGTGAAGCCAATGCCTGTGACATCATTATCCTATATGGGCTCCAGTTTGTGTCCTGGCTGCTCCACTACTGACCCAGCACCCTGCTAATGACCTGGGAAAAGCAGCAGAATCTGGCCCAAGTATTTGGGACACTGCTACTCATGTGAGACAACCAGATAGAGCTGCTGGTTCCTGGCTACATCCTGGCCCCACACCAGCCATTGTGGCCACTTGGGGAATGAACCTGCAGATGGGAGATCTCTCTCTTCTTCTCTCTGTAACTCTTTTAAAATAAGCAAACAAATCTTTTTTTTTTTAAAAAAGACTTCTAGATGGAATATTCTAGAAGTGTTGCAGTTCCAAGTATGTCAGGGCCCACTGTGTGGCAGCAAAAAGGGCTTGCTGCAGAGGGGTGGAGGTGAAAGACACGTAGAATGAAGAGCAGAGGGACTGGTAGACTGGAGCATTCCAAGGACCACGTACCAGGGTGATGTGAAGCCATGTGACCCCACCCTGACGAGAAGGGCGATGCTTATTACAGGCCTGCAACACTTTGGGGGAGCGGTTGTGAGTTAGGCAAGAGATTGTTGAAGCCCGTGCTCACTCCAACCACAGATACCAGCACGGCATTTTTCCGCACCTCAAGAACACAGTTTGCAAAAAGAGGTAAACAGAACTTCAGTCAGCATCAAATGCAGTAATGCATGAAGGTGGCTCATTCAATGCTGGCAGATGGTAAACACACATTCGAGATAAAAATCCTGTTCCGTGTTAAGTCCTCACGGTTCTCAGTTTCTTCTTCATGGCTTTCTAGTCTTCTTCAGTCTGAGTCTTCCATGTCTCCTCTTTTGTCTTCTGCTCCACCCTCAGTCATACGTGCCTTCTCAACTGCTGCATTGACAAGACTAACATTCATTCTATAACCCCTAAATCAGCACCTTCCAGATCTGTGCCGATGTGGACATTTATTTATGTGTTGGTGTCATTAGGCAAAACCGCTAACAATCTTCTCTTGCAAAGGAAGAAAATCCACTGGATGACGAGCCGATTGCCTTACTCCATGTGGCCATCCAGGAAGGAATTCCGGCCAGTGCTGACCACTGATGATCACTTATTGTTGCTATTATTCAGATTACCAATAGGAATCACCCATAATTCATTTAAATTGATCTTCAATGTGAAATCATTTAAAATTCTGGGTTCAGTTCAGAATTTTTTACCTTGAACCAGTTTTCAATTTTACATGATATTTCATATGAACCCCCTGAGTCTTTGTACTTCTTTTTGGGCCTCTTATTCATAAACTTTCTGGAGAATTGTGCTGACTAGAGTGATAATCACCTCACATTCTCAGGAGAGGACCTATGCTCATAGAATTGTATATACAGAATGAATTCTCTAAAAATGCTTAAAATGTTGGAAAACGTATCAGTGATGTGGATGAGGAATACCATTTGCTGGAGAGTAAAGCATTCACTGTGTCCTGAAAAGTTAAGAAAAAGGAAGTAAGGCATATAGAATTATGGGTGCAGTAAACTCCCTCTCATTGCAAGGTAAGAGCCTGTCTGAATTTTAGCATGAAGTAGGAGATACACTGGGAAAAAGTACCAACAAGGGTTCCTCTAGCAATGAGCTACACAGCCTTGACCAACTCAGTTCACCCCTTTGGACCAAAACAGAACCCAAAAAATGTTGTCACAGTAAAAATCTCTACGATTATTCAGCCATAATGTGACTGCTGTTTCAAAATTATTACATTTCAGGTGGCATTTGATCAAATTTTGCAAATACTGAGAAGATTTTGTACAATTTGAGGTAGGGGCAATGTTTCAGTGCCTGTAGGTCATTGTGGACCATACTGCTGTGAGAATTAAACCTAAAGGATACTATGTGGGAAAACATCTTTAAACCATTAAAATTTATATAACTATTGCAGGACATTTTTTCCTACATTTGACCCATTTCTAACTGTATCAATTTCCTAAAGAACTATAAAGTAGAGAAGAGTCCCAGAAGTCTATATTCTACAGTGGCTTTTCCATCTAGTTCAAAGATATTTTATGTTATAAATATGACTTTTGTCTTCCATGAGATCCAAGGTCAGTGTTATAAGATTTTAAGTTGGAACAATTATATACACACATACACATCACACTATTACAACTAAGTAAATATATCAACTACTCAATAAACTGATTTAAAGAGATTAACTCTATATGTAATTGGAAACTATAAAATACCCCTCTCAGCTATCTTGTGCATTTTCTGCTTATTATTGCTTTATCACAGATGAAACCAAGAGAGGTTGAGAAAAATGGACAAGGAAGGTCACAAGTATTATGTGGATGGAATCTAGAATACAAGGTACTGACAGGAAGTTCATGTAGGTCAAGGACATCTACTACTTAAGCTTTTTGAAGCTCTATATTCTGTATAAGAGGCAATTTAAATTCTATCCTCTCCTCCTGCCTAGTGAACTTCTTTAGCCCTGTCACTGGTATGGAATAACGAGGAGTCACCATTAATTGCTGCTCATGTCTCAAAGTACAGGCCCTATTATCTTACAAGTATGAGATTCCCCTTGGATGACCCAGTCTTTGGATAATTTCCAGGATACCTGAAATTTTTCACCACAGTTCAGGAAATCATAGACTTTAAGAAGTTATACACAGAATGTCTATTAGAAGAAACACTGGGTGTAGAAAAGTAGCTCACTTTCCTCATTATCAGTTATTTATATAATGTGTCATCAAAGCCCTGAATCTCCAATCAGAATTCGTTTTTCTCTAAGATCCTCCCTAGGGGCACCACTGCAAAAAGACCAGAAAGTTACAGATCTTGGAAGATCAATGCAAAACTTTATGGACCAAAGTGGAAAGAAACCTCTTGAGTTTCACTATTTCTAGGGCTTTCCCCAGTGTATGTGTGTGTCTGTGTGTATATGTGTTTTAAGTTAAATTAGGAATATCTTTGAAGCAGAGGGATATTTTCTCATTCGGATTATTAAAAAACCCTTTTTGCTGATTTATAAAAGGCATTTATATAAAGCAAAAGCATTTCATCTATGAGGGGACTTCAAAAAGCTCATGGAATATGGAATTAAATGATAAGCTTATTTTGGTGCCAAAAATGCTTAAATCTATGCATATAAGAGGTCTTCAAAGAATACATGAAAATGGATATTATGAAAAATCCACATAGATTTCAAATTTTTTACTTCCAAATGAACTTATCTTTGCATTCCATTTTTCATAAACTTTTGGAAGCCTGCTCAATAAACTCTTATAGGTAGTGTGCAATGAGACAAGGAAGCATTGCTATCATGTGTCAGTTGAGTAATGTGTCATTTCTTCATATAGAGACCCAGAAGTGAGCCATGGGAATTCTAGTACAGAGATGATGTGCGGACAAAGAGGATCCAGAAAAGGAGACTTTGAAGAAGCAGCCTGTAACTTTCAAAGAAAATCAGAAGAGGCTGACATTGCTGTGTCATGGGCTAAGCCACTACCTAAAACAACAGTAGTCCAGGTTGGATCAGAGTCCTGGCTGCTCTGCTCCCATTCGAGCTTCCTGCTAATCCATCTGGGAATGACTCAGGTGCTTGAGCCCCTGCCACCAACAAGGGAGACATGGATGAAGTTCCAGGCTCTTGGCTTCAGCCTGGCCCAACCTCAACTTTGGTGGCCATTTGGGAGGTGAAGTGTGAGACCTAAAGCCTGGATCAAGGTGCAACTATTTTAAATTAGGCCTCCATCTTGTAACTTGGGCCTGAGCAGGCCCTGAACCCTGAGCCAGAAGCTCCTAAAAGTAAATAAATGAACTCCACTTGCAATAAACTCTCCTAGCAACAGCCGATTAGCAGATAACAGAAAAATACCTGGAGTCCCTGGTGTCTTCTCCGGGCAGATAAGGTCATTGATAGCTACCCGAGACCCTGCTGTTCAGCACGTACACCCCAGCAGCTCGGACCCTATGCTTCTGCCAATCAATTTAAAAGGCATCAACCCCAAAGCCATCCAACCACCTTTACTAGGTCCGTTCCCACCACTGGATGCACTAATCAATTCTAAGAGATGTCCTTTGAATTTCCTGCGGGATGAGATGATTTGCTAAATGGTACCATAATGTATAGAATGTCTCTGAAAACCCTAAAAAAACCCTGTTAACTGAAGGGTCGGGGCTCTCAATTCAGACCCACTGCATGGGTGTTGATTGAGAGTCCAGGCCTGGACGTGCAGTAAAACTCTCGTGCGCTTTACAGCAGTAACAGCTCCTTGGTGGTCTTTGGGGACAACTGGGCATAACAGAAGCACCTTTGTCACTCTGTCTCTCCTTCTCTCTTTGTTGCAGTGCCTTTCAAATAAGTAAAATAAAACTTAAAAAAAAAAGTAAGAAAACCATAAATGCAGTAAAAAGAGGAGTGAGTGGTGGCCACATCACAGGCATTACTCAGGGGGAAACTCTGGGTGGTGAGTATCTGTAATGGATGTACCTTGCAAGTAGAAGTTTACATCACCTATTTCCAGGACAAGACAGAATGAAAAAAAAAAAGCAAAATTGCATCAGTTGTGCCCACCACAACACATTTCTTTGGGGCCACCTTATACATAGGAACAAATGTAGTTAACTTACTAACAGCCTTTTATAAACCTAAATTGTTTTTCAACTGTGTTAGTGCTTCTAAAGTGATTAGCACATTCATATGTTAAAAATTACTTTCTTACAATTTTCTAAAAAGGAATTTTCTCAATTTTCTAAGAAGGCATTGTTCCAACATTTTGTTGTTCTAGTTGTTTTAAAAACTGTATCTTAGACTTCTAGCTCTGCCAAGGCACAGCAGTCTGTTTATCTCAGACCCTCCCTCTAATAACTAAAGATGCTGGATACTACACGGAACAAGCAGAGGAAGCCGTTGTAAGTCGAAAGCAGAGGAATGTGCAGCTTCGGAAGCTGAGAACCTGAGCAAGAACACACGGGCTTTCCCTGAGTCTCCTTACCACATCCACCTGTCTGCGACACGACCCTGCAGACTCTGCAGCCGGAAATCCCACTCAACGAGAATTCTCAGTGGGCACACAGAAAAGGCTCCAAGACAACCTGCTCCCCAATTCCAAAGACCGGGAAATGGTGGCCTAGCAACTGAAAACCTACCCTACAGCAGCCAAAACCAAACAGAAAAGCCACACCTTCCCCCTGGCAATTTTAGCAGGAAATTAATCTCTCCCACCCGCAGCCTCACAAAGCCACAAAGCAGGACGCTGATTTCACAGTCTCCGGTTCAATGATGGTGGGTGGGGAGGGGTTGCAGAGCAAGAAGCTGGTATCTCCACCCTGGTTGGAGAAACAGCCAGGACTCTAATCCCCCTGATGCTAGAGCATCACCACCGGGCCATGGTGAGTGCAGTACCCACATCCACCCAGAAGTGAAGAGATCAATGAGGCCAATCACTGCTGGGCTCCACTCCCCCACCCGGCTCCCACCCCACGGGCCTCCCCAGCCCCACCATCAGCCCTCCACAGGGAGCGGTTGAGCTTCAGCCCAATCCCTGCAACAGAAGGTGGAGTCATTCTGGCTCCCTGCTCCTGGTGTAGCAGAAGAGAGCTGTTCTTACACTGCTGTTTGGAGCAAACAAGATGGTGCTATGGGTGTCCTGCTTTCAGGAGAAAATGCCAGCAGGGCTGAGAAGGGAACTGAACTCCCTCACCGTTCATCTGGGACAGGGGATTAGGAATCAGTCCTCTGCGGATGCTGGCTGCAGTGGGGCTGGTGACATTCAGTAAAAAGCTGAATATATGAGTACATGCTTGCAGATCCACTCTCTGCATCTCGGTGGAGTACTGCCTGCAATGTCCAGATTCCTACAGTATCCAATAACTAAAATGTTTAAGTGATTTTTATGACAAAGACTAGAACATATAAAGAACTCTTAAAACTCAACCACCAAGAAAACCAGTACCTTGGAAATGAGTTCATCATCTTAAGAATTAAAAAAATTATTATATGAATGAGATAACACAACCAGCTGATACCAATGCCAGATGGAGTCGATGCTTGTATTTTAAAGCAACCATAGTAAGAAAGCTTCAGTAAGCTACAACCAAAGTTTTGCCTGCTACAGAAGCAAACTCCCATAAATAGCAGAGCACAAGGACCAAAATAAGTGTATCCTTTAATTCTATTTTTTCATGAAATTTATGAAATGCTTTCATACATATAGTGCACTATTTTTCGATCTTAAAAGTAAAGAAATTCTGACACGTACTACATGGATGAAACTTGAGGGCGTTATGCTAGGTGAAAGGAGCCAGCTACACATACACATAGTGTAAAAGAGTCAAATTTACAGAAACAAAAAGGAGAATGGTGGTGGCCTGATGCTGAAGGAAGGAGAAAATGGAAGTTTTTAAATGGATACAAAGTTTCCATTTTGTAAGATCAGGAAATTCTTCAGACTGATTACCCAACAGTGTGAATGTACTTAAAACTAGTGAACCGTATAATTAGAAATAATTCAGATGATGCATTAATTTTACATTATTACTTCTGCCACATTTTAATATAAAAATACACTGCTTAGGAAAATGACAAAATGTCTCAAAATATAACCAAGCTTTACATCTTAAGGAACTAGAATGTATGAAATGGTAAGTTTTGTTTCCCATTTTACTACAAGAATAAAATCAACCAAATGTAAATTTTAGAACTGAAAAATTTGAAGATAAAAGTTCACTAGATGGCCCCAAAAGTGGAATGGAGATGACAGAGGACAGAGTCAGTAACGTTGAGGGAGACCAGTAGGATTTACCCAATCTGAAATACAAATGCAACAACAAAAATAGAGTGGCAAAAAATGAACCGATGCAGTAATAATAGAACTAGCATTCATAACATTGGAGATCCACAGGAAAGGAGAGAGAGCAAGAAACAAGAGAAAGAGAAAAGACAGATCTTTGTCTAAAGCCTACTTTATGAATGTCATAATCAAGGCAGTGTCATAATTGAGGTGACATAGACACAAATCAAAGGAACAGAATATAGAACCAAGAAACACCCATACAAGCATGCCCACAGAAATGTTAAATTAATTCAAAAAGGGAAGGGAATGGAACAATGGTAGTCACAGACAAAAACAATAAATGAAAGAAAATAAAGATCTTCCACCTAAACACATACAAATTAAACTCTAAGATTGATGTATAATTTATATATATGAGAAGTTTCATTATCTCTTACTAAACTACTCTGTAGAGATACTGTGGAAAAGATGAAAAGACTAGCTACAGACTTGATATTTTATTCATGTCAAAGGAAAGCTTGGTTTAATACACTTAGTTCACTGACTAAGAAATGTGTACATGCTACAACGGCTACCCACTTTGGCTTATAAAAGACCTGAAGTTCTCATGCTGAAGTGTTCATCCAACAGTTATGCCCAGTCACCTGCTGAACCCCAGGCCCCAAATCTGTGTGACATAGGAAGACAATTAAAGTGAGAGGAAAATGAGATAAAATGGAGGGAAAAGAGAGAACAGAGGAGTGATATCCATTATAGGCGGAGTAGAAAGAGGGGAAATTCAAGCAGGGGAAAACTCAGGGTCCAACAGCCATGATGATCTTCAGAAGGGTACAAGCTACAGATTTAGAAAAAAATATGTGTAGGCCACATATCTTAAAAAGATTAGTATGGTGATTATGCAATAAACTTTCAAATTCAACAATGAAAAACAATAGGGCATAGGCCTGTAGCATAGTGGGTGAGAGGATGGTTGAGATCCCACATCCCACACCAGACACCTGTGTTCAATTGCAGCTTCTAGCTCTTTCTCAAGCTCCTCACTAACGCCAAACGTGGGAGACAGCAGTGATGGCTCAGGTGATCAGGCTGTTGCCAGACCTTGACCGCGTTCTCAGCTCCTGGCTCTGTTCCCAGTTTAGTCCCCACCCTCGTGGACATTTAGGGTGTGAGCAAGCATAGGGGAGGTCATCCTCTCTCTCTCTCTCTCTCTCTCTCTCTCTCTCTCTCTCTATATATATATATATATATATATATATATATATATATATACACACACACACATCCCTCTCAAACAAGTAAAATTTCAATAAATTAAATAACATATAATTAGAAAATGGGCAAAATACACAGACATTTCACCCAGGATGATAAACAGAGAGCAATGGACACCTGAAAATATGTTTAACTTCATTAGCACTAAGAGATGCAAGAGCATGATGACATATCACTGTACACCATCAGACTGGCTAGAACATAAATTAAGTATGTAGTGACCAGATTTCCTAGCACTTGCAATCTTGACTGGGAAGCTTACAGAAGTATAAATTTGTATTCATAAGAAACTTGCACATTAATGTTCATTACAACATGAGTTGTAATAGCCAAAGAACGGAAACAACCCATTTATCCTCCAATGGATAAATGATTACAAAATCCATGGTACATCAATAACATGGAAGATGATTAAGCAGTATCAAGGAACAAACCATTAGTCCTCACAAAATTTTAATGACTCTCAAGAAATTTACATTAACTGAGAAAAGTCCATTCTAAAAAGCCACATACTGCATAATTCCTCATATAATATCACTGCAGGGACAAAGTTGTAGAAATAGAGAAGGAGGGAGAGGGTTTATCTGCAAAAGAGCAACAAATGTGATCCTTGCAGGAATGGAAATGTCCTGGCTGTGATATTGTAGTGCAATTGTGTAAAATATTTGCATAAGTAGAACCTAGGGCAAGAGCAAAATTATTTCAACTTTTAGATGAAAAGAAAAATTCACCCTAATGGGTACTGGTATTATTATTATTATTATTATTATTATTATTAAAGAGACATAAAGGGGCAAGCATTGTGATGTAGTAGGTTGGACAGCCAACTACGATGCTGGCATCCCATATAGGCAGCAGTTGGAGTCCTGGATGCGTCACTTCCAATCCAGCTCTCTGCAAATATGCCTAGGAAAGCAGTGGAAGATGGCTGAAGTACCTCTCTATTCATGTCGGAAGCACAGATGAACTTCCTGGCTCCTGAAATCCACCTGGCCCAGCCTTCGCTCTTGTGGCCATTTGAGGAATGAAGTAGTAGTCAGAAGATCTCTCTGTCTGTATCTCCCTTTCTCTCTGTAACTCTGTCTTTCAAATAAATAAATACCACTGTTTAAAAATGAGGAAAAAAAAAAGAGACATAAGAAAATTAACCATTTTAACAATGTTTGAATACTCACTACAGTGGATTTAAGGACAATCTCATTGTCCATCAACCATCTCCACCATCCATCCAAGGATTTTTTTCATCTTCCACCTGAAACTCTGTAACCATTGAACAAACACTCCCCATTTGTCCATTGTGTCTGGCTTATTTCGGTTACCATAATGTCCTCAAGGGCCATCCGTGTTGTAACTTTGTCAGAACATCCTTCCTGCTTTAAGGCTATTATTCCATAGCATGGTTAGACCTAAACATTGCTATGTCTTTGATCTCTTAAACAACTTTGAAAACTGTTTTATACATGAATAGTGCAATTTACCTTGTCAGAGAGCAGGACTGGACAACTCACTTACTTTGGTTCATTTGCTTTCTACTAGGTCACCAAAAAACATCTGGGAAGCAGGAAACCATCTGAAATCCAGTGCCTGATGTACAGGTGCATGTAAGCTTGAAAGAAATTTACAGCAGATGCAAGTTCTGAGAGTCTTGGGAGTGAAATCAAGGAGGGGCTAAAGTTTAGCAGTCAAATTAAGTTCTTTAATAACCAACAGTTATATGAAGACTGAAATTTTTCTTCCTTTTAAAACAATTTTTTATTCATTTACGTATTTATTTATTTTAGAGCAGAGAGACAAGAAAGGGAGAACTCCCAACCACTGGTTCACACCCCAAATGCCCTAACCCAAGGGGCTGGTGATAGGTAGCCCCTCTACAGTGCTTTGGACGTAATGTCCCCACTTCTCTCCCTGCCCTTTCTCTGCCTTTTTGGTAGTAAATCAGCTACTGACTAAAGCTAACTCATGGGATTGAGGGAGTCACCTTGATGGCCACGGTTGCCTCAAGAGGTTCCTTTCCCAGGAACCTCAGACCCCAAGCAAAAAGCAATTACCTTCTGCCCACAGCTTCCTGACTTCAGCCCACTTTACCAATATCAAACCTCCCTGGTGGACGTGCTCTGGATGCCCAACCAAAGGAGGGCACAAGCAGTGCAGACAAATCAACTACTTGGCCATGAACGAAACAAATAACATTTCATCTCCAACTTCAATCTAATCTTCACCCCTGATCCTTCTGGGAGTGTTGAGTGATAGCTTTTCCTTGCTCCTTGCTCTACTAATTGTAATAGGTACCTTCTTTCCTCCACCCCCTACAATGTCAATGATTGGTTTTCTGTGCATCGGGTGAGTGGACCCAGTTTCAGGGGTTCTATAGCAACTCTTCCTTCTGAGGTTCTACAGCAACCCCTTCAGCCAATTTTGGTGTTTTCTGTATATACTAGGCTGAGACTGAAGTCGGGAGCTGGGAGCTCAGTCCAGATCTAAGTGGGTAGCAAGAACTCAGTTACTTGAGCAATCACCACCACATTCCAGGGTCTACATTAGCAGGAAGCGAGAGTCAGGAACTAGAGCTGGGCATCAATGCCAGGCTCTCCAATGTGTCTATAAGCATCCCAACCAGTGACTTAACCACTAGTCCAAATTCCTACCCCAGATTTTAATTCTTAAAAAGAATAATATTAGCAAAGGGCAATAAAATGACACATAAAAACGTAGAAGTGAGTGGAGAAAATCAGTTTGAATTCCAGCTCTTCACAAGCAGAACAAAATGTTGTAGATGAACAGCTTATTATATAAAGGTTACCATGAAGTACTGTAGCTCTGGAAGTAAATTTCAATAGCTGGTAGCAACGTTTGCTGTAGCAGCCAGGGGTTCGGTGACGTTTTCCTAAGACTTCAAGTATGCATTCATTTAAAAACTCAAAGAAGCTTCTTGAAACTGATGCTTGGAGTGTGAGACTTCATTTGCCCCTCCTTTATAATGCAATGATGCCAGGGTAACTCTCCCCCTTAAAAAATGGAGCATTAAGGCTTAGAAAATGAAATAAACTGTTAAAAGTTATGCGACGTTTTGTTAGCATTGAAACAAAACCATAGTCAGCAGACTCAATAATATAAAATCTAATATGGTCCCCAAGTCTCCCCATCCACCACCACCACCATGAGGAAAATCTGCAAAAGGATCAAAGCCTCGGCACCCCTCATCACCTCGTTCTCCAGGGTGGAGACTTCTCCAGTCAATGAGCTAGGCTGGACCACAGGGCCGGTCCTAAAAATTCCTAAGCACACCTCCACACAGCTTCAGCCCTACCCTAAATAGAGAAATCTTAAGTGCTGCCTGCAAGGACAGACACCCAATGAAAGAAGAGCTCAGGGCTGTGTCCATTGATGAGGGGAGAAGATGGTCTTGCCTCCTCCAGGGAAGGAGAAGAATCTGGGGCGTGTTTTTGACTCATTTGGTTAGATCACGGCTTGCAGCACCCACATCCTACATCCGAGCACCCGGGTTAGAGTCCCAGCTACTTCACTTCTCATCCATCTCTTTGCTACTGAACACTAGCACATGACTGCTTGCAGGTAGTGGTTTATGCATCCTTGTCCCTGCAACCTATATGGGGATCTGCTTTAAGCTCCAGGCTCTTGGCTTTGGATTGGCCCAGCTCTGGCTATTTCAGACATTTGGGGAGTAAGGCCTCTTGGTGTCTGTCTCTACGTCTCCCTTTCTATCTCTCTGCATTTCAAATTAAAAATATGAAAATAAATAGATACAACTTTTTTTAAAAAAAAAAGAATCTGAGAGAGCTATTTCCTTGTGAATGGAAGGAGCAAAGCATGGTTGTGGGTAATGTGGGTAGGGACTCTACCCATGAATAGATGAGGCCCAGAGAGCTGGCAGCATGGAAGTCATCACATTTTCACAGAGATATAATGAAGGAGAGACAGGGAAGGTCAAAGGAAGCTACCAGAGATATTTCTATTCTGGAAACTCAATGACAGAAGTCAGTGAAGAGGTGACAGCCACAGGAAGGCTGGGTTCAGCTGAGTGATGGCGATGCTGTCATCCAGGGTGGGGCCTTTGTAAGTTCACATCCTTGTAGCCTGGTCAGTGATGGGCAAAAGACCAAGAGAGATAGAGGACAGCCCTCCTTGGCTTTACCCCACTCAGAGCGAAAGACTGAGTGTGTCTCCCTTAAACAGAAGTCTCCTTTCTGGGGTTCATTAAATATATCTTCTTATGCTAAGGGCAAGCCTTCTTATGCTCCCACCAGCTCAGCTTCCAGGTAGCCTTTGTGATGATGGCCCCAGAATTTATTCTGTGTTGTGAGCAAGACTGGGTAGCAGAGGAAAGGAAGCACTGGGAGCTGGACTTCCTCTTTTCCGCATTAAAGCAACCGGGCTCAGTGTAACCAAAGGTTCAGAGGAGGGTTGGCTCCTTTCTCCAGAAAGATTAGTTCACTGGGAATTGCAGGTAAAGTTACTGCCTATGATACCAGCAAAACCAAATAGCACCGATTCAAGTTCCAGGTGCTCCACTTCCAATCCAGCTCCCTGCTAACGCACCTGGGAAAGCAGTAGATGATGGCCCAAGTCCTTAGACCCCTGCACCCACATGGGAAACCTGGAAGAAGCTCCCGGCTCCTGGCTTCAGTGTAGCCTAACCCCAGTTGTTGCGGCCTTTGGGGAGTGAACCAGGAGGTGGAAGATCTCTATCTCTATCTCTGTAACTCTGCCTTTCAAATAAACAAAATAAATCTTTTTTTAAAAAAGGACCCAATCTAAAGTATTAATTCAAAAGAAACATCATTTAAAAAAATAAAAAAGAAAAGTTAATTTGGGGCTGGCGCTGTGGCACAGTGGGTTAACGCCCTGGCCTAAAGCGTCAGCATCCCATATGGGCGCTGGTTCTAGTCCCAGCTGCTTCTCCTCCGATCCAGCTCTCTGCTATGGCCTGGGAAAGCAGTAGAAGATGGCCCAGGTTCTTGGGCCCTGCTCCCACATGGGAGACCTCGAGGAAGCTCCTGGCTCCTGGCTCCTGGCTCCTGGCTTCAGATCGGCACAGCTCCGGCCATTGCGGCCATCTGGGGAGTGAACCAGTGGATGGAAGACCTCTCTCTCTCTGTTTCTACCTCTCTCTGTAACTCTGTCTTTCAAATAAATAAAATAAATCTTTAAAAAAAAAAGAAAAGTTAATTCATGTTTATGGCTTTCATGAAAAAGTAAAGCATGCACTAATCTGAACATGTCTTTACTTAGAAATATCATTTAGTTGGCAGGCGCTGTGGCTCAACAGACTAATCCTCCACCTTGTGGCGCCGGCACACCGGGTTCCAGTCCTGGTCGGGGCACCTGATTCTGTCCCGGTTGCCCCTCTTTCAGGCCAGCTCTCTGCTGTGTCCCGGGAGTGCAGTGGAGGATGGTCCAAGTCTTTGGGCCCTGCACCCCGTGGGAGACCAGGATAAGCACCTGGCTCCTGCCATCCGATCAACGCTGTGCACCGGCCGCAGTGTGCCCACCGCAGCAGCCATTGGAGGGTGAACCAACGGCAAAGGAAGACCTTTCTCTCTGTCTCTCTCTCTCTCTCACTGTCCACTGTGCCTGTCAAAAATTTAAAAAAAAAAAGAAATATCATTTAGTGATAATGATATAAAACAATTCATAGGACTGGGAAATGTTTTCCATTTAAAATCTCAACACTAGGGGTATTAATTAAGCCTAGCAATTAAGACATCCCCTAGCACAACCGTACCCCACATCAGAGAACCTGGGTTTGACGTCTGGTTCCAGTTCCTGAATCTAGTTCCCTGCTAAGGCAGGCCCTGGGTCGCAGCATATGATGGCTCAAATAATTTGGTTCCTGTCACCCACATGGGAGACTTGGACTGAATTCCTGGCTCCCAGCTTTGGCTCTTGCCTAGCTCCAGCCATTTTAGGCATTTTGCAAAGTGGACCATAGGCTGAAAACTCTGTGTGTGTCTACATGCATGTGTGTGTCTGCCTCTCAAATAAATACATAAAAATTAAAGATAAGATAAATTGTAACCTCAAAAATAACTCTGCATGAGCCCCTCCTTTTTGAGATAATATATTTTTAATTCATATTGTAGCTAAAGGCCTAATGGCTCCACCAAATAAAGAGTTCAACAAATAAAACGTAAAAAGCCCATAGTTCAGCAGGAAAATAGGCAAAGGCCATAAACAATGATCAGATGAAAAGATACTCAGTATCGCTCATATACATTATAAAATAGTCACAAGGTCATTAAAACTACAGAAATATATAATTCCTATCAAATTGTTTGACATTTAAAATGAAGTTAGACGCAACATTGCATTTGCTGCAAATGTGATACAATCATTTCTTTCCTTTGTTTTTATTTTTTCATAGTTGTTGCTCCCATGTATACGTGAGGACATGTGGCATTCATCTTTCTGTATTTGTCTTATTTAACCCAACATGATACCCTCTAGCTTCAAACATTTAGCTTCAAAACAGACTTTCATTCTTTGTTGTAGCTGAATAATAGTCCACTGAGTTTATGTGGCACAACTTCTCTCTCTCTCTGGTTCCAGCTTGAGGGTGACCTTGGTGAGCCACCAGCACTGCACAGCCAGCTTGGGAAGCAAGGCTGGGGCAGAGCCCTCTGCTGGCAGATCAGAGGCATGAGCAGAGAAAGGCCCCTTGTCCAGTCCTCTGCGAGAAGGAAGGACATGACCTGTGATGGCCTTGCTTGTGCAGAACCAGGTGTTGTGATGGGAAATGCTTATGCGCCACCTCACTTTATCCTCACGAGGGCAAACCTTCACTGTCGAGGATACTACATGTGTCATCTCTTCTGGTTTAACAGATGATTACACTGGGGTTAAGAGAGCTTAAGTAAACCTGTGACTTGCACATCTTCTTTTCATGGAACTAAATATCTAAATTGGGCCCTTTACAAAGGAAAGTGGTCCATTTAGCCCACAATCTGGGGGACTGAAATCCCAAGACTGAGAGGTTCTAGCTCTTTGGCCTCTGGTAGGCATCCCTTGCCCGCACCACAAGGAGAGACAGCACAGGGGAGCCCTGCTTTGGGCCCGCCTGCTCTCACTCACTCTGTTAGCCAGCATTCCAAGGCAGCGCACACCATGACCTCAACACCTTCCCACAGGACTCCACAGCTAAAGGCCCAGGGCCTCTTAACATTGCCACACTGAGGACCGAACTTTCGTTGCCTGAATCCTTGAAGGACACACGCAAGCCACGTCCAGACCAGAGCCATGCCTTTCCCCAGGCCAGTTGGTGGAGAATGTAGATCCAGAACCTCCAATGCCTCATGCTACAGTGACAGGGGGATGTACACACCATGAAGTATCAGTCACTGCCATTGAGAAAAACACAAGGCCATTGCATTGATAGAGCAACATTCTTTTTTTTCTTTTTTTTTTTTTTTTTTGACAGAGTGGATAGTGAGAGAGAGACAGAGAGAAAGGTCTTCCTTTTTGCCATTGGTTCACCCTCCAATGGCCGCTGTGGCTGGTGCATCGTGCTGATCCAAAGCCAGGAGCCAGGTGCTTCTCCTGGTCTTCCATGCAGGTGCAGGGCCCAAGCACCTGGGCCATCCTCCACTGCACTCCCGGGCCATAGCAGAGAGCTAGCCTGGAAGAGGGGCACCCGGGATAGAATCCGGTACCCCAACCGGGACTAGAACCCGGTGTGCCAGCACCGCAAGGCGGAGGATTAGCCTGTTAAGCCACGACGCCGGCCAACAGAGCAACATTCTAAGCACAAATATAGGTGAGTTGGAACAGATTCTATTTAGTAAAATATTTTAACTTTGTGCCTGCATTATGGGGTAGTGGGTAAACCTGTGATGCCAGCATCCCATCTGGGTGCCAGTTCTAGTGTCCAGGCTGCTCCACTTCCAATCTAGCACCCTATTAGTGGCCTGGAAAAAGCAGTGGAAGATGGCCCAAGTGGTTGGGCCCATGCCATCCATGTGTGAGAAGTGGAAGAAGTTTCTGGCTCTTGGCTTTGGCTTGGCCCAGCCTTGGCTATTTTGGCCATCTAGGGAGTGAACCAGTAGTTGGAAGACCTCTGCCTCTCCTTCTCTCTCCGTAATTCTGACTTTCAAATAAATAATTATTTTTTTTTATAAATAATTATTTGAAAGAGTTACAGAGAGAGAAGGAGAGGCAGAGAGAGAGAGAGAGAGCGAGAGAGAGAGAGAGAGGTCTTTCATCCTCTGGTTCACTCCCCAATTGGCTGCAATAGCTGGGGTTATGTTGATCTGAAGCCAGGAGCCAGGAGTTCCTCTGGATCTCCCACACAAGTGCAGGGGCCCAAGGACTTGGGCCATCTTCTACTGCCTTCCCAGACCATAGCAGAGAGCTGGATTGGAAGTGGAGCAGCCGGGATTCAAACAAGTGCCAGCACTGCAGTCAGCAGCTTTACCAGCTACGCCACACGCCCGCCCCAGTAAGTAAATATATTTTTTAAAAATTGTAACTTTGCTGTGCAGACCACCATGGGTGGTCTTCACTTACTCAGCCCAGAACTTGGCCATCAGCATCTACCTTCAATTGCTGCTCTCCACAAGGGCAAATAATTTTTTTTTAATTTCATTTTTTCATTTACTTCAGAGGCAGAGAAAGAGATCAATAGAGAAACTGAGAGCTCCTTTCTACTAGTTCACTCCCCAGATGCCCACAATGGATGCGAGTGAGCCTTGACCAAAGCCAGGATCCAGGATTACAGTCCAGTCTCTCATGAGAGTAGAGGTCAATTACTTTAAATCATTGCCTGCCTCTGCCTCCCGCAGCCTACAGGAGGCTGAGCCAGGATCCAAGCCTGGAATCAAACCCAGGCCCTCCAGGATAGCAGGTGAACATTTTAACTGGCATCTTAACCACTCCCCTCAGAAATGTTTTCTTCTGACCTCAGAGAATTGATATTTTTTCCCTCTGAGCTATCTGTGTATGTTATTATCATGCTCAATAAATATTAAACAAGATCAGCATTTTAGCACAAGAATTTGTACCGTTGTTTAAGATTACTATTTTGTTTAAGTAATCTCAAGTCTTCTTCAATTCAAAGTCAAGGGCCATGTAACAGGTTTAATTAAATAAAGCCATGTAACAATAAACAAAGAATAGTAGACATGCAAAAAGGATGAATAAGAAAATTATTTGCCCCACCTTATATGATGTGATTTTTCTTTGCACAGTTTTATTTTGAGCTTGGCTAATACAAATCAGGAAGCTACTTTGGAAAATCCTGATCACAAATATCGGTCATGAAATACTGCATTGACTTAGAATCCTCTCAGCTGGTGTTCTTCCATCGTGACGAGGTCTATGAAAAGTCATTCAGGCTGACCTCTTACAAAGACAGCAATTACTGCAGAAGGCGCTCCCTGTGACAATTCACATCTTTACACATTTCTGAGAAGTGTCATTTTCTCAGGCGAGAAAACGGTATCCTGTCATCTAACATGGACTTTCTATCCGAGAAGCGATTTAACAGGGTTTCTTTTCAAACCTGCTCATAGTGGCCGGTCCCCATGTACAAATCTAAACACTTTAATTACAGTTGGATGGCGAAAGGACCTGATTCTCCTGTTTCCCTTTCCAAGGATGATTGCTACAGTAAAAGCCTTGGAGATCAATGCATGTCTACTGGGTTGTCGCACGGTAATTTCGACCCATATGAAAACTGCTTGCATCTGCTTTGATTTCCAATGATTTCCTCTAGGCAAATCCCTGGAAATGAGCGTGTGCAGATACTGGAATCTTCTACAGAGGAGCAGGTGTCTCCAGTAATCTTGTCTGCCAGTGAATGCTGCCCTGTCTTCACTACCTGTCCCACCCTGACCTGAATCTGCAGAGCAATCCCATTTTTTTAGTACACAGAGTTCAATCCCAAAACTGCATGGTTTTTAACATGTCACCTGTGCAAATGAATTAACATGTTTTTAACTGTCACCTGTGCAAATGAAATTCACACTCTGAAAGGACAAATATCAAGCTATGGAAGGATAATAAACTAGCAAGTGCAGTGGGAGTTTTGCTGATCTGGATCCTGTGGTTGTTAAGATACCTACTAGGATTCCCAGGGGCCCATCATTCTGCAAGCTGGTGTTGATCAAGGGATGAATTCAGCCACTTGGCTCCATTCTCCACCTGACTCCCAGCTGATGCCTGGCTCCAGTGCTTCCCTCCTTGCCAATTCCCTCTGAGAGAGAGCAGTGAATACCAAGGGCAGTAGCATCAGTTACCTGTGGCTCCAATAAGAAGGGGACATGACAGTCTTCTTGAGAGAGGAAAACCTGCCTGATCAGATCTTAAAGATCCATCAATTTATATAGAAACAGATTAACAACATAGTTACAGTTACACACTAATACTAAGTAATCTTCCTCTTAACATTCTCTTCTCACGTAAGCCTCATGTAGCTGGCAATACCTGGTTCATGTTCAGTACTGCCACTTACTTGAAATTTTTATGATTTTTTTGAAACTTTTTATTTGTTTCACTTAAAAGGGAGGGAAAACAGGGAGGGAGGGAGAGAAAGAGAAAGACTTCGCACCTGCTGATTCACTCCCCAAATGCCCAAGAAAGCTTGGACTGGGCAGGTCAAAGCCAGAAGCCGGAAACTCAGTGCAGGTCTCCCTTGTCAGCCGCAGGAGCCTGAGTGCTCGAGCCATTGCCTTCTGCTTCCCAGGATCTCTATTATCAGGAAGCTGGAATCAGGAGCCAGAGCCTAGACACAAACCCAGGAACTCTGATGTGGAATGCGGGCATCCCCTGCAACATGTTAACTGTATGACAAACACCTGCCCTGAACAACTTATTTTGGAGTTTAGGTTCTATTACTTTTACAACCTGAAACCCTTGGGGCACTATCTCCTGTTATTTATTGTCTATGCTGGTTCATGTTCATTAGATCTTATGACCTTGGATATTTTTAAATTCCGGATTGTGAGTATATGTTCAATAGGATTTATAGGTAGGAATGCTTTGTTGCCCGAGTTAAGGAGTAACTGCAAATAAATTATGAATTTGGTTTTGTGAGTGCCTCAGTGATGTTTCCATTCTTTTATGTTACTTTTTTTCAGTTGGGGCCATAAAATAGTAGAAGCTCAAATTTTGCTAATTAAAGGTGTATCTATCATATATGTATATTTACCCAAAGGTGGAGAGACAGAGAGATGAGGGAGGAGGACAGAGGGGAAGAGAGAAGAGAGAGAGAGAGCGAGAGAGAGAGAGAGAGACATCTTCCACAGCTGGTTCACTCCCCAAATGGCTGCAAGAGCCAGGACTGGGTCAGGCCAAAGCCAGGAGCCGAAAACTCCATCCTGGTCTCTCACATGGGTGCAGGGGCCTACTTGAGCCATCTTCTGCTGCTTTCCCCAGACCATTAGCAGGGAGCTGGATCAACAGTGGAGCAACTAGGACTTGAATCCACACTTGCAACTTAACTGGTTATACCTCAACACAGGCCATGGAAACTGAAACTTTAAATCCATCTTTACAAAAACCTCAGGAATTCAAACCCTCAGAGAGATCATGAATATGTTTTCTCATACCTAGCCCAAACCACAACTGATAAACTTTCATATTCTCCTCCCCTTTTATCAATGAGCTAAGTCTTTTTTTTTTGAAAGGTAGAGTTACAGAGAGAAAAGGAGAAAAAGAGAGAGAGAGAGAGAGAGAGATCTCCCATCTGCTGGTTCACTCCCCAGATGGCCACAACAGCTTGACAGCCAAGAGCCAGAAGTTTATTCCGGGTCTCTCACGCTGGTGCAGAGGCCCAGCAACTTGGGCAATCTTTGCTGCTTTCCAAGGTGCATTAGCAGGAAGCTGGATTAGAAGTGGAGCAGCCAGGACTCAAACCAAGTGTCCATATGGGATGCCGGCATGGCAGGCCTCAGCTTAACCTGCTGCACCACAGTGCTGGCCCTGAGCGATGTCTTTTGATTTAAAGTTTCTATTAGCCCTTCCAAAACCTGGACCTCAACAGCAGTCTGCTCTGGTCTGCCACCAGACTGGGCACCTGACTTCCCTTTTTAGGCTCATTAAATACATGTTTCTGTGTTACTCGCTTTGGGGATATTCCCAGGGAAGCTGTGTTTTTTTTCTCCCCTGACCACAGTTGCTTGTGGTTTTCTATTTGCTTTGGCCTCTGGGAATTTCTCTTACTTTTTTACAAGCTCACCTCTGCAGTGAATGTATATTTATTACATTTTATCTGGCATTTGCACGAATTTTGGCAGTGGCAGAAGGAACATTTCAGATTACCTAAATGACTGACTTGCTGTATACAGTAGTTCAACCATTTCCCACCCCCAGAATTGGCCCCACTTATCTAATTTTTACTCCATATCTATAATGGTAAGATAGCCCAGAAATCACTCCTATTTATTTGATGACCAATCACGCATCCTTATGTGGTTCAGACAGTTCCGTTTTCTCTATAGCTCACTAGTACAAACCAGGGAAGGGAATTAAGTTAAGCATTTACAAGGCTGGTGCTGTGGCACAGTAGGTTAATCCTCCAGCTGCAGCCGGCATCCCATATGGACACTGGTTCTCATCCTAGCTGCTCCACTTCCGATCCAGCTCTCTGCTATGACCTGGGAAAGCAGTAGAAGATGGCCCAAGCACTTGGGCCCCTGCACCAGCTTGGGAGACCTGGAAGAAGCTCCTGGCTCCTGGCTTCAGATTGGCCCAGCTCTGGCCATTGCAGCTATTTGGGGAGTGAATTAGTGGATGGAAGACTCCACCTCTCTTCCTCTGTAACTCTACCCTTCAAATAAATAAATAAAATCTTTAAAAAAATTTTTTTGACAGGCAGAGTTAGACAGTGAGAGAGAGAGAGGGAGACTGAGAGAAAGGTCTTCCTTCTGTTGGTTCACTCCCCAAATGGCAGCCACTGCCAGCGGGCTGCGCCGATCCGAAGCCAGGAGCCAGGTACTTCCTCCTGGTCTCCCATGCGGGTGCAGGGCCCAAGCACTTGGGCCATCCTCCACTGCCTTCCCGGGCCACAACAGAGGGCTGGACTGGAAGAAGAGCAACCGGAACAGTATCCAGTGCCCCAACCGGGACTAGAACCCGGGGTGCCAGTGCCACAGGCGGAGGATTAGCCAAGTGAACCACTAAGCATTGACAAAGCAAGTCTATTAAAAACCTTTCTCAGTGACAAAACTCTTACTGGAGACTTGTAGACTACCTGAGCATCTGAAAATCAAGTCATCTGTGAGTTATTTAAAAATGACAAATTCTCTATAGGGTAGATATGTCTCTCATTGTGTGTGTGTGTGTGTGTGTGTCTAAGCATGCTGTATTCACTGCACCTGTCCAGTGGAGGGGAGGGCAGTCTCCTCACTGGACTCATGAGAATAGCTGGGGATTATCTTTGCTTTTTGTCTCTTTTGTACAGACAGGAAATTTTCAGAAACAAGAGCATGCCTTTGTCCCTCCATTTCTAAAGAGACAGACAGAGCGGGTATTGGCAGACAAGACACATAACAGATCATGAAATGGTGAATGTTATCCTCAAGGATGGTGAGTAGGGACCCTCCTGGACCCTGCTCCCCAGATGCAATCAGAGAGCTCTCGAGGTCTGTGCAGACAGAGAAAAGCCCACGTCTCAACTGCAAGCGTTGAACATGCTTTGGCTCTGTCCTCAGTCAACCATTTCCATGATGGCTGATGGTCCAAGAGTCCAGGGCCCGTTGACAGCCTTGTATTCCACTCCATCTTCACTCATACGGTTCTTCCGAATGTATACCTTCAGCGTTATCGCTTTTAAGGTTTAAATACCTCCTGAAGTTTTAGGTGTTTTTAATTATTTTGTTCTTATTTTCAACATCATGTTATTCCTTAAAACACCACTTCTCGAACTTCCATATCCATACCTGAGGATGTCACTGGAGAAAGCTGAGAATCTGTTTGCTTTTGTTTCTAGACACCAGCACCCCCTGAAATTTTGATACAGATGGATCTGTGGGATAGTCTTTAAGAAATTGCATTTGTACCTTGCAGAAAATGGCATAAAAATACTTTCTCATGGAAAAACATTGATAAATTACTGAAAGCACTTCATGCCTTAAAATAATCACAAAGGATCACAAAGAGAATCCAAAGCAGTAATTAAAGCAGAAAAAAATAGAAGTTCTTCATCGTGAACAGTGATTGAATGTTCCCGGGAAGGAAATTGCAGCTCTCTCCTCGGCATGAATTGGATGTCAGTGCCCAGGAGGGCACTTTTAGTATCATCACCAATTTCTAATGTGATTACTCACTTAGGAAAATAACATCCAGGCCCCTTTGGCAAAGAGTCAGGGATGGGACGGTTTGCTCTTCTTAAGGGAATTCCAAGCAAGTTGATCATAAATCACCTGTGCTGGCTTTTCAGGAAAGGTGGCCATGTGGTCTAGCAGTGAGTACACCCTCATCCCATAGTGGAGTGGCCTGGCTTCAGCACCCACCTCTGGCTTCTGACTCCAGCTTCCTGTTGGTGCAGACCCTGGGATGTCTCAAGTGACTGGGTCCCTGACGCTCATCTACGACACCTGGATTGAGTTCTTGGACCCAAGCTTTGGCACCAGAAACTCTACAGATGCTATGAGACTAATGCTGGCATTATAGCATCCAGGTTACCTCACCACAAGTTGAAAATACCATGAAGTGGAAAAGTCATCAAATCCACCTAACCTACTGCAAATCCTAGGTCAGCAACACAGCCCACCATTGAAGTCAACACTTTCCATTATGACAGCAGGGCTGATGGCAATTGTGGCTATTTCTGCCCAGCATCACCAGAAAGTTCTGACCACAGAGAGGAGCCACATTCAACACATCCATCATGGTTTCTACTCATCACCCATCACTGTCACACCACTGGAAAGTTCTAAAACCCTAAGTCCAGGTCTGTCTGTGTTATATCTTTTATCTCATTTAATCTTCACCACTGGAGAAGTAATGATATTCCTGTTTTTCCAGACAATGTCAGTAAACACTGTAAAGCCCTCAATGTTCCAGGACTTCCCCTAAACGTGTTACACTGTTAGGTCATTTATCCCCCATGGTGGCTGCACAGGAGGCTATACTCTATTACCATTGCAGGCCCAGAGAAGTTAAGCAGTTTGCCCAAGCTACAGAGACAATAAATGGTAGGACAGCAATTCAGACCCAGGCTGTCTAGCTGTAGACACCTTTCCAGACAGCTGGAGCAGTTCTTTTCAGACATGGGTGCACAACAAGACCAATGGAGGGCTTGGGACAGCACAGAGTACAGGCCTCACCCCAGAGTTTCTGATGCAGAGAGTGTGTGTGGTATGGAGATCCCATGTTTCCAACAGGTTCCCAAACAATCCGGTCCTGATGCTGCTCCTCCAACCATCACGTGTTGAGGATCACTGCACTGGACCGCAGAGATTATCAGATTTGGAGTCTGTGTTTCGATACTAGAGTTAAGAAGCCACAGTGGAAATAACCCCTGATGATAACTAGGAACTAGGTCAACCTTCACAGATAAGGGTCACAATCTCCCAAAAGACCACCCTCACTTCAGGCCCCAGCTCCAAACATGGGTTTTTCCAGGCCACCCTCATCAACTAGATAACCATGGGGAGTTTTCTGCCATACCTTCTTGCAATTGATAAAACTTTGATGGCCAGTATTGTCCAGAGGGGTTTGTATAGAGGTCCAGGCATACAAATTCCAGGTCCACTCAAAAGGTAAGTCCCACTGCATATAACCCCTCAGACCAACTGGAGCCTACTTGGCCATCATACATTCCCTAAAGAACATGGCATTGCTGACCTAATCATGAGCACCACTGACCAACCAGGAACTTGGACACAAGCTGATCATGCCCCTCTCAGTCCCAATTTCAATCTGGAAGAACCTTCGCCCCTTACTCCTAGCCTGGAAACTAAGCAATAGCTGCCCCGTTCCTTGCTCCGGGCTTTGCAATAAACGCCTACTTTCTTCACCAGCTGATGTCAGAGACTGGTGTTCAGTGCGATGGGCAAGCACACCTGGTTAGGGGTTCTACAGAAATACATCCAGCCAGTCCAGAGGGTTGTTTGGAAGCAGTGGTCTGAGTGTGGATGGGGAAATGCAAATCTTAGTCATTGCCAAGGCTTAACCAACTTCCTTTTAAAATATTTCTTTCCTATATCCTTCAAAGGATAAATTTTCTCACTGTCTTTTTTTCCTGTTTGGGGTGTCTCCAACAGCAGTACAGCTAGTTAGCACATTACCTGCAATGGTCATTGCCATGATTTTCACCACCAAATATCTTTCCTGCCCTATTATACAACATTGCTATATACAAGTCAACGGAAGCCCATCTGTGATCCGTGCTGAGCAGGGCCTCCAAATGTTGGTATAATAGATTCAGGAGCTAATTATGAGTGGACGGTATCTCAAAGTGGCAGCCCACTTTCTCCTGTGCAATTATTCTTCCACTTGATGCCATGATAAAGCATGGATAGAACATAAGTAAGGAATAAAGGGCAACATGGATTGAGTACTTACTGTGTTCGAGGCTCTGGACTTTATATATCTGATCTCATCTGAAGATTATTATTACCACAGGTGGGAAATACTGCTAAGCACAGAGATGTTAAGAGAATCATCAGCTGAACAAATTGTAAACACCAGAACCAGGACTTAAACCTATGTGGCATTGCTCTTGAACACAAGCCCTTAATCCCTATATCTATTATCCTGATGACTATATTACCACAGATTAAGTATCCCCATATTTGTATCATTTTTTTGCACTAATTATGTCAGTGTTGGAAAAAATAGTGGGCAGTGATGCAAAAAGGAAATCCCTTTCTTGATATTTCTAACAGCAAATATCAGTATAATCCAATTATTGGCTCATATTTTTCAAAAGTAGGGATTCAAAGTCCATTGTCTATAATCATTCCTGGACAGTTGGGTCCATGGAGATAATGACTGGACCATGCTCTCTTTGTCTACTGCTGTTTCCAAACTCAGAGCATCGTGCCCCTGAAGTCAGACTTTATTTTAGTTAAAAACATCACATCCCATGATACTCTTCAATGGAAATGTTTCCACAAGTTCCACTTGCATGTAACCATTGTCTGGTAATTTCATATCCCCTGTGAGCTGTGAGCTGTGTATACCTAGTATATTGTGTGCCTATCCCTAGGACATTAAATTTGAGGCTTGCACACCAAAATCGAAAGCTGCAGGTGCTATCCCTGCCAGGAGCCAGACACCTGTGTCCTCTCTCTGTGGCTTAGGGTGGTCAAGAGGTCATTTGAATGGACCAGTGTTTTGTGCCTCTGATTCAGAGGAAGTGACAATTTTTGGTTTGCTTTGGGCAGCTTTTGAAACATACTAGCTTGCTGATAGTGACTATTCTGAAATCCATCAAGTGACTCCACTCTGATTTGATAAGGAAACGCAATATGAAATGCCTCGGAACTGTAATGAGTTTGTGTCTCATAAAGAAGTCACCAATAGCCACGAGGGAAAGTATTTTTTTTAAACAGCAGCATCTGCCAGCTAATATGTTTCAAACAATCCTTTTGCATCTGTGTTGTTTTACAAAGTCCAGCTGTCCTTTCTAATGATGCACTCAATGGGCTGCTTCTTTTGGCTCTCTTGTTTAGGAACTCACCTCTGGTCTGCCAGCCTCACCCCAGTCCTTATCAAAATGGCAGAGAGGAAGAAAAAAAAAAATGCAATGCTGCTTCTATGATAATTGAAGTCAAACTCACTCTGGAAAGCATTTGCTAAAGTGGGAATTCGGTAAACACAGCACGTGTTTTCTTTAAATACAGGGATCTACTTGTTGAGCGTTCTATTCACTTGGGACTAACAACCTCCAAGTGTTCAAGATAACTTAGGGGATCCCATTATGCAGCCACTCGATGATAGAAAAGCATCAGATTCATTGACACACTCTGTTCTCAGCAGAAAATCTGCCCAGGTACAGGCAGGAAGTCTGTCTGGATATGGGCTGCACGGTTGACGTGACGGATGGCCGTACTGTGCCTCATGTGCCCCTTGGCATTGGCGAGTGCAGTCACACTGCGTTAGACTTGCTGCCCCTGCAGAGCAGAGCAGTGCTCACAACCAACGTCAAATGCGCCTTTCAAACCCAGCTACGCGTTAACCGGAGAATACCCCCTTTCTGCTTTGTTAATCATAGGTCACTTACTTTAGCCACTGTCACTTACGAAGTGTCTTTCATTTTACTCAAAACAGCAGGCAGATGGCTCTTTGGGGGCTCAGTTTCTTGCTTAATATTAAAGAAGAGCCCTTGGGAAGAAAGGGGGTCGAACGGTGGCCATGTTAGCCGCTACCAGGAACCCCCCCCCCACAACCGGTGTTAGGTAAATTGTATCATTTTTCCAGATACAGATGACTGGTGAGGTTCAGTTCTGGGATGGCTGTCATTCATGCTGAGAACCGTTAACCATCTCGGAACGGTGCATACAAAACATGGCTTGTCGGTGTGTGTGACTTAAGACACATTTTTCAGGCTTGTGGCTTCCTGGAATAATGGACCTTTGGTTTCCACGTAGTACATAAATAATTCTGTTTCCACAAGCGTTCCTGGCACCTCCACTCCAATATGAAATATCAACCCCTGACACATAAATGTGGAGAAGCCACAAGGGGCCTTTGGCCAGCCGCCTGGAGGACACACTGTGCAGTTTTGGTACGGGGAGAGGTGTCTATGGGCACACAACTGTCCTTGTGTGCAGCGACCTGACAGAGGTTGTGTCTTGCACAACCCTGGTAGATGGTGTTGGCCCAGTGGAGAGACGGAGGGTAGGCGGCCTGTCACACTCATGCTGTCAGCAGTCATTTGGGGACAGTGGCTTTCCCTGTTTCCAGGGGCTGAGATGGGGCTGCGCCTGGTCTCAGGTGAACAGCAGGCTTTGTGCAGCTCATCTGGGCTGTGCAAACAGAGGTCTCACTTCTCATTCAGGCCAGAATGCAGAACAGGGTAGTGGGCCATGCTGTGGTCTCAGCTGTACCCCCTGCATCCGCCTCCCCCAAATGCTGCCTTCGCAGGCAGCCTCCAGATCTTGCACAGTGCTTCCTTGCTCTGTATTGTTTAAGACAAAAGAGGAGGTGTCCTCAAAGCTAGCAGTAATTTGCACACAGTTCCATCATCAGTCCACGTGTGCAACCCCAGTTTCTCTACCCTGGAGTTCACCAACTACGAGTCTTTCTCTGAAACTCCTCGAGAGAGATGACCTCCTTCAGAGTAGCCCAATCTTTACAAAATCTTCCTGGGAGAACTTTTAAGGGAAATTACTGGGAGCTGGCATTTGACCTATCAGATTTTCTGACTTCAGTGTCCAGCTCCGGCTCCTAATTCCAGTTTTTGGCTAATGCAGAGTCTGGGAGACCGTGATGATGACGCAACTAATTGGGTCTTTGCCACTCACACGGGAGATTTGTATTCAGTTCCTGGCTCCTGGCTTTGACCCCAGATACTGTGGGTATTTGGAGAGAGAACCACTGGGTGAGAACTTTCAGTGTCTCTATCTCTCTATTCCTCTGCCTCGCAAATAAAAATAAATTAAACATACTTAACCAAATTCATCCTTATTTACTTCTGCTACGGATAAAGTCATCTTTAGGGTAGCCCTAATGAACCTGGATTTGTAGATAAAACACAAGAGAAGAGCATACCAAGAGTATGCCCCCTGGTGGTTTGCTCCAGATAACAGATACTGGTACATTCCATTTCAGCTCACAGGAGCAGGATGAGAATCTGATACTGCATGCATTTAAGAATAAAAAGATCCAACTTCAAAACTTCTGAGTTTCTTACACAGCTAAGTGTAGACAGCTCTATTTACCAGGAGAGTCACATTTTTTAGATGTACAAAGTAGCCCCAGAACCTTCCCCTGGGAGTGGAGAAGAGAGAGGCAAGCAGTTTGTCTGCAAATGTGGCAGCACCACAAGCTACAAGACAGTGTCTGATGGAGGACAGAAAGGGGAGTGTGGCTCCATTAACATGCTGGAGGGGGTTGGTGCTGTGGCATAGCGGGTAAAGCCACCGCCTGCATTGCCTACATCCTTTATGGGCACGGGTTCGAGTCCCGGCTGCTCCACCTCCAATCCAGCTCTCTGCTATGGCCTGGGAAAGCAGTAGAAGATGACCCAAATCCTTGTGCCCCTGCACCCACATGGGAGACCTGGAAGAAGCTCCTGGCTTCTACCTTTGGATCAGCACAGCTCCAGCCATTGCGGCCATCTGGGGAGTGAACCAGCGGATGGAAGACCTCTCTCTCTCTCTCTGTCTCTACCTCTCTCTGTAACTCTGTCTTTCAAATAAATAAAATAAATCTTAAAAAAAAAAGAAGCAGAGTAGCCAGGATGCAATCCCAGGTACTCTCTTATGGGATGCTGGGTTCCTGAGCAGTGGTTTAACCCATGTGCTGCAACACCCACCCCTGCTTCTTGTTTTAATATGAGATAGAAATTACTGACCAAATGCGACCTGAGTTGTAACTAAAATGGTGCTTTCTTATCTGTGGGGCCATCTTAAGCCCCAGGCACTATCTTGGGCTCTGGCCCCCATCACCATCTTACACAGTACGCTTCAATCCTCAACCCAGCCTGGCTCACTAGATGTCAGGTGACCAAATGGCACAACCACAAGCATCAGCTCCACTCTCATCCTAACAGGATTCCTTGCTCCCACTTCCCTACCCCCTGCAAGACTAAAACAGGACCTGCTTCCTCGCACGTGCGCTCTCTCTCTCTCACCCCCTCTCCCATTTTGTCCTCTCTCGCCCTCTCTCTCTCCAGCCTATTGGGTTTCCCCCACCCAACAATAAACCTTTTTCCTTACTCCAGCGGTTGGTGTGCTTTGTGTCGGCCTTTCGTGAGTCAGCCTCGGAGCTCCTACTACCCACACAGTGCCTGGAGAGACCAAGGAAACCCCCTGAGGCTGTCTTTAACAGTAACATCTTGAATGTTTGTGCAGAGAACACATTTATTAACTTAATGCAAAGCCTGATTTAATGCTACCTCTTTGAAAAGATCATCAAGTGTCTTAACCAACATGATTTTATCCTGCCATTAAGTTGTTATAATTACTCAGTATTTGACCAGATGGTAAATGATTTCCAAAGTCAGACCAGGTGTTCAAGAAGCAAAGATAATCACAGAGCTGATGACTGTGCTGAAACTAATTTGAAATGCTGTAACGACAGCCCAGTGGTGCTTCACACAAGGACCAATCCTACCCCTCCCCCCCAAAATAAAGAACAGGTAAGAAAGAATTGACACTTCATGACTATAAGGCTAAATAAATGCAGGTGTGAGAAAGCTGTGTTTAATGCTAGCGTTTTTTAATACTGAGTTTTATGTCAATCAACCAATGCTTTTGCAGGTGTAATGTCTATTTGAGGCTAAAAGGCACGATGGCAATAAACACTTAGATGGGTTCAAAGCTAGCACCCGTGGCAGACAGTGTCAATTCAGATGAGTGTCAAACTTGGATACAACCTGACTTTCTCCCTCTCCTGCTTCATGCATAGCTGTGTGGATTTCATGGTCTCAGCTGGATGTCACAGGGTTCTTAATTCGTTTTCAAATGAAGAGTTCCCTTTAGGCAGCCTTCCCAGCTTCCTACACTCCTCTCTTTCTCTCTCGGAGATGATCCAACCACAAGAAGGCAGGTTGTGGGTCCAACCACAAGAAGGCAGGTTTTCTGAAGATTTATCTGTAATGGCTGAAGCCCAGGAAGTATGGGGGGGGGACGCTCTTGGGTGAAACTATTGGGAAACTCTGAAGCACTTCCCATTTTTGGTAAGGGACTGATTATTCAAACAAGGCAATTGTTGGACTGAGGTCAGAATTCCCTAGCTTTGCTGTATGCCCACAGTGCTGGCTAAGGAGACTGTATGCTGGACCGGATTGAAGGTGTGCAACCTGCTCCCAGGGGCCACCTATAGAAAGCCCCATACCTGATGTGAGGCTCTGATGTAGTCATATTGAAATCCTAATGATTTTTAACCAAAAAAATCCCTTTTATTTTTTTCATGTTGCACTGATCTCCACAAATTATAGCTCATCCTGACTTGGTAAGTCACTTAATCTTTCTGAGCTATAATTTCATTTGCAAAATGGAGAAAAATAACAGTACTCATCTCAAAGAAATTATTTGAGTAAAAAATGAGGTCATCAAGCCCCTAGCATAAAATTAGCCCTCAAGTGAAGCTGCTACTGTTGATGTTCTGCCATTGCCACTTACTGTGGTGTCATTGTGATTAGTGTTTCTAGATTTTAATATGACATTCTTGCCTCTCGGCAGTGACTGACAGAAACAATGCTACTCTCCTTCTTGAAGACTGTTGTCCATTTACCTTTCAAGATGCCTCTTTGCCTCATTCCCCACCCTTCTTCCTACATCCCTGACCTCTCCTTTTCAGGTTTCTTTATCGGTTCCTTATCTCTCCAAATTCTCAGTATTGCAGGACTTCTTAGATTATCCTTGCACCTTTGCTATCTTCTGTCTAGACTCCTCCTAGGTGGTTTCATTCAGTCTCTTGTGTCAAATACTACCTATGTCTAACGTCATGAGCTGAATTACGCCCTTCCAGATTAATAGCATCAAGTCCTAATCCATAATACCTCATCACAGTCTTGGAGATAGGTTATTAAAGAGGTAATTGAGTTAAATGAGGAAGCACAGAGGAGACCATGCAAAGACACAGGGAGAAGACAACATCTATAAGCTAAGGAGAGAGGCTTTAGAAGATAATAATCCGACTGACATCCTATTTCTGACGGTGGCTTCTAGCATTGTGAGAAAGTAAATTTCTATTGTTTAAGACACCCAATCTACTGCACTGTGTAATGGACAACAAGTACAGCTAATGACTCTCATGCTTATTCCCAGACACCTCCTTCAAACTCATATTACTGTGGTTGACTTGACATCTCCACTTGAATGTCTATTATGTGTCTTGAACTTCACCTGAGCTCCAAAGATGCCCTACTTCAAGCATTTATTCCTCATGAGAGTGGTTAATGATAGCTGTAGGCTTGCATTTCATCAGACCGGAACCTTTGGCATCATCCTTGGTCTTTCTTCTGTCATGCACTACATTGGATCAGTCAGCAAACCCCCCAGGCTCTTACCTTGGTAATGGTATGCAGAACCTGACTCGTGGTACCATATACTTCACTACCACTGGGAGATAACTTGAACCACCTCTCACCTGGATTGTTCCACCCAACCCTTCAATCTTCTCTCAATGATGCAACCAGGATAATCATGAGAAAAAAAGTATGTCAAATTGTGTAATTCCTGATTTCAGACTTCCCCAATGGCTTCCCATCCCATTTGGAGCAAAAGCCAAAGTCCTGACCATGACCTTAACATCCACTCCATTCCCGTCATCTCTCTGATCTCAAACACCGATCATCCTCGCTCAGTCTGCTCGTCACCTGGCCCCAAATAGACCCCAACCCTCCAAGTACTCCTGCATTCAAGGTCTCTGCCTGTTGTTCCCCTTCAGGAACCAGATAGACTTCCTGAAGTAAAGCCTAACAAATTTAACCACTGCCTCCAAAGATTTTCTGTCTGTTTTCCCTAATGTCTCTTTTTCCCTCTGCACTTAGCACTATCATCCTACTCTTTATTTTATTTATTATGTTACTTCGCTTATTGTTTGCCCACTAAGTCTAAACTCCTTCGAGACAGGCATTATTTTTACTTTGTTTCACTTTCTGCCCCATCCACAGTCTCTAGTGTAGGGCCTTATACATCCTAAGTTTCTACAGACACTTGCTGGATGACAAGTGAAATGCAAACAAGAAATGGAAGCGAATTATCTCTTTTTTTTTTAATTTTTTTTATTTATTTTTTTTATTTTTGACAGGCAGAGTGGACAGTGAGAGAGAGAGAGAGACTGAGAGAAAGGTCTTCCTTTGCCGTTGGTTCACCCTCTAATGGCCGCCGCGGTAGCGCGCTGCGGCCGGCGCAGCGCGCTGTTCCGATGGCAGGAGCCAGGTGCTTCTCCTGGTCTCCCATGGGGTGCAGAGCCCAAACACTTGGGCCATCCTCCACTGCACTCCCTGGCCACAGCAGAGAGCTGGCCTGGAAGAGGGGCAACCGGGACAGGATCGGTGCCCCGACCGGGACTAGAACCCGGTGTGCCGGTGCCGCAAGGCGGAGGATTAGCCTGTTGAGCCATATTCTAAAAACAACTGGAATGTAGTCAAGTTTGAACACTGACACTACGTCTCTGTGATGCCCGTCACAGCACAACATCTCCCTCCTAGGCATAGGCAGTTTATTTTTTAAGAAATTCTATTGCATTTTAATAGATAGGTCCTATTCTCCAGATAAAATTCAGAAAACTATGCATAATGAGAGTTATCTTGACCTTGGAAATTTCGGTATTTTTAATCTATAACAACATAGATTTGATATAGCTCAGCATTATCTGTAACTACACACCGTCCTCCTCCAAAATTCAATTCTTATCATACAAATAACAATAGACAAGCATTTGTTCTGCCTCAGCATAACATAAGTAACCTTCTTTCTAGCATTCAAACACAATTTAAATTGCCTGGAGTCTCCCTCAGGAGGGTTCTCTGTAGCTAGCTCAGAGATTTCCTAATGACATCTGCATGCCCAGGGCCAAAGAGGAGGGTGTGGCCTCTGCAGACCTCAGCATGGAAGGCCCAGGACATCCCTCTGCTGCATCCCGTTGGTCCACACAAATCACAAGGTCACCTCAGATCAGACAGACATCACCTCTGCATGCTGGACAGGGAAAGCAGCGACCTCAAGAAGGGGAAATGTAGCTCATCTCTCCATGAGGATGTCAAGAACCTCAACATCACATCACAGGAATGGGAGAAACTTGGGGTTCTATTTTGCCAGCCACAATAATCTGCCACTTATCCTGGTTTATACATGTTGCCTCTATTTGTAAAATGTTCCCTTCATATCAGAGAATCCATAAGACCCATCCTTGTTACAACATTTCAACTTGAGGCTACCAGGTCCTAAACCAGTCTGGACATTAAGAAAGCATGGGTACAGCTGCTCAGGTGCATCTCATCCCTATCCACAGACTGGTAAAGAAACAGGTAATCAGCTCTCCACATGCATATGATGGGCATTAGAGAGAAAAAAAAAAAACTATAAAAGGCACTCCCTTTCAAAATGGGGAGAAATGGAGACTCAGTGCTGTCATTAGCCCAGAGCAACTCTGAAAACCAGCCCAGATATGCTTCATGTCCACTTCTTCCCAGGCAGGAAATGCTGTTTCCTGGGTGGCTCCTTAATCCACTATGTTCTAACCTCTGGTGCTTGGATGCCTGACTTATTTCCCAATGAAAATCCATGTGTTCTGCTGTGACACTTTCACAGTTAACCTCCTGCCCACAGCAACTTGGATGAGCAGGAACTATTTTTCCTTTTCAAGTATCTCTAACTTTTGAGTTCAAGCAATCAGAGCTTTGGCCAATGCATCTGCCTTAATTTTTTTTCCCAAGTTTCCTTTGCATCTTACAGGAACTGACTTTATGCCCCAAAAGTCACTTTCATAACTCTTTTCAAGACTGACCTCTCTAGTTTGGGTATCTAAAGCTATGTCAGAACAGTATCTTCCAGTAGCGTTGTATTGAGCTCAACAGGTCTAACTGTCACAAACTTAATCCTGTCCATGTCAACGTTTCACAAACTGTCTCCAAACAAGCACCATCACCTGACAACCTGCTAGAAATGTACTTTGTGGGCCTCACTCTAAAAGTCAGAATCTCTCAGGAAAGAAGATGGATGCTGGTCCTCTGCCTGTGGCGCCGGCACCCAGGGTTCTAGTCCCGGTTGGGGCACCGGATTCTGTCCCGGTTGCTCCTCTTCCAGTCCAGCTCTCTGCTGTGGCCTGGGAAGGCAGTGGAGGATGGCCCAAGTGCTTGGGCCCTGCATCCGCATGGGAGAATGGGGGAGGCACCTGGCTCCTGGCTTCATATCAGCGCGGTGTGCCGGCCACAGCGCACCAGCCGCAGCGGCCACTGAGGAGTGAACCAATGGAAAAAAGGAATACCTTTCTCTCTGTCTCTGTCTCTCTCTCACTGTCCACTCTGCCTGTTCAAAAAAAAAAAAAAAAAAAGATGGATGCTGGTGTCAGGCTTTTTGATGCTAAAGTTACAGATACAATCTTAGAGGCAAACGCTCAACTCGGTCCATATTCAAAGGCTCTTTCTTACAATGAGAATTATTTGAAAGCTGGAGAAACCAGGATGAAAACCAGCCTGACTTTCCCATTCAGTAAGTCTTAGATGCACTAGATGTTCTCTACATTCTCCTTCCAAGCTGAAAATTTCCTTCTTTATCTCTTGTGCAGTAACATCACAAGCAACTGGAAGAGTCTCCTAATCTGTCCAACATTCTCTCCTTGCCAGAATCACTTATTTTACTAGGGACCTTTTTGTATCTAAGATAACTCAAGTTATCCTAGAATTCAATTGCTCCACAACCAAATGACATGGGTTGCCCATTTTTAGCATTCGATAACAACGTCTTCATGATTATTTTAAGTCTTCACTAATGGATTTCCTTTTTTCTTTCTTCCTTTTTTGGTTAAGAATTCCTCACTGTGTCTCAGCCTTTAATACTAGAAGCAAAGGCCACATAATTTCCATTTTTGATATAGTGACATCCTACTTTTAGGTACCAAATCTTGGGTACTTTATTTCTTGCCAACCATCCCAACACCTGATGCAGTGAAGAGCGATCATTTATTTCCCCCAGCCCTCAGGTTGGTACTTGGGTAGACGGGTCTCCCTCATGTGCTTATGTCAGTTGGCAGCTCTGCTGGGGGCTGGATCAGAGCAGATAGCCTCATTCCCTCTGACTGTTGCCATTCTAATCTTTCCCAAGGCCTTTCCTGCATGCTAGGCTGGGTCTTCTCACAGGGCAGTTTGGTTCCAAAAGGGCAAAAATGATGTTTGATGGCCTTGGATAGCTTCGTACCATCAAATCTTCTGTATTCTTTTGGTCAAAGCAAGTCACAAACCTACCTGAATTTCAAAAGGGTAATGAAACAAACCATGGTTTGCTTGGAAGAACAGGACTATCACACTACAATGGGGCATTTAGAGAAGGATGGGAAGATTCTTTGGCCACATTCTACAATGTACGACATTATGCTTGGGGCAAAAGTACAATCTAACCCCAAATCAAGTTTGGGTAATGATGCCCTTTCCCACATAACCTAGAAACTTCTGGCAGTAAAATACACTAAGAAGTTTCTGAACTAGAAAAGCTGTGAATAGATGAATAATTATGAATCAGTATGTCACAGCACCACAGGTGGCTAGATGTGAATAAAAGTGACAGTTATAATGAATTCTGGATGTCAAACTGTGGTACGTCTTAGGGTTTGTCTACCACTTGACTGACAATCTAAAAATGAAGGTCAAACAAGAGAAAGATGAAAGAAAGTTAACAGATGGTCAGTTGATATAGCAAGATATAAGAATAGATCAGAATATGTACTTTATGTGACCAAGATTGGAAATAAAACATTAAGAGAGATACATATAAGGTACCTCTGGAAGTTATAGGATTTTAACCTAATTTTCACCTAAATAAGAATGGAGCTGCCTGGGTTTTGCTAAATTCTCAAACATTGGTTAGTTTGGCTACACACTAGGGATATCGTAACATGAAACTAGCAAATCAACCTGCTACAGCTTGAAAATCCCTTATCCAGAGATGCTTGGGACAAAGAATATTCCAGACTTTGAAATTTCTGAATTCTGAAATATTTGCCTACATTTAATGAGTTATGTCAGGAATGAACCCAAGTCTAAAGAGGAAATTTGCTGATACTTCAAAGGCACCATAAGCTCATAAACTAAATGTAATTTCATAAGATATTTTTAGTGCATCTGTATTTTGATTGCAACCCATCACTTGAGGTCAGGTGTGGAATTTTCCCCTTGTGGTGCCGTGTTAACACTCAATAAATTGCAGATTTGACGCATTCCAGCTTCCAGATTTCCAGATTAGGGATAGGCAACCTGTATCGTCAAATGCAGTGAAAAAAGGCAGAATTCAGGAGAAAAAGCAGGAGGTGAAACAGAAGACAGTGAGATGTGAAACAGAGGGAAGAAGAAAAATGATCTTTGAAATAATTTACAGTTAGGTCCATTCAGAACACAGGGAGACAAGTGTGCCTTGGAGACTGATTTCTTTCCACTCTGAGCCCTACACTTATGTGGCTGTGGGTCCAGGGGTTTGAGAAATGCAATTTGGATTCATAGAAGGTTTTGACACTTTGAAGTAAAGTCTCAGAACCTCCCCTCGTGTCATTTACTTACTCCAAGCATGGGCAGACAGTGAACGGAAAATATGTGACATTTCTTCATTGCTTTTGCCAAAGTAGAGTAGGCATTCCATTTCAAATTACTTTTTCTGTTTTCATTGTCAGCCTTCCACTTCACAGCATGGAATTTTGTCTTTGATTCAGTCCTGAATCCTAAGGCTAGGCCAGCACCTGACGTAGAGTAGACACTGCTTTTCAATGAGATAGTAATAAATGAACCAGTGTGCAAGAGTGTGGAAACCCTGTATGAATAGCGTTCGCTAAATTCAACAAGTTATCAATCATGGTATTAATCTAGTTAAATGTATATCTATTCTGCCATATGGATCCTAGAATAAATTCTCCTTTCTTATAAGGCAGTGACTTTATAATTCTCTCATTTGATGCTTCCTAAATTCATAAAATATAAGGTCCTTGGTGATATTTATCTTGAGGATTTAGAAATGAAACATTGGGGTTCCCTGGAATACTTAGAAGTTCCCAAAATTGTGTTTCAATGTTTGTTTCCTAATACTGCTTAAATCTTTTAAAATAATAATCAAAAACAGTAATAATAACAATCAGTGAATAATTTTACTGAAACTTAAAGTTTTAGGATTTTTATTTAAAAGAAATAATAATTAAATGACAAATATATTGTTACAAGATTATACATTTCTAATATATAAAATCTATATCTGACATAAGCATTTGATTATGGAAATTATTAAAAGGAAATAGTATTAAGGACTGGGCTGTGGCATAGTAGGTTAAGCCTCTACCTATGGTGCTGGCATTCCATATGGGCACCAGTTCAAGTCCTGGCTGATCCACTTCCAATCCAGCTCTCTGCTAATGGCCTGGAAAAGCAGTGGAAGATGGCCTAAGTGTTTAGGTCCCTGCACCCACATGGGAGACCCAGAGGAGGCTGCTGGCTCCTGACTTCAGACGGGCTCAGCTCCCGCCATTGCGGCCATTTGGGGAGTGGACGCCAGTGGATGAAAGACCTCTCTCTCTCTTTCTCTCTCTCTCTCTCTCCCTCTCTCTGTCTGTAACTCTTTCCAATAAATAAATAAATCTTTAAAAAAAAAAGAAATAGTATTAACACAAAATAATGCTAAAAAAATCCGAAATTTAAAAATAATTACATTGGCCGGCGCCGTGGCTTAACAGGCTAACCCTCCGCCTTGTGGCGCCGGCACACCGGGTTCTAGTCCCGGTTGGGGTGCTGGATTCTATCCTGGTTGCCCCTCTTCCAGGCCAGCTCTCTGCTATGGCCTGGGAGTGCAGTGGAGGATGGCCCAAGTGCTTGGGCCCTGCACCCGCATGGGAGACCAGGAGAAGCACCTGGCTCCTGGCTTCAGATCAGCGAGATGCGCTGGCCGCAGTGGCCATTGGAGGGTGAACCAACGGCAAAAAGGAAGACCTTTCTCTCTGTCTCTCTCTCTCACTATCCACTCTGCCTGTCAAAAATAATAATAATAATAGGGAGAGCGGCAAGATGGCGGAATAGGAAGGAAGCACATTGATAGTTCGTCAAGACACACATTAATATAAGTGGAGATACTGCAGGGTCAAGGAAGAGTAGGGGAAGAAACAGCAGAGGAAACTCTTCCGGAACTAGTGATTCACAGTGGACCTGCGTGGAGAGCGTGGGAGCCCAAGTTCGGGACAGCAGCGGCAGACTCAACGCACCAGCGCTGGAACGCGAGGTGAGCCGAACCTCCATAGCCCGAGACACCAGCGGGCAAGCGGAAAGAGGAGGCTAGAGGGAACGAGGCTTGAAACTCCGTGGGGAAAAGTTCACCAGGCTAACTAGAAGAGAGAGAGGAAAAAAAAAAGTGACCGATACGGACACGAGTCTCTCTCTCTCCGCTCACCTCTCAAAGGCGAGCAAGACAAAGAGCAGGCGCCATTTTGGACATACGTCATAAGCAGGGCGACCTCAGGTCTGCACCGGCCCTGAGCCTAGCAGAAAAACCTGACTCTGGGGGGAGGGGTGAAATAACTGGAGATTAGGATCTAACTTGGCAACCCAGTGGGAGACTGCAGGAGAATTGGAGCCCACACTGAGGGCAGCAGAGATTCCCTGTGTGGTCCTTGGGAAAGAGCTTCCGATCTCTGGCTCCTGTGGGTATATCATTTGCCTGCTAATTACTACCTCCAATTACGTTCAGCTGTGCGGAATTACTTCCCTTTTGAATCAAAAAAAGAAAGAGAGATTTACCACGCCTAACCTGGGAGTGTCATCTTTGACACACCCTCAGCCCTGAGGAACCAAACACAGCTCTCAGTCCACACTCATCTCAAGCCTCTAAGGCTCCACCGAAAGCAGACAGTCCACTTAATAAGGAGCCTTAGTGTAACAAGAAAAAACACCACAGTGAAGAAACCAAATATCTCCAACATGCCAAACAACAAACGCAAAAACCAAGCTAACAAGAACAAGGAAGACACTATGACGCCCCCAAATGAAAAAGACACCCCAATTCAAGATTATGAAGATGATGAGATCGAAGAAATGCAAGAAGCGGATCTCAAAAAATTGCTAAGAACATTAAGAACTTCTCAAAAACAAATTCTTGAACTACAGAAATCCTTCATGGACAAGATAGAAAATCTCTCTCGTGAAAATGAAATATTAAGGAGGAATCAAAATGAAATGAAACAACTAGTGGAACAAGAAACTCTGATAGTGACTAGAAATCATAATGAAATGAAGAATTCAATAGATCAAATGACAAACACATTAGAGAGCCTTAAAAACAGAATGGGCGAAGCAGAAGAGAGAATATCGGACTTAGAAGACAGAGAACAGGAAAGGAAACAGGCAAACCAAAGAAAAGAAGAAGAAATCAGAAATCTAAAAAATATTGTCGGGAATCTACAGGATACTATTAAAAAACCCAACATTCGAGTTCTAGGAGTTCCTGAAGGCATGGAGAGGGAGAAAGGATTAGAAGGCATTTTCAGTGAGATACTAGCAGAAAATTTCCCAGGTTTGGAGAAGGACAGAGGCATCTTAGTACAGGAAGCTTATAGAACCCCTAATAAACATGACCAAAAGAGATCCTCACCACGACATGTTGTAATCAAACTCACCACAGTGAAACACAAAGAAAAGATCCTAAAAGATGCAAGAGAGAAACGTCAGATTACTCTTAGAGGATCTCCAATTAGACTCACAGCAGACTTCTCATCAGAAACCCTACAAGCTAGAAGGGAATGGCGAGACATAGCCCAGGTACTAAGAGAGAAAAACTGCCAGCCCAGAATATTATATCCTGCAAAGCTCTCATTTGTGAATGAAGGTGAAATTAAGACTTTTCATAGCAAACAGAAACTGAAAGAATTTGTTGCCACTCATCCTGCCCTGCAAAAGATGCTTAAAGATGTGTTACACACAGAAACACAGAAACATGGTCACCAATATGAAAGAAGGTAAAGGAAGGAAACCTCACAGCAAAAGATCACAGGAAGCTCAATTTATCTTTGACATAGAATTAAACTCTAATGCTCTGTTAAAGCAATGTGTTAAAGTAATCTATTGTGTTCTCTTGATGTCTGTTAAATTCTAATTGTTCAAAAACAGCTGAATTTTTATTAAGATCTATGGGTTATGTAAATATGTGCTTATTTTCAAAGATTTGAATAATCACCTTGTAACAAGATCAAATTTGGTCTATGAGTTTATAATTTTAAACATGGCGACTTAAAGTCTTTTGTCATCCACAGTTATATATGATTTGCTGCTCATAAAACTAAAGCGTTGTTGGTTCTGTGTGTAGCTGTCCTCCTATGGGTTCCTATGGACTTTTTCCAGCCACTTCCATTGTATTCAGTACTTTGGGATGGCTCTGTAAACAGATGAAGCCAATAATGTATTAACAGTACCAACTGAGAGAAAGTATGGTTAACTGAGGTTACTAAAAAAGCAATTCAAATCAATTGGCAATCTACAAAAAGAGTTAAAGATTTTAAAAGCTATTATTAAAAACGCTATATTGGTCTATTATGCTATGTTAAATGTGTGTACATATTGTATGTCCACATGGGGAAATTTTATTAAGAGTCTTATTTTAAATGGCTTATAGATAAGATTGTCCATAAATTTAAGCTGCTAAAATCAATCAAAGATACATTTTAATTTGAGTGACCTGAATCTATGTATCATATGTTTTAAACTTGTAGGTAGAAAGAAACTAAAAACATTTTATATGGTTGTGCTTAAGTTTGCTGGTTAAACAAACTACACCATGTTAGATATTTAAGAGGTATTTTCAAATACATGATTCTTAAAATTTATAGAAGGCATTGGACCTTCTGGTAAATGTTTTCTTAAGTTGTTATCTAATGGTTGAAACTGTTTGCTAAGTATTCATGTGATATTGCTATTGTCAGCAAGCGATCTAGGACTTGCTCCCTCATTTCTCTATTCTAAGCCCAACTTGTTCTTTCATTTCTCTATTCTCTTCAAGATAGGAAACTAAATCTATTATGAAGGAATCTGTAGGACGCACAATTTAATCTTTAGACCTTATAAAAGAGATGGCTAACATTTTTCTGTAATAGCATAGCCAAAATAAGAACTTAAATAATAATCTCATAGCTAGATTCACTTCGCCATCAGCAAAGTATACAGTAAGTAGAAAAAACCTCCCTTTCAGACCAAAGGGAAAGAAAGTTTTAAAGTGAGAATATAATTTTCCTCATGGGCATTGTCTACCTTAGAAAAACTACTACAGAACATGCCTGTGACTATAGACTTGTAGTTCAGGCCACCGAAGATTAGAGATGGGACACGGGCACTCCCTTGACTTGCATCCTCTGGTCTGCTTTAACACAAACCAGGAGGAAAAGAAAGCTAGGCATCAGAAGCAATGGGTGGCAGGCCTATTAATGGCTGATGTGTACAGTGATCTGCCCTCAAGGAGACCCAACAGGCCAGTCCACTGCAGTGGCTTTCAATGAGGTAAGCCTGGGCTTCAGCAGAAGTCAGCTTGTGAAGAGCCCTGGCAGCTCTGCCAAGAGTTGGATCACTGGAAATGGACCTGCCCTGGAGTCGAAGGATGCCCAGGTCAGAGCCACAGATCTTATTGGCTCTAAGCTGAAAAGCCCTTCACTCAGCCCAACTTCCAAAGTGACCACTGCAGCTGAGGGTGAGGTCAAGTAGGGTCAGCAACATTGCAGGCAGAACTGTAAATTTCTTGTTAGAGTTGCCACCTGCCTTTACCTGGCCAGCTCTCCTCCCAGGCCAGCCAAGTAATGAAAGTCAACAGAGTGCCTTCCCCTAGGAGGTTCACACCTCCCTTAGGATATACCCCATGTGAAGAGATAGATAGGTCTGGGCCTCTTAACTTACAAGGCCTAAAGCCCACCAGATTATTATCAAGCCCTTTCTATCAGGTTCTATTTGCCTCTCAATCAGAAAACTTAATTGTAGCTTAGACAGCACCTTTCTTAGCTCCTCTAAGAATGACTCTGTCCTTTGTTCTAGACCCTGTCTAGCGTACTTGGGCCTCATTCCTTTGTAATCATAACCTCTACTCTACCACCAATGGCTCTACTCCCAACCTGTGTGTACTGATGGTCCTCTTCCCCACTTAATGCTGTATAATTGTTCAAACCTGGTTAATGCCACTCTTAGGATCATTGGTTACTATTCTCACTCTGTCTTTTATGACCTTGTCTAAATATGATCAGAGTCGGCAAACTTGGAAGGCTTCCATAGCCTTGGCAACTCATGATGACAGCCTAGGGTGGTTACTGGTGCCATAAACTAGAGTGTCAATTTGTTGGGTCAACAACAGGAGCCACTGTGCACTTGCTCCTCATGTGGGATCTCTGTCCTTAATGTGCTGTACATTGTGATTTAATGCTATAACTAGTACTCAAACAGTATGTTTCACTTTGTGTGTCTATGTGGGTGCAAACTGTTGAAACCTTTATACTAAATTGATCTTCTGTATATAAAGAGAATTGAAAATGAATCTTGATGCAAATGGAAGGGGAGAGGGAGCGGGAGAGGGGAGGGTTGCGGGTGGGAGGGAAGTTATGGGAGGGGAAAGCCACTGTAATCCATAAGCTGTACACTGGAAATTTATATTCATTAAATAAAAGTTTTAAAGAAAAAAAAAAGAAAAAATAATAATAATAATAATAATAATTACAGAATCATTAAGTACAAACTTTCTGTTTTTTCTTAAAATTTTGTCTCCCAATAACCTTCTAAGTCTCTCCCCTGGGAAAATCCTTCCTCGTTTCTTTGCTTCCTGTTTTCTTCTCTTGTATGCTGTGAATTCAATCCCAGTCTCCCACATGAGTGGCAGGAACCCAATTATTTCAGCCATCACTGCTGTCTCCCAGGGTCTGCACTGATAGGAAATTGGAATCAGAGAGAGAAACCAGGTGTTCTGATGTGGAACATGGTGTCTTAGCAGCTAGGCCAAACACTTGCTCCAATATAAAGTTTATTCTTAAAAAGAAAGTTAAAATAAAATGCCAATTGTTCTGTATAACAGTTTTGACAGTGTTTCATGACAAATATTCCAAGAAACAAACAGCGTTTTGTTTATTTTATTCATTTGTTTTTTAATGGTGAAAACATTTTTGTTTCCTTGTCCAATCTTGCATTTGCCATTGGAAATGATATTGTTTTAGCTAATTCAGGTCTTAGCTCCATTTCTGGCTTTAGGTCACAGTATTCCACCATAATACCTTTGCATTTCTTCTGTTAAAAAATGACTACCCACGTGGGACGTGCAAACACTGGGAAACACCAGCAAACACAGAATCACAGTTGAGAAACATAAAATCCAGATCCCCTAGCAAAGTTACAGCACTCCACAGCACCAGGACCTACTTTACTTTTGATGATAATTTCTTGGAATATCGCTCATAGCATAAATTACAGCACATACCCCAGCTTATGTACACATGTTGTGACATAAGGTTTAAGCCACCACCTGCAATGCTGGCATACTATATGGGTGCCTGTATGAGTCCCAGCTGCTGCACTTCCAATCCAGCCTCTTGCCAATGAACCTGGGAAAGTAGCAGAAGGTGGTCCAAGTTTTTGGGTTCCTAGACCATCCAGGTTAAAGACCTGGATGAAGCTCCTGGCTCCTGACTCCTGGCTTCGGCCTGGCCCAACTCTGGTTGTTGCAGCCATCTGGGGCGATCAGGGGAATGAATCAGTAGATGAATGATCTCTCTCTGTCTCGCCCTCTCTCTCTTCCTCTCTATAATTTTGCCTTTCACATAAATAAAGCAAATCTTAATAAAAGAAACACTTGTTTGATGTTTAAGAATCACTCACCCTCAACAGCCGTACATGTATGAAGAACTGTAGTTAAGACTCACTGGTCAGAGCTCTGTGGCCTCTGTCTGTGCCGTACCCAACTTTCAACCTCAACCCTGGGATAGCTTGTTTAGACCAGATAATGTCTCTGTGTTGATTGCTAGGCATTGATTCTGATAGGAGACTATACTGTTCCTCCTTATTTTTCGAATTGCTTTTTCCTGAGTTTAGAATTCTGAAAAACATAAATTTCCCAAGAAATACTTGGAACAAATTTCCACCCAGGAACACTATACACTCACTTTACCATATGCTATTCTATAAAAATCTGAGTTTTGTGCTTTGAAAATAATATGTGGTTGGGCTTCCCCAGCTCAGGTTACTTTCTAGGTAATGAATATTCATCAGACGTGATTATGGGAGTACAAGAGGGACCTGCATTTTTTTGGATGAGATTAAATATCTGTTCCATATCTGGCATTTTATTTTCTCTCCAAGCTGCACCTTGCTTTGTAAAGAGATAAAGTCAATTTTCTGCCTCAATCTTAGAATACTCAGATGTCTCCAAAAGTTCAAACAGTACAATATTCTATGCGCTTAGTTTGTCAGCTTTTATGTTACAAAAATAGGACTTGGCCAACTGGCAGTGTCACAAATGAGTAAATGCAGAGCTGAATCACAACACATCTCCCTCATCAATACTTTAACAGAAGTTTCTCAGTGCACTTACGTGTCTAAAATAAAACATGATATTTTTGGTGCCTGCACAAGATTATTGTACCTTTTTTCCTAGTTTAAAATACTTCTTGTCTTTTCTTCCTTTGCTGTCTTTGCTACGATCCTCATTCCTTCTGTTAGTCATTATTCTACCGGAATATCTTCAGGAATGCTAAGTCTTTGTGTCACATCCTAGTTTTGTTTTGTGTTACTTTATACCACACAGTGCTTTGAGTCATGCAGGTGCCTGCTTGCTCAAAAATTTATTCTGACAGTCATCCTAGTTTGGGGTCTCAGGAAATCTAGATGCTGCTTATGGCTTGGTTGCCAAGGAACAGGGAAGGTCGGGAAGTAGGGTCTCCTTGATGCAGGGTCTTAAAGGAAGTCAAAAGAAGAGGCCCACTGGATAAAGTGAAGGCCAAACATTGAATTATTAATTCATCTCTGCTTTCTCAAGAAGAGCCTCTGCATGGTATGGCGCAAAGGATTATTAAGCCTCTTCGTGTTTGTGGTGATGCTGGAAATTGTGGGGGGATCGTCAGAGGGTCTTTATAGCTTCAGGATGGATGCAGGATACCTAACTCCACCAGGAAGCACCAATTTCACAATATTTTAGGCCTCTCTGGATATCCACACAGCAACATAGACACTGTCCACAGGTCAGTTCTGCCCTTGCCCATGTCAGGATTCTGGGCTAATCAGGTTCTTTCTCCATGTGGGGCTGAAGGTTCAGATCTGCTGGTGTGGTGCCAGTAGCTAGCTCAGTTCCAACTCCAGGATGAGCCAAGCGCTGCCTCCCGCTCTCCAGTCTACTCTGGTGGCTTCTCATTCCATTGTGCAGTGCCTTATGTGGGCCAATCTTGGAAGAAGCCATGAGATCGCTCTTTCAGTTCTCTTCCATTTCTCCCTGGAGCACTCTCTTTGGATCAGTCTCAGCTTCAAACTCAGAAATCCCAGCCCCAATTGTAGCCCTAGTGACCATTTTAGCTAAAGGATATTTCAGAGAGCAGAGGCTACTCAGCAATCCCTCTGCAGGCTCCATAAATCCCCACTGTGCGGCCGGCGCCGCGGCTCAACAGGCTAATCCTCTGCCTTGCCGCGCCGGCACACCGGGTTCTAGTCCCGGTCGGGGTGCTGGATTCTGTCCCGGTTGCCCCTCTTTCAGGCCAGCTCTCTATTGTGGCCAGGGAGTGCAGTGGAGGATGGCCCAAGTGCTTGGGCCCTACACCCCGTGGGAGACCAGGAGAAGCACCTGGCTCCTGCCATCGGATCAGCGCAGTGCGCCAGCCGCAGCGCGCCAACCGCGGCGGCCATTGGAGGGTGAACCAACGGCAAAAAGGAAGACCTTTCTCTCTGTCTCTCTCTCACTGTCCACTCTGCCTGTCAAAAAAAAAAAAAAAAAAATCCCCACTGTGAACCCCACCCCTCATTTCCTGCTTTAGTTAAAAGGTAAAATTTACATTCAAAACAAGCACCAACAATTCTAATTACAGATTCTGATATAGACTGTAGATGGAACATGCACGCTGTGAGTACAATGTATGCAACAAATGTAGATTAAGCAAAATATAACTCTATTTGATTCAATTAATTAGTGATTCCGTGATGTTACTATTAATAGATTTATGCAAATAGGACTCAGGGCAGAAAGCTCACTAATGTAATCATAAAATGGGTATTTTGAAAAATAACCTGGGAAATGTGCTGTTAAATACAGACAGCCTAGGTGATTTTTTAAAGCAAATCCTTAAATACATTTTTATTTTGCATTTTTATCTCTAAACAGTTCCCCAAAGACTAAAAAAAAATGCATATGAATACCACCCTTTTCTGGGAGGAGGAATTCAGCCGGAAGCATGTGCCCCAAGCTTGCAGAGACCATAGCTGTGCCCAGGCCACGAAGAAATCTGCAAAGCTCAGGTCTGCGGCTGCGCCTTCTCACCCCTCACTTGAAGCCTGGAATTTGTAGGTTAATGAAAAGTCAATGGGTCTGTTCTCCACTGTGGAGAACGAAATGTCAGTATCTTTATCTGAAATACTATTTCTATCCAAAACAGCATCTCTTTCACTTTTGATGCTCAGTTTTCATTAATGGGCCTTGAAAAACAACAATCTGAAGAGCCCTAAGCTGTCCTAAGTGCTTATAAATAGAAGAACGTTTAGCTGGAGGTGGCACAAGACAAACAACCTGGAAAGCAGCTTATTTTTTTTTTCCCTTGTTGATGAAATGGCATCTCTCTCTCACTGTGAAAATAGGCTTTTATCATCCACCTTGTTATGTGTTCTGTTTAGCAGGTGTTTAGACAGAATTCTATTTTGTTCCTTATGGGGGAAGAAAGGTATAAAAACCTGAGTGATATGTTTTGCATAAATGGCAGCTTGGGAATCACCATGCCATCGGCCCACGTTTGCAAAAGTAAATTGTTTGCCTAAGTCAGTAAATGGGATGAATATTTTTAAATGCATCATTAAAAGTCAATATGCAAATAATTTCAGCAATTATAATGGCACCTGTGGCTGGGTCCATGGAAGAAGTGAGACAGACAGCTTTGACTCTATTATGCATCTGCACCCTTGATTTAGAACACACACACAACAGATAGGAAAGTGGATGCTGGTCCTCCTGGCACGTTCATGGCTCTTCCCAGCAGCCTCACCTCTCTGTTCGTGACTCACTCACCCTTGACTCGGAATAGGACAGATCTACAAACAGCAGGACAAAATCCTTGTCTGGATGGGCGCATCCACACTGCCCTGACTCCTGCCCTCTCCAGCCACACAGAAGTTTTCTCTGCTCCCCCCATTAGACTTTCTCGCTCCCACTGGCCTCGCAGGTGCTGTGTTTTCAATCCAGAACACTCTCCTCCCAACTTCAACCAGGTGAAAGCTGCTCATTTTGCAGGTCTCGGTTTGAACGTTATTTCCTTGGTCTCCCTGGGTCCCTTGGAGTGAGTGTTTTCCCTTGCTACACTGGCCTTCTACTTTGTAGACGCATTATACTTGAAATTATTGGTCCAATGTTTGTCCTTCCTGCTGGACCATGAGCAACTGAAAGTTAGTGATGATTTTTGTCTTATTATAATTACATGCTCTGCTCTGTGGCTGATGACTGAAACATTCTACAGTGGGCTTCCATATCCTTGGGTTCCATATTCATGGATTCAAGTAACTTTGGATCAAATGTATTAGAAAAAAAAATGCCTGTGTACTGAATATGTACAGACTTTTTTTTTGTCATTACTCCCTGAGTAACACGGTATAATGACCACTTACTTGGCATTTACATTGTATTTGATAGTATAAGTAACCTAGAGAAATTTTTCAACATACAAGAGGGAGTAGGCATTTGGCCTGGTTGTTGGGATGCATTCTGTTTCAGAGTGCCTGGTTTCAAGTCCCAGCTCCACTCCAGATTCCAGACTCCTGCTAGTATGCACCCTGGGAGGCAGTGGTAATGCCCGAGTCCTTGGGTTCCTGTAACCAGCGTGGAAGATGTGGATTGAATTTCCAAATCCTGGCTTCAGCCTGTCACAGCCTTGGATGTTGTGGGCATTTTGTGGGTGAAAAGTCTCTCCGTCTCTCAGATTAATAAAGCAAATAAATAAAATCTTAGAAAATGCATAAAATATACAGGAAGACTTCCAGAGGGTATACCTAAGTGTGGTGTCATTTTATATGTGTACTGGGGCATTTGTGGTTTTCAGTATTGAGGAGGGTGAGGACTTGTAACGAATTCCTACAGCTACCAAGAGACAAATGTCTATATTCAACTAAAACTGAGTAGTTGATTGACCAAGGTGACTTGCTTCCAATGATTATTTCTGAAATATAACCAGGCTGCTTCTCTAATACGACACATTTCACAATGCATGAATGCTTACCACTTGTTGCTGCTACAGATAATTTGAGAGGTTCTCTCAATAACCACAGTTTCTGTCATTCCCAGGTGGTGTGCAGTAGAAGAAGCCACTGATTGGAAAGATAATCTTTAAGACAGGCCTCTCACATTTCATTTAATCAGTTGTTCCTTTATGCCCTTCCATTAGTGGTAGAGATTAGGTCAAATTCTGACAACATCTTAATGAGCCATCACTCCTCATATCCAAATCAAAATCCTATATGCAAGCAAGGCTTCCCTAGGAAGATTTTTAATCACTGTTGCTGCCAAACCACAGCCAAAACTAGGAGGAGATGTTGCTGTAGAACCCCCAAACGGGCTCCACTCAAGTGATGCACAGAAAAGCGAATCTATGACAATGGGGTGGCGGAAGAAAGTAAGTATTCATTGCAACACACAGAGCTAGGAACTGGGCCATTATCCCTTAATTCCCAAGCTTATGAAGGAATTAGGGATGAAGGTTCTTACAAGGTGAAACTGGGGCTCAGAGGTGTGCGATCAGCACGTGTCCAAGTTCTTGGTTGGTCGGTGGTGCTCCTGATCTTCCTTCCATTGGTCAGCGATGCCGTGGTCTTCAGAGAATGTTTGGCCAGGCAGGCTCTCCTTCCTCTGGGAGTTATATGAAAGTGACAGTTACATTCTGCCCAAATCTGGAATTCCCATGCATGAACCCCTCCAGACAACACTGACCATCAAGGTCCTTATCTATTGGAGAAGCAAATGACCTCCCTGAGTCCTGCAGTTAGAACCCTGTAGGGTCAGCTGGGCCTCTCCCTCTATTTAGCGAATTCCATTCTGTAAAGTGCCAGCAAGGACACCTCGGGCTAAGGGAGACAGACATGAGGCTGGGCTGTGCTTTTATATTCCAGGGGTTCAGTCTCACTGTGATCACAATGAGCACATCTTCCTTTGCCTTAGCACATTGTGACCTGTAACTGGTGGTGCACCTACAACTGTAGAGAATACATCTTCCTTTGCCTTTTCACTTTCTGCTTAACAAAAGTTAATTACTGACCATGTGACTAATCAAATTATGCTTAAAACAGTCATGCTTGCTTAAGAATTCCAGGGACTGACGGAAGGGAAGTGACCTGACCAGGAACTCACCTCTCACTGTGAACAGCTAAAACTTAGATTAAGGGAGCCACTGCCAGACCTGTTCCAAGCCTACCTTGGTTTTGTGTTTGAAAATCACCAAGCCTACCATCTTCCTTAACTTCCCCCAGTCTCCATAAACCTTTTAAAAATGCTCCTGCTAACTAGCAAGATGGAAAAAGCACCTATGAGACTGACCATGTCTGCTTTTCCTCCAAGGTTGCTATCCTCTTGAATAAACCTGCTTCCTGCATCAACACCTGTCTCTGGTGAATTGGCTGTCCATTGCGGACCACGCTGGGTCGAATTTTTCTGGCATCAGTACTATTAGTAAAAAAAAAAAAAAAAAAAAAAAAAAGCCAGTCTTCTGAGTACATTAGCTCTCCATTAAGGCAAATTTCTTTTTTTTAATTCTCCTTTTCTTTTCTATCATATATTCCTTTTTCTTTTCATTTCATTCTTTCTGACAATGAACCTACCTGTATTTTACCACTGTTTGAATGGCTCGTCTCATAAGAAGGCAAATTCTAACCTATTCTTGTAGTTCTCCTAAGCTACCTCATGTCCTTTTCCCCAATAGCACTCTTACTGCCAAGAGATGAGCATGTCTGGATATCAGCTTGAAGCAAGAGAGGTGCTCAGTGTCCAGAACTATCTTAGGGCATATCTACTCTCATTGCATTTCTTTGATCTTTAGAAAGTTAGGTATTCATATTCAAGTCATCTGATGCTGTATTTTTTTCCATCTCTTCTGTTAGCTAGAGGGAAAGTGTATTCTCGAGTGCCTTATATTTCCAAAAAAAATTTTAAATAGTTGATATCACCGAAAAAGTTTGGCTGAGCAATTTAGAGCCACACAGGATGACTCCAGTAGAAATAAAAGGTAATAGGCCGGCGCCGTGGCTCAACAGGCTAATCCTCCGCCTTGCGGCGCCGGCACACCGGGTTCTAGTCCCGGTCGGGGCACCGGTCCTGTCCCGGTTGCCCCTCTTCCAGGCCAGCTCTCTGCTGTGGCCAGGGAGTGCAGTGGAGGATGGCCCAAGTGCTTGGGTCCTGCACCCCATGGGAGACCAGGAGAAGCACCTGGCTCCTGCCATCGGAACAGCGCGGTGCGCCGGCCGCAGCGCGCTACCGCGGCGGCCATTAGAGGGTGAACCAACGGCAAAGGAAGACCTTTCTCTCTGTCTCTCTCTCTCTCTCTCACTGTCCACTCTGCCTGTCAAAAAAAAAAAAAAAGAAATAAAAGGTAATAATGAGAGCCACGTGGGATGTGACAATGCCTTGAATGTTTAAAATGTGAGCCATCAACATCACCATGACAACATCCAGAACTCAAAGCAGCTGCTGCAGGCCCCCCACCAGGCATTGTTGATACAACTGGTCCTCTAACATGATCTTAAATGTCCAAAACTGCACAGGGCCAGATGATATTTTTAATTAAAAAATACACAATAATCTGTATATTGATGGAGTTATCTCATGTTTTTTGCACATATGTATATATGAGAGAACTTCAAAAACTGGTGTAAATGAAAAGATAAGTTTATTTTAGTGTAAACATTTTTAAGTACATGTATTTTCACGATATGCATTTTCCATGAAATTTTTAAAGACTCCACATATGCATGGATGTCAATATATTTTGCTTTAGAATAGGCATCTTTTAATTTCGTGTCCCATGAATTTGAAATATATATATTATATATACCTCCTCAGCTGTTTACAAGTGACTGTGCCTTTTTCTGGGCACCAAGCCCAGTTTGGCTTAATTTTTTATTTATTCCTGGGCATCATGTCCCAGGTTGTTTCGAGAGGAGCTCTTGCTAATTAGTGTCATCATGCGCAGTATAGTTAGGATCGAGATCAAGAGAGAACATAGTTCCAGCCACAGCAGCGGGATGATTTGACATGAAGAAAAAAATCAACTTGCAGACAAACTCATGGAGAATAAGCTAAAAAGTTGGCCTTAAATGTTCAATCACACCAGGAAGCCAGACTGCAAGCTGCATTGTCCAGACAGGAAAAGAAGGATCATTAAGGATCTAAAGGACCTCCATTCAGAAGCAAATTTGGATTCTGGCTCAGCCCAGTCAAGAGAGAATTAACCCCAGTAGGGCTAATTCCTATTCCACCCCCTCTGTGCTCCACTTCCTTCTGGGTCTTTATGAAGAAGCCTTGGAAAATCCTGATGATATTAAGCAAGCAATGCTTCCAGAGAATCAAAAAACCTCTCTCAAAGAAAACGTAAAAAGCAAAATCTGTACCCTCCAACATCAGAAAGTTACCCTCTGGGACTGTGAAGAATATGTAAATACCAGAGCTAGTTGATCCATCACGTTTTGAACTGTCTATCCATGCGATCTCTCTTTGCTTAGCCTCACGTAATTACACCAGGCAGACAGCCACAGAGCTTGTGTGAAGCAAGGTAGATCATTAACGGCTCACAATGTAATGGCTGACTGTGGCATGGCCAAGCTTAACACAATGCCAGATTTGCACTCACTCAGCCAGGGTCCCTTCCTCTACCACTGAGGGTACAGAGTACAGGGAAGAACAACTGTCCTAGATAATGAACTTCATCTTTGTTGGAAGACCTCTCTCTCTCTCTCTCTCTCTCTCTCTCTCTCTCTCTGCTTCTGCCTCTCTGTAGCTCTGCCTTTCTGGTAAATAAAATAAGTCTTAAAGAAAAAAAAGAAAGAAAATGACAGAATAAACCAAGAAGACCTCTAGAACTACCACATGGAAAATGGGCTCCCAGTTTCTGATTCTGATGCTGGTAGGAGTGGAACAGAGGCGCACTGCCTGACTTTTCAAGGCTGAGTATGGCATTCTACAGCTGTGGTGGAGGGGAGGGGAGCAAGGTGGCTTTCCAGCTCCAAGCCTGCAGCTGCTCAGACCCCCAGTCAGCTCCCCAGGCTGAGGTAGAATTCAGTGAGTGACTGCAGGACTCCCTTGCAGCTGAAACCCAAGCAGCAGGGCAAGCAGCAATTTCCTCCCACCTTGACATGACAAGATGGCGGCTCACAGTCAGCATCTGGCTGCAGCAGCGTCTCTGACTTCTCACCTCCTGTCCCACAGTCTTCATTGTTTTTTCACTGTGCCAAATATTTTCACTGGTTAGACCCCTGGAAATGTGGTCCTTCCGTTTTACTTTTCATATACTAGAGCAGCTGAAGTTAGTCAGGCTGCACCCTACTCAGCCATCTTAGATCTTTCTGGGAAGAAAGGGCCTCCCCCAAATGTGGCATCACATTGTGATAAATTTTTTTGTATGTCTCTCAATGCTATTAGATAACTTGAATCGTAATGGTATCCTGCATTCCTTTGTCAAACTAGTGCTTTAATTTAATTGACTAATCCCTACTCTATCACTTTAATTATTACAATTTTTAGCTACTATATATAAAAGGATAACTTCAAAAAATATTCTTGAAGCTAAATCTTATTATGCATCTCTAATTATTTCCTGAGGATAAATACTTCACAGTAGTATTCCTGGGTAGGGTGGCCTGAAATACTTCAAGCATTTGATGCATAATGCCAAAATTCCTTCCAAGAAGGAGGTTCTGTTTACATGAACAATCCCACTCTTGCTGACTCTTGGTGTTAAAATTGTTTCATTTTAGTGCTTGCTTTGGCAGCATGCGTACTAAAAATTGGAATACTATAGAATTGTTTCATTTTAAACTTAGAATTATGTATGAATAAAGTTCAGAAATTCAAGTAGTACTATTGTTTTGATATTCTACTTTCTGTCCATTTGCAGTTTAGCACTGTAAATCTATGTAACGTGCTTTTAACTCTATTTCCTGAGTTAGCAAATTTCACTCAACTTATCACATCTGTACTGTCAAATAACAAAAATAGTTGTGTTGGGGCCGGCACCGTGGCGCACTAGGTTAATCCTCTGCCTGCGGCACCGGCATCCCATGTGGGCACCGGTTCTAGTCCCGGTTGCTCCTCTTCCAGTCCAACTCTCTGCTGTGGCCCAGGAAGGCAGTGGAGGATGGCCCAACTGCTTTGGCCCCTGTACCCGCATGGGAGACCAGGAAGAGGCACCTGGCTCCTGGCTTCGGATCGGCATAGCTCCAGCCATTGTGGCCATTTAGGGGGTGAACCATGGGATGGAAGACCTTCTCGCTATCTCTCTCTCTCTCACTGTCTGTAAATCTACCTGTCAAATAAATAATTAAATAAATCTTTTTAAAAAATAGTTGTGTTGCCCTTAAGGCATTTGGATCTGGCTGAAGAGCCCATGAGAGTATTGTAGGCATGGAAAGCCAAGATACCATGGAAAAGAAAAAAAAAAGAAGAAGAAGACCTAAATGAAAGATCTCTGTGAGTGAGATCCCAGTGAAAAGAACGGGGCCATCAAAGAAGGAGGTACCTTTCTCTGAAGGGAGGAGAACTTCCACTTTGACTATGACCCTATCGGAATAAGATCAAAGTCAGCGAACTCTAAAGGCTTCCATAGCCCTGGCAGCTCATGACTAGAGCCTAGGGAGATTACTGACGCCATGAACAGGAGTGTCAAATTGTTAAGTCAGCAACAGGAGTCACTGTGTACTTACACCCCATGTGAGATCTGTCCTTAATGTGTTGTCTAATGTGCAGTGATGCTATAACTAGTACTGAAACAGTATTTTTACACTTTGTGTTTCTGCGTGGGTACAAACTGATGAGATCTTTACTAATTATATACTGAATCGATCTTCTGTATATAAAGATAATTGGAAATGAAAAAAAAACAACCTGGTGTTAAATTGGAAATTGCATAGAAAATTAATTAATTTTTTAAAAAAAATATTATGTAGGATCTCTGTCTTTAATGTGCTGTACACTCTTATTTAATGCTATAACTAGTACTCCAACAGTATTTTTTTTCACTTTATGTTGCTATATAGGGGCAAACTGTTGAAATAGTTACCTAATATATACTAAACTGATCTTCTGTATATAAAGAGAATTGAAAATGAATCATGATGTGATTGGAAGGGGAGAGGGAGTGGGAAAGGGGAGGGTTGTGGGTGGGAGGGAAGTTTTGGGAGGGGGAAGCCATTGTAACCCATAAGCTGTACTTTGGAAATTTATATTCATTAAATAAAAGTTTAATAAAAAAAAGACTTCATTGCTCAAGATATATGAGTGTACTTAAAAAATTTCCAAGAAAAATGAAAAGGATTTAAATTATTGTAAAATATTTTGGAACATGGTGTCCAATGAGTATGAATATGTTCACAGAAAATGTTTGTTTTAAAAAAACTCTGTGATAGGGTGGGAGGGAGGTTATGGGGGAAAAAAGCCGCTATAATCCAAAAGTTGTACTTTGGAAATTTATATTTATTAAATAAAAGTTTAAAAAAATAGTTGTGTTAATCAGGAATGTCTAGAGAGACAAAGTGGATAGGATGGATGGATAGATAGATGAGAGGTAGGTAGGTAGATGATAAATGGATAGATAGATGATAGGTAGGTAGGTAGGTAGGTAGATTTTTTAGGGGAATTATCTTACATGATTATGGAGGCAGAGAAGACGCACGACAGGCTGTCTGCGCTATGTAGAACCAGGAAAACTACCCAGTGCAAGACTAAAGAGCCTCAGGACCAGGGGAGCTGATGGTGTAATTGTCAGTCAAAGGCCAAAGCCTGAGAACCTGGAAGGCCTATGGTTTCAAGTAGCAGAGGCCAAAGTCCAGAAATCCTGGAGCTCTGATATCCAAGGGCAGGAGTAGATGGGCGTCATGGCTCCAGAAACAAGAATAAATTAACTTATTTATTTCTGCCCTATCTAGGCTTCAAATGATTGGGTGTTGCCATTCCACACTGCATGAAATTAAGTGTTCACTACTCAGCCACTGCCTCAACTTCCAGTGTCTTTTCTGGAGACACCCTCATAGACACTCCCAGAAATAAGGCTCAATCAGCTCTGTAGGTATGGCTTAACCCAGTGACGTTGACACTTACAATGAATTACCACAATAGTTTAACGTAACTATACCGACCCTTGTCCCAATTTTTGTTGTGTTTATTATTACAGTTAGACTTCTGTACATTTGGATTTTCTAAAATTAAAAGTTTTTACTTTCATCTTTTGGAGTTTTATCTGATTTGGGCAGAATCCCTTACTCCTGCACTAATTGAGAGGAAGGAGCTTTGTTTAGTGACTTCTATTCTCTCCCAGCCTCGGATCCTTTTGATCTCTTGCCTGCACCAGCTACTCCATTACTTCTCATTGGAGGGGACCACACAGATGAGTAGGGTCTACCAGGTGAATATGGTGGAAACTACATTCTAGATACAGAGAGAAGTCATAGGAACAAGGCATGGGAGCATTAAATGACATTTACACACTAAAACTTCAAGTCTCATTTTCTTGATAAGAGTTTCTCTACTTGGTACAATTGACATTGAAGAAGCTAATTCTTTGTGGGAGGGGAGGCAGGATTGTGTGTTCTATGATATTTAGCAGCATCCCTAACACCTGCCCTCCAGATGCCTGGATTAACCCTCCCAGAGTGACAGCTGAATGTGTCTGAGACATTGCCCAATGTCTACTTTCAGGGTCAATATTGACCAGGGAGGCAATGGTTCTGTTCAGATGTTCCCAAATGAGCTTTTTGCTACACTGACTTCAGGGATAAGCACAGTCTCACTTGAAAGCACGCCTGGAGCAGGTGAGGTTTGCAGAGCAAGTGTACCACAGCCAATCTCTCTGTGCTGTGACCGGAACTGTTTTTATCTTGTTCTTGCTGCTTTCCCCCTCTCCAAGCTAACTGTGGATGTTTACAAGAGGTATCTTCAAAAAGTTCACGAAAATACAAATTGTACACAAAAACTATGCATAGATTTCAAAACTTATTTTTTGCGCCAAAATAAACTTAGCTTTTAATTCCATTTCCCATAACCTTTTAAAAACATTTTCTTTATTTTCACTTTCTTTGAAAGACAGAGATAGAGCCATCCAGAGACCCTCCATTCATTGGTTCATGCTCCAAAGGCCTGCAAGATTTAAGGATGGGCCACACAGAAGCCAGGAGACCAGAATTCAATCCAGATCTCTCATGAGGGTGGCAGGGACCTAGTACTTGAGCCATCACCTGCTTCCTCCTAGGCTGTGCATTAGCAGGAAAACAGAATTGCAAGCAGAACTAGGACTTGAACCCAAGCATCTGATTGGGAATGTGGGTGTCCTGAGTGGTACCTTAACAACTGTGATGAAAGTCTACTTCTAGGAACTTTATGAAGCACCCTCACACTCTCCTCTTCTCTCAATGGACATCACTGCACAGAGCTGCGGCTCTCACACACTCAGGTTCACTTTCCAATACCCCTGTCATATTTTTCCCAATGCCTTGTTCTTCCCTTATTCCAGCCCACTCTCAGCATCTTGAATATTTTAAGTGGGTTTCTTTAAAATAATTTTCACATTGAGAATCTGACATTAGTATTTATGGATCATCAATGGTGAATTCCCTTTCTGTTTCATTTTTGCTTTTAATCTTTGACTCTGAGCTTAGGTTCCATGTGATTCATTTTCCACAACAGCCTTGCTGGGGTCTGGTGATGAAAATATACAAATGGGTGAGTGCTTGCCTCTCACAGGGCACTGAGTTGTCTGGGTTCCACTGTCAGGTATCCAGGGTTAATTTCTCAGCTCACGATTGTCTCGCCATGAGAAACATTCGAGACTGCGTCCCCAGTCAAGTTCAGCACATATTCAGATGTCTGTTTCCTTGTTGTTGCAGGGAAATGACACCCTACCTGTTGCCTCCCCCCAAGTCTGGTGAACATAATTCTGTTTAATTTCTCATTCATCACACAACCCCTCTTTTTAGTAACTTTTTGTTCAGGGTTTTTAGTTATATTTCCCTAGAGTACAAGGATTACAGCCCTAAATCTTCTAAGTAATGGATGTAAACACCCACCTTAAGACATAGATCAAATTCCAATACATTTTTTGGGCTAATGGACATCCCATTCTGGTCTACAGGCACCTGGCTGAACTTAAAGGTAAGTCAACTGTGAATTATTAAAGATTTATTGATTTGAAAAAGAGGGAGAGACAGACAGACAGAGAGAGAGAACAAAAGAGATCAGAGATCTTCCATTTGCTGGTTCACTCCCTAAATGTCCACAGCTGTCAGTGCTGGGTCAGGGTAAAGTTAGATGCCAGGAACTCCACCCAGATCTCCTATGTGGGCTTCAAAGAACCAAGCACTTGGGCCATCATCCAGGGCTTTCTCAGGTGCATTGGCAGGGAGTTGAATTGGAAGCAAAACAACCAGGACTTGAACTAGTACTCTGAAGCTGTTGTCCGAGTGGAAGCTTAAGCCTTTATGATACAATACTGGCCCCAGTCAAGTGTGCATTTTTCTTGGTTTATATTTGTTTACTTTTTTTGCTGTCTGTGTAAGCTATTCAGCTCAGGTCTGTGTTTAGAATCAAAGGACAAGCAGGTGTGCAGGTAGAAATAGGTCTAATCTGCCTTGTTGGCTCAAAATCTCCTATCTAAGTCATGTATGGGGGGAAAGGTCAGCTCAGGGAGGAAGACATGGGTTGCACAAGCAATGGGACTGTCAAGGTGGAGGGAGTGTGGCAGAAGACAAACCCGTGTGACGAACCTCACATGACACAAAAAGAAACAAGAGTCTTTTTTTTCCCTGTTGAGCCAGAGGTCAATGGAAATGTTTAACAATTAGTGTTGTGTAACCAGACTAATTTTTAGAAGAAAATTCTGGCGGTTGATAAGGTAATTGGTGACATGGAGTGAAAAACGTCTAGTGAGGAAAACCAATTAGAAGGCAGATGGTTAGGTCAAGCTGAGATAATATAATGAGAAGAGAGTTCATGCAGAGGTGGTCCTGATGGAGAGATTAAGTTTAGGAACATGTCCTGAGATGGACTAGAAACGTTTGCTAAGTAATAAAGGTTGAGACACATGGAGCTTGGGGGCAGAGTGGGGGTGTGGCTTAGGAGGCGTCTTACTCAGTAGGTGCCTTCTAAACCATGGAATTTATTTCTCACAGTTGTGGAGGGGAGGAAGTTCCAGATCAAGGGTCCAACAGACTCAATGTCTGAAGACGCACTTCCTGGGCCAAAGCCAGTTGTCCTTTCCCTGACATCTCACAGCGTGGACAGGGCCAGTGAGCTCTCCACGAGCCCTTTCATGAGTGCGCTCACCCCAGTCATGACCCAGGAACCTCCCAGGGGCCCAACCTCTTAAAGCCATCACCTAGGAGTTTAGGTTTCAGTACATGAGTTTCGGGGCGCACAAACATTCAGATTTTAGCAGGAGCTAGTGTCCACTGTGGTACAGAGGGCCAGCAGGGTCAAGCTGGCGTGAAGCTGCACCACACCTAGAATTCTACATTTCATGTCCATGTGGGAATGCTGCTCAGAGCCAAGGCTAGAAACACAGGTTTGGGAAAATAAGCCCGCAGGAAATAAAGTCAGACAGGTGAGCATCTTCACCAGTTTACAGACAAGGCAGCAGGGCATCAAATCCAGTCGGAGCACTGGAAGTCCCAGCTATAAAGGGCAATGGAGGAAGGAAGGAAGGAAGGAAGGAAGGAAGGAAGGAAGGAAGGAAGGAAGGAAGGAAGGAAGGAAGGAAGAACCAACAGGGTGAAAGGCCACCGAGAAGACAGGAAGAGAAGACAGGAAACACAGAGGGCGACGGGGAAGCCGGATGGAGGGGAGAGGACCCGTCAGTGTGGACTGCCCAGAATCGGGGCAGCAAAGGAATTGAGAGTGAGGAAACAAGAGTGGGGCGAGGACTGGGTTCACTGAAGCATTTTATTTCTTAAATGTGGGACTATTGAAGGTAATAATATGAGATAAACTCTTAACCTAAAATTTAATATAATGTAAACTCCAGATGGTTCACTTGTAGATTGCTATATTATTTTGTACGTGTTCTACAGTTTGTCGAGAAATGTGTAACATACCATTATTAAAATCTAATTAAGTTTACAGTGAGTAAATTAAGCTTCAGATTACATTGGGCAGTTGAAAGACGTCGTGCACCTTGTTAGCACTCTGTCACAATAGCAGTAGCACACATCTTGATGAAGAGCAAATGGAGAAAGTAGTGACAACCATGGAGGCTTGAGTGTTCTCTCGGGGAGTTTGGAAATGAAGAAACCATGGGAAGTGGAGTAGTAACTTGAGGCGGCATGAGAACTGAGGGGAGAGTTCTTCAAGAGGGATACTCATTTGTGGACTCAGCAGAAAAAAGTGAGTAAAGATATAGGAAGAAGCCGAAGGAACACTTGCTGAGAGATCCTGAGAAAGACCGGCCTTCTTCCAGTTTATAATTGAAAGCCCCATGGAGTCTTCATCAATGTTTGTGTATTTAGCTTGAAAGGCAAAGAGATAGAGAGACCCTCATAGAGATCTCCCATCTGCCAATTCACTGCCTCAAATACCCACAATAGCTGTGACTGGGCCAACCTGAAGCTGGAAGCTAGGAACTCAAACAGTTCCCCACATAGGTGGCAGGAGCCCCAGTACTTGAGGCATCACTACTGCCTTCCAGGGCCCATACTAGCAGGCAGCTGAAATCAGAAATAGAGGCTGTGCTTGGACCCAGATAGTCTGACTGGGGAGACGAACTTCCCAAGGAATGTTACAACAAATGCCTACCTGACAATTTCAGTTGTGATATTCAAGTCTTCAAAACTTCTGCACAACAATTCAAACCTAGAGACCAAGATACTTGGACAAGAGCATGCTTTACATTGAGATTTCCTACCGAAGCTTTACAAAGTCAACCTCCATAGAGGTTACCCTCACAAAATGTCTTAACATATACTAGGAAGCAGGCCAGATGGGCACCTTATATTGCTGTTCTCTAAATCTCAATGAGAGGAGGAAATAGAAATTGACACTCAAACACTACATTAATTAGGTGTTTTGGTGAGGAACCACTATTCTGACACTCTCCGGCAGATAAAAGAATAGACACCCAAAATTCACCTGAACTCAGGAAACAGGCAAGCAAAGAGGATCTTAAAAACACATTAGGTGCCAGTGTTGTGGCATAGTGGGTAAAGCTGCCACCTGCAGTACCAGCATCCCGTATGGGCGCCAGTTCATGTCCAGGCTGCTCCACTTCCGATCCAGCTCTCTGCTATGGCCTGGGAAAGCAGTAGAAGATGGTCCCAGTCCTTGGGCCCCTCCATGTAGAAGACCCGGAAGAAACTCCTGGCTTTGGATCAGCCTCTTTTTTTCTATAACTCTGCCTTACAAATAAATAAATAAATCTTAAAGAGAGAGAGAGAGAGAGAGAGAGAGAGAGAATACCTTCAGTAATAAGTTAAGGAATTCTTTAAAAAAAAAATTCAACTGTAATTTCATCAACGATATGAAAGATGACTTAGTTTCATTGGTATCAAAGTTTTAAAAGCATTTTCAAAATATTTTTGAAGATTTGTTTATTTACAAGGCCAAGTGACAGAGAGAGAGAGAGAGAGAGAGAGAGAGAGAGAGAGAGAGAGAATCCTCTGGTTCACTCCCCAACTGGCTACAATGACCAGGGTTGGGTTAGCCTGAAGCCAAGAGCCAGGAACTTCAACCAGGTCTCTGATATGTGTGGCAGGGTCCCAAGTACATCTGCTATTTTCCCAGATGCATTAGCAGGGAGCCACATTTGAAGTACAGCAGGTGGCACTCAAACTGTCACTCCAACGTGAGATGCCAACATCATAAATGGGTTAACCTGCTGCACCACAACACTGTCCCCTGTCATGATGTGATTGATTTGTTCTAATAGAAGAGAGCTTTATATAGTTTAGCCTCCAGAGAAGACTATCTTTATCTCAGCCTTTACAAATTACCATTGACATTTTTCAGACATCGCTGCATTTAGGAAGCACTGAGCTAAGCATAGGTAAAGTTCGGGTAATAAAGCAAATGCTTTCTGAAAGATTCCAGTCTACCAAAGGGGATCAGCAGGGGCAGAGCTGTCTTAGTGAGAGCTGAGTGTGGGCTGAGCGAGGAGCCTGCTTGTTACAACGTCAAAATGGCAATGTTTCAGTAGTTTTGGATTTTAGGTGGGTAACCTTATCTACTCGTGAAGGTAAGGACCACCTATAAATTTGTGCCTATTGATAGGAAATACACACACGTCTCACATGCACTCCTGATGAGCAGGCTCTAACTGCCTATGCCGGGTGGAGGGGCTGAGGCACACCCGATCTGAAACCACTTCCTTCCCCTGCAAGTTGGGCAAAGAAATTTAATCTCCCTGAGTTATTGCTTCCTCGTCCATAAAATGGGGTTATTGATTCCTACCTCTAAAGTGATCCTGAAGAGTAAATGAGATCATGGATTTTGAAATTACCTTGTAAATGCAAATCTTTATATAAATGTTACTTACACATAACCATGAAGGGGGTTATAAGGAAAAGGTTACTGTTAAATATGAGTAATCTAAATAAATCTGTAGGGAAAATGTACCCTACACGAAAGCAAATATTGTCTGTATGTTATTTAGGAATAAAAGATTTATTAATTTAATAAAAGCGATGAACATTATGTCCTAGAGTTATGCCTGGAGTTACTCCAAGTTAGTAACTCCAGAAATGATGCCTGGCCTTTGATATGTTATCATTCCATATAGCGGAGTGTGCTTAATCTTCGCCTGCATTTTAAATTTTAGTTTCAGTTTATTAAGAGGAGGAGAAGAGAGGGCTCTTTCCAATATGTTTTACATTTTTATTAACCTAGACATAGCCAATAAAGCTACAAACTTCTGGCAAAGAAAATACATTTTCTTCTATGAGATCATAAAAATAAAATACTGATTACATTGACTAGCATTTTAAATTAATTCACAGTGCTAGATTTAATCACATTTTGTGATTATAGGGACTATCCTGTATTTTCTTTCTGTATACCAGTTTGCTCCTCACTGGAAACCATATATTTTTCAGTTTCCGTATGTCATGTTGGCACAGAAGCTGTAATTAGTTTACCTGGGTTTTAAACAAACTCCAGTCTGCATAAGAAATATAAAAATCTATCAAATTGTTGAGGGCGAGGTGCAGTCTAAATTCCCATTCCAGATCCTTGTCTCTTACCTGAAGGAGCACCCTACGTACAGGCACGGATAGGTTGAACAGAGTGATAAAGTTTATTTAAAAGGTGAGGAAAATGCACACACACACGGGCACATGCACACGCACACACACACACGGGCACACACACATACACACGTGGGCACTGTTCAGGAACGGAGTGGCCTGGAAGGGAAACGATGCAGGAAGGAAGTACACAGTGTCTCAGCACCCAGTCTCCTCCTGGTCGGCCTCCTCCTCCCAGCTACCCGCCTCTAAAGAGGATGGAAGGGGAGTGGTCACCTGGTACCTCCCCTAGGTCGCAGGTGAAGGGAGATGCATTCTGGGAAAGGGGCTACTCGACTCACAGGAAGGCAGTAGAATTGCATAGGGCGGGGGACACGTGGCTTCCAGTTCCTGGCCCTAATCTAGCTCCCTGTCTTATCCCATATCAAAATCATGCAAACTCCCACAAGTCACAGTCAGCCAAAGACTCAAGCCGGAGGAATAGAGGACAGCTGTGTGGACATAGGTTCCAACGTGCAAGGAAAGGCCAGCTCATTCCTGCAACGTACGGGGCTCCCCCTTCCCAGGGTTGAAATGTAAGGATTTGTTACGTAGTAGAATGGAATCATTGAAAACATCGCACAGAGAGTCTTTGGAATGCATACATTTGCTCTCCAGATCATAAAGCCAACACCAATAATTCAGGTCCGATTGCAGGCACTGTAACTCACTGTTCACCACCCGGCCCACTGCTAATCCATATTTTATGGAAGGTACATATTTAATGAAAGAGGAGCCTATTCCATTTTGGAATGAAATGAAATGAAAGGCTGGTTGTTCTGTAATTAAAGGAAAAGGAGGGGGCACCTGCTGCTGCCCTTGGCTTTTTGCAATTCAGCTTCCAGGCCTGACTCCAGCCCTGGGAAAAAGCCTGGTGCTCCTGTCTTTCTACCTCCTTGTCTCAGAGCTGCAGGACAGGGCGCATGCACTTTGTTCCCTTGCGCACATGGTCCTTTGAAACCCACCCGCCAGCAGGAACTCACAGCCTGTTCCTCACCCACCTGCTTCACTGGCCTAGGGAGATTAGAGAAGCAGCTGACACGCATTTCTCTCCACAGGCCAATTTTGTATTCTTTTATAGAGGGTTTTGGCCCACATCTGAGACAGAGCTGGGCAAGGCTTTGCCAGCGCCTGGCTGTGAGTAGACAGAAGGGATCATTTCATCCAGAGCGACTCTCTTCTCTGATCTCCTAGATGGGAGCGGCACACTGAAGCCCTGGGCCTCACTGGAGTTTGGATGCAGAGAGAACAGATTCCCTAGGAGGCTGACTGAGAAACATAGCACAAGGACCTCTCCAGCTCAGAGTGTGGCCTGTAGTGATCTGTTCTCTGGGTTAAATATTTGCACATCCAAAAAAGATGCCACAAACCACTTGAAAATCCTATGTCACGGCACATCAAGGCGCTTACACCTGATAAGCACTGATGATCAAGTTGCTCACAGGGTTCTGAAATAAAGAAGCTAGAGAACAGATGGGCCTTTCTAGAAAAATGTACACAGCGCCACAGCAAGGGATATTGTGGAGCAATATAATCAGGCCCCTGCTGCTTGCCGCTAGGATAGCCAATTCAGCAGACGACTGTTGTTAAGAGGAAAGAGTTTATTTTTAAGAAGCTGGTAGTCTTGAGCAAAGAGAGATCTCTTGATCCAAAATGAGCTCTTTCCACCAAAACAGCCAGCAAGAAGGATTTTTACAGGGAGAAAGGGTAACTGGAGGGGAGGTTGGCACCCTGTATGGGCACCGGTTCGAGTCCTGGCTGCTCCACTTCCGATCCAGCTCTCTGCTATGGCCTGGGAAAGCAGTAGAAGATGGCCCAAGTCCTTGGGCCCCTGCACTCATGTGAGAGACCCGGAAGAAGTTCCTGGCTCCTGGCTTTGGATCAGCACAGCTCCAGCTGTTGTGGCCATCTGGGGGAGTGAACCCGAGGATGGAAGATCTCGCACTCTCTCTCTCTGCCTCTGCCTCTGCCTCTACCTCTCTTTAACTCTGCCTTTCAAATAAATAAATACACTACCCCATTAGACCTTGCTGTCTCGATTACTATTATTCTCCCTCTCATGTCTGCATTCTTTCTTTCATGCTCAACATCCAGCTTATTTAAGGAAAGGAATATTACCTTTGAAAGATGTCGAGTGGTCCCTCTCATCACCTCTCGCTCCCCACTCTCAACACAGAGGTGACTTCTTTCTTGAATTTTACATTTACCACTCCTGTGTTTTTCTTTTTAAATTTTGTTTAAGTTATACAAGTTTTCTATATTTCATTTATACAGATTTAGGAACATAGTGGGACTTCCCCCCCTTACCCTCGCTTCTGCCCACATTCCAACTCTTCCTCCTCCTCCCTCTCAGATCCCCATTCTTTGGTTTCATAAGCTTTGCGTGCATTCCCAAACAATATACATTTTAGCTTAGCCTCTTTAGAACTTCTGTAAACAGAATTATTTTGCCTGTATGCTTTCACAACCTACCTTTACTGTTTAATTTTTTAAAAGTGTTGATTAATATGGAATACTGTACATTTGTATGGGGTACAGTGCCATGTTTCTATGTATGTACACAGCATAAACTGAGAAATCAGGTAATTAGCTTTTCTTTTCTTTGTGTTGGAGCCTTCTAGGTCTTCTATTACACTTCCTTGTACAGTGTACATACACTGTTATGAACTGTAGATATCCTATGTATTTATGTTTTGATTCCTAATGCTACACATGGCTGAATGCCAAATTATAAACATTTAAAACACTAATCTATAGTCTATAAGAAAAGAGAAAATTTGGGGGATTCCCAAGTGAGTTACTTTCTTAGGATTCTATAAACTGAGTGAAGGGGAGCAAACAAAATTGTTATTTGTGATTGCCTCTGATAGACAAAGAAGCAGAAGTCTTCCAACTCAACCAGGAATCAATTGCTAGCCAATGCATGTGTTGTCTGAATTATTCAGAAGTTTATCCTCAATCAGAGAAGCCAGAAAAACATGATCTTAATTTGCTTGGCCATCAGATGTGACATTTGGGCCCAGGTTGTTTTTAGAAAGCTAAGGAACCTAGTCTAAATAGACACTTGGTTTTCTGTAATTTCTGGCTTAGGTTCTTTGAAATCTTTTCCTCTACCTCCCTCTAGTGAGTCAAAGGAAAAAAAAAAAACCTGAAGAAAAATAAGCAACTCACTTTCTAAAAAGTTTAAATTGGGAGGAAAAATAAAAATAGAGAACTCCAGGATCCTTATGGATGGTAACGTGCTTTTTAACCCTATCCTATTTTCAGTTCGCTCAGTATCTCTATCTTCCTATTATTTTGTAACACTGTTTCAGAATACTAATAATGATATCTGTGCATCATTATTAATCTTTTAAAAGATTAATCTTTTTAAAGATTTATTTATTTATTTGAAAGTCAGAGTCACACACAGAGAGGAGAGGCTGAGAGAAAGAGAGAGAGAGAGAGAGGTCTTCCATCTGATGGTTCACTCCCCAACTGGCTACAACAGCCAGAGCTGTGCTGATCTGAAGCCAGGAGCCAGGAGTTTCTTCCAGATCTCCCACGTGAGTGCAGGGGCCCAAGCACTGGGCCATCTTCTACTGCTTTCCCAGGCCATAGCAGAGAGCTAGATTGGAAGTGGAGCAGCCAGGTCTTGAACTGGCGCCCACATGGGATGCCAGTGCTTCAGGCCAGGGCTTTCATCCACTGCGCCACAGTGACAGCTCCAAGCCTGGGATTTGGCTTTGGCTCCTGGCCATTGTAGACATCTGGGGAGTGAAATAATGTCTCTCTCATGCATGCGCGCTCTCTCTCTTTCTCTCTCTTCTCTCATGAATGTTTAAAAAGCTCATGGAAATTCATTTTGTGGAAAAAAAATGCATCCATTTAAAAACTGTTTTGCAACAAAATGAACTTGTCTTTTAATCCCATTTTCCATGAACTTTTTGATGTGACTCCCGTATTCTTGCCCACAAACATTTAGATGACTGACAAAGCTCAGCGAAGAGACGATGTGAATTCAGACAACTGTGACCCTGATTTCTGCCAAGCTCCTCAGAGCATACAGACCTTCTGGGGGCTGAGAACAGGGGCAACTCAACATTAGGCTGATTAAATTCAACACTGGGCTTGCTGCCAGGGAGTAGAAGGGAAACGTGGAACAGCACAGAGCTTGTATTATATGTCTGCATTACACCTGTGATGCCCACTGTATGCAGATCTCAGGTGGGGGTCGGATGGAAACTTGCTTCCACTATAACCGAGTCTGGGGGAGTTTCTTTTTTCTTCTTTTTCTTTTTTCTTTTTTTGACAGACAGAGTGGACAGTGAGAGAGAGAGACAGAGAGAAAGGTCTTTCTTCCATTGGTTCACCCCTACATGGCTGCCACGGCCGGTGCACCGAACTGATCCGAAGCCAGGAGCCAGGTGTTTCTCTTGGTCTCCCATGTGGGTGCAGGGCCCAAGGACCTGGGCCATCGTCCACTGCACTCCCGGGCCACAGCAGAGAGCTGACAGGAAGAGGAGCAACCGGGACAGAGTCCAGCTCCCGAACCAGGACTAGAACCAGGTGTGCCAGCGCCGCAGGCGGAGGATTAGCCTGTTGAGCCATGGCGCCGGCTGGGGAGTTTCATTTTTATAAGCTCTCAATGATGAACACTTTGCAAGTGTGGGCTTCTCAGCATAGAATCTTCTGGGGCAAAAGTGGCATTGTGAAGGTAAGGGTGAAGGGTTACAGAAAAACAAGATGGGAAGGAGAGCAAGGGATCCAGGCAGTGATGGCATGGATTCTATTTCAGTATTTTTAAATTATCAGCTATTTTTACACCATGATCTTATACATTAACTTTGTATGTGAATTCTGACATTCCTCAAATCATCCAAGGGCATTTCACGGTCTACGTCTTGCCATAGTGGGGTGGTTATGGCATGGCTATGCCTTTTAGTGCACCTTCACATTAATTTATACCCCATTTATCTATCATATATCTTTTTTAAAAAGATTTATTTATTTATTTGAAAGGCAGAGTTACAGAGAGGCAGAGGCAGAGAAAGAGAGAGAGGTCTTCCATCCAGCACAGAGCCAACCTGAAGCCAGGAGCCAGGAACTTCTGGGTCTCCCACGTGGGTGCAGGGGCCCAAGCTCTTGGACCACCTTCCACTGTTTTCCCAGGCTACAGCTGAGAGCTGGATTAGAAGAGGATCAGCCAGGACTTGAACTGGTACCCATGTGGGATGCCAGCACTGCAGGTGGCAACTTCACCCACTATACCACTGCACTGGTCCCTATCATATACCTTTTACAGATGTTGTCCTAAGCCTTAGACACAAGTGAGAAGTGGACTCTCTCTCTCTCTCTCTCTCTCTCTCTCTCTATATATATATATATACATATAAATGTATATGTGTGTGTGTGTGTGTATATCAAGAAGTACAGTCTGGTGGAGAAGTCACAAGTACAAGTTACAATACACTATTTGTTATGATCAGTGGTATTAAGCGAGCATGTTGGTAAAGAAAACACACAGAGGCCAGCACCACAGCTCACTAGGCTAATCCTCCACCTGCGGCGCTGGTACCCAGGGTTCTAGTCCTGGTTGGGGCTCTGGGTTCCAGTCCAGGTTGCTCCTCTTCCAGTCCAGCTCTCAGCTGTGGCCCGGGAGTGCAGTGGAGTGTGGCCCAAGTGCTTGGGCCCTGCACCCGCATGGGAGACCAGGAGGAAGCACCTGGCTCCTGGCTTCAGATCGGCATAGCTCCGGACGTAGCGGCCATTTGGGGGGTGAACCAATGGAAGGAAGACCTTTCTTTCTGTCTCTCTCTCTCTCACTGTCTAACTCTGCCTGTCAAAAAAAAAAAAAAAAAAAAAAAAAAGAAAGAAAAAGAAAACACACAGAAGAAAAAATCCAAAATTAGGAGAGAATGGTGGGAGAAACACAGCATGTTTCCAAGACACGGAGCACATGAATAGACTATGGGCAATGAGGTACCCAGAACAGACCCAGAGACATGGACTAGACTGTGGAGACTGGCTTCCAAGCTCAGCTCAAGAATGGCAATCATTGGAATGTACATAATTCTGAATTTTACAAGACCATAGCATCAGTATCTCCCATTGTATCTGCACACCTTCACCAACCACAATTCCACTGAGTATTTACTATGTTCCAGGTCTCTCCAACACGGTGGTAAAAACAGGTAGAAGAGGCCACCACTTACTAAGAGCTGTGAACTGGGGAGCCAGGAACAAACAATTAAACATATTAATCAGGCATTTCAGCTTGTGAACAAAATAAGGAGAGGAATATGTTAAAGAGTTAAGGGCTGGAGAAGCCCACAGGGCCTGGTCCAGGGCAGTATCTTCACACAGTGATAGGTGAAGCCCTTGAACATGAAAAGTGGGAACCCTGTGAAGAGCTGAGCGGGAGGGAAGGATATGCAGTAAAGGAATGGCCCGGATGAGTGAGGGAGCGCTGAGGGGACTATGATGAGCTGAAATTCAGCAGAGCCAGAGAGGGACAAGCACTCGGGGTTTACTTTAAGCACAATGAAAGCAAAAGAGGTCAAAATCAATGTTTTTAATTTTTATGAACATAAAGAGAACAGATTTCAAGTCTTCATAGGTACGCTCCTAAGAGGACAACCATACTGCCTCCTTCTCCTTCTGTTTCCCTCAATCCTTCTCCTTCCTTTCTCTTTTTCTTTAATTTTTGCAAAGACATAATTTCAATCCACTCAATAATCATAGGCTTAAAGCACCACTAACTATAATATTCAACAAATAAAAAGTAGAAAGAACACAGTTCCACAGGACTAAAAACAACAATCACATCATAAGATGTCTGGTTCATTCCTGTACAATTATTTGTACTCTGTATTAACTGCCACATATCAGAGAAAACACATGATATTTAGTTTTTGGGAGGACTGACTTATTTCATTAAGCATAATGGTTTCCAGTTGCATTCATTTTGTTGCAAAAGATAGTATTTCAGGGGCCAGTGCTGTGGCGTAGTGGGTGAGGCTGCCACCTGCAGTGCCAGCATCCCATATGGGCGCCAGTTCTAGTCCCGGATGCCCCACTTCCAATCCAGCTCTCTGCTCTGGCCTGGGAAATCAGTGGAGGATGGCCCAAGTGCTTGGGCCCCTGCACCTGCGTGGGAGACCTGGAGGAGGCTCCTGGCTCCTGGCTTCGAATCGGCGCAGGTCCATTGTGGCCAGTTGGGGAGTGAACCAGCGGATTGGAAGACTCTCTCGCTCTTTCTCTCTCTCTCTCTCTTTCTCTCTCTTCCTCTGCCTCTCTAGCTCTGCCTTTCAAATAGGTGAATGTCTTTAAATAAAATTAAATTTAAAAAGACAGTATTTCATTCTTTTTTCTGGCTGAGTATTTTGTTCACCTTGGAAGACAACCACTCTGGCTGCTTCTGCAGAGTCCGAGAGGAGTGAGCGCATCTCAGATCCATCATGATCATGCAAGCAATAAGATCTACTGAGAGATTAGCTGCAAGCATGGCAGAAGGAAGCCAGGCTGATTCCCAGGTATTTGTGGGATCACCTGGATGGACCATGGGGCCATTTACAAGCACAGGGATTTCTGGAAAATCGATTCCAAAGGCGTGCTTGGGGAGCCAAAGCTTGGCTGGAAGGAGGCATGCAGCTCACAGCAGGGAAATCTCTGTCTAGGCTCAGGGAGAACAGTAAATCCAGGAGCTCTGCTGTCGGCCTGTGCTGTTCATCCTCAGAGGACCAGGGGGCTTGAGTTCCAGCCCAGAAGGGATGGGCCCCTTCCTATCCGATCAGCGTCTGAGCCTGCCGTCTTCCTGGTGGCTTCCTATGGGAACAGGTGGCTGTAATGGAGCAAAAAGGGAATTGTACTTTTAAAACAGGATCCAGGTTTTAATTAAATCTGTATCTTAACATGTGAATGAAAACGAACAAAGAAGAGGCTTACAGAATTTTAAAACCTAGACATGCTCTGTTCTTCTAACTCCTTTTAAAAAGGAAGAAACGCAGAGGGGGAGACAAGGGAGTTGTTACCATCACCTGCATCGCTGTTGCAGCTCTTGGGAGGATGGGACCCCATCCGATCAATTTTTAGGAGCAGTCCAGGCCAGATCTCGCCATCTGAGATGGACTGGGAAAAGCCTTGTTTGTGGGACATAGGTGTGCTTTCCTTAAAGACAGAAGCTAATCAATAGAGTTGAACATGAAGACGGTAAAATGACATCACAATTTAAATTCTTCTGGCCATGATTCATTGGGGTCACCTGGAAATTTGGTTTTGTAAAAACAGCAATAACTAAAATCCCTTACCTCCAAAACCTCAGCCTGTTTTCACTTTTTTATGTGGATTTGCCAGCAGAGGGCATCCTGGTACCTCCATTTCTTCCGTTCCTGCCGGAAACAATTGAAAACAAGTGGGCAGAAAAATCATCCACTTGATTTCCTGCCACCGATAAGCACCATCCTACTAAGCAACTAAGACTGCTTCTCATGCTGTCAGAGCAGGACGAGAGCCCTTCTGCGCGAGCAGACATGAGGCCCAGTGTTCCGGGAGAGGGCAGAGAGCTGGGGTGTGTCTACAGCTGTGTCAGTGAGCCACTGGCTTGAGATCACAAATGCAAACTGGAATGGTACAACGTTGTTTAATATAAAAATTCTTGCAAGTGATATTTCATAATTAACATGAAAATACTTGTTTCTAAAAAGGATCAGAGAGTTTCCACAGGGTGAAAACTGGAAATTAAGTCTTCAATCAAACTGGAGTCTCCAAGGCTATTATTTTGTTTGATTTGCAAAGTAAATCAGCTTAATAAATGTTATCTACTTTCAAGTTATTTTTAATTGGTAAATTTGACCCTTACATATGCAGTGTGTTTTGATCTGCTACCTTGGGAGAATAAACAACTCTAAGTTCATAAAGAATTTTATTTCCGGATTATATTTTGTATTCAATGCCTACAATGGTAACTAAGGACTCTTCTCATCTAAGTCATTTTCCCTAAGAAAATCTTGTCCTCAAATTTTAATTAACTTGCTATTCGGTTTCCTGCTCTGCATGACAGTAGGTTGTTGGATACCTGACACAGTGCATTTGCCAAAACCCAGAGAACTGTGCCACAGAAAGAGTGAATCCCACTGTGACTCAGGGACTTCAGCTCACAAGGATGAATCAGTATCAGCTTGTTAACTAACAAATGCACCGCACCAAGGCAGGACACCAGGGGATGGGGGATGGCAATGCTCTGTAAGAGCCGCTCAGTTTTCCTGGAAACTTAAAGTTGCTTTAAAAATAAAATTGCTTTCAATTGGGAAATGTAAGGCTGCCACAAAACACACCAAACACCAGAGTAAGGGAAAGAGTTTATTGAGGGAAACCCAATGGACTGGAGGAAAGGGGCGAGGAAGGAAAAAGGAGGAGACTGTAAGAGAGAGATCCAGGGGCCAGTGCCTTGGTGCAGTAGGTTAATCCTCTGCCTGCAGCTCAGGCATCCCACATGGGTGCATGTTGTAGTCCCACTGCTCCTCTTCCAGTCCAGCTCTCTGCTGTGGCCTGGGAAAGCAATAGAAGATGGCCCAAGTCCTTGGGACCCTGCACCTGCTTGGGAGACCCAGAAGAAGCTCCTGGCTCCTGGCTTGGGATCAGCGCAGCTCCAGCTGTTGTGGCCATTTGCGGAGTGATCCAGTGGATGGAAGACCTCTTTCTCTTTCTCTCCCTATCACTGTCTGTAACTCTACCTCTCAAATAAATAAATAAATTTTTTTATTAGACAGGCAGAGTTAAAAAAAAAAAGGGGGGGGGGGGGGAGGCAGAGAGATCCAGAGACAGAGAGACAGAGATCAGGAGCTGGAAAGAAAGAGAGCCACTTGTTCAGGAACAGGTCCTTTTAATACTTTGCGGGCAGGGAAATAGGAGCAGTGAATCCCATTAGGATGGGGGTGGGGCTGACGCCGGTGGTTCGGCTGTGTGGCCACATGGCTTCCAAGAAGGGCAGCCGGGCTAGAGCCTAGGATGATGTCAGGACTATGCCATTTTACTGACAGGGAAGAGAGGGAAAGGAGGGGCTAGAATGAGATTTGTACATCATGCCTCCCCTCCAGGACAAGGAGGACTCTGGGGATAATTGCCCACCCATGTGGATGCAGGCATCCCACACATGTCTTAATCACCACATCACATGCCTGCCCCTGAGGCGGAGTTTCTGTTGAGAAGGCTTGAGGAGGTTCTAAGATTTGCATTTCTAACAAGGGCAGGGCTGGTACTTCAAATACCTGGGAGCAGAAGGGCTACCTCCCAGAGACTTCTGCCGACCTATCAGCGAGAAAACCTCAGACATTCAACCCTCAAGTCTGAAACTAAAAAGACTGAAAATCAAATACCAGAATAGACAAAGAACATCTCAGAATTCCCGAGGGACCAGTTATAGGAGGTCTTCTTCCCTTCTCGGCCCTTCAAAAATCTACCAACTCAAACACACCACCTGGAGCAAAGGGGAAGGACCTCAGATGTTTGTCAGTGGGGTGGAACCTGATTTCCAATGGAAATAGGTCCAGTTACAGAAAAACAAATGTGGATTTGTGAGGCATACACACTTGTTTTTGTTCATCAAAGTTAAAAGAAAAAAAAAAGTTGCGACAGATCAAGAAAAACTCAGTCTTGATAGATGTGTGATGTGTTGCTGAGATGTATTAAATACTTTCAATGATTTTGGATGATAATTTGCAGGTTTAAAGAAGCATATTTGTGCTCATGCTAGAATTGATACAAGAAATATCTTCAAATTGATGTTTGTAAATTTCAATACACATGTTGCTCAAGCACAATGAGAAAAGCTTCATGAAATAAACCAAACGCCTTGGAAAGATTTCGATGATCTGCTTATTCATAAGTTGATCATGTACGTAGCTCAATCCTTGACTACATTCTTTTTTTTTTTTTTTTTGACAGGCAGAGTTAGACAGTGAGAGAGAGAGACAGAAAGAAAGGTCTTCCTTCTGCTGGTTCACCCCCTAAATGGCCACTATGGTTGGCGTGCTGTACTGATCCAAAGCCAGGAGTCAGGTGCTTCCTCCTGGTCTCCCATGTGGGTGCAGGGCCCAAACACTTGGGCCATCCTCCACTGCACTCCCTGGCCACAGCAGAAAGCTGGACTGGGAGAAAAGCAACCGGGACAGAATCTGGCGCCTCAACCAGGACTAGAACCAGGGGTACTGGCGCCGCAGGCAGAGGATTAGCCTAGTGAGCCATGGCGCCGGCCACTTGACTACATTCTTATAAATAATTGGGTGCTGTTCCTCAAAACAGGATTTTTTCATTCTGATAAGACTGGCCAACCTGGTTCTTTAGCAGACCTGTTCAATTTTATCACCGGGGGGGGGGGGGGGGGGGAATTGTCATTTTAAGTGATCATTGATAGCGCTATTTCACACAAAATTTATGAGGATGTTTCTGGTACTTGCACCTGTCACATGCATAATCCTGGCAAAACTGTACAGGATAGACATAGAAAAGAACTAAAACTTTTTTTAATTAAAGATTTATTATCTATTTGAGAGGCAGAGTTACAGACAGATAGGAAGAGACAGAGAGAAAGGTCTTCCATCTGCTGGTTCACTCCTCAAATAGTCACAGTGGCCCGAGCTGGCCTAATCCAAAGCCAGAAATCAGGAGCTCAGGAGCTTCTTCCCGGTCTCTCACGTGGAAGCAGAAGCCCAAGCACTTGGACAATCTTCCACTGCTTTCCCAGGCCATAAGCGGAGAGCTTGATTGGAAAAAGAGCATCCAGGACACAAACTCACACCCATAAGGGATCCCAGCCCTGCAGGGATCCTTAACCTCCTATGCCATAGCACTGGCCCCAGTACTAAGGCCTTTAGGTCCATTTAGACATTTGCAGATGGATTTGATAGTTACTACATTCAAATGGGTAAGAATATGGCTACATGCTGCACCATGGTGGTTTGGTCAACGAGAGACCACACATATAACGGTAGTTCTGTAAGATGATGTCATCCAGTGACATCATAACTGTCTTAGTGTACAGGTATGTGTCTTAGTGTACATATAAGTACATATAAGTGTCTTAGTGTACACATATGATGTCTTCATGATAATAAATCCTCTAGTGATGCAATCTCACAATATATCCCCACCATAAGTGCCACGGGACTATATTGTTTCCACTGTTTGTTTTCTGGGGGTTGGATGCTTTTTCCTGCCAGAAATCAATTATCTTCCAAAGACTGTACTTCTCACAAGTGCCACATGGGGATTGGTCTCCCGAGTGTATAGTGATGAAGTTTGCAGGGAATATAGTGAACAAGCTATAGAAGGCCCTGCTCACCTTGCAGGGCCTTCAATGATCTTTAATTCTCAGCCAAGAGAAAGTTGAATGAACAAACAGTGCCCCCTAATGTGTTTACAAAATCATCTGGAGTCTTACTACAAAGTTTTAATGCAGTCCACCCAAATCTAAACCAACAGGTGCAGGAAGCTGTCCCCACAGATACACTATGGGCACTCCTGTGTGAGCTTCAGCCCAGAGGCCTGAGAACAAACCTGCATGTGATGCTCTGGAATTTCATGGAACGTGACTCCACCCAGTACTGTTAAACAAATGAAACACAATGAATTATAATTTTCAGCCTTTGGAGGCATGTTTTTTAGTTAAAAAAGACATGATCCAGCCATTTCTTGAGCCCCCAAGTTAGAGGGGCATATAAGTGTGGACTCTTTGGGGGATAAGCAAGTGAGAATACAAAGGAGAGAGCTTTCCTAAGACTTTTCTAGACTGCAGGACGCGGATGGCTTTTGCTAAAACATTTGGCCCAACAGCCAAGAACGAGTAACTGTACCTTCCTTGCTATCTCCTCCTCCTCCTTTCCCAGTTGTCTTTCACCTTCGCTGCTAGTTTAATATTCTGGATTGCTCCGTGTCAAGAATGGAAACTTAATATATCTTCCTTTCATTCCAGCACTTTGGTTTCAAGGCTAACTCCCAGTATTTTGACAATACATGACCAATATGTAGATAACAAGACTAAGCTTGGAGAACCAGAGGCTGTGCCTCTCTGGGTCACTCTGTAAATTCACATGGAGGACAGGATGAAGGAAAACTGCTGAGTGGCCAATGGGAGAATTTCATGGCACCTTGATTCCCTCTATTTCTTGTCTTTCTCTGCATCACTATTGTCACATACACTCTCAATCCTCACTGTTTTTATTGCATTTCGAAAACTGAGAACAAAGACAACACATCAGTTTGCTCTTATGATATTTCCAGACTTGATTGACTGTCTCAGAAAGATAACATCTGACCTGTGCTTAATTAAAGCAAAAATAAATAAATAAATCCAGGGTCCGATGTTGTGATGTATAGCAAGTTAAGCCGCTGCCTACCAGCATCCCATATGAACCGGTTCGAATCCTAGTTGCTCCACTTCAGACCCAGCTCCCTGCTAATGTGCCTGGGGAATCTGCAGAAGACAGGCCCATACTTGGGCCCCTGCACTCACGTGGGAGCTGGATGAAGCTTTTGGCTTTAGCTGGCCCAGCCCTGGCTGTTGCAGTCATCCAGGGAGTGAACCAGAGGATGGAAGACCTTTCTTTATGTCTCTCCCTCTCTTTGTCTGTAATTCTGATCTCAAATAAATAAATAAATGCAGTCAGTGTTATTTGTCTGAATTTATGTTGTGTTTTAAATCTGCAAGCTGAATACTCCATTGAGCTTTTGGATTAGGTGAAGTTTGTTGACTGTAATTATAATTTTTTCAACAATAAGAGTATCAGTTTCAGGAATATATTATTTTTAAATATTTATTTATTTTACAGGCAGAGTTAAAGAGAGAGACAGAGATCTTCCATCAACTCTTTCACCCCAAAATGGCTGCAATGGCTGGGCAGGGGGGGCGGGTGCTGGGCCAGGCTGAAGCCAGGAACCCGGAATTCCATTTAGGTTTCCCACAGGAGTGATAGAGGTCCAAATACTTGGACCATCTTTGACTGCTTTTCCAGGTGCATTAGCAGAGACCTGGATCAGAAGTGAAGCAGCAGGGACTCGAACTGGTGCTCACAGGGAATGCCGGTTCAGCATATGGCAACTTAACACACTGCCCCACAACATGAGCCACACCCCACCCCCCAAAACAACCTAGAGAGATATGTAGACAGGTCCGTAAATCTTTGTGGTTTATAGTAATAAACACCATTTATTGAGCTCCCTCTGTGTTCCAACCTCATTTATTATCTCATTGAATCCTCAAAACATTTTGAACTAAGATGAAAATGAAGCTCAAAGAAGCTGATACTTTACCCCCAAATAATTCACTAAGCAAGGGATTGGTCAGTGGTTTGTAGGACCCTATGTGAAAGATACTAATTATCACTGATGCTAGACACACGTCCAAGATTTGCCTTTTTGTGATGAACACTTATCTAAAATACCATTTTATCTTCTATAACATTAAATTGTGAATCCAGAAACTGATCTGCTTTAGCTCAGAAGTCAAAAGAAACCTCAGTTTGTAAAGCTTCCCACTCTAGGCAGAATTGGGTAAACCATGAGACGGTACAGTAGTTTGATGGAACATCTCCGTGTGCAGTCTTCATGGGCCACTGTTAATTATGTTGGCTATAGGTGACTTTGCACTCACAAGCAACTTTGTTGTTTTGAAATGATAGCTGAGTCCCCTTTCTTAAACTAGCAGTCTTCATGATCTTGCCACTTCCTCCCTCCACACTCAAATCTCTCTCAAGGCAAATTCTCACGAGGGATTGGCAATCTAAAAAAAAATCTAGATTTAACTCTCTGAGACTTAGCGGGCCACATGAGCTCTGTTGCAAGTTCTCACTTTATCCTTGCAACACCAAAGCAGCTACAGATAGTCCATAAACAAATGAGCATGACTCTTTCCAATAAAACTGTATTTACAAAGACAGGCAAGGTGGTTGATTGTAAGACCTGTAGGCTATTGGGTTACCAACTTCAATTCTAAATATCCAGTAAAGAACTGTAGTTGAATTAAAACTATAAAACACTTAGAACAAAACCTGGTACACACTAAATTAATAAAAGTTGACATGATAAACAAAATAAAATAAGATAAAATAAGAACCAAAAAATTTAGGTGCTTACCATGTCCTCTTATGTCTTATCAGTTGCTTTCTTCTGGAATTCTCTGTTCCCTCTCTGTATAACTTTCGTGAACTTCAATACTTGATTACATATTAATCTCCCCTCTAAGACACTTCCCTTGCTCTGCACACCATGCTTGAGATAATATGCCTCACCGTCCCCTCTGTGTGCCCCAAATGAGGGTCTCATCATTCAGCACTGGAACTTCAGCTTGTGGTTCTGCCTAAGTTCCCCCCTGCAGGCTCAGTGAAGGCAGGGGTTTGCCCTTCCACTCACATTCTCCCATTTCTGACGGGAGATGCTGACAGTATTTTTAAAAAATCACTCAATAGCTTAAAATATTCAAATCATAAATTAAATTCATTGTCTGCTGTGGCTAGTGATTAAATTAATAATCTAAATCGAACATTTTAAAAGTTTCCCCCAACTGTATTCTCTTTCATCGCACATTTTTGGAAGGGGAGGAAGATGTTCCCACAGTTCTGGAGGGGCGATCTCCATGATCAAGGTGCTGGCAGACTTGTGTTTGCTGAGCATCTGTGTCTTGGATCATAGACAGCCGTCTTCTTGCTGTGTTCTCATATGATGGAATGAGCAAAGCAGAGTCCTCTTGTTCTTATGAGGGCAATAATTCTTTTCCTGAGGAACCTGATGGACTTTCTAATCACCTCCTAAGATCAACTAGGGGACTAGGCTTCAACGTGTAATTTTTGGAGGGGACAAAAATACTCCTGCTGTAGCAAAATGGAAAATTTATTTAACTTAATGCTACACACTTGTTTAAATGATTTTTTTAGGACTTTCTATTCCCTGACTTCTAAAAAGCACTCACTTTTATGTATTTATATTTATTGAACAAATATATCCATGGGTGTGTGTGTGTGTGTGTGTTATGCTTGGTGAGATCAGGATCCAGAAACAAATACATCATAGGAAATACAACTTCCTGATATATTTGTAATATGAGATCAAAAATTCATACTGTATCTTTTTTAAAAAATTTATTTATTTATTTGAAAGTTAGAGTTACACAGAGAGAGAAGGAAAGGCAGAGAGAGAGAGGTCTTCTATCCTCTGGTTCATTCCCCAATTGGCCATAACAGCTGGAGCGGCACAGATTCGAACCCAGGAGCCAGGAGCTTCCTCTAGGTCATCCCACGTGGGTGCAGGGGCCCAAGGACCCAGGCTATCTTCCACTGCTTTTGCAGGCCATAGCAGAGAGCTGGATGGGAAGTGGAGCAGCCGGGACTCAAACTGGCACCATATGGGATGCTGGTACTGCAGGCAGTGGCTTTGCCTGCTACGCCATGGCGCCGGCCCCATCATAGCATATCTCAGATATGATGGTTATCATCTCCTCTGTTTACAGCTCGGCATTCCTTTCCCTCTCTCTTGTTACCTGAGTGCCCTGATTGGCGTGGAAGAACTATCCCATCCCAGTGAGATCAAACGGACACCCTCTAGAGATTTCAAACCTTGGAAGACTAGACATGAGTATGGAGAACGACTGGCCCGCGTTTCCCCATGAGCTTCCTGAAGAAGTTCTCCCTGTGTTCTTATTACAGTATGGACTTTCCAGGTCAGCCCAGCTGTTTTCCTTCCCACTAATTCTGTGACCTACCTCAAATGTTTTCCTCTGGGCCTGAGTTAGAAACAGATTCTGTTGCCTATAATCAAAACAACCTGATTCAGGAAATAAGAGAAGTCAGAATGTTTTGACAACTCAGGGAATTCTTTTGTTTTTTGTTTGTTTGTTTTGTTTTACCTACAAGCATCACAAAGACCCCATGGATTAATTGGCACTTTCCTTGATCCCTACAAAATAGCTAGGATTTGGATGTGAAAGAAGAGGAGTCAGAGTTGTGAGCAGTTATGTGAACTAAGACACTATGCAGGAAATCTTGGAAGATTATAAAAGACATTTCAAATAATCTGCTTAATAGAAACAGAAAACATGTATAAGGAAGAAATAACAAGGTTGAAAAATGGAACAACACAATCAGTAAAAAACCAGCTTGCGATGTGTAAAGACCTGTTGTTTTACAGTGTGTAGGTGCTACAAACAAATAATGAATCCCATACACCTTCCATCAATTTTGACACCCATTACATCACTGGAAAGAGAACAGAGCTTTATGTAGGGATCACTTTATTATTGAAATATCAAGATCCCCTTCAGAACTATTGAAATGTATAAAAAGACCCTACAGAGCTATTAAGTAATAGCTAACTTATATTTTAAGTTTACTATTAAAAATCTATATGTCATCATTGCAACAGCACCAAATTGGAAGACAAAACGAAACTCCACCATAATGAGTGAAAATCAGAAACAACAGGAATTACCTTTGCAAGATTCCATAAATTTTCAAAAAAGAGAGAACTATAAAGGCTACATAGAAAATAGAAAAAAAGACATTATAGGTATTCCAATATTTCTCTAATTTGTTTAGTCAAATCTTACCTAAATTAACAAGTTTGTTTTAAACTTAGCTTTAATTAATCCAAGATATATCTGAAAGAATAAATAAATAAGTAGTCCAGAAAACCTTGGGTAGAAAACTGAATAACAAAACTGTACTTACTGAGAAAGAACATTGGGGCTGGCATTTTGACATAGTGGGTAAAACCATTCCATACGGGTGCCATTTTGGGTCCCGGCCGCTCCATTTCTGCAACAGCTCCCTGCTGATGTGCTTGGAAAACAGAGAAGTGCTTGGGCCCTGCACCCATGTGGAAGACCTGGAAGAGGTTTCTGGCTCCTAGCCTTGGCCTGGCCATACCCCAGGCCATTGAGGCCATTTGGGGAGTGAGCCAGAGAATGGATGATCGCTCTCTCTCTCTCTGTCTTTCTCTCTGCAATTCTGACTTTCAATAAATAAACAAATTTTTTTTTAAATAATTAGTGTATAGATAATTTAATAGTGCAGATGAGGCAAAACCATACTCTAGGTAACAGGGTATAGGGTAATAGGCATTGTACATATTTTAATACAAATATACATAGCTACATATTACACATATATTTGTAAAATAAAATTATGCTCTAATGCTTTCCCATATTACATATTTTATATATTGTTAGATTAAATAGTTGAATAATAAAATAATAGCGAAAAAGGAAACAATAATGGACTAAACAATTAGTTGAATCTTTAAACAGTCACATGAGGAAAACTTTCTAATTATAATGAAAAACCAAATATGGAAACATTATAATGCAACAGTAAACTGGGAAGTATTCTCTCACACACAATCCCCACACACATACCTATATAGGAAAAATTATTGATATGTTTCATATACAAAGAGATACAGAGGTAAGTAAGAAGAAAAATTAAGGTACCAATAAAATACTAATGTCATGAAAAGAATTATCATAATAGAATAATTTAAATTGGACAATACATTCTTTACAAATAAATGTTAATATTAATGAGGGAGATGAAAATTAACACAGGACTATTATCCCGTTAAATTAGCATAGTTATCAAAATAGATAAAATCAATATTGATAATGTAGCAAAATTAGCTATCTCTTTAGCTCTGCTAACAGAGCTTCAAATTGGTGAATTTTTTCTGGAACACAATTTGGCAATATGAATAGAAAGACAAAAAATTACTCATTCCCATTGGACAAGTGATTCAACCCAATTTTGAGAATTTATCCTTAGCAAATAAGAGTAGGTGGTTAGGGACAGTGGAGATAATGACTTCAGCGGATTGTGCTTCAACACTGATAAATGTTTATCAGCTTTTAAAGAAAGCCATATGCAGCAAAAGTGTTGTCACAGTTCAGGGAAACAAACATTACTGGTATGGCCAACTTCGTATCCTTCTCTACATTCACATTAATCACAAAAGATTACCCTCTATATTGTTTGAATCTTAAGTTGCTCTAACAAATTTTCCAATGGAATTGCTTGTGAGTTTTTATGAAAGTGAGGACAGGCCAGTGCCATGGCTCAACAGGCTAATCCTCCGCCTGCAGCGCCAGCACCCCAGGTTCTACTCCCAGGAGAAATGGGAGAAATGTGACCACCATTTATTATTAAGACTTGTCCTCACTTTCTTCTTTTTTTTTTTTTTTTTTTTGACAGGCAGAGTGGTTCACCCTCCAATGGCTGCCGCAGCCGGCGCATCGCGCTGACCTGAAGCCAGGAGCCAGGTGCTTCTCCTGGCCTCCCATGCGGGTGCAGGGCCCTAGGACTTGGGCCATCCTCCACTGCCTTCCCGGGCCATAGCAGAGAGCTGACCTGGAAGAGGGGCAACCGGGATAGAATCCGGCGCCCCAACCGGGACTAGAACCCTGTGTGCCGGCGCCGCAAGGCAGAGGATTAGCCTGTTGAGCCACGGCGCCGGCCAGTAATTCTCTGTTTCAACATAGGAAAATATCAAGACTTCTCAAGAGTTTCAATCATCAAAGCTCTCTGAATGAAAAACCAAGAATAAATCAATGTTCTATGAAAACAAATGAGGATATAATCGATGGTCAATCACTTCCATAAATGACTATAGACACTAAAAGCATTTGAGAGTCAGTAAAACATCCTTAACACTAAAAGAAGGAAGCAAAGAGGATTCATATGTTTCCAACTAAAGCCAATAGTGGAACACCTTCAGTGAGAATGTGTATCATTCTTTGCAGGTTACCAGCACATGAGAGAAGAGAGCAAAAAAGGTATGAAAAACTGCGTAAAATTATAAGGCCAGTAAAACTGGTGAATTATATGGTTACTGAAAACATTGGTATTGTAGAATAATACTTTCTTCTTAGATGCAATTTGAAATTAAAATTTAATGCCCTTCTCAAGCACGTGAAAAAATAAGTTATTTAAAGTTTAAATGAAATCTATAATAATCTACTTTGTATCACAAGAAATTATATAATAACTACAATTTATTGTTAATGATTTGTTTATTTGAAAGTCAAAGTTACAGAGAGAGAGGGAGAAAGAGAAAGAGAGATCTTCCATCTGCTGGCTCACTCCCCAAATGGCCACAATGGCCCCGGTGTCTCCCAAAGCCAGGAGGCAGGAGCTTCATTGGTGTCTCCCACATGGGTAGCGGTGGCCCAAACACTTGGGCCATCGCCTGTAGCTTTTTCCCAGGTGCACTAGCAGGGAGCTGGATCAGAAGTGGAGCAACCAGGACACAAAATGGTACCCATATGGAATGCCAGCATTGCAGGCAGTGGGTTTACCCACTACACCACAATGCCAGCCCCATATACTAACTACAATTTAAATCAGTAAAATTTAGCAGTGGACACACATAAAGTTAGTATCGCTTTATATGACAAGATGTTAAACTGGAATTATAAAATGTGGCAAAAAAAAGCCTCCAAAAACCCAGTTAAATGAAAACCAAATTGATGTGTGGGACTGATGTCATTAAAGAAAGAATTAGAAAGGAAGAAGGAGGGAGGGTGATAACACGGGTGGGAAGGAGGGTTGGATGGGGAGTATCGCTATGCTCCTAAATCTGTATATATGAAATATATGAAATTTGTCCACCTTATATAAATTTTAAAAATGCGGAAAAGAAGAATTTACAATGTTAAACATAATTACCTGAATGTATAGTGCCCACTAACCTACATACAATGTTTTGTTTATTTGATCTATCATTGGGATATTGTTCAGCCTTTACAAAGAGGGAAATCGTGCTGTTTGCCACAACACGGATGAAGCTTCAGGACAAGGTGCTAAGTGAATAAGCCAGGCATGAAAGACAGGGTATGACCCCACTTGGGTGTGAAATTCAAGACACGGAGTCCAGCTCGTGGCCACAGAGTGGAACGGTGGTAGAGGGTGGAAGACAGGGGCTATTGATGAAAAAGAAAACTGCAGCTGAAAGATGAGTGCGTTCTGGAGAAGTACTGTGCAGGGCAATAACTACCCTTTTTAAAGATTTAGTTATTTATTTGAAAGTCAGAGTTACACAGAGAGAGAAGGAGAGGCAGAGAGAGAGAGAGAGAGAGAGAGGTCTTCCATCCGCTGGTTCACTCCCCAATTGGCTGCAACAGGCAGAGCTGAGCCTATCTAAAGCCAGGATCCAGGAGCTTCTTCTGGGTCTCCCACATGGGTGCAGTGGCCCAAGGACTTGGCCATCCTCCACTGCTTTCCCAGGCGCATTAGCAGAGAGCTGGATAGGAAGTGGAGCAGCTGGGACTCGAACCGGTGCCCTTATGGGATGCCAGCACTGCAGGCGGCTGATTTATCTGCTAAGCCACAGTGCCGGCCCCAATGACTGTTGTTAGTAACAACACAGCATCTGCTTGGAATTTGCAGAGTGTAGATCTCAAGTGTTCTCAACATACATGCATACCTACAGTAGATCTGTGAGAACAAGGCTTTGTTAATTAGCCTCCTGTGACAATCATTTAACAGTATATACACAGATCAAAACATGACATTGTACAACTAAATATATGCAACTTCTTTTCGATAATACTCAATAAAATTGTGAAATTAAGATGAAAATACAATAACAGCTAAATCACAGAACAAACTACAAAGTATATAAAAAGCAGTTCATTTAAAATATGTTCCCAGATGGTTGAAAAACAAGGGATAAGAAGAATTTTTAAGGGTGAGGAAGTACAGATATGGAAGCAAAGATGATTATATGAGAAACATTTTTGTAAAAAGCTGTTTGAGTGCTTGAATTGCAATGTCCTCAAACATGGCAAGAAATAGTTACTACCTTTTCCCTATACTTCAAGCCTGACAAGAAGATGTATCAGCTGGAATCTTTATCTGAACAGTTAGGATAATCAAATAAAAAATGTAAAAAGTTTGTCAAAAAGACTATTTACAAAACTGTGAGCAGGGATAAGGGAAATCAACAAAACTTGATGAAGCACTGCAGAGCTGGGCAGAATTGGGAGCAGTTGCCGTGCCTAAAGCAGAGGGATAAGATGAGTTTGTGCCATTAGAAGCCAGTGAGACTAATATCTATTAAAAAGAAACAGCCAACAGGGACTAAGGCATAGTGTAAACCTGAGAAGAATGCACCCAAGTCCATGTGAACTAACATTTATAGCAGTATTACCCATGGCAGCTAAAACGGATGGATGACTAGATTTCTCAACAATGGTATATCCATGCAGTGTTATATTATTTGGTCACATAAGGGAATGATAGGACAATACATGCCTCATCGTGGATGAACCCTGCAAACAGTGTGCTCAGTGAGAGATCAGTCGCAAAATATCACTTGCACAGGATTCTATTCATATGAAAATCCAGAGTAGGAAAGTACATAGAGGTGTGAAGTAGTCTAAAGTTGTTGTTGGTGGTGGTGGTGGGTAGGTGGGAGACAGTTGTGGCAGGATAATAGAAAGAATAAACGGTATGAATTTTGATTTTGGGATTTTTTGAGGTAAAAAAATGCTCTGAAAGTGTGGAGTTGGTTGCACAGCTCTGCAAATATTTTAAAAAATCATTGCATTGTATATACTAAATAGATAAATTGAATCATTTTAAAAAAATTAAAAATATAGCTCAATAAATATTTTTAATTTTTTTTTAAATAACAGAGACAGTTATGTCAGAGAAAATGAGAATTTTCCAGGAAAAGTCTCCCCTGAACAACCACGATGATGCTTTGGGACTACCCAAATTCATACAACAAATTGAGACGTCTTTATGCATGAAAAGTTACAGAGCTTTAGCTGAGAAGAGAGGGAGCCCTCAAAGCTCTTGCCTGGCACTGATCCTGGATTTCCTCTTATCCCTACATCAGTCAGTGTGTTAGTTTTACTAAGGAGCTGGGAGCCACAACAAATCAGAAATTTCACTGTCAAAGGAGGTTCAGTTGATTTGGAGTAGAGCACAAGTTACCACAGCGACACTGAATCTCTACTTCAAACGTATAAGGTAGCCAGCAACTCAGGGGGGCCTGAGTTGGCAATTTTCATTGGAGCAAAAATAAATCTGCAAATGAGCCAGATACTAATAGGGAGATCCTGGAGATGAGACAGCCAGAAGGCACCTTGATAATTTCTGCACACATCTCAGGCTTCCTGGAAGGCTGTGAGTACCAGCATATGAGATCATAGAAGGTCCAAGCTAGCGTGAAGCTGTGCACACACACACACACAGAGGGAGATGCAGGAAACTGCCTAAGTGTTATGAACTCCTGAGATCACACACAGATCCATCAACAGAGGGCAAATCCTTCCTGACCTGTTGTGTCCAATAATTGGATGACTATCGAGCTGTATAGAAACAGGAGCAGCTTCTCAGATGCCAGTCTTAAAAGTAAAAACAAGAATGAAAAAATATGACTATGTGAAGACATCCAACAGAACATTTGGCCTAAGCAGTTATTTTAAAAAAGCAACAATAAGAAACAGAAGGGGAAAGAGAATCAGAGAATCAGGAGTTGCTACAGTATATTGTCTAAAATTTTCAATATTCAAAACTGATTCATACTTTGAGAAGAGAAATAATTCATCAATACTGTGGTTGAGTAGTTCAATATTAACTTAACAGAAATAGACTTCAGAATAATTATTACATTTATCTGTGCAGAGATTTATAGGAAATATTTAAATAATTAAAAGAAAACATATGTATAATGTATAAATGAAGAAATAATCTCAATGCAGATTTTTTAAACAATCAAATGTAAGTTCTGGAGTGGAAATGTGTAATAACTGAAGTGATAAATTCACTAGGAGGGTTTAACAGGAAATTCAAAATGGCAGGAAAAATCATTTCGAGATTTTGGAAGTTATCCAACTAAAATAGATAAAAAGAATAAATAAAACTTATAGAATCTTAGAAGTCTTATGGGCCAAATAAAGAAAGAATGAGGGAAAATGATATTTGTAAAAGAATGTTCTAAAACTTACCAAATTTGATTAAAACCATTAATTTACACATTTAAGAAGTTCAATGACCATTTTGTTGTATAAATCTTACATAGAATCAGCCTAGACACACATTGTTAAAGTCAAAAAAATCAAAGAGCAATAGAAAATGTTGAAAGGCACAAGACAAAAATGATTCATCGAACAAAGGGAAATGATCCAGAAGTGAAATTAAGAAATGAATCCGTTCCCAAGAGCATCAAGAATAATTTTCTAAAAAGTCAGCAGTCAATTGAACAAAAGGAGTATACTTCCACACTCAAAACTACAAAATATCACTGAGGGAAATTACAGATCTAACTAAACAGAAAGATATTCATGCTTGTGCATCTGAGGACTCAGTGTGCTCCAGATGTCAATTCTCTCCAACTTGAACTACTTTAAAAAATTTATTTGATTTATATGAAATGCAGAATCACGAGAGAGGGAGAGGCACAGAAAGAGAAACAGAGAGAGAGAGAGACATCTTCCATCTGCTATCTCACTCCCCAAGTTGCTGCAACAGCTGAGGCTGGGTCAGGGCAAAGCTAGGAGTGCAGATCTCCGAGTCTCCCACATGGGTGCAGGGGCCCAAGTATCTGGACCATCTCCCACTGCTTTTTCAGGTGCATTAGCAGGGGACCGGATCAGAAGTGGAGCAGCCGGGACTCAAACCAGTGCCCAAATGGGATGCTGGTGACTCAGGCAGTAGGTCTACTTGCTACACCACAGTGCCAGTCCCTCAATTAGTCATTGGACACAGGGAGTCTTCAAAACACATTCTAGAAATATCCAAGAAGTATACTTAGAGGAAAACCCTGCTGCAGATTTTCAAACTGTCTTCTTCTAGTCCTCAGGGCCATGGGAGGTGGCCGAGGTGGGGCCTGGAAGCAAAGAACCAGCTAATGGGACAGGAGGATGCCCTCATCCCTCCATATCTCCCCATCAACTCAACTAGAAAAGTGTTATTACGATGTCTTCCAGCTAATTATGTTTGCTCCAGGTTTCACATAGATGTCCTGGGAATAAAACTGATTAAGAAAAGCAAAGTCCTTGAGAGAGAGATGTGACCATGAGAATCCCTTCTTAATGCTTATACTCCTTACTCTCAGAGTCTAGGTATTCCTATAAAAAGGGTGTTGTGTTGCTTTGGGTTAAGGCACTGCTTAGAATACCCACATCCCATACTGGAGTATCTTGTTAGAGTCCTAGCTACTGTGTTTCCAATTCTGCTTCCAGTTAATGACCCAGGAGGGAGCAGATGATGGCCCAAGTACTTAGAGGCCTACCACCCTCCATGGGCCATCCGGATAGAGCTCCTGTCTCTTGACTCCAGCCTATCCCAGGGGCTGTGATAGGCACTGGGGAGTGAACCAGCAATGGCAGCAATGGAAGATTTCTCTCTCTTTCTCTCTGTCTCTCCCTCTGTATGTCACTCTACCTTTCAAATAAATAAATAAATCTTTTTTTAAAGGTATTGTTCTTAAAGAGCAAGATAGGGGCTGGCTCTGTGGTGTACAGGGTTAAGCCTCCACCTGCAGTGCCAGCATCCCATATGTGAGTCAGTTAAAGTACCGGCTGCTTCACTCCTGATCCAACTCCCTGTTAATGCACCTGGGAAAACAGTAGAAAATGGCCCAAATACTTGTGCCCCTGAATCCAAGTGGAGACCCAGAAGAATCTCCTGGCTCCTGACTTTAGCCTGGCCCAGCCCAAGTTATTGCGGCTATCTGGGGAGTGAACCAGAGGATGGAAGATTCTCTCTCCTTCTCTCTCTCTCTCTCCTTTCCTTCTCTCGCTGTAAGTCTTTCAAATAAATAAATAAATAAACAAGATAATTTTTTACTTCTCTCCTTCCCCCTTTGTTCCCCCCTTGACCTTTAAGGTGATTTAAGTATTTAGATGTAAATGTGCAGTGAGAAGACCCAAGGGGCAGGCACAATTCCAATTGACAGAGAAGCCTGGGGCCAGCTCTCAAATACCCTTCCCAATGCTGCACACTCACCTTGGGTCCTCACCATTTTGTGGCCCAGCAGAACTGAGATTTGCATTGTCCTGCCTTCCAACGAGCCCAGGGAGTAGTGCAGGGGAAAACAAGATCTTTGATTCTAACCTCAAATGGATATTTTACAACTTAGCGTCCAAATGTCCTTGTCCTGCATTTCTGATGTGACACACCCTTTAGATAATAATAGGAATAAATTATTAAGATAGTCATTTCCAAGACATTTACTTATTCAGACACTGATTGTTGGAGGCGATGTATAAGGCTGAAATATACATGATAAAAGCTTTCTGAAACAAAGTGATAAAAAGCTTCATCACAATTCTAAAACATTCTGATAAGTAATTATAAATCAATGGTATTACAAAAAGTTTATGGAAAGATGGACTTAAAAACTAGTGCATTTTGGTGTAAAAACAATTAAAATCTGATGGAAGGAAGGGTATTGTAAAAGTTCATAGAAGATGTGTACTGTGATAAACTACATATAGATTTCAAAAATTTCTGTACCAAATTAAGTTTAGCTATTTGGAAGAAAGTTGTTATCTATCTATCTATCTATCTATTTATCTATCTATCTATCTATCTAAAAGAGTGACAGAGAGAAAGGAAGAGACAGAAGGAGAGAATGAGATATTAAATCCATCAGTTCAAGTCCTCAAATACTCCCAACAGCTGGGGGTATATCACACCAAATCAGGAGCCAGGAACTCCCTCTGGGCTTCCCTTGTGGGTGGTAGAAACTGAAGTTCTTGGGCCATGACCTGCTGCCCCCAAGGTGCATTAGTAGGAAACTGGATCAAAAACACAGGGTAGCGGAGACTGAAACCAGGGCTCCTGTGTGGCTTAACCAGCTGTGCCACAATGCCAATCACTGGATTAGCTTTTAAATCCAGTCTTCACTACCTTTTTGTTTTTAAAAACTTTTTAATTTTTACTTTTATTTGAAAAGGAGGAGAGAGAGAATCCATTTGCTGGTTCACTCCCCAAATGCCCACAATAGCAGGCACTGCACTAGGCTGTAGCCAGGAACCTGGGGCTGAGTCCAGGTCTCTCACATGGAAGACAGCGTCCCAAATACTTGATCCATCATCTGCTCCCTCCCAGAGCAGCAAACCCAAACACCCCAATATGAGATGCGGGCTTCTCAAGTAGCATCTTAGCCATTGTTCCCAATGCCTGTCCCTACCAGGAAGGTTTTTTGTCTTAAAGATTTATTTTATTTAAAAGAGTGGCAGACAGAGAAGGAGAGACACAGAAAGAAAGAGGTCTATCTGCTGGTTCACTCCTCAAATTACCAAAATGGCCACAGTAAAGCAAGGTTGCAGCCAGGAGCCTGGGACTCCATTCTGGTCTCTCATGTGGGTGCAGGACCCCAAGTATTGCTGCTTTTCTGGGCATATTAGCAGAGGGCTGGATTGGAAACAGAGCAGCTGGGCTTCAACTTCTCTTCAAAATAGGATGCTGGCATTGAAAGCAACTACTAAACTCTCTGCACTACAATGACAGACTCAAACTTCCAACATTTTTTTGAAGTACTCTCATACAATTAATGCTACAAAATTTTTTAATTTGAAAAAACATACTGGTAACATAGAAGTTGAGAATTCACATTGGAGTTTATGTTTAGTCTATCAATTAAGACATTTGCATGCCATGTTGGAGTATCTGGGTTCAATTCTAGGCTCTGGATCCCTCATGATAACGCAGATGCCAGGAGGAAATAAAAATGGCTCAAACAATTGGCATCTTGCCGTCCAGTTGGGAGATTTGGACTGGAATCCTATTCCTGGCTCCAAGCCTTGATCATGCCCCACTATTGTGGGCATTTGGGGAGTAAATCTGAGAATGCAAGCTCTTCCTGTTAATCTGCCCTCTCTCTCTCTCTCTCTCTCTCTCTCTCTCTCTCTACCTCAAATAAAGTTCAAAAATGAGTTTGCATTGACTTTTGATGGTATCTAACACCAAGCAAATTCTTGTGTAGAACTTTATGCATAGCAGGAATAATATTTCTATTCATTGTAAAAGAAGTCTATCAGTAAGGCATGTATTTGGAATAGTGATTAAAATTCTGCTTGGGACACCTGTACCCCATTATCACAGTGCCTGAGTTTGAGTCTTAGCTCTGCTCCTAGTTTCAGCTCCCTGCTAATGCAGACCTAGGTAGGCACCAGTTTATGGCTCCAGTAGTTGTCTCCCTGCCGCCCATGTAGGAGACCTGAGTTGAGTTCTTGGCTCCCAGGTTTGGCCTGGCCCACTTCTGGCTTGTAGGCATTTGGTGAATGAACCAGTGAGTGGAAGATAGACCTCTCCCTCCTCTCCCCCTCCCCTCCCCCTCCTCCTCTTCCTCTCCAGTTCAAATAAAATAAATAAAGAAATAAAAAACAGGTATTTTGGGAGGATATGTGAGAAGATGCTAAGATGGATTTGCAGTTTACTCAATGGCTTAATTCAGAGGCACCATGCTATGGAGAATGCTTTCTCAATAAAAAAACTATTTGTCATGTGAGAAATTTATTGACCATTCTTGATCAATAGAGCAGCCATTATCATGTTTAGGGCCCTTCATTAAGAAGGTTTGGGTTGAGGTCTAAGGGCTCCCTCTTCTAAAAAGAAGTAGTGAGCAAGATTCAGAAGAGTGATAAATGGTGCAGGAATCAAACGGAAGAGAGTTGAGAGCATGATTTTCATATTATGCTGTGTAAAAGGAAGAGATGGGCAAAAAACTTTTTAAGCTTTCTCTTGTTTCTACAATAAACCTATTTTTCCCAAAGAGTGATTGGAGAGCACCAGTGTCTCAAAATTTTCCCAAGAAAAAACATAAAAACCTAATGTTATATGGCCAACTATGTTTAGGTAATGTATTTTTATAATTACTTTATCAAGGGCTGTCAGATATCACTCCTTAAAGAAATCTCTTTGCATTTTCCAAATTGAAATATCTATAGAAGTATTTAATTTGTCCTAAAAAGGCATATCAATTTGAGGAAAATTGGCATGAACCTTACTTTTCTTCTCTCCTCAAGCTTCATCAAACATCTGTTGAAATCTAATACCATCTATTTTTACTGTATTTATATTTATTATTTACTAAATATTAGCTTATTAGAGTCCTCGATATGATTATATTCTACGTGATGCATTTATCCAAGATGAAACTGTGCACAGAAGTCCCCTGTGAGGCTGCCCACAAGACTGGTCCTGGGGTTGTGAGTCAAGGCATGAATGTGAGGTCCCTGTAGGGGTCAGCTAGCCTGAGTGCCACCAAGCTGCCTAGGGACCAGGACTCTTAGAACTTGCTTTAGTGAGTAAGGATGAAACCAAGGAGGAATTAAGTCAGATACAAGGGAGAAAGAAGAGAGAATCCGTGCTGGGTATTCAAAGATGATAGATGGACAGAGTTTGAAGCATGAAGAACAGCATTGGAATCCTGGTTCCACCACTTACACACCTTTGAGATTTTGGGCAAATTATTAATTTCAAGAGACTCTTGATTGTCTTGGCTTTGGAATAAGAATAATAATGCCACCTCATGTCGTACTGGAAAGGTTAAAAGAATTAAGGAATGTCAAGCAAATGATAAACGGTAAGTTCTTTCCTCCTCATCCCTACTCCCCTTATTCCTAGGCACTCAATAGTGAGTTCAGTGTATGTTCAGTATCTGTCTCAGCCCCTATCACTGGGACAACTAGGCCCTTGTCCAGTGCAACAGCAATAATTACTAAATGAAACACAAAGGCTCTCAAAAAGATATTCAATTTAAAATGGTATTTTGAAAACATTTATTTATTTGTTTGAAAGGCAAAGTTACAGAGAGAGGGGGAGAGGAAGAGGAAGACTGGGAGAGAGAGAGAGAGAGAGAGAGAGAGAATCTTCCATCCATTGATTCACTCCACCAGGGCTAGGCCTAGTTGAAGCCAGGAGCCAAGAGCTTCTTTTAGGTCTGCCACGTGGGTGCAGGGGACCAAGTCCTTGGGGCATCTTCTGCTGTGTTCCCAGGTGCATTAGCTGGATTGGAACTGGAGCAGCTGGGACTCAAACCAGTACCAGTATGGGACTCCTGCATATCAGGCAGTGAATTAGTCCTCTGCCCCACAGCACCAGCCCCTTAAATGGGTCTTGTAATGTAACACAGGAGGAACAAATAAATGTATAAGGAGTATTGTCTTTGAGTAGTGGTTAATTGCTCAGTCTTCAATGTAATGTTTCATTTAAGTGATACTTTTAGCTCATTACCTAGAAATCTAACAATCACTTCATAGTACGATGACATGAAGCTAATTTATAGATGAGACCGAGTATGAAAGGAAATTACTTGCAAAGATCATTTGCTCAAACGGAGTATAAAGAAATCACTTCCCAGGGTGTTAGAGGTGGTTCCTGGAAAAGATTTTATACAATAAATTATGAAATCTGCACAAGATACTTAATATCTGCCAATCGCAGACATGAGAGATGATATCTCAGTCACATTATTTAAGATATTATTAACATGATCTGTGTTCTGCAGAGAAAAAGGCAATCAGCAAGAAAAAGCAATGACATCACAGGATGATTTCGCTTCCAGAAGCATACAGGGCGTCACATTCAGTGTTTGCCTTTCCCCCATGATTCTAAATCATCACAATTGTTTTGCTTTGATTACTGTGTTGTAGGGAAAGCAAATTTCCAGTGATTCTGGGAGAATTTCTTTTTTTAAATTTTATTTACTTATTTGAAAGACAAGAGTTTTATTTACTTATTTGAAAGACAAGAGTTACAGAGTGAGGTTGAGTTGGGGAGGGGGTTTCCCATCTACTGGTTCGCCCCACAAATGGCCACAAGGACCAGAGCTGTGCTGATCTGAAGCCAGGAGCCAGGAGCTTCCTTCCTCCAGGTCTCCCATGTGGGTGCAGGGGCCCAAGGAGTTGGCCCTTCTACTACTTCTTTCCCAGGCCATAGCAGAGAGCTGGATCAGAAGTGGAGCAGCTGGGACTCAAAACAGTGCCCATACACGATGCTAGTGTGGCAGGCCAGGGTTTAACCCACTGTGCCACAGCGCCAGCTCCTCAAATTGATTTTTCAAATGTCTGCTATTGTTGTCTAACAGCTACCCTCTAGATTAAGCTGTAGAATTTTTCTCTAACCCCAGTCTGTTTCTTGATAATGGAGAGTTTCTGGTCTCATTTTTAATCATCAACCAATGCAGTCACCTTGAGGATTCCCAAGCTGCCAGCCTAGCAATCATTTATGGCTTTAAGTTGTAAGAGCACCAGCAAAAGTCACTGCATTGTGACTTATGAACTGACTTCTCTCCTGTGGGTCTCTCCTGTGGGCTCCTTCAGGCAGATGGATTAAGATTAAGAACCCCATCATTTTGTGAATCCCAGAGTGCATAATGAAACTGTTGGAAAACCCACCTGAAATGCAAAATGTTTGTTTTATTTTTAATTTTTTTTCCCTTCCAAGCAACATAAATTCATCAGTGACAAAAGTTCTTGACTACGACTGATGTTCAAGGAACAGTAGATGAGTTGACCTAACAGATTCATTTCGAGATGTATCTGTGTTTCTCTACATATATAGTCCCATGAGAGTGAGTTGTTATAAAAAAGTGAGTGTGGCCCCGGAATCCCTCAGGCTCACTGTCTCCCTGTGCAATGTGTTCTCCATGTGATCTCACCATCGTGGTATCATCTACCACGAGATCCTCACCAGAAATGCCAAACCTACCGAGCCTCCCAGTGTCAGATTTTCAGCTTCCAAAGCTAAGAGCAAACAAATCTCTTCTTTATATATAAAGTCCCCAGACTCAGATATTTTGTCACATCAACAGAACACAAATAGAGTTAAGGTATTTTCACGTACACCATCAATAAATGTTGGCAAATTGTTTGCAAATTTAAATGGCAAGTGCCTCTGAATTTGAGTTTCAATTTTTGTTTTCATCAAAAATGTAGTTTTTGTAATAATGATTGATGATATGTGGAATTCAACTCAGGTCCAGGGGATTTTCATGCATATTTTAAGGACCAGTGAGGCCAGCATCCCATATCCGCACTGATTCAGGTCCCGGAGGCTCCATTTCCAATCCAGATCCCTGCTAATGCTCTTGGGAAAGCAGCAGAAGATGACCCAAGAGCTTGGGCCCCTGCACCCAGGTGGGGGACCCGGATGAAACGGCTGACTCCTGGCTTCATCCTGGCCCAGCTGTTGCAGCCATTTGGGGAGTGAACCAGTGAACAAAACATCTCTCTTTTTGCCTTTTCCTCTCTTTCTCTGTAGGTCTGCCTTTCAAATAAATAAACAAATCTTTAAATGTATTTTTAGAGGTTGTGAAATGAATTAGGTAATAATTATTAAGGACTTTATTTCTATATTCTCAGTTCCTAACAATATGTCTGACATCTTGTTAAGTCAATGGCCATTGCATTGCATTTAATTAATGAAACCCCAACACATACACACATAAATAAGTGAATAAGTGATCTGGCCTAGCAAGGAAAAACTAGGCAAAATTAATGCACGTTGTGTTTTGCTTACTCACAGTAGTGGAATGGAGTGGAAAAGTGCTTATTCCTAGAGGATCACAATTGTGCAATAACAGGTATTGTTAGATACGTTTTACTTTTCTCATTCAACATTCTTTTATACACATAAACGTAGCACATAGTATATGTTCAATATAAATTTGTTGAAATAGTGGATGAATTATCTTACCACATTCAGCAAAACAATATATCTGCCTGAAACATCTATAACTAAAATTATAGAAACATATAGTTGGATCTACTTACATAGCAAATTAGAATCCACTTATTATACACCTATTCTGGCTAAATAAAATTCAATGTGCAAAGAAACAAAAAATACCTAAAAATAAGTAAATAAATAGAAATCTCTGGTCAAAATAGTGTTACTCATTGGATCAAAGTTGAATTCTTTGCATACAGATTAGATCTCTATTTAATAACCTAAGAAGTCTCTGAAACTATTTTCTTTTAGGACTATAAGTAGAATGATTATATTAACAAAATCTGAAATCTGGAGTTGGCACTGTGGCACAGTGGGTTACGCTGCTACCTACAACACCAGCATCCTATATGGGCACCAGTCCAGCTGCCAATCCAGCTCTCTGCTAATGAGCCTGGGAAAGGGATGGAAAATGTCCCAAGTGCTTGGGCCCCTGTACCCACACAGGAGACAGGAAGAAGTTCCTAGCTCCAGGCTTCTGTCTGGCCCAGCTCTGGCTATTGTAGCCATTTACGGGGTGAACCAGTGAATAGAAGATCTCTTTTTTTTTAATTTATTTTTTTATTTTTATTTTTTTTTTGTAATTCTGCCTTTCAAATAAAATAAATAAGCCTTTAAAAATATAAAACATTCTATGTTACTGGATTTTTAAGGAATAAATCAGCAATATAAAGCATTTTGTGCTAATTTTTGTTCAAATTTATATCATGTGTCTTCTGAACATCCACACCTATTGAGTTATCATTGGTTAAATAATGGTAAAGATAATATTGGTTTTCATTTCTTCCTTACTAAGAAGTGGTGCTTAATGTGAGCAATATTTACTAACAGAATGTATTTGCATTCAACATGTAGAGTCATGTTGTCCAATGCCAATGACTCAATGTGACTAAGAAATGACCAAGGTCTTTTTTTCTCATGAATTAGAGAAGACTTAAGAAATGGCTCATAAACTTAAATTTATAGAATTTAAAGACGTATAAATGTTTAAAATACCAAAATAAGAGACGGCATCATTTGCTCAACAGGTGAAACAGCTGCTTGGAACACTCACATCCCTATCAGAGTATGTGTTCAAGTCCTGGCTTCTCCAATTCCAATCTGGTTTCTTGCTAACACACATCCTGGAAGGCAGCAAATGACAGCTCCAGTACCTGAATGCCCACCACCCATACGGGGGCCCAGCCCCAGCTATTTAAATTGTTTGAAGAGTGAATAAGCAGATGGAAGATTTCTCTCCTTCTTTCTCTCTCCCTCCCTCCCTCTCTCTTTCTCTCTCTCTGACTTTCAAATAAACACTTTTTTTTTTTTTTTTGACAGGCAGAGTGGACAGTGAGAGAGACAGAGAGATTCTGGTCTTCCTTTGCTGTTGGTTCACCCTCCAATGGCCGCCACGGTAGCACGCTGCGGCCGGCGCACCACGCTGATCTGATGGCAGGAGCCAGGTGCTTATCCTGGTCTCCCATGGGGTGCAGGGCCCAAGGACTTGGGCCATCCTCCACTGCCTTCCTGGCCACAGCAGAGAGCTGGCCTGGAAGAGGGGCAACCGGGACAGGATCGGTGCCCCGACCAGGACTAGAACCCATGTGCCGGTGCCGCAAGGCGGAGGATTAGCCTAGTGAGCCGCAGTGCCGGCCTTCAAATAAACACTTTCAAAACATAATATTAAATCCCAAGATAATTGAAAGGAAAAAACACACAAAGAGAACTGAGATGTACTTTCGTCTTCCAATTCTTATATCGTCTAGCTCCAAAAATATGATTCTAGAGTATTAAAAATAATAACATAAATAATCTTAAATTCTATCTGAAGATAGAATATTTCTTAGATGTTATTAAGACTGCTTCATGATGACAGAAATAAAAGAAACTGCATTTGACGATTAAGGAAAAGGTCTTCATGCCTGTGGATTAAAGCTTGATCCTTCCATTGCAATGTTAAATTTCTCCTAACAATCAATTGGGAGCATTATTTCTTTCTGGCCACAGATTGATGGATGATGAATTGGTTTATACATTTTCCTCTAATTTCCTCTTCATCTTTAACCAGAAAGTATTAATAATAATTCATGTGAATATAAGGTCCACTGTCAAATATTCATCTTGGATTTTAATTTCCTTAAGTATACAATATATTTCTATGATGACTTAGTAAGAAGCTCTTTACCTTACTATAGAGTAATATTCAGAAATTCAGAATATATTGGGTTAATTTATGGTTTTGTTTTATGTAAAATATGTTGTTGAAATTCTGAAACAATTACACTAGTATATTGGAACTGCATAATTAAGTAAATCAGTAAGAGGTGGTGGAAACCCAGTTTCTCATGGTTGAAGTAAGAAGTAATAAACAGGGATTCCAAGATGGCTGCACAGGGACAGATGTGCTGCGTTAGACAGGGGGGATAGAAGAAGAAAAGCAGAGGAAATGCATTCCCAGGAGACCGTTGGAGAGAAGTTTGCAGCGGAAATTAAACAGAAGAAAGAAGAACACCATACAGCAGCGTGGAAGGTGAGGACACACAGCGAGTGAAGGAACCACACACCAGCCCCACAGCCAGGAGCTGGAGCAGACGCCAGCTTGGGAAAGAGAGGTGAGAGCAGACCACGGCACCACGGGTGATACTGCCTGAGGAAGAGCCTTGTCAGTCAGCCTGGAGTCCTAAAAGGGGGAAAGGTACCCGCCTAATCCTGCAAAAGAAAAGTGCATTTATATGTCCTCCTCCCCCTACAAAGGCATCCATCAACTGGCTGGGAGGTGGAGCCATTTTGATTTCAGTAAAGGCTGTAGCAGCTCTTGTGAATGCATGTGATTAGGGGATTTTACCAGAGGGAAAAAATCTACATTCATCAGTAACTTTGAGTCTGGCTTGGAGGGCTGACAGGGGGCTGGGCACCTATGTAACACTATGAGGTACCCCTACCCTCTCAACATATCATAGGCTCTGGGGCTCAAACTGCCAAGGCAGAGTACCCACAGGTGGCTGGCTCTTGAAATGACTCTGCTAACAAAAGACTCCACTAACAGCCTATTGGAACGCATAAGAGAGTTTGGTAAATTGACAGGATATAAAATTAACGCCCCCAAATCAACAGCTTTTGTATATACACACAATGCCATTGCTGAGAAAGAATCAGTCCCATTCACAATAGCTACAAAAAAATTTAAATACATTGGAATAAATTTAACCAAAGAGGTGAAATATCTCTTCAGTGAGAATTACAAAACATTAAAGAAAGAAATAGAAGAAGACACACAAAAAAGGAAAAATCTTCCTTGTTCCTGGATTGGAAAAATTAATAACATCAAAATATCCGTACTACCAAAAGTAATTTATAATTTCAATGTGATCCCAATCAAAATAACAATGACATTCTTCTCAGACTTAGAAGAGAAAGATGTTAAAAATTTAAAATTCGTTTTGAAACACAAAAGAACCTGAATAGCTAATCAGTCTTAAAAAACAAAAACAAAGTGGAAGGTATTACAATATCAGATCTTAAGACACACCACAGGGCAGTTATAATCGAAACAGGTGGATACTGGCACAAAAATAGATGTGTAGGCCGATAACAGAATAGCAACTCCAGAAATCTATGCACACATTGTACAACCAACTAATGTTTGACAAAATGGTTAAAATCAATCCCTGGAGATAGGACAATCTCTTCAACAAATGGTGTTGAAAAAACTGGATCTCTGCAAGAGATCTCTGCAAGTAGGAAACAAAACCCCTACCTTACACCTTATACAAAACACAGCTAAAAATGGATCAAGGATCTAAATCTATTACTTGATGCCATCAAATTACTAAGGTAGGCCATTGAGGAAACTCTGCAAGACACTGGCACAGGCAAAGACTTCTTGGAAAAGATCCCAGAGGCACAGGCAATAAAAAACAAAAATAGACAAATGGGATTTTATCAAACTAAACTGTGTTTGTACTGCAAAAGAGGTACTGAAGGGCGGAGTAACCATGTTTCGAAAAAGTACCTACATTCGGAGAGGCAGGCCCGAGGCAGGACCGACTTCCCGGAGAAGTAGCCTCACTCTGGGGAAACGGAAAGTTACAACGGAACAGCTTGCTAGCGTTCACCATATAAGGAAATCTCCTGGGTCTGACCCAATCAGGAACAGCCGGGTTCGATCAGGAATACCAGAGGTGAACCCAGCCAATCCACTGTTGCCCCACACCCCTCGATGACGTAACCCGGCTTTAAAAGAGGCTCCCAATCACGGCTCAGGGCCTTCCTCTACCCTCTGCTGTGCGGTTGAGTAGTCGGGGTCCCTGCTGCAGCTTGTACTTCCGAAATAAACCTTGCTCTTGCATTTCGGTGTGTTCAAGTCTATGGCGGTGTTTGAGGATCCGTCGATCTGGGCACAACAATACTAAGCAAATTGAAGAGGCAACCAGCAGAATGGGAGATAAAGGATTAATTATCAGAGGATTAATAATCAGAATCTATAAAGAGCTCAAGAAACTCAACCTATAAAAACAAACAGTCCAGCTAAGAACTGGGCAAAGGATTTGAATGGGAATTTTTCAAAAGAGAAAATCCAAATAGCCAACAGACACATAAAGAAATTATCAGGCTCACTAGCCTTCAGAGAAATGCAAATCAAACCCACAATGAGGTTTCACCTTACCCCTGTTAGAAAAGTCTGCTACAGAAACCAAGGAATAATAAATGTTGGGTAGGATGTGAGGGAAAAGGTATTCTAATCCTCTCTTGGTGAGAATGTAAACTAGTATTGCCATTGTGGAAGACAGCATGGAGACACTGCAGAAAGCTGAAAATAGATCTACCATATGACCCAGCAATCCCACTCCTGGGAGTTTACCCTAACAAAAAGAATCCAACATATGAAAGCGTTATCTATACCCCCGTGCCTATTGCAGCTCAATTCACAGCAGCTAGGTTATGGAATCAACCAAATGTCTATCAACTGATGACTAGATAAAGAAATTATGCAATAGATAGATTGATAATAGATAGATAGGAATACTACTCAGTTCTTTAAAAAAAAAGAAATCCTATGTTTTGTAACAAAATGGATGAAAGTAGGTCATTGTAAACAAATAAGAGACAGAATAAGAAGGAAGAAGGAGGAAGGGTGGGAGGGATGATAGTTTGGGAAATATCACTGTACTTCTAAATCTGTATATATGAAACACAAGAAATGTGTTCACCTGAAAAAATTAAAATAAATAAATAAATAGTAAATAAATAAAACCAAGAAACTCACAAAAACAAGTAATAAAAAGGCATAGACAGAAAGTTAGAATAATCTTTGTCAGATTGAATTAGAGCTGTTGAAAACAGTATGACCTCATTTTTGGCTAGATATATACAGAGACAACAAAAGAAAGAGACAGTGAGATATTTGTGGATATGTATACAAATAATAATTATTATTCTCAAGCACTTGTATTTCCAAACTCAAGAACTAGAAGCAATGATACAATGAGAAGCAATGTAACAATGAGAACATGCACAGCCCATGTCTTGATTTTTTAAAAAATATTTATTTATTTATTTGAAAGTCAGAGTTACACAGCGAGAAGGAGAGGCAGAGAGAGAGAGGGAGAGAGAGAGAGAGAGGTCTTCCATCCACTGGTTCACTCCCTAATTGGCCACAATGGCCAGAGCTGCGCCAATCTGAAGCCAGGAGCCAGGAGCTTCTTCCAGGTCTCCCATGTGGGTGCAGGGGCCCAAGGATGTGGGTCATCTTCAACTGGTTTCCCAGGCCATGGCAGAGAGCTGGATTGGAAGTAGAGCAGCTGGGACTAGAACCAGCGCCCATATGGGATGTTGGCACTGCAGGCGGCAACATTATGCACTATGCCATAGAATCGCACCCCTCCGCTATGTTTTGTTTTCTAATGCCATTATCCATAAAAAACATTAGGATTGTTTGGCCAAAAAATGGCTTATTCTACCACAGGGTAGGATATACAACATGAGGCTTACACCATCATCTAACAGACACAGTTGCTGGCTGTAGGAGCTCCTAATTTCAAAGCTGCAATAATTGAAACAACAAAATAAGTAATGTAGTATTTGATTGTAACCCAGAACATAAAATAAATATCCATGAGACCAATGTGAATGATTAGATAAATAGAAATATAGACAACTCTTCCATACCTAACAATTCCAAGTAATTCATGCAGTGTGGACACTCTTCCCTCCGGAAAGCGGAGCCCTCTGCCCTCCCTTAAACACGGGCTCCATAGGGCTTCCTTCCAAACAGCACGCTGTAGAAAACAGAATCTGGAGAGCATCTCCAGGGTGGAGGCACCGAGAAACAATACTTCATCCAGGTGACAGAGCCTGCATCAACACGTCATATCGAGAGCGTGTGCCCTTGATGTGATATGATAAGAATGGCATTTTATGCTTGTGCTAAGACTTTTTTTTTCCCCATGAAACCCACGACTGTGACTAATCAGGAGAGGATTGTAGACAAGTCCCAACTGAGGGACATCCTGTAAAATACCTGATCCTTACTTTTCAAAACTGTCCAAATCATCAAAACCAAGGAAAATCTGAGATGTGGTCTGGAGGAGCCTAAGGAGGTATGAGGACGCAAAGCAATATGGGGTTCTGGAATAAATCCTGAGTATGTAAAAAGGACAGTAGATAAAAACTAAAGAAATCTCAACACATATGTGGACTTTGGAGCTTAAAAAACACTTCTAAGTAGCATGTGTGTTAAATATGGAATTTCAAATGAAGTTTTAAAATATTTTGAAATAAATAAAAATGAAAGCACAACAGTTCTTAAAGATAAATATATAGAATTGAATGCTTTCACAGAAAATTAGAAGCTAGAGAAAGAATAGCAATTTAAACCTAAAGTAATCAGAAGAAAAGAAACAATAAAATGTAGAGCAAAAGTCAATCAATTGAAAACAGAAGCGCAAAAGAGAAAATCAACAAGATAAAACTACTTCTCTGAAAGTTAGTAAAATCAATAACTATCTAGGTAGGCTATGAAAAAAAGGAGAAAGCACAAAATTACCAATATAAGATATGAAGGCGAGGACATCACTACAGATTCAGTGGATAATAAAGGAAGTTGTGATCAATTGCACACCTACTAATTAGACAATCAAAATAATCAATTCCCAAAAAGACACCAACTACCAGAATTGACATAAAAAGAACAAGCAATAGGAATAATATTGTACCTATTAACGATATTTAATCAACACTGATTAATCATCTATAACAAAAAAGTACCAGGTCCAGAGGGAGTCACTAATAAATGTTACCACATGTTTAATAGAAAAATTGCACCAGTTCTTTAGCAGAGTGAATATTTCCCAACTCATTCCATAGGGTCAAAATTTCCCTAACATCAAAACCAAAGACATTTCATGAGGGCGCCGACGCTGTGGCACAGTTAAGTCACTGTCTGCAGTGCCAGCAACCCATATGGGCACCAGTTCGAATCCCAGATGCTCTGCTTCTGATCCAGATTCCACTAAAGGCCTGGAAAATCAGGGAAGATGGTCACATCCCAGATTGCTGCAATTACCAGGGGCTGAGCCAGGCTGCTGCCAGGAGACAGGAGCTTCATCCGGTTCTCTCACCTGGGTGCGGAGGCCCAAACACTTGGTCAGTCTTCTGCTGCTTTCCTAGGCTGTTAGCAGAGAGCTTGATTGGAAGTGGAGCAGCTGGGTCATGAACTGGGGCCAACAAGAATACCAGTGTGTGGATGGTGGCTTTACCCACTAGCCCCAGAAAAAATAGCTGGAAAAAACACTAATTCATAATAAAAACTCTCAGAAGTCTTGGAATAGAGTACTACCTTCACTTGATAAAAATAGACACACAAAAAACCCTACATTTAACCTACTTAGTGATGAAAAACTTTAAGATTTCCCCTAAAAAAAAAAGAAAAAGAAAAAAGCAGGAATAAATGTTAAAAGAAAAACTTTTAGGCAAAATAAATTTAGTAGAGTTTACTTGAGCAAAGAATGATATATGAATCAGTCAGCACTCATCCAGATGAGGTTCAGAGAGTTCCACCTAGCACCATGGGCATACACTGAAAAGGGAGGGGCATACAGAAGCAGCTTGGTTGATTATAGCTCAGCACTTTTCTTATTTGATGTGATGTGATGAGCCATTTACCTTATAAAGCTGGGGTCTGATGTGTGGGTAACCCGTGATTGGTTGAAAGTTGGTTGCAGTGATTGGCTGAGACTCAATTATTTGTCATAAGAATATACCCTTGGGGGCTGGTGCCGTGGCTCTCTTGGTTACTCCTCCGCCTGCGGCTCCGGCATCCCATATGGGTGCTGGGTTCTAGTCCCGGTTGCTCCTCTTCCAGTCCAGCTCTCTACTGCGGTCCGGGAAGGCAGTGGAGGATGGGCCAAGTGTTTGGGTCCCTACACCCACATGGGAGACCAAGAGGAAGCACCTGGCTCCTGGCTTCAGATTGGCGCAGCTCCAGCCATAGCAGCCATTTGGGGGTGAACCAACAGAGGGAAGGCCTTTCTCTCTCTCTCTCTCACTGTCTAACTCTGTCAAATAAAAAAAAAGAATATACCCTTAAATTACATTGTAATTCATCATGTACAAATTCAAAGTATGGAGGGAGAGATTTAGGCTTAATCTGACTTAATTTAACAAAAGCAAGGCTGTCCCATTCACCGTATGTTTCAATATCTTACTAGAAGTTTTAGCTAATTCAATAATGTAAGAGAAAGAAATGAAAGATACACAGATTGGGAATAACTAAAACTACCTGTTATTCCAGATGACATAGTCATCTGTGTAGAAATCTGGAAGAATCAACCAAAAAAAAAAAAAAAAAAAAAAAAAAAAAAAAAAACCTGACACTCCTTAAACTAATAAGCAATTATAACAAAATTTCAGGATGCAAGGTAAACATAGGAGTGGGTATTGTGGTGCAATAGTTAGGATGCTGCTTCAGATATTCAGTATCCCTTATCATAATGGCTAGGTTTGACCTCTGCTTTGGTTCAGATAACCAGTATCCCATATCATAGTGAGTCCTGACTTTGATTCCAGTTCAGCTTCCTACTAATGTGCAACCTTGGGAGTCAGCAAATGATGGCTCAAGTCCTTGGGTCCCTGTCACCATGAAGGGGATCCAACTGGATTTCTGAGCTTCTGGTTTTGGTCGCCTAGCCCTGGCTGTTGTAGACATTTGGAGAATAAATCAGTAAATGGAAGAATGAACTCTCTCTCCCTGTCTCTGTCTCTGTCTCTCTCTCTCTCTGCCTGTCAATCTACCTTTAAAACAAAAACTAATTAATTAATGGTTTTTAAAAAGTTAATCATACATATATCAATAATAAACAAATGGAATTTGAAATTGAACACCAGGATGAACATTTAGCCTATTGATTAAGATGACTGTGTCTCACATTAGCATACCTGGATTTAATGCCCATATCCAGCTCTTAGCTCCAACCTCCTGCTAGGGCAGACCCTTGTGGTAACAATGATGGTTCAAGTATTTGAGTCTCTGCCACCATTATGGATAACATCTCCCAACTTTGGTCTTGCCCAGTCCTAGTCACTGTTTGCATTTGGAGAATGAACTAGTTGGTGGTGATAGAGATTATCCCATGTTCATGTATAGGAATACTCAATATGGTCAAGATTTCAGGTCTCCCCAAATTGATCTATGGATTTAAATCAATGTCAACAAAATTCATGGCAAGTTATTTTGTGGATATTTACAAGTGGATTCCTGGAGAATCAAACGATGAAAATAACTAACACAATATTCATAAAGAAGATCAAAGTTGGAGACTGATAGCACCTAACTTCAAGGTTTACTCTAAAGCAATGCACCATAAGCAAAGCACTGTGTTGAAATGATTTATCGAGACATGAAAAGACATGGAAGAAACTTAAATATTTGTTACTAAACAAAATCAGGCTGTCTGAAAAGGCTGCATTTCTTGGATGTCTAACTAGTGACATCCAAGAAAAGGTAACACTTTAAAGATGATACCAAAATTCAATGTTTTTCAGGGGTTACAAATAAAGAGGGATGAATAAGTAGAACTAGGAGGGTTTTTAGGACAGGGGAACTACTCTGCATCATATCACAATGATAGGCACATGCCATACATCTATTCAGACCTATGGAATGGACAACACCATGAGTGAACCCTAATGCCACCCATGACCTTTGGTTAGAGTATGAAGTGTCAACTGTAGGCTCATCAATTATGACAAATGCACTATGCTGGGGAATGTTGACAATGGAAAGGCAAGACACACGTGGGGCCTGCAGAATATTGGAAATCTCTACATTCTGTCATTTTACTGTGAACCTACAACTACTCTAAAAATAAATTTTTTTTAAAAATCCAGGGTTAATTCTACCACCACAAACAAGTCAGTGCCAAATGTGCTCACTAATTCATTCTGAAGCTGCTTTAGTAACAGCTTATTTAATTCACTCGATTGTCAATCCATTATACATCATGAAAAACCCATGTTCTCTGTAAATGGGCTCTTTTGCAATTGATAAAAGATATATGTAAAACTATTCTCATACAAAAACATAATTTTAATTTAATGAAGATAGTTATCAAAAGAATACAAGAAGGCCGGCACCACGACTCACTAGGTTAATCCTCTGCCTGCAGCGCCGGCACCCCGGGTTCTAGTCCCGGTCAGGGCACCGAATTCTGTCCCGGTTGTCCCTCTTCCAGTCCAGCTCTCTGCTGTGACCCGGGAAGGCAGTGGAGGATGGCCCAAGTGCTTGAGCCCTGCACCCACATGGGAGACCAGGAGAAGCACCTGGCTCCTGGCTTCAGATCAACACAGCGCGCCAGCGGTGGCAGCCATTTGAGGGGTGAACCAATGGAGGGGAGACCTTTCTCTCTGTCTCTCCCTCTCACTGTCTAACTCTTCCTGTCAAACACAAAAAAAAGAATACAAGAAAAGTGTCACACTAGTTTTGAAAAATAAAGATTTTTTTCATCTTTAACACAGAGTAAAATAAGATAACTTCACATACACACAGACATAAATCAATATTATTAACTGTAGCAGAAGTCTTTACTTTCTAATGGTTTGGTATTTTAACTAAAAAGCAAGAAAGGAATTCTCTTTTTTGTGTCAAAGAATCAAGCAAATACAAAGGGGTGTGATGAAATGGAATTATAACTTGCTGGCAATATGCAGCATTAGAATTTATTAAAATTATATTTTGGGTAAGAGGCTTGAAACTGTTTATGAAAGAAAATACGTCAGGTCTTTAGCCCAGATGCCAGAAAATGTGAGCATTACCATTTGGGTGAACTCACGTGTTATTCTTTATAGTACCTTCATAGATTTTTTTTTTTGCACTGGATTATGACTTTTAGAGAAAAAAAATCATTGACCCCAACAACGTGTATTTCATGTATGTTTGCCTTCATTTCAATTCTTACATCGGGGCTCTCAAACAGAAAACTAAGGGAATTCGATTTTGAAGTCAACTAGATTTTTAATTTTTTTTTTTTTTTTGACAAGCAGAGTTTACAGTGAGAGAGACAGAGAGAAAGGTCTTCCGTCCCTTGGTTCACCCCCAAAATGGCTGCTACAGCTGGCGCTGCACCGATCCAAAGCCAGGAGCCAGGTGCTTCCTCCTGGTCTCCCATGCGGGTGCAGGGCCCAAGCACTTGGGCCATCCTCCACTGCCTTCCCCAGCCACAGCAGAGCTGGCCTGGAAGAGGGGCAACCGGGACAGGATGTGGCACCCCAACTGGGACTGGAACCCGGGATGCCGGTGCTGCAGGCGGAGGATGAGCCAAGTGAGCCACAGCGCCGGCCTAGATTTTGGAATTGTATCCCACAGACCTCAGAGTCACTGACTGCTATCGCAGTCATCTTTCTTCCCATGGCCTATCTGGAATCTCAGTTGGAAATAAAGACACGCAGTAATGATGCCAGGCTCTTTGTCTCCCTTGCAATCAGATTTCACAGATGAGCATGCAGCTCGGATAAGGTTTGCTGGGGGCTTATGCTTGAACACCAGGAAGACCATGGCGGGAGGAGATAGCGCTGACTGACAATGACTGCCGCTGGGCAGTTTTTACTGGGTAGGGAGTGTGGTAGTCTCCTCACCGCAGTACGTAGCGCTTTGATGTGCATGTGGCTCTGTGGTCTGCCTCAGCCCCCTTCAGCACACAGCAGCCCAGTTCGCAGCCAGGCACTGCGTTCTTGTCCAAAAGATGCTCAAAATGGCCCTGCTTTCCCCTGACGTCCACTCCAGGAAGGTCTTGTGTTGTAGTGCTCGGTTATTCTGAGAGTGCTCGCAGGCACTAAGATGGCAGTGGTCTTTTGCAGTGACGATGGGGAGGCCAAGGCTCCCCTTGCTTTGCAGGCAGCAGGAACCACCTGCAGTGGAGGTCAGGAGGAGCCTGATTTTGAGTCTTGCTTCTGTTCTGTCTCCGTAGCAGTACTAACTCTTAAGGGTTTAAGTCACAGTGCTCCACAAACTCTCAGGGGATACCGGGGATTTTACAGAAATTAAAAGTGTTCTTTCCTCCACAGAAATCAAGAGATTCCTGCACTGAGCAAGTATATTAAGAGAGAAATTTGTCTCACAAATTTTATCAAATATTAATACTAGGAGCAACATTTTTTTTTTTTTTTTTTTTACAGGCAGAGTGGATAGTGAGAGAGAGAGACAGAGAGAAAGGTCTTCCTTTTTCCGTTGGTTCACCCTCCAATGGCCACTGTGGCCGGCGCATCGTGCTGATTCGAAGCCAGGAGCCAGGTGCTTCTCCTGGTCTCCCATGCGGGTGCAGGGCCCAAGGACTTGGGCCATCCTCCACTGCCTTCCCGGGCCATAGCAGAGAGCTGGCCTGGAAGAGGGGCAACCGGGACAGAATTCGGCGCCCCGACCGGGACTAGAACCTGGTATGCCGGCGCCGCAAGGCGGAGGATTAGCCTGTTAAGCCACGGCGCCGGCTAGGAGCAACATTTTAGTATGAGAATGTTCAAATACACAGAAACATTGAAAGACTGGTGTGGTGAATACTCAGAGCCTCCTCAGTTGGGTTCTACAATTAAATTTTGTGGTGTGTGCCAATCCACATATCAGCTCATTAATTCACCTCTGTATTCATCAATCAACTCTTTTTTTCTGGATTTCAAAATAAGCTGCTGACATCAGCACATTTTACTCATATGTGTGTCATTAAGTCCAGTCCAGTATCTGTTCACATATTTTGAGGCAGAATTTAAAAGTTAAATATGCAAATCTCAACTGTTCATTTGCAGTGTTTAGCAAATCCACATACACAGACTTCTGGCCAACTATTGTCAAGAGTAAATTTTACTACTGCACCAAAAGATTCCATTTGGCCCCCGTCCAGTCACTATCACTCAACTCACTAAAAATGGAAAGATTCCAACAGAGAGAATTGCTATTCTGGTATTTCTCACTACAAAGCAGTTTCGGAAGTTCTAAAACTGCGTATACTTGCCATCAGCTAGTCTGTGCTTTTCTGTGAAGAGTATAGTATACCCAACAAATGAATTTGGAGATTCATCTATGTTTTATGTGTAAGTAATTTTTTCTAACAGCTTCATTGAAGTATAATTTATCTATCACTAAATGCATCTATTTAGATCTAACAAATGTATGAAGTTATGCAAAGATAATGCAATCCAATTTCAGCATACTTCATTTACTCAAAAAATTCCCTCATGTAAAATATTGTGGATTCCCACTCTGAACCACCAGCCTCAGGCAAAGATCTCTCTTGTGTTCCTATAACCTCACTACTTTGTAGAATCATATGATGTGTAGTCTGTTGAATCTGGCTTTCTTTCACTGAACATATCATTCATATTGTAGGATATATTAATAATCCAGTCCTTTAATTGCTGAGTAGTATTCCATTGTATAATTATATTACATATTATTATTTATTCACCAGTTCATGCATAATTAGATTGCTTCCACTTTCAGACTACTATTGATAATGCTGCTATGATCATTGACAAATATCTTTGTGTGGCTACCTATTTTCGGTTGTCTTGGGATATTTAGAGACTTACAGTTTTGAGTAACTGCCAGATTATTTTCCAAAGTGTCTGTATCATTTTGTGTTCCTATCAGTGGTGCAGAAAAAGTATCAGTTTCTATACACCCTTGACATACTTGCTATTTTTTGTTGCTTTTTTTTTTACATATTTTTAATTTACATTACAGTAAAAAGGTTTAACACTTTAATGAATAAGAAGTTTAACAAGAAAAAAGCAAAAAGACCTTAGTTTAGTGGGAATACAGACAATGGTTATAAAAAATAATTGACTAAGGGCCAGCACTGTGGTGTAGCAAGTAAGCCCACCCCCTGCAGTGCCAGCATCCCATAGAGGTGCAAGTTTGAGTCCCAGCTGCCCCACATCCAATCCAGCTCTCTGCTATGGCCTGGAAAAGCAGTAGAAGATGGCCCAAATCTTTGGGCTCTTGCACCCACATGGGAGATCTGGAAGAAGCTCCTGGCTCCTAGCTTCAGATCGGTGCAGCTTCGGCCATTGCGGCCAACTGGGTAGTGAACTAGCGGATGGAAGACTTCTCTCTCTCTCTCTCTCTCTCTCTCTCTCTCTCTCTCTCTCTCTGCCTCTCCTCTATCTCTGTGTAATAATCTTTTAAAAATTGACTAGAAAAATGACCAATTCACCCATATAGAGCAAATTTTAAAGTAATCACAGATCATTAAAACTATGGTAGCATAACATTCTTAACCATTGGTTTGACAGAGGTATAAAACAAAGTTTTACAAAACTACATTTCCAGAAATACTGACACACACAGAGTTTTCTTTCTTTTTTTAATTGTTTATTTATTGGTTTATTTGCTTTTTAAATTTTAGCTCCCACATATAAAAGGAGAACATGTGGTATTTGTCTTTCTGGGTCCAGCTTATTTCATTCAACATGATGTCGTCCTAGTTGCATCCATTTTGCTGCAAATAGTAGAATTTCATTCTTTTTTATAGCTGAATGGGATATTGTGTTCAAGTCTTTTATGTCTACACCCAGTAGTGAGATTGCTGGATCATATGGCAAATCTATTTCTAGTGTTTTGAGAAATCTCCACATGGTTTTCCACAGTGGCTACACTAATTTACAGTCCCATCAAGAGTGTATAATAAGTGTATAATAAGTGTATAATAAGTGGTTCCCATTGTCCACATCCTTGCCAGCATTTTTGCCATTCTGACAGGGATGAGGTGACATCTCACTGTGGTTTGATTTGCATTTCCCTGATGGATAGTGATGTTGAGCATTATTTTTTTCATGTATTTGTTGACCATTTGTATTTCTTCTTTTGAGAACTGCATGTGGAAGTCCTTTGCTCTTTCTTAACTGGATTGGTTGTTTTTTTCTAGTTGATTTTTTTTTGCATTGATATATCCTGGATATTAAATCTTTGTTAGGTAGTTCACAAATATTTTTCTCATTCTGCTGGATGTCTCTCTATTCTATTGATAATTTCCTTTGCTGTACAGAGGCTTCTTAGTTTGTGATATAGTCATATTTGTTTAGTTTTATTTTTGCTGTCTATGCTTTGGGAGTCTTTTCACACACACACAATGGAAAAGCAGAAGACAAAGAGGGAAATAAAAGAACAGAAATATTATTTGAATTAATAATTACCCCAGAACATCTTAAATTTGAACAACATCAATCTACCCATTCAAGAAGTCATTCCCTACACCAGTGTCTTAGAGTATTTCCCCTAGGGTTTCTGCCAGCAACTTCATAGATTCAAGTCTTAAATTTAGGTCTTAGGACCACTTTCAGCTGATTTTTGTCTATGGTAAGAGATATGGATCACGGCCGGTGCCATGGCTCACTAGGCTAATCCTCCACCTGCAGAGCCAGTACCCCAGGTTCTAGTACCAGTTGGGGTGCCAGATTCTGTCCCAGTTGCTCCTCTTCCAGTCCAGTTCTCTGCTGTGGCCCGGGAATGCAGTGGAGGATGGCCCAAGTCCTTGGGCCCTGCATCCGCATGAAAGACCAGGAGGAAGCACCTGGCTCCTGGCTTTGGATTGGTGCAGCGCATCAGTCGTGGCAGCTATTTTGGGGGTAAACCAACGGAAGGAAGACTTTTCTCTCTGTCTCTCTCTCTCACTGTCTAACTCTGCCTGTCAAAAAAAAAAAAGAGAGAGAGAGAGAGAGATGGATCTAATTTTATTCTTCTACACATATACATCTAGTCTTACCACCACTATTTGTTGAAGAAATTATCCTTACTCCACTGTATAGTCTGAGTACTTTTGTCAAAAATCAGTTGACTGCATGTATGTGGATTAATATCTGGGGTCTCAGTGAAATCAGTATATGAAAGAGTTATCTGTACCCTGTGTTTATTGCAGCTCAATTCACAAATTAAGGAATGAAATCAATCCAGATGCTCATCAACTGATGACTGGATAAAGAAAACGTGGCATATATAGACTATGGAATATTACTCAGCAGTAAAGAAGGATGGAATCCTCTCTCTTGTGACAAAATGGTTGCAACTGGAAACAATTATGCTTACTGAAGTAAGTCAGTCCCAAAAAGACAAATACCATATTTTTACCCAATCTGTGGTAACTAATAGAGTACAAAAAATGCAATGTATATGAGCAAAATTAACATTTTGAGAATTGATTATTAATTAGAGCCCTTGTTTCTACTGTTGAGGAACAATGCTTTTTTCTTCTTCCTTTTTTTTGTTGAATTCTTTACTTATTAGAAGCTTATTCTTATGATTATAAAATAAACTGAAATTATGTCATTGTAAAAATTAAAAGAATAATAAAGAAGGAGGAGTTAGGGTACAAGTGTGGGTGGAAGGGAGGTTATGGTTGGAAGTATCACTATGCTTCTAAATCTGTATATATGCAATACATGAACTTTAGTCATCTTTATAAATATATTTAAAAGTGAATATTTTTTTTTTAACTTCTGGGCTCTCTATTCTGTTCCATTGCATTGGTTTTTATGCCAGTACCATGTTTGTTTGTTTGTTTGTTTGTTTGTTTGTTTTTGACAGGCAGAGTGGACAGTGAGAGAGAGAGAGAGACAGAGAGAAAGGTCTTCCTTTTGCCATTGGTTCACCCTCCAATGACCACCATGGCTGGCATGCTGCAGCCGGCACATCGCGCTGATCCAAAGCCAGGAGCCAGGTGCTTATCCTGGTCTCCCATGGGGTGCAGGGCCCAAGGACTTGGGCCATCCTCCACTGCACTGCCGGGCCACAGCAGAGAGCTGGCCTGGAAGAGGGGCAACCGGGACAGAATCCGGTGCCCCGACTGGGACTAGAACCCGGTGTGCCGGCGCCGCAAGGCGGAGGATTAGCCTATTGAGCCACGGCGCCAGCCCCATGTTGTTTTAATTATTACTGCTTTGCACTATGCTTTGGAATTGGATCTTCTGATGCCTCCAGTTAGATTTTTCTTGTTCAGGAATGCTTTGGCTTCTCTAGGTCTTCTGTGATTCCATATGACTTTTAGGGTTGCTTTTTCTAATTCCGTAGAAGTCTTTACTTCTGATCCAGCTCTCTGCTAATGTGCCTGGGAAAGCAGCAGAGGATGGCCAAGATCCTTGGGCACCTGCACCCACCTGGGAGACCCAGAGGAAGCTCCTGGATCCTGGCTTCAGATAGGCTCAGCTCTGGCTGTTGTGGCCATTTGGGGAGTGAACCAACAGATGGAAAATCTCTCTGTCTCTACATCCCTCTGTAGCTCTTTCAAACAAATGAAATAAATCTTTTTTAAAAAGGAAAGAAAAGTGAACAGAACCTAAGGAACCTGTAGGACCTCATCATGTAGAACTACACACACACACATATACATACACACACACAGTGGAAAAGTAGAAGAAAAAGAGGGAAATAAAAGAACAGAAGTATTATTTGAATTAATAATTGCCCAGAACATCTTAAATTTGAACATCAATCTACCCATCCAAGAAAGTTGATGAATTCCCAGTAATACAAACCAAAAGAGATACATACCAAGATAGATTATAAATACTCTGCTGGAAGACCAGGAGAAAAACCTTGAAAGCAGCAAGTGAAGAAGCAATTCATCTTGCAAGGGGACCCTCAGTTGTATTATTAGCTGACATCTCATCAGAAAACTTTGAGGCTGGCAAGCAGTGGGATGACATATTTAAATTGCTGAAAGAAAATAAAACAAAAATTCTACATCCTCATTGTTTTTTACAACATGGGGGACATTAAGGCATGGCTTTATAAGCCAAAGCTAAAGTTATTAATTACCTCTAGTTCTTCCCTACTCAGAATGCTGAAGGGAATCCTACAGGCTGAAACAAAAGTACATTAGACACTAATCTGAAGTCCTAGGACAATTTCGATTCCAACAGTGAGCACACATATCCATGCAGTACGTTGCCCGAGGCACCTTTAGAGATTTTCTTTTAAAGATTTACTTATTTATTTATTTGAAAAGCAGAGTTACAGAGAGGCAGAGGCACAGAGAGAGAGAGAGAGAGAGAGATCTTCCATCTGCTGCTTCACTCCCCAATTGGCCGCAACAGCCAGAGCTGGACCAATCCGAAGCCAGGAGCTTCTTCCAGGTTGCCCACGTGGGTGCAGGGGCCCAAGGACCCAGGCCATCTTCTACTGCTTTCCCAGGCCATAGCAGAGAGCTGGATTGGAAGTGGAGCAGCCAGGACTCGAACTGACATCCACATGGGATGCCAGCACTGCAGGCAGCTGCTTTACCCGCTATGCCAGTGTCAGCCTCAGGTCATATAATCTTCTGGGACCACCCTCATGTGCAGTTCTTTGAAACTTCCTTATGTGGAACATTGTTGTACTGGCAGCTGTATTGGTCAGCTTGCTTTTCAGTAACAGAAACACGAATGGGTACCTTAGAGTTTAGACAATAAACATTTATTTTCTCAGAGCTCTGATGCTGTCAGTCCAGGCCAACGTGCCAGAACAGTTGACTCCTCTCTTCATGGCTTGTAAGCACTTACCTTTCACTGCATCTGCACATACTCTTTTCTCCTTATGCTGGAAGAGTGAGTTCTGCTCTCTCTTCCTCTATGCCTCTGTGAGTAGCAATTCACTCTGATGACACCATTCAAGCTTAACTATTGACGTAAGGATTCTATATCCAAATGCAGTTACACTCAGGGTTAGCTGTTTAATATGTGAAGGGGATGGGGAGATAAAATTCAGTGTATAACAAAGAAATAAAACATGTAGCCATGAGGCCAGCATTGTGGTGTAGCGGGTAAAACTCCCACCTGTGACACCAGCATCAGTCTGTCCCCTGTCTGCTCTACTTCCAATCCAGCTCCCTGCTAATGGCCTGGGAAAAGCAGTAAACTATGTTCCAAGTACTTGGACCCCTGCCACCCATATGGGAGTCCTGGAAGAAGTTCCTGGTTCCTGGATTGGCTTGGCCCAGTCCTGGCCATTGCAGCTATCTGGAGAGTTAACCAGCAGATGGAAGATCTCTCTGTCTCTTTCTTTATAAGTCTGCATTTCAACAAATTGAATAAATATTTTTAAAGTCCAATAAAGAAAAGAGCAGTGATGGAGGAAATGGGGGGGGGTAGTTTATAAGACTCACAGGAAAAAGAACTAGCAGTGTTCCAGAAATAATCCTTTTCTTGTTGGTAAGTACTTAAAGAAGTCTTGGTTTGACTGTTCAAAAAAAGAGAGATTTCCAGAATTAAAAAAAAAAAAAATTGCTGTGTACAAGAGACGTATGGACATAAATAGTGAAAAGATGAAATAAACAACATATGCAAAAATAAAATAAAGGGGCTGGCACTGTGGCGTAGCAGGTAAAGTTGCCACCTGCAGTGCTGACATTCCAAGTGAGCACTGGTTCATGTCACAGCTGCTCCACTTCCAATCCAGTTCTCTGCAATGGCCTGGGAAAGCAGTAGAAGATGGCCCAAGTCCTTGGACCCCTGCACCTCTGAGGAAGCTCCTGGCTCCTGGCTTTGGGTCAGCTCAGCTCTGACCATTACAGTCATTTGGGGAGTGAACCAGCAGAATGGAAGACCTCTCTCTCTGGATCTACTTCTCTCTGTAACTCCTCTTTCAAAATAAATAAAATAATTCCTTAAAAATGTATATACAGAATACCTCACTTAATAACAGCAGAAAATTATTTTTCTCAAACGTACATGCAGCATTTTTGATTATATGTGTTGAGTCACAAAACAAATCTTATTAAAGTTTAAAATATATAAATTATACAAGGTATCATTTGCAATCTTTAAAAAAAAGAAGAAAGATGGGAGTAAATTACTGTATCAACTGATGCATAGGAAGCATTTGACTGGGGGTCTATGTCATAGCAGGTTAAGCTGCTGCTTTAGTGCTAGTTTCAGTCTGGCTGCTGCTCTTATCTAGCTCCCTGATAGTGCACCTGGGAATGCAACCAAAAATAGTCCAAGTGTTTGGGCCCTTGCACCCATGTGAGAGACTCAGATGAAGTTTCAGGCTCCTGGCTTCAAACCTGGCCTGGTTCTGGCCACTGCAGCCATCTGGGAAATGAACCAGTAGATGACGGATCTCTCTTTCTCTCTCTCTCTCTCTCTCTCTCTCTCTCTCTCTGTGTGTGTGTGTGTGTTTGTGTGTGTGTGTCTCCCTCTCTTCTTCCAAGTCTCCCACATGGGTGACAGGTTCCCAATCACCTGGACCATCTTCTGCTGCTTCCCCCAGGCCACCAGCACAGAGCTGGATTGAAAGTGGAGAAGCCAGGACTCAAATCAGCACCCATACAGAATGCAGGCATCACAGATGGCAGCTTAATCCACTGTGCCTCAGTGCCAACCCATAAGTCTATTTTTCTAAATTTATTTTTATTTGAATGTCAGAATTACACAGAGAGAGAGGAGAGGCGGGGGGTGGGGGGGTAGGTCTTCCATCTGCTAGTTCACTACCCAATGGGCCGCAATGGCCAGAGCTGTGCTGATCTGAAGCTAGGAGCCAGGAGTTTCTTCCGGGTCTCCTACATGGGTGCAGGGGTCCAAGGACTTGGGTCATCTTCTACTGCTTTCCCAGGCCATTGCAGAGAGCTGGATGGGAAGTGGAGCAGCCGGGACAGGAACCAGCACCCATATGGGATGCCGGCACTTCAGGCCAGGGTGTTAACCCGCTGAGACACAGTGCCTGCCCCAGCCCCTAAGTCTAGTTCTTTTTAGTTAATTCACAAAATTTGACACCTTACATGATAAAAATACTTGAAGCCAAGAACACAAAAAAACCTCAGCAAAATAAAAAGGCATATGTCACAAAACTGTTATTAGTGTCATACTGCATGGTGAAGAGCCAAAGTTTTCCCTCTAAGATCAGAATCAAAACAAAGATGGCCTTCCTCACCATTGCCATCAACCTAATGTTGCCAGAACAAGAAGGCAAGAACAGAAAATGAATGCAATCCAAGAGGAATAGGAAGAAGTAAAATGATCTTATTCTCTGATGGATGGATCCTGTGTTTAAAAAAGCCCAAAGACTACACACATACACAATTAGCATCTTTATAGCCAGTTAACAAATCTACAAAGTGGTTAAATGCAAGATCAACACCCAAAAATCTGTTCTGCACCTATATACCTGTAATACACAATCTGAAAAGGAATTAAGCTTAACATCAAAAAGAATAAAATATCTAAACACAGATTTAGCCCATGAGCCACAATATTTGCATATGGAAAACTAAAAAGCATTGCTGAAAAGAATTAAAGAAGACCAATATAAATGTAAAATCATCCCATGTTCCTGGATTGAAAGACATAATATTATTAAGATGTCAATACTATCCAAAGAAACTTACAAATTCAATATAATCCTTATTAAATGCCCAATTTTCCAAACTTCACTTTTTGCAGAAATCAAATTCATGTGGAATTATGAAAGTCCTGAAATACTCAAAACAAATTGATAAAGAACAAAGTTAGAGAACTGACACTTATCAGTTTCAAAATTACTACCACAGTTATCCAAAACTGTGGTTCTGGCATAAGAATAGACATATAAGACAAATGGGATAAAGTTGAAGACTCAGAAATAACTTCAAATATCTAAAGTCAACTGAGTTTTTAAAAGGGTGCCAAGACCAATGGACAAAGAATAATCTCTTCAACAAGTGGTTCCAGGCCAGTTTGAAAATCATGTGTAAATGAATGAAAATGAATCCCTAATTCCCACCATTTGTAATTTGTAAATAACCATAGTTATTTCAAAATAACTAAAATTATAAGTACTTTAGAAGAAAGCATTGCTTTTCATCACTATCTTGGATTTCTTTTTAAATATTTATTTTTTCTTCAAAAATCAGAGTTACACAGAGAGAGGAGAGGCAGAGAGAAAGAGAGAGAGAGAGAGAAGTGAACCATCTGATGGTTCACTCCCCAATTAGCTGCAATGGTTGGAGCTGTGCCAATCCAAAGCCAGGAGCTTCTTCCAGGTCACCCACGTGGGTTCAGGGGCCCAAGCACTTGGACCATCCTCCACTGCTTTCCCGGGCCACAGCAGAGAGCTGGATTGGAAGCAGAGCTGCCGGGACTAGAATCGGTACCCATATGGGATGCCAGCTCTTCAAGCCAGGGCATTAACCCACTGCGCCACAGCACCAGCCCCAACGATCTTGTATTTTGTAACAGATACTTACATACAACAATGATTAAGCAATAAAAGAAAAAGTGAGAAAAATGAAATTTCATCAAAATTTATAGCCTGTGTACATCAAAGGACATTATTAAGAAAATGAAATGATAATCTGAGAAATTAATTGCAAGTCATATATGTGATTGAGTTTAATGTCTAGGGTACATTTAAAGAAAATAACCTCTTAGAAGGCACAAAGAGAAAAACAATCCAACTTAAAAAATTGGCTAGAGACTTGAAAAGACATATGTGCAATGGAGATATACAAATGGCCAACAAATCCATGAAAGTATTTCCAGCAGCATTGGTCACTAACAAAACGCAAATCAAAACAACAATGAAGTAACACTTCATACTCACTTTTGCGTACATCTGAAAAATAAGAGTAGTGGGGGAGGAGTCTGGCATAACAGTCAAGCTGCTGCTCCATAGGCGAGTGCCTGGGTTTGCGTTTCAGCGCCACTGCCAGGGCAGCTGCCTGCTACTGTGCACACTGTGGGGCAGCAGGTGTGTCCCTGCCAGCCAACGGGAGGCCTAGATCTGAGTTCCCAGCTCTAACTCCAGCCTAGCCCCAGACAGACTGTGTGGACATTTGGAGAGCGACCTAGCAGATGGGAGATGTCTCTCTCTCCCTCTCTCTCTCTCTCTCTCTCTTTCTCCCTCTCCCTCACTGTCTCTCTTCCTCTTTCAACTAAATAAAAATAAATAAATATGGGGAATTGCAACTTTGTTCCCCTATAGTAGGAGTGTAAAATGGTCAGAAGATAAAGATTACATTATATGAGCATGCAATTCCTCTTTTATGTGTAAAAGAATTGAAAACACTGAATCAAACACATGAATCCGCATGTTCTTAGCAGTACTGTTCACAACAGCCAAAAATCCAGAAACAACCCAAACGTCCGTCATCAGCCGAGTGGATAAACACACTGTAATACATACTCACAATGGAATATTATTCAGAGATGATATGAAATACACTCCTGATAAAGGCTGCAGTGTGGATGAACCTCCTAAGCCGTATGCTATGTGAAGGAAGCCAGACACCAAGGGTCACATTTTGAATGACTTTGAGTCCATCAGAAGAGACGACTTCATACAGACGGAATGCGAGTGGCTGCTAGGTACCAAGAGTGAGGAGTGGGGAGAAGCTGTTTGAATAGATAAGGGTTTCACTTTGGAACATTTAGGAAGCAGCTTCAGGTGCGGGTTTTCTAACATGGTGGATACACTAAATCACAATGGATTATTTACTTTAAAGTCTTTAATGTTATTTTATCCGACTTTTGCCTCAATAAATTCCTTTGATAAAGAGAAACAAGCTGGCATTTGGGTACAAAAAGAAATGATAAATAAAGCAAAAGAATTTATAATATACCAGATTTCAAAATCTATTATTTACATCATGCAGCATACAAGCCAAATTACGCAACATGTGAAGCAATAGAAAAATGTGACAAGTTCCCAACGGAAAAGATGACAGGGAACAAACCTTAGGTGGCACAGATGTTGCCATAGTTGTAAAGAGATATTAAAATATTAACTCCCTGGGGCCATTTAAAGCCACCGCCTGTGGTGCTGGCATCCCATATGGGTGCTGGTTCCTGTCCTGGCTGCTCCACTTCTGATCCAGCTCTCTGCTATGGCCTGGGACAGCAGTAGAAGTTGGCCCAAGGCCTTGGGCCCCTGCTCCCGGGTGGGAGACCAGGAAGAACCTCCTTTGGCAAGCAATTTGGGCTGATTTGGACCAGCTGCAGCCATCTGGGATGTGAACCAATGAAAGACAGACCTTTCTCTCTCTCTCTCTCTCTCTCTCTCTCTCTCTCTCTCTCTCCCTCCCTCTCCCTCCCTCTCCCTCCCTCTCCCTCCCTCTCCCTCCCTCTCCCTCTCCCTCCCTCTCCCTCTCCCTCTCCCTCTCCCTCCCTCCCTCCCTCCCTCTCTCCCTCTCTGTAACTCTGCTTTCCAAATAAATAAATAAATCTCCTAAAAATATTAACCTCTTCTTGATTACATAAGAAACTTGCATCATCACGAATGAAATAATAGGAAGTGCAGCAATTGTAACAATTAAAAAAGCAACAATTAGAAATTTCAGAATCACAAAATGTAAATTTTGCAAAGCACTGGATGAACTAAGAGCATTATGCAGATGAAAGAAAAAAGACTCAGTGAATCTTTTTAAAAGATTTATTTATTTACTTGAAAGGCAGAGAGAGAGGGAGACAGAGAGAGAGGTCTTCCATCTGTTGGTTCACTCCCCAAATGGCTACAACAGACAGAGCTGGGCTGGTCTGAAGCCAGGAGGCAGGAAATTCTTCTGGGTCTCTCATGTGGGTACAGGGACCCAAGCACATGGGCTATATTCCACTGCTTTTCCAGGCACATTAGCAGGGAGCAAGATCAGAATTAGAACAGCCGAACTCGAACTGGCACGCATATGGGATGTGGGTGTCGCAGGTGGTGGCTTTACCCACAATGCCACAACACAGGCCCCAAGAGTCCAGAGCCCATGGATTTATAGATACATCAATAAAAAGTACCTGATCAGAAAAAACTTAAAGGATTGAAAAAGATAATTTGAATCTGTGAGAAAAATGCAGTATTTTCCTATACTTGGAGACACAAAAGAGGAGGAGAGAGAGAACAGAGAAGAAAAGTATCTTTAAAAAATAATGATGAAGTGGTGGGCATCTGCACACCCTAACGGTGCCTCTTGGGATACCCTCGCCCTATAGGAGAGTACCTGGTTCAAGTCCAGCTCCACTCCCCATTAAAGTTTACTGCTAGTGTGCGCCGTGGAAGGAGGTGATGGGGGGGCAAACGCTTGGAACCCTGCTGCTTACAGCGGAGCCCTGGATTGCGTCTCTTGCTCCTGGCTTCAGCCTGGACTAGGCCCAGCTGCCACAGGTGTTTGGAGAGTGAATCAGTGGATGAGGTCTCTGGCTCTCTCTGGCTCTCTCTCCCTCCCTCCCCCTCTCTCTCTTTCTCAAATAAATAAAAAATAAATTTTAAAAAATTTAAATGCAAATGACAAATCAAAAATTTAAAAAGAATGATGTATTATTTCCTTATGCCATACACAAAAATTATTTTGAGATGATCACAGAATAAAATGGTAAAGCTAAAACTATAACACTTTAAAAAGGAAACCTTGGAGAATACTTTCCTGACTTGGAATAAGCAAAGACTTCTTCAAGGTGGCACTGAAACTAAAGAAAATTACATTAGAGCTGAGCAAAACTGGAAATGTCTGATCTTCACTAAGCCTCAGTCGTAGAACACATATATGATTAAAACTAGCATCTATATATACTAAACTGATCTTCTGTATATAAAGAGACTTGAAAATGAATCTTGATGTGAATGGAAGGGGAGAGGGAGCGGGAAAGGGGAGGGTTGCGGGTGGGAGGGAAGTTATGGGAGGGGGGAAGCCATTGTAACCCATAAGCTGTACTTTGGAAATTTTATATTCATTAAATAAAAGTTTAATAAATAAAAAAATAACCACATTAAAAAAAAACTAGCATCTAAAGTATGTAAAGAATAGCCATAGCTACAGCTCAACAACAAAGATACAGGCAAGCAATCACACCTGGGGAGGAAAATATGAATGGACATGTCAAAAAAAGAAGGCCTGGCATTCATTATTAGGCAAATGAAAAGGGGTTCAACATTGTTAGTCATCAGGAAAAACACAATTTAAACCCACCATGACAGATACCTATATTAGCCAACAAAATGGCCAAAATTTAAAGAAACATGAAAATGATTTTAAAATCAAATGCTGGTAAGGATATGGAGAAACACAAATATGCATCTACAAAAATATTTGTCCTAGCAGCTTCATATAGAATAATGAGAAACTGGACACACCCCCACGTGCCTGTCAATCAGAGCAGAGAGAACCAACTGTGGTATGCCCACACAATGAAGAGATGACAAGAAGCAGCACACTACAAATTTCTCCCCTGAGGGTCAATGGAAAGGATTGACTCTAAAAGTGTAAGAGGCAATTTCTGGGACAAATGTAATGTGTTGTGCCTTTACCAGGGTTTGAGTTACAGTGGGGCTGCATTTATCAAAATTCATTTCATAAACTTGAGATCCACACATTTAATTGCATATAAATTTCATCTCAGTAGAAAACAATTTTGAATACCATGATTGAACTCCAGTTAATTCCAAGCTTGCTGTATTTAGGGGAAACATACTTGGGCCATTTACTTTGGAATGCATTAAATAAATGAGATGAATTGATCTCAGATCTGTGTAATAGGATCCTGACCAAAAATGCAGGTTTCTCCCACTAACTCTAATCCCTAAGCTATTTCTTCTCCTTGTTTCTTGCTCCCTTTTCTGTGTGTTAACAATTTTCCTTTTTTCTTCAATTTTTATTATGATAATTAGAAAAATGAAGCCAGAATGTGAGGATTTTAAAGGAAAACGATGTAAAATTGGGGGATAAAGACCAAATGAGGGTAGAAGGCCAGTTTATGCAAGGAAAAAAGTCAGTTGGGTAGAAGGCCAGAGAATTCTATTTTACTTCTGTCATTAACCTAATAGTCGGCTCTTATTCAAAATAACACAGATCAAACTCACTTTGATCCATATGTATATGACTGTGAAAGGTCCACTTTTGCCTCTTTCAAATATGGTTTCTCTGTTAGTCTCTGATTAAATGATTTCTCGGATCTTTGTGTATTTTGCCTATCAATTTTGCCTTCTGTAAAAATAAGGCAGTTTAGTGCAGTGAAGTTCTTGAGTAGTTGCACTCCAGGCATAACGCTAAGTGCTGAGTCTGTAGAGATGAATGGAATATACTCTTCCCCTCACTGAGCTCACATATGGATGAAGAAACAGACAATGGAGACAGCACACTAAGTGCCATGAGAGGAATACATCATCCAATCCGGTCACAGACAGGGATCAAAAAACGATTCTTTTGGATCTCTGACCGCAGACCTGAACGAATGAAATGGGGTTAGCCGGCTGAGAGGTGGCACAGGTGAACCGGGTGTTCCTCAAAGGGAGCTAGGAAATGTTGGGGAGGATATGAGGCTAAGAAGCAGCTGTCCCCTCTACACGCACCAGGGAACTTCCAACAGCTGTTGAAAAATGGAATTAGATAAGTTCATTTGGGAGTGAAACAACTGAAATCTATACATAGCTTTTTTTTTTTTTATAATATACACTTCCCATGAACTTCTTAAAGACTCCTGGTATCTTATGAAATGGAATTATTGTCTCTCCTCCTAGCCATACCTACAGTGGTAAAACTGGCTTTAGTTAAAAATCATTCAGTAAGACCTTGGTCTATGTTGTCGATCCTAGGATGCAGGAACCCCTGAAGCACCCTTGAAATTATTAGTAAATATTTCTTTAACACTAGGTAAAAGAACAGGCAGGAGTGTTTGTCTGATGTCGGCTCCCAGAGTTTCAAACACCAGCAGAATTCAATCACACATGAAAGCCACAGCAACAACTGCTTGCCTTATACAACTGAGCCCTGGTGGAAAGATACACACTGCATATGGTAAAATATGCCGTCTCAATTAACCCTCACATTCCTATGAGATCAACAATAACCTTACAATTTTTTTTCATTTCCCCTTTATAGATAAGAAAATTAAAACTCAACGTAGAAAAACAAATCATTTGATTAAGATCCAACAATTAGTCAAAATGGGCTGAAGTTCTCTATTTTGACTTCAAAGCCCTTTCCACTCTGAAATGCAGCAGGATCTCCCAAACCTAGCTGATCAGTAGAAGCACTGGAGAAGGGCTGGGAAAAAAAAAATCCCCAAACCTTGCCTGCAATGTACAGAATCAGAATTCCTGTCATGGGACAGGAACCTGCAGTTTTTAAAGCACTCTACGATTCTGGTAATCACTGAGTTTTGGAAATGACCGGTTCAATGCAATGGAAATTGAATCTAGTCAATTGAAATTCATCAAAGAGTCAAGTTAAAATTGTACAGAGAAGCTGGGACATTCTAAAAGATAATGACTTAAGGAAAATTCGCTCCCCAAATCTCAAAATATGTTTTGATTCATATTTGCGTCATGATCAAAACGTATTGACAGGGGCAGGCATTTGGCTCAGCTGGAGTCCCTGGGAGACCCAGCTCTACTTCCAATCAGCCTCCTGCAAAAGCGCATCCTGCAGAGGTGGCGATAGCTCAAGAACATGGGTTGCTATCACCCTGGATGGAGTTCTAGGTTCCTGGCTTCAGCTTGGCTCAGTCCTGGTTTGTTACAGGCTATGGAGAGTGAACTAGAAATAAAATCTCAATCTCAATCTCTCTCTCTCTTTCTCTCTCTCTCTCTCTCTCTCTGCCTTTCAAATAAAATGAAAAAAAATTTAATGACTTTGAGATCTAAATGTAATTCCTGAAACTATGAGACTACTAGACCAAAACATAAGGGAAACACTTCAAGACATTGGTATAGGCAATGATTTTTTTTTAATTAGACCCCAAAGCACAGACAACAAAAGTAAACAGACAAATATGATGCTATCTACCTAAGAAACTTCTGAACATCAAATAACCTCAAACCTCAGTTGGCTGAAAAAAAAAACAAAACAAAAACAAAAGAACAGACAAGAGACAGGCATTTGGAACAGTGGTTAAGGCACCACTTGGTACACCCATATCCCACATTGAAGTACCTGCATTGGAGTCCTAGCTCCCCTCACGATGACAGCTTCCTAATAAAGTGCACCCTGGTAGGCAGCAGGTGTCAGCCAAGTAGCTGAGACACAGCTACCCATACAGGAGACTCAAATTGAGTTATTGGCTTCTGGTTTGCACCTGGCCCAACCCTGGCTGTTTCAGGCATTTGGGGAGTAAACCAGCAGATAGAAACACCTCTCTCTCTCTGTCTCCCTCTCTCCTTCCCTCCCCCTTCAAAGATAACTTACAGAACAGGATAAAATGCATCTGACAAAGGACTAATAGCCAGAGCATATAAGAAATTTCAAACTCCACAACAACATAACAAATCATTCAAATAAGAAATTGACAACCTGGGGACCAGCAGTGTGGCACAGAGAGAAGCCACTACCTGTAATGCCAGCATCCCATGTGGGCACTGGTTTGAGTCTCAGCAGCTCCACTTCTGATTCAGCTCCTTTCTGATGTGCCTGAGGGGGCAGAAGTCTCTTCATGTGGGAGACCCAAAGGAAGCTCCTGGCTCCTGGCTTCTGGTTCCTGGCTCCTGGTTCCAGTCTGGCCCAGCTCTAGTTGTTGTGAACATCTGGGGAGTAAGCCAGAGGAAGGAAGATCTCTCTATCTCTCTGTCTCTCCCTCTCTCTCTCTCTCTCTCTCTCTCTCTGGCTCTGCTTTTCAAATAAATAAATAAAATAATAAATAAATAAAACTGCAAGGAAGTTTCATTTCACTTCAGTTACCAAACAGACTAAAATTATTAAAAATAATGAGTGCTGGTGAGGATGCAGAGACACGGGAACGCTAGTTGGAAATGAAAATTGATATCCCCATTATGGAGACCAGTAATGGAGTAGGAGAGATGAGTCATCCCACTACGTAGTCAGAGACTGGGATGAGCCAGTATCCCAAGTCTCGCTCTATAGCTGAAGAAAATTCAATCAGCACACGAAAGAGACTCCTGTACTCCTACAGTCTTTGAAGCACTACTCCAATAGCCAAGATATGGAATCAACCAAGATGCCCATCAATGGATGGATAAATAAAATACGAACTATATGCACAGTGGACTATCATTCAACCATAAAAAGGAACAACATCCTAATATTTACAGCAAAATGAAGGATGAAACCAGAGATATTACATTAATCAAATAAATCAAACACTGAAAGACAATACCATATGTTCTGTCTTATATGTGGAAGTTAAAAAAAAAGGTCAGTTCACCTCAACTGAGAGCATTTATTACTAGAAGTTTGGAAGAGGAGTAAGGGAAATGGAAGGGGGGGTGGATAATGGAGCCAAAACACAGTGTAATGACTTAAGGAAAATATTGTTCACAATACTCTTGTATGTGCCACATTAAGAAGTGGAAGACAAGGGGCGGTATGATGCAAACACAAGACAAGAAACGGAAAGGCTGGTTGCTTGGTTTTGTTGGTTTACGCTGTATATCTGTGTTGAAATACTGCCCTAGAATATACAAATATCACATGATATTTGTGCTCCACTAGAATGTACAAATATCACATGCTAACCAAATGTATTTTAAAACAAACCTAATGTTTTTTGGTCAAAGAAAAAAATTTAAAGTTGATGCTGATGATGATACTTTGGAGCCTCTTTTGGGTAACAAGATCATGGATTGCAAGCTCACAGAGCACAGGGACTTTTTTGTCTCAATCGCTTTAGTAGACACCTAGCACCGATCGTGATTTGGGGCATATTTAGACACCCTCATGTGCTTATTGAATGTGCGAATTTCCCCTTCTGCCAAGATGCATGCCTCAGTCTAATTAAAACCTTTTGTTGGCATTGTCCCTAAAGCTTGTTTGTACAGATACGATGCCTTCTTCCCAGCACCTGCAATGCTATACAGAGTAGAGCTCTTGCTGGCTTGCTCCTTCTTTCTGAGCATCAATGATATATTGCCCGGGGGCAGAGCCTGTCTCATTTCCTGTCTATATCCTTAGTACTTGTGACAGGGTTTGGGCCATAAAATGCATTCAGCTAATGTGTGTTAATTAATAAATGATCTGTAAATGAACAACCTGTTTTTCACACATACACACACACACACACACCCATGCAGGAACTGGTCTCCACTATTATGCATTTCCCTAACTTTCAAAGCTGGATCGCATATTTTCTGGAGAAAAATGTACATACAGAGTCATCATCCTAAGATCAGACGCGAGAGCTTGCTGGACTCAGCAAATGAGGAGATGTCTCCCCAGAACTAGACTAATACATCAGTGGTTGTCATTTTCAACTGGTGCTTTCTGTCTTGAAGGACAGCTGCTCTGCCAGGCTAGAGGCTTGGGGCCACTTTCAAGGTCGCTGTCCCTTCTCAGATCTGGCGCCGAATCCGGTCTGGAAGCCTGCCTTCTCAAAGTGGATTAGGTGTCCCCCACCCCCGAGCGTGCACGTCCTGGCTGCACTCCAGATCCTCATACCTAAACGCCGGGCGATGTTCTCCGAGGACACAGGCACCTCTTTCGCCCTCCTCTGGGCCTGAGTCATGCTCACCGATCCGAGCCCATGTACGATTTCTGACTTGGCCATTGCCCGCACCTGCTGCAACCATAAGCCTTGTGATGTCATCACCTGAAGCGTGGCAGGAAACACACTAAACAGCTTGTATCCAAAAGAGAATCAGAAATTAAGTTACAACTCAAGAATAAAAACAATGAATGGATGAATGAACAAATCTCTTAAAACACTTGAGTATTTATATGTAATTTCACCTCTCTTTTCCCATCAACTCCTTAATATCATTTACATCCATAATCCTCTGTGTAAAAAAAAAGGGGGGGATTTTATTGAAAGTCTAGTTAACTCTTCTAAAAGCAGTGAGAGAGGCACACAACGCAGACAATAACTGTCCATTTAAGACCCGTGGTCCTGTTTTCATTTCTGTTTGAACTCCGTGGGTTCTCCCACCCCAAACAAAGGAGGTGAGTACAGTTACTGTTTATAGCAAGAAAAAGCAAAGGGGCAGCGGCCAGTGAAAATTTACGTAAAAGGAGAAGCCTGGCCGGCGCAGCGGCTCAATAGGCTAATCCTCCGCCTTACGGCGCCGGCACACCGGGTTCTAGTCCCGGTCGGGGTGCTGGATTCTGTCCCGGTTGCCCCTCTTCCAGGCCAGCTCTCTGTTGTGTCCCGGGAAGGCAGTGGAGGATGGCCCAAGTGCTTGGGCCCTGCACCCCATGGGAGACCAGGATAAGCACCTGGCTCCTGGCTTCGGATCAGTGCGGTGTGCTGGTCGCAGCGTGCCGGCCACGGCGGCCATTGGAGGGTGAACCAACGGCAAAAAGGAAGACCTTTCTCTCTGTCTCTCTCTCTCACTATCCACTCTGCCTGTCAAAAAAAAAAAAAAGGAGAAGCCTGCATTGTGGCATAACTGGTTAAGCTGCAACACCAGCATCCTACACGGGCACTGGTTCAGTTCAAGATCTGGTTGCTCCACTTTCCATCCAGCTCTCTGCTATGGCCTGGGAAAGCAACTGAAGATGGTCTAAGTGCTTGGACCCCTGCACCCATATGGGAGACCTGGGAGAAGCTCCTGGCTCCTGACTTCAGCCTGGTACAGATGCCATTTGGGGAGAGAACCTGCAGATGTAACACCTCTCTCTCTCTCCCTCTCTCTCTCTCCCCCCGCCCTTGTCTCTCTCCTCCCTCTCTCTTTTTCTGCAACTCTGCCTTTCAAATATATTTTTAAAAGCTCAAAAATAAAAAATAATCAAACACTGTTGAGGAGGCAGCCCTGTGTAGATGAAATGTCCCTTCTCCTCGTAGCCATGGCTGATTGAACCTGGAAGGGTACATTCCACAATCAGGGTGTTAACTTCCTGACAGCAGAGAATTCCTTATAAAACAGAAAAGAAGCAAGGAGATGAGGTGAACCATACTCAGAAGTGTGCTCCCTCGTCTATCCATTATTAGGCTTGCAGGACTCACTGTGTAACAGACCGGCCTGGTGGAATAGGGAAAGAAGTGAGAAAGTGGCCCACGGACTTGTGGCTTTGTGACTTTTTATACTGATTTCTTTCTCCACCCTCCTTTCTTTTGCTATGCTATAGATACAGATAGAGATAGCTGTAGATATAGAAATAGGTATCTGGGTTTGTGCCTCATTGCTTTTCTGGGGAAGACTTAACTTAACCTTTCAATAAAATACCATTTTTTTTACACAAAGAGTTATGAATATAAGCAAGTTTAAGGAAATGACAGAGGGAAACAGATGAAATTTCATATAAATACTCAAGTGTTTTACAAGAGATTTGTTCATTCCCTCATTCATTGTTTTTATATATACACACACATATATATTTATGTACACACATACATACACACAGATAACCATATCGACCCACTGGGGAACTTTGTGAAAAAAATGAGATTAAGAGTTTATTTTTCTTTGCAAAAACCTTGAAATCTGTATGTATTTTTTTTTCATAATACGCATTTTCCATGAACTCTTTGAAGACCACTCATACGCATGGGTTTCAAAAAAAAATGTTTGCACCAAAATTAATTTAGCTTTAAATGTCATTTCCCACAAAGTTTTTGGAGCGTCATACACATACATAAACACCACTGCAAGTAGGGATTTACATCCTCGGATAGGTAAACAATCCAGGTAGAGCAATCTAGGCACACAGGTGCATAGACAGCGTTGTATTTAAAACGCATATAGCAAAAATGTTACTGCTGAAGAGGGTATTTAGCCTCCTGGCTGGTGCGGCGAGGGAGGCGGCTGTGGCCTGGCTTCTGGGACCCTTGCCCCCATCCCGCTGTTTCCTGGGACCACGCTGAAACACCTGCAGTTAGTGCAAGGGGCACTTCAGAGCCTTCCTAAGGTTTCCTTAGCAGGGCCCCTAGCACGTCCCCAGCAGGAGGGTCTCCATCCTTGACCCTCGGCGCCCAGGGCGACCCCTGGAGAAGCTCCCTCCGCTGCTGTCCGGGAACAAGCGAGAACAAACAAGCCTCCCCCGGGTTTGCAGCTGCTCCGTCGGAAAGCAGAATTCTCGCAGGCGCTGCACTGCCCCATGCCCTGCTTGCAACCTGAGCCCAGAGAACTCAGAGGGGTCACGCCCTCCGCCGCGCCTCTCGCGGGGATGGCGATGCCGCGGTCCGGGGCTCGCTCTGGCCCCGCGCCCAGCGTTGGCCCCCGGGGCTGCTCCGCACGGCTCCCTTCGCACCCCTCACCCCCGCCCTCCTCACGAGGGCACCGTCCCCAGCATCACTTGGCTCTGACGTCCGCCGCCCGAGCTCTGACGACAGCCCCCGCCGGTCGCCCTTATAAAGAAGACCTTTCCCGATACTCAGACCGATCGCCGGCGCTGCGCCCTCCGCCGCGCCCGCACCTGTGCGCTCCGAGCGGCCCGCGCTGACCCCGCAGCCTGCCCTCCCACACCTGCACCCCTGACCTCGCCACTCGCCCTGCCTCCCCCACCCCTCACTCTTGCACAAAACGCACCTCCACGGTTCCGGGGGCGGTGGCCCGGGAGGAGCCCGACCCGACAGAGCGCGCTACTCCTCCTCACGGCGACCACCCCAGGTAGGAGCGCAGCGAAGCCGGCATCCCTGGCCCCCGGGGCCGCGCCCTCGGGTCGGTGGTGGCCCCCGACGAGCTGGGAGGTTTTAGAGGGGACGGGACGCGGCTCTTTTGTATCCTGATGGGGATGCGCTACCGGGCGGCTCTCTGGAGCTCCTGGCTCGCGGGGTGCGAGCCACAACAAAGAAGGTGCCCAGGAGGGACTGCAGGCGGTCAGCGCCCGGACTGCAGCCCCCAAGAACACCTGCCGGCTTCCTACTCACAGAGGCAGAGCCCACCTGGCCCTGAATTTCAGGGAAGCTCCGTCGCTCAAGGTTTCATCACCCACCTGCCACCTGCACCTGCTTGCCAAAGTATGTGAGCCCCCTCCCGAAACTGGGGTTCGTGAATTGGGGTGCATGGAATAGCGACAAACGCTGGTGAGAATAAAAACAAAGAGCAGTCGTTTCACAGGTGAACGGTTTAGAACTCGACATCTGTCTCCCAAGAGCCTTGTTCTTCATATCCTCTACTCTGTTCTGCTTTTAGGCAATCAGTATTTTTAAATCCTTTTTTATTTATACCATCGTGGTGGGGGCAGCTTTGACAGGAACAAAAGGCAATGAACAACCAAGAGCTTGGACCTTTAAAACATCAAAAACATTTACTTGCTAACAAGAACTGGGACCACAGGAACTTGTTGAAAGCGTGGAGCTGAATTTCAAAAACTGGTTTTTCCCAAAGTTTCCTTTCCAAATAGTTTCCTACCAGATTACCTTGAATTCCCTGAAATTGTTTGGATGGGTAAACAGAAAGATTGAATGAATGAGTAGTTAAAAATTATTAAAGCAGTCTCATAATACACTTACATTACTGAAGAATCTCAGCAGAGCAATGTAGTTTGAAAAATCAAATGCACACATATTCTTTGTAAAGGATTTCCTGACAGTCTCTAAGATACAAGGTTATTTTAAAATAGAAATAATTTATTAAAGACAAAATAATTCAGAGTCTACTTAAATTTTTTTTTTATTTCTTCAAGCGTTGAAAGAATATTTAATTGTTTAAGGGAAGTAGAGTAGTGTAGTGCTAACGGCATTTCTTGTGGTTTTAACGTCTCTTTCTTTAAGTGGCAGGAGATTTCTCAGACTCCAGCTGGCTTATTCCTGGCTGACCTGTAGCATGATGCCTGGCTGGTTAGTAATGCCTGACTGTATTTTCTTCAGAAGTCTTCATGAAGTAGCCGGCTGCAGAAGAATCCAGAGCCTTAGATAAAAATGGCTTTCCACGTGGAGGGATTGATAGCTATCATCGTGTTCTACCTGCTGATACTGCTGGTTGGAATATGGGCCGCGTGGAGAACCAAGAACAGCGGCAGCGCCGAGGAGCGCAGTGAAGCCATCATTGTCGGTGGCCGAGACATTGGCTTGTTGGTTGGCGGATTCACCATGACAGGTAGGCTTGGGCGCTGCCCACTCTTCCTTGGCTTCTCCGAGCATACAGCATGCAGCTTTAGAGTCATAAAGCCCTTTGCTTCTAAAATAAGTTTACACTTAATTTAAAACGTAAAGGGATTTCAGCGCAATTGTACTTGCACAAACTGATTTTTATCATAAACTGGCTGGGCTGAAATAAGGAAACAAATCGGGACTCTGGGGTGTCTGGTGGGTGGAGACAGAGTAAAAACAGAGTGTGGAATGCCTCTGAGGGGTGCATCAGTGTCTCCACAAGTCCATTGATAACACCTGTGAACTCGTAACTTTGGGTCATCTTAAATGATAAATGTCCATGAATACTAACCAGTGGTGGCTTTCAGCCGGAATAGATCAATTAGGTGGCAATACAATTCCAAACTGATTGGTGCCCTGTTCTAAAACCTAATTCCCCCAGTTAATAACTAATTTCCTTACAGGAAGACAGCCATGTATTATGCCGCTAAAGAGGAGGTTTCCAGGAAACTTGGTTTGAAAGGAGAAAAGCTAGGGCGTTTCCTCACCAGACTTCCCCAGCCACCATCTGCAGCTCTCTCCTTCAGGTCTGCTTTGTGCTCGTAGGAGGGGCTGGCCTTCCTCCACTGTGCCATGAACTGATTCTGTTTAAAGGGTGATTTGTTGCATTTTTATATACTTCTTGGCCATTGTAACTCATTTCTTAGAAACAACTGAAAATCACATCTTTAGTATGACTTGCTACATGCTCACTAATAACACATATTTCAAAGTCTTAGTCGGTTTTTAAGCGTTCATAGCATGGTCTTTACTCACAGGAACTATGAGTATATGTTGGCAAAATATCTTATTGGAAATCTTAACCAAATGATTCCCAGTGTCAGTCCTGAATGCCATTTTTAAGTGATTCACTCTGTAGACCAAGTAATTTACTGAGCCGCTCTGTGAAGACAGCACCCTTATTCTGAGTGCATTGACATTGTACACGGGAAACCTGCCGTGTTCCATATGGATAGTAGATTTTATCTCACCGCACTGGGAAGGGGCCTTGAGTAATCCAAGATTTCATGGTTATTAAAGACCGGAGCTAGGACCAAACTCATGTCTTCTGGTGGCCACAGCTGAGGTCCCCACACTGTAGCACATGCAACTTTCTCACTGGTCTCACTTTATTTCTTTATAAAGGTACTTTGTTTGTTGAAACTGTTGACAGGAATAAATGCCTGGTGTATATCAAAGTATTTTGTTCACTGCAAATTATATTCTGTTACTCTAGTTTAATATCCTATTTAATATGTTCATGACAATAACATTTCAGAGTTTGTCTTTTAACATTTACAGTGATTTTTTCGATCTAATAGGCTATTAAGGTACATAGACAATATTCAAATGATGCTATTATAAAGTAGCATGATTTAGCTCAATTTTTGAAGAGCTTTTTAGCTCTTTTGAAATCAAAAGAACTTGGTCAACATTACAATTCATTCCAAAATTGAACCATATTTTCTAAGCCTTATCAGATTCATTGACTTATATGTATTTCATAACAAATAAGATTGACATGCATGTAGTTTAAAAGTTTGTGTTCTCACTCATGAATTCAATTCAAAATATATAAGTATGGAGAGCAAATGCTGGCACAAAACAGTCTCAGTAGATCAAAAAAATTAGAGGGACTTTGTTTAATCATAATAAGTAACTCAATTTTCACATCTATTTTATAATAGTTGCCATCATTCAGGCACCAATCTCCTTTTCTGGACAGGCAACAGGAGACCGATGCAATGAAAAATGATCACTAATAAGCTTTGTTCCTGTCAGCTCAGCAGAGAGTGCACTGGAGGCAGGGGGGCAGTGCTGGTGTGTTAGCAGTTCCTTTTACTAGCAGACGGATGAAGCCTGAGGTTCTGTGCTCTAACAGTCCATTTTTCAGGCCCTTGTTACACACGGGGGCCAGAGTGGGGGGCAATTTTAAATTTTCAACTGGGCTTAGAATAAGAAAAACTAATGCTGGAATTTGTTATTTTTTTATATCCAATATTAAAGCTACTGTAAAGTTGCCAGTTACAGATAAATATGTGTTTGTCCATTTCAAGATACTGCGTACAAACTTTTCATTTAAATATGCTTAAATTTCCTGTATGGGAAATCTTTCCAGGTTTTAAAAACAGTATTCACCTCTAAACACTTTGCTTTGCTTTGTGTTGGAAAAGAGATGAATAAATATTCTGGCATGAGCACCACAGATGTTCACTAGGTTACTTAAATAATTTTGCATACTGTTATTTCTTTTACTTACATTATAGCTATGAGAGTTAAGGATTTCTTTGCAGTTAAATTATATTCCTAAGTGGTATGATACAACATAGAATTCATTCTCATATCTAATAAGCTCCTTACCAGCCTGTAGCTGTCATAATTTTAAACAAACTACATAGGGATTCCTTTGACTTTTTCATTATACTCTTAAAAGGATATAAATTGCAAAAATCTAGTGTTCTGCTAATGTGCTTTTTGTAGAAGAGCTGAAATACTATATTTCTTCTTGGTATAACTGGTCCTTTATAGAGAATTCTTGCCCCCAATTTGTTTAGCCAACACTTCTTGACTCCCTCATTCAGTTACTATGCTACAGAAATTTTAGAAATATGAAACAAACATATTTCCTGCTATCTATGCAATATTAAATGCCTTATTAAATGACCCAGAAGAAAGAACTGAGTCAATGTGCAAACAACATTTTACATTCTTTTGAGTCTAGACACTAAATGTATCTTGGGTACTTGGGACTGGAGAGGGAAAAGATAATTAAAACTCGCCATTCGACACCTGAGGGTAGAAGTGTTCTCCCTTCACAATTAGCAATTTAAGGTAGTAAATGCTGCTGGGTTGAGATGCAGATGGGGTTTGCTGGACCCTATGCATCCAGAGGGTTTAAGAATGAAAAGCACATTCACATACACCAACTCCCCACAGTGCACACATATACAGGGACACGTGCGTATGTATGTATACATTTAAATATGTATGTACACATCCTTGCTCAAGGATGATAGTCAATACAACTAAAATGGAAAAGCCTTGAAATAAAGATACTCAAGTCTATGTTATGGGGTCTGGGGAAAGGTTAGTGGGCATTGTTGAGAATAAAAATAATCAGGGGGGCTGGCGCTGTGGCATAGCAGGTAAAGCCGCCACCTGTGGCCTCAACATCCCATTTGGGTGCTGGTTTGAGTGTTGGCTGCTCCACTTCCAATCCAGCTCCCTGCTAATGTGCCTGGGAAGACAGTGGAAGATGCCCCAAGTCCTTGGGTCCCTGAACCCACATGGGAGATCTGGAAGAAGCTCCAAACTCCTGGCTTCGGATCTGCCCAGCTCCGGCCATTGTGGTCATTTGGGGAGTGAACTAGTGGATGGAAGGCTCTGTAACTCTGCCTTTCAAATAAATAAATCTTTTAAAAAATCATAAAAGTTGTTACACATAACCTCAGACTTTAGGGTATATAATAATATCATTGAAATGTGGTGATAACTAGATGTATTTAGAAAACTTCCAGGGTAACACTTTCCAATAGAAATATGAGTTTGAGCCACAGATGTAATGTTAAATTTTCTACAAAACTTTTTTAAGACTTTGAAAAAGAAAAATGTTTAAGATGATGGAAATCCTAAGGATTTGATCACCAGACATTGAGCATATATAGTCAATGATCAGATTGTTCTCCCTAAATATACTTACCAAAAGTAATAATACAAAACAGGTGAATTAGTGTTACTATCATTTACTTAACACAACACATTCAAAATATTGTCATTTTAATATGTGATCAATATCTAAAATAGGTAATAAGTAAAGACGGGTATGGGATACATGGAAATTTTACACTACTTCACAATTTTTTTGTAAATTTAAATTTTTTTCTGAAAGAAAAAATTAAAAAGAAGAAGACTTTTGAAATCTAGTGTGTGCTTCACACTTATACAACACCTCAGACTCAACCAGCCACATTGTAGGTGCCCAATAGCTACCTAGGGCGAATAGTTGCCAGACTGGGCAGGCAGGTGTGGGGTGTAGCAGGTAATTAGTTTCATTCCCTCATTTTTTGTTGTTTCAGCCACCTGGGTAGGCGGAGGGTACATCAATGGGACAGCGGAAGCAGTTTATGTTCCAGATTATGGTCTAGCCTGGGCTCAGGCACCAATTGGATATTCTCTTAGTCTGATTCTAGGTAAGTGAAAGTTTAAATCTCAGTGACTCACTCAGGAAAGAATAAATAACATGAATATAAATACCAAGTGAAATAAGCCAAACACAATGAATAAATTATTGCAGGGGGAAATGGCACCAGAAATCTCTAAATACCTATTACCAGAAATTGGTAACTAGCAGAACACTAATGCTTACATTATTTGATCTCTTGATTATAGGATATGTAAAATTTCAAAATCCTTTGAGCTCATGGATATTTGAACAGTGAATTTCTTTACATAATCATGTTTCATTTCTTTCAAAAACTGCTATGGCTATTCAAAATGAATCAACTTGATTATACCAGAATTTCCTTTTGTAAATCAAACTAATAAAAGGTCAAGAATTACATAACAGAGCCTCTCTCTCTCTCTCTCTCTCTCTCTCTCTCTCTCTCTCCATTCAACATATGTTCATTGGATCTATGCTTACTCAGAATGCCTGAGTACTGTGGTAGGTGATACAAAGGCACCAAGACATTTTAAGTGAGCAATTGATTTTATGATGCTAAATAGTTCTTGCTACTTTCCTGTATAATTCAAATGGGCTCCTCAATGCTGCTATATTTTCTAAAAACTTCATTTTCCTTGAGAAGTTATAGTATACCACAGGTTTGGCAAAGACTATTATGGATTTTAAATTTTCTCCTAAACACTTGCTTAATTTATTTCAGGTGGTCTGTTCTTTGCAAAACCTATGCGTTCTAAAGGATACGTGACCATGTTGGACCCATTTCAGCAGATCTATGGAAAACGCATGGGTGGACTCCTGTTTATCCCTGCGCTGATGGGGGAAATGTTCTGGGCTGCCGCAATTTTCTCGGCTTTAGGTAAGAACCAAGAGAGCATGGTTCCAGCTGAGTCTCTCCAGTTAACTGCCCGCCAGGTACGCAGCCTTACTTTAGTCAGCTGTGGCTTCTTACAGATTATTAAATCACATAGTAAATGATGTTTCTGATCATATGAGCTTCACAGCTATTCTACATTTACCTGCAATTAAGCAACAAAGGTTAAACAAAATCTCAACTTTGTTTTTTACTTGAATGGCATCATTAGAGTGATGGCCATGAGTTATCTTACAGTGAACAAAAAGTGTTTATTTAAAATACACTTTTAAGACAATGATCCATAAGCCAGGGTTTAAAGAGGATACTGGTATACATTTTGGGTGTTAAGTAAATTTAAACCAATGGTTTATACTTTAATTTCTTCTAATTTTCTCTTTTCTATAAACAAAAAACTTTTTACCTTCCACTAGTTTTCCCTCTAATAAGTATCTTAATTGCTACATTCAAAACTATCCAAACTTCTCAAATAACAAAATTGCATGAGTTGCAAAAAGCATTAATATTTCTATAGATGTTGGCTTTTTAAAAAGTCATTTTGCTGTCCTTTTAAGCATCTAAAAAATTATTGATTTATTTGAGAAGCAGAGACACACAGAGAGAGAGACAGAGATTTCCTATCATCTGGTTCACTTTTTAAATGCTCACAATAGCTAGGGCTGGACCAGGCCAATCCAGAAGCCAGGAACAAAATTCATGTCTCCCAGTGGGTGGCAGGGACTTAACTACTTAGGGCCATCACTTGCTGCCTCCCGGAGTCTGCATTAGCAGGAAACTGGAATGGCGAGTAGACCTGGGACTTGCATGTCACTTGAACTCCCAGTGTCAGCTTAACTGCTAGCCAAGTTTTTAAATAGATGTATTTTATTTTAAAAGCCAGCGTCAGGGAAGCACTTGTGTAGCAGTTACAACTCCACTTGGGACACTTGCATCCCATATCAGAGTGCCTCGGTGGGAGTCCTTGGTCTACTACTGAACCAGCGCCCTGCTGTTGTGCACCCTGGGAAGTGCAGGTGATGGCTGAAACACTCAGCTCATGTGGAGGTGTGCTTTGAGTTCCCCATTCTTGATTTTGGGCTGGCCCAGCCCCAGCTGCTGTGGACATTTGGGGAGTTAACCAGCAGAAGAAAGATTCTCTCTCTCTCTCTCTCTCTCTCTCTCTCTCTCTCTGTGTGTGTGTGCCTCAAATAAATATGTATGTATGCATTTTTTAAAAAACAAATATAAGACGAGGTGCCAGTTTCATCAGTAAATAGCGTTACTCAAGAAATGAGCTATCGTTAGCCCTCCGCAAACAGAACAGGCAAATAATGTAAACTACCAGCAAACCACCAAACTTGAAACATTTTAATTAATCGACTTTGGTAAAAGCATAGGGTTATGATTTAATAGTGGAAAAGTTAAGTGTGGTTGGATGTAGCAAGGACTTCTGTCCAGGTTGCATGTGCTCTTATTAACTCACATAAGAAGTTTCCCAGATCTTTGAGCTTCTCCTTATCTCCAACGCGATCATAGAGACCCAGGCATAGAGATGCAACACCTGCAGCCAGGTGAGAACCTCTGAGCAGACTGAGACTGTTGAAGCCAGCTGGATGATATAGACCCCCCAGGGAGGTGTGCACCTGCCACATGTGCACCTGCACCCTTCAAGTTATCCAGCTTGGCTTTGGGATCCATCCTTAAGCTCGTGTTCCTATCTAGTTCCTCCCCAAACCTCTCCCTTCCTTCTTGTCCACCTCTTCCTGTGCCCTGCCAAAGCCTTTCCTTCCTCAATAAATGCAAACATCTTCCTGCTTGTGGTTCTGCCTTCCCTGTCATCTCAGACACATCCTTCTAAATTCAGATCTCATCACATGTTTCTCCTGATTAAAACCAAACCATCCTGTAGTATGACTTGAGTCTTAATTCTCTCCTCTCATTATGCCTTCTACCCCATAGACCCTTTCCTCCTTCCAGAACTGTGGTCCTACTCTCTCACTTCTGACATTTTTCCAGTCCAGGCTCCATCTCCCTTCTTGCCTATCTTATCATCCACCCATCTCACCACTAAGCATCCTACAGATCATCTCATACGAGTCACGTCCTGGGACGGTGCCCCTGGGTGTGCCAGGCACCTCTCTCATGGGCTTCGTGAGGCATTGGGAATGTTGTTTCCATGGAAGTTATATTACTCTGTATGATCCTTTGCTCACTTATTTGTCTCATGCCCAATTCTCCACTGTGCAAAGGGATTATACATTTCTTGAAAGCAGGGCTTGTGTGTTATCAATAGCTATCCTATCCCAAATCAATGGGTAAAACATTTCTAGCTATACGTACTCCAAAAAGAAAGGAAAAAAAGGAGTATTGCTTTTTGTCCTCCCTAATGTAATCCAATTAGGTCATGAAATATTAGCTTGTAGACACCTTTAGGGATCTAAAAGCTGAACTGAGACTCTCAGGGTCTCAATACCAAGAGCTTTGGCTCTTGCATTTTAGCTTGGAAAGCAAGAGATTTAAGCTCTTCAGGCTCAATACCTTACTTTGGATCAAGAGCAGACACATACCATGCCACCGAGCGTTGGGTGGGTTCTTTTCTTAAAGATCAGCAGATAAGAGGCAGCATGGCTTTCCTCAATGAGTTGTGTTAGTGTTTGGTATCTGGGCATTCATGTAGACAGTATTTGTCACCTCTCCTTACAAAAAGAAGTCTATGGCTGAAGCCTACTGTCAAACTTTAGGTGATCAGAATGAAAGTAAGATAAGGTGAATTGCACCTTATGTTATATATCTCAGGCTAAAAGCTTATCGTATGCTTTTGCCATCATCATCATGTGTAGCCCTTGCAATATTGGATGGTAGTTTATACTACGTTTCTCTCCCAAAGTCCCAGATTAGCTTGTGTTGTTTCCTTGATTCCTGACTACAAACCAAGGAGTCGCTTGATGTGGAAAAGCAGAGACTTTGTTATCAACACAGCAGTAATTTAGTGGAAAATGTTGCACTTCTCTGGTGCAAGATGGCTGCACTTATGTCTTAATGGGATTAAATGTGATTCTCATTAGCTCAGAAGCAATGGGAGCTGATTTGCCATTGGTGGCAGCACTAGAAATTTTTGATTTTAATAACAAGCTACCTGCTGAGGTATCAAAAAACGAGTGGGCTAAATATCTAACAGAATACAAAAATGTTCACTCTCAGTGAATAAAAATCAATTTCTGTAACAGAGCCATGCAAGGAGAATAAAATTAATGAGCTAATGCTTCTAAAGTATTTTAGAAGTATGAAATTGAATAGCTAACCCCTGAGCTTTGGTATGAGTGGTTTTTTTTTTTAAGATTTACTTCTTTATTTGAATATCAGAGTTATAGAGAAAGGAAGAGACACAGAGAAAAAGTGAGAGAGATATGCAGTCTGCTGGTTCACTCCCCAGATGGCCACAACCTCTGAAGCCAGGAGCCAGGAGTTTCATTCAGATCTCCCACATGGTTGGGAGGGGCCCAACCACTTGGACCATCTTTGGCTGCTTTTACCAGGCCATTATCAGGGAGCTAGATTGGAAGTGGAACAGCCAGGTCACAAACTGGGATCCCATCCGTGGCGGTTTTACCCACTACAACAATGCCAGCCACCCCACAAGTTATGTTTTTCTGTGTCTAAGTGTTTATATATATATATATACACACATATATATATACATATGTATGTATATACTAGGTGTTTATATATATGTATATACTTATTTATATATAATATATATTTATCTATATATAACATGTTAACATTGCTCTCTATTGCTTTCTCTTTCTACACACACAAACACACACACACACATCAGAAAATATATACCAAAACATTTACTTTCATCTTAGAATCTATGCTCTGGTAGAGTGTTGTGAATTTTTTAAAAATCTATATTTCCTTCAAAAATCATAGTTGGACATAATTCAAAGCTATCATATATGAGAAATAGGTTGTGATACATAAGAATTGACAAATATGAGGTCTACTGGCACCACTCTGTGAGTGTGCATAGTGCACCTTAGAAATAGGAGTATAAACGGATTATGTCTTGCAACTTTGTAAAAAAAAAAAAATCATATGGAGCCAGTGCTGTGGTGTAGTAGGCTAAGCCTCCACCTGCGGTGCCAGCATCCCATGTGGGTGCTGGTTCATATCCTGGCTGCTCCTCTTCCGAACCAGCTCTCTGCTAATGGCCTGGAAAAGAAGTAGAAGATTGCCCAAGTGATTGGGCCCCTGGACCCACGTGGGAGTCCTGGAAGAAGCTCCTGGCTCCTGGCTTTGGATCAGCTCAGCTCCAGCCATTGTGGCCATTTGGGGAGTGAACCAGTGGATGGAAGACCTCTCTCTCTGTCTCTCCCTTTCTCTGTCTACAACTCTGCCTCTCAAATAAATAAATAAATCTTTTTTAAAAATAATGTATGAAGGTACTTGAAAAAGTTAGTAACAAAGTGAAAGTAAAAATAATTTATTTTGGTGCAAGACTTTTTGAAACCAATTTCACAGACATTTTGCGATGTGCCCTCATATTTATACTTTCAACAGTTCAAATTCAGTGTTTCATAATTTTATTAGCAGTGAATGTATTTTTATGCCTGCATCAGTAGACCAATATTTCATAGCAGATCTGGAAGCATAGCTTTGTTTTACTCACTACAACTGATTTAATCATGTAGGGAAGATTTGAGGGAAAATTCATTTCAGTCTTAATAGTAGAGGGGAGGTGGGTGACTTCTGTAAACAGCTGAGTTACATCCAAATGGTGGCCTGAGCCCAGTGATCTCTTCTGGGATTGAGCTTCTTCCGTGCCATGGAATGCAATCTGGAAATGGTATTCGAGTGGAGACAAATGTGAAAAGAACAGGCAAACAGTTGCAGCATGAAAGAAAAGACTTCCAGAACAGTAACTGGCAACCATAACTCAGCCAGTTATTCAGAGTAGATTATAAAGTACTGACCTCTTTCCTTTGTCTTCCTCCTTACAACCCCACCAGGTTTTTTTTTTTTTTATTCAAGAAAATAATGTTATTACTGTTGGCAACAACACTGAAATAATGTTTCTTGAGAAATATTTTATGTTCCTATCTTAGATCAAAATAGCTTATATTGTTCTTTGAGGTAATGGTTTTTAGCCCTGGGGGTTGTGAGTGCTCTCTTAGTTTATCAGCTGAGGAGGAGGGTTGAATGGGAGAGAGCCGGGAGCAATAGAAGGCCCAGTTCGCATATCTGTCACCAGCGTGCTGCCGTACCTGTCACTGCTGTACTTAATATGAACTATAAACTACAGGGTTTTGAGAACAATGAGGAAAGAGCTTGTAGACAAGTGACTTATGAAGTGTCAGTCCAAGAACCACAGTGCTGCAGACACCCCACACTGCAGTAGTCTCATGGGACCATCAACAGATACAACCCTGTAGTTCACAATAGCGTAGTATATACCATACAGGAAAATGGAGGAGAGGAGCTGGCAGGAATATAAATTAGACTTCTAAGGCAGGCTTAGAATTTTGATGATGAAAATTACTCCAAAATATGATATTCCAGTCGAGGGTTCTGCAGTATATTGGTATCCTAGGAGCCAGAGAGCACGTTCCACCAATAAAATAAAAGGGATTTTTCATGAACTTGAGGGAGAAAAATCTGGTAATTCAATTTAACAATTTTATGACTTTCTTTTTTCCCTACAAACTTGTCTCAATCCTTTGATATCTTCTACCATTTGTCAATGATGTAACCTAGCAGGGGCAGAGTAATGCAATACAGCAAATGAATATTAGTTGTAAAATGTGGAAATGGATGACACGCTTCTCAGAAAACCTTGTTTTTCCTATGGATGTGAGTAAGCATACTGCAAATAGTTAAGTCAGGGCTTCAGATGGTGAAATGATTGTAAGTTCTTATAATGCAATTAAGTTCATGTGTATTTCATTTTATGTGTTTATGTGTGTGTACCCATATCAGAAGTTTCAGGTGTCATCCACATAAATAAGTCAGCAAAGCAAGAAAGGAAGACTACACACACACACACACAAATACTCATGTATGCCTTCAATTTACTAACATATGAAGACTTCATCATGCATCCAATACGTTTTATGTGACACGGGAGAAAACGTGGCTGTCATTGAGCTGCAAGCATCCTTGCATGGGGAGTGGGTCCATCGAGCACCCAGAGCTGTCTGTTCCCTTTCAGGAGCCACCATCAGCGTGATCATCGACGTGGACGTGCACGCGTCTGTCATCGTCTCGGCACTCATCGCCACCCTCTACACCCTGGTGGGCGGCCTGTATTCTGTAGCCTACACAGATGTCGTCCAACTCTTCTGCATTTTCGTTGGACTGGTAAGTGGGGTCACCCACAGATTTTCTTTCCTTCCTTCTTTCTTTCCTAAATTAAAGATAACGTTGTATTTTGTACTAACTCAGCAAAAATTTGTAGGAAAGTAGTTTTTCATCACAACAGGTACTAAGTCATCTACCACTATAAACAAAAGCCCTCCTTGGAATAATTACATGAAAAACTCTAGTCCTTTTGTTAGATTTTGACAGAAAAATGTGCCCTAGATGTAACTCTTAGGAAGGTCAAGATCTTGCTATTCTCCACGTCCTGATTGATGGAAAATAATGGGTCTTTTGAGAATTGAAGGCAACACACTTCCCTCAAGAGTTGAAAAAATTTTTACAAAACAACGGATTGAAAGTAACAAGTTCCAGTATTCCACAGCACAGTGGCTGCCGCCAATCGTAGTTCACAATAGCGTTTTATAACCTGTACCAAGAACTGGGGGAGAGGAGCTGGTAATTCCAAACACAAGGAGAGGATGAGAAAATGAAAGGCTATTTGTCTGCTTTGATTAATTTATGATGGCTATATATGCTGAAATATCACACTGTGCCCCATAAAATTACATATTAATAAAAAACATTAACCAATAAAATAATAGTAATGAACATATATGGTGAACTTTAGGCAGAAGCAGAGCTGGCAACATATTTCTAGTCAGCTTGGCTTATTTTAATAGATCAAAGGAATGTTTTTTGTAAGATGCATGTATTGTTAACTTTGTGGTTGAAAGTGTTTAGCTGGATTCTTTAGTATACCAGATCTTATGTCACAAAAGTGTTCTGAAATACAGCTTCGTATTTAAAAGAAAGAGTATTTGTAAAAATGTCTTGTGTATTTATGTCATAGGACCTACTTTATAAACAAAGTTACTTTATAAACTTACCACTGAAGGATATGCTCATCCCCTAGAAATGTGTTAAACTGAAACAACTTGATGAGAGGAACTCCTCCTGAGGCTTGTTTTCCAAAGAAAAGTATTGTTTAGGGGAACAAAATTATAAACCTGCGTAGGTGTATTGCAAACTGTTCAAAAAGTAAATCAGTGAATTTTATGAATGGAAATGTTGTGCCCAGGTCATTTAACCTTAAAATGTTGCAACAAATAGAGTTTCTCAAGCTTCTTTTCTGTTAGTTTCATTAACCATAAGAATGCTCAGAGGGTATAGAAGTTACTCCATTAAAAGAACCGTGGGTTTCACATATTAACCATCACTACTTGAGGTATAAAAACAAAGAAAGGACTTAATTATATATTTAAAAACTAGATAGATTTATTCTCTATTGCCCTAAGTTCCAGGTTAAATTAGATGATTTATGTGTTTTATGAATTAAAGAATTCCATATGATTATGAGACATGAGTGTTATTTGATATTACTTTAGAAGCATCTTTGTGTGTCATGAATGCATCCTAATCAATTTGGTTCTCTGCAAACTCACATCTTAGAATGTGAAGATTAGAACTGTGCATATAATACCAGATACCTAAGACATAGCCAAAAAAGTAGGAAGGAGATGTTGCATTCAGTCTGTGCCAGGGCATTCTGGGTTCACCTGCACTACCTCTGTCCTAGACCCCATGGAAGTAATGGCCACACAGAAGGCTGCTAACACTGTAGGTGGAACTCATCTCCAACAATAGTAGAAGTACTTCTGATCTTCCTCCTTTGTCTTATAATGAAATTCTTTTTACTCGATTTTAGTTTTTAATACTACACACTTGTAAATGAAACATAAAGCACGAATCTCATACCCTTTATTTAACTTTTTAGCATCTCAAATAATATCCTGGAGGAAAGTTTAAAAGAATAGTCAGTTTAACTTTACCAGTTAACTACACAATTTAACTATAAATTCACATATACCAGCAAAGATTATAGTATTTCTTCTTTTTCTCCCATTTGTTTGCATTTCAATTTAATTTAAACAAAGTTGAGAATATTTGATTTCCTCAAGGACTCCCATCTCTCTTTATATTTGAATTGCTATAATCAAGTGGACAGTGTTGAAATCCTGATTTTTTCCTTAGCATCATTGTTAGCTTCCAGAAATAAAGCCAAGAACATGGAAATAAATCTCTCTACAGAGTGTCAAAGGCAAGGTTAGTTTTGCAGTGACAGCTCTCATAACTGATGCACTTAGTCTTCCAGGGGATTAATTTATCTGCTGATGTTATATGTGATTTCTCCTTACTTTGGATGAGATCAGAACTTAAAAGACACAGGTGCACAAATCAAGAGTACACATGTAAAAATGTTAGCACAAATAATATGCCTAAGTGTGCATGTTTTTCTGGCACAAAATGTAACTGAATTTTAATGAGAAATGAAGTGTTCTATTATTAGTTAATGCCCTGCTGAGTAGGCTAAATACAATACTCAACATGGTTTGTTTTCCAAGATCTCATTGCTACACATGCATGCATAATTATTATCTACATCTTAAACCATCCCTTCTTGAATTCTCCAATTCTGTTGATTTTCAGTTATCATCCTTGGAGCACTGAACACTAAGCCTGTGGTTCTTTTGCTGGTTTCTGCATCTCTGACTTCCCTGTCCCTCCTGTGCTCCAGGGCTACTGACCCTTTATTCATCAACCCTCTGGACCAGGGCCTGGCGTTCCCAGAGCACTGCTGGGCTTGAGGCTTTTGTTGCTGTCCCTGACTCCTGCCTTGTGATTAAGCCACTGTTCACATTTAATAGCAGAATCCTGAAGCAGTTTTACTGAAATCCTTTCAAAACTTGGAAGATATTAGGAGGGCTACTCCTGCTCGTTTTTGATTTCCATTAATGTGGAATATCTTTTTCCATCCCTTCATTTTCAGTCTATGTGTATCTTTGTTGGTGAGGTGTGTTTCTTATAGGCAGCAAATACATGGGTCTTTTTTTTAATCCATTAAGCCAGTCTGCATCTTTTAATTGGAGAATTTAGGCCATTTACATTCAGAGTTATAATTGATAACTTGATCCTGCCATTTTCCATAAATATTCATATTGTTTGTTTTGTATTTCCTATGTACTTTTACTAGAAGATTTTCTGCCTTGACATTCTTCCATGCTGATGATTACCTTTCTGTATTTCTATGTGTAGCACATCCTTAAGTATCATTTGTAAAACTGGATGAGTGATGACACATTCTTTCAATTTCTATTTGTTTTGGAAGGTCTTTGTTTCACCTTCATTTATAAATGAGAGCTTCTCTATGGTGGGAGGGAGAGATGGATGGTTATCCTCTTAGAATTGTTATATGAAATACATGAAATGTATTCTCTGTATTCATAAAATTTATTTTAAATTGTAAAAAAGCTAAGAAGAAATTTCTCTAGTTTTCAGTTGTCTATAAAAAAGAAATACAAATCTTTTCTCTTGCTATTCAAAGTTCCCTTCACATGTTTATCTTTTTCCTTACCAGTAAACCATGTTAGACAACAGATGTAGGCATACATATACACATACACCCCTACAATCACCACCATCACCATCACCCCACACAAATATTCTTCTCTTTGCTTTGCTCTATCTAAAACATCCATGCCTTCAATTCTTTCTTCTGTTTATTAGTACTAAGCCAACATTGGAGGCTGGTTTCACACAAGTTTCTCAATCAAATCTTCCTCTGTTGCTTTAATGAATAAATACCTTTCCATAATTCACAGAAAATGTAATTATATGTGCATGTGTGTGTGTATGTGTGTGTGTCTCAAATGTAATGTTTTGCTCTTAACAGTTTCTGATGACTGATCCTGTAGTTTACATGACATGGTATTATCAAATCCAGAGGTGGAGAGTGTGCTATTTTACTTTTTCTAAATCAGTAATAGATTGTATGATACAGAGAACACAATTTCAGGTCTTTCTCTGTATGAATAAATTGAACTACTGAACTGTGCCTTCTGTGAGGAAATAAAAAAGGAATATAAATGCTGCATGTCCTGGAAGGTTAAAAGTCACAGCCCAAGGGTGTGTTGTCACTCTTTCTTCCAGTGGATCAGTGTCCCCTTTGCACTGTCACATCCTGCAGTCTCTGACATCGGGTTTACGGCTGTGCATACCAAATACCAGGCACCTTGGCTGGGAACCATTGAACCATTCGAAGTCTACAGTTGGCTCGATAGTTTTCTGTTGTTGGTAAGTGATGCTTTTACCTGAGGAATGTGACTGAATTACTGCCCCAAACCAGTGTGTTTTCATGATTTTCACATTTACACTAAACATCTGCCTACTGGCTCCTGGTGATTTCTGAAGGCTGAGGCTGTGTCTTGAGTGGTGGCTGACAGTGCAAAAGAGGCAGTAAGAAAAGCATCTGCAGTGTTGTATGTGTGTCCACGTTTCTGCTGTGATGGACGTCAAGGAGTCCCCTTCCTCCCCCCAGGAACCTCCCCCAATCTAAGAGCAAGCCAGCTGGACGTTTAATGTGTGTTCTGGAATAAAGCATTAAAAGCCAATTTATTCTCAAATAAGTAGTTCATTCAGTCTCGAATTACAAGCTAAGTGAGTCAGTGGACCAAAGGTCCTAGGCGATGAGATAAGATGGGAAAGGAAGGTGTCACCAAGAAAAATACTGAGGGGTGCCAGGAGCCAGAGACAGCTTGAAAATGAACAGCACCATGAAGCAATGGAATTGGTGGCAGTCAGGATGTGGAAGGAAGCAGGGTGGATCACAGAATGAGGGACGAGGGAAAAAATGAAATAACCAACCAGATGTTAGGATTTCGCTAATTAGAGTGTATATGTATGAAAACATCACGTTGTGTTTGATTCCAGCATGAAGAAGAGGTGACATTGTATCAAAATTGGCACTTTCTGTGTCTTCTTTAGAGGAATGTCAGCCTCTTATGATTTGGGTTTATGGCACTTTGCTGAATTTTAGCATTATCTCAACATGCAGAGTGGGTGTGTCCTATCCAGTACAGAGTATCCTAATAAAGAGAAAGGAAAATACAAAGAAAACTAGTGTGTGTGGAGGGTTTCTGTCCACAAGGATTGTTGAGCAGTCCCTCGGCTCTCATTTTCCTGTGATGGCTTATAATTATGAGTGAAAGGACTAAGAGATTAAATCTCACTCCCTCAGGCCCATATTCCGTATGACCATCCCTCTTGGTCAGTTTGGGCTAGTCCAACAAAGTGCTATAGGCTGGTAGATGTATAAACAGCATAGTTTTTTTTTTATCAGAGTTCTAGAGCCTGGAAGCATTAGATCAGGGTGCCAGCTTAGGCAGGTTCGTGGGGGGGGGGGGGGGGGAAGGGATGTCCCATTCCTGTTACAGAGTGATGACTTCTCACTATATCCTCATGTGGTGGATAGAGACTGAGAGCATTCTGGTCCTGTCTTAAAAGAGCATTAATCCCATTCATCACGGCTCTACCTTCACCAAATACCATCACAGTGGGGCAGGGTTTCAATTCTGTGGGGACACAGACATTGAATCTGTTTGTAAGTAGAAGTCAGATTTTACTTTCCTTAAGCCTCTGATGAGCAAAACGCCTGATTTGATTGGAATATAAATTGTGATGCATTGTTTCATTTAATTCATTGGCATGAAAGATGTTGATATATTAATTGACGGGCTGCAAAATGAAAAGTTTTTGGAAGGATGGTCTTGAGGAACAGTCTTATAAATTTTAGAATTTCTTCTTTCAACTTATTTCAACTTTTAACCATGTATAGCTTTTATGAGAAGGAAATTATTCTGGAATTGTTATGTGACAGACAATTATAAATAAGGCAATTATAAATAAGACAGACATCCTGGAACACAGGTGATTAAAGATGCCTCAGAAAATTCACAACAAACTCATTCAACAATTGCTCCATTCTTATAATCAATATGCATTGAATATGGACTCTGTGTTGTCAGAGGGCTGGCGATGATGCAAGTAGAAGTGCTTTTCCCCTTCATCCCCAACCATACCTATAAAACTTGACCTCTGCTCAATCCAAACATGCGGTGGTCTCACAGCTGCTATTGTTTCCCTCCGACTTGCCTCCCTTTTTTTGATATTGGTTTCTTATCCAGGTCCATTTCTGTTGCCTTTTCACATGAGGATGTTCATTCAAAGCTTAAAGACTGACTCAGTGGTCATTTTTGTAGGTTTTCCTGATCACCTTGCAGCTGCTAATCTTCCTGCCTTACCACTCTCTTATCCCCAAATAATAAATTATTTCTCATTTTTATTCCCATATCGACCACTTTATAGCATGTAATGAACTGCTTTATAGTTCAATGTCCCCAAACTCTTTGGTTGTATATTCTCAGTAAGAACTTTATCCCAATGTAGGTATGTGTATGGTTTATATGTGATATACTAACCAGTGATGTAAACCACTTAACTAAAAAATGTGACACTTAGGCATAAGGTAAAAATGAGCACAAGTGTGTTTCTAATTTTTTATTCCATGTTTACACACACTTACATATTGTTTTGTCACTATGCACACCCTACTTTGGAAAACACCATAACAGTGGGGGGGTCCAAGTTCCTGGGCAGGAACCACACCATCTTCATGCTGGTACTCCTGTGACCATGCGTTGCTTAGCACATGATGCAAGTCCGTAATTATGTATTAGGTTGTACTAGTTCACGTTCAACTTCATACTTTCAGAATGTCAACCATTATTTTGAGGATATTTTAAATGATTCTCCAAAGTGAGGATAAATTGAAAATTTCTGGGTAGTTTTAAGGGGGCTTAAACTAGGCAAAAAAAAAAAAAAGAAAAGAAAAAGAAAACATGTCCTAGGTAATGACCAAGGGAGAGCCCTGGTGGGAATTCTGTGACATCAAAGTAAACAATGAGATTATCTTCATCATTTGGGGATGCTATAACCAAGTCCCATATACTAGATGGCTTATGAACAATAGAAATTTATTTGCTACAGTTCTGGAGATAGGAAAGTCTAAGAGCAAGGTGTTGGGAGATTTGGTGTCTGGAAAAGACCATTCCTCATAGAAGGCACCTTCTCTCTGTGGTTTCCCATAGTGGAAGCAACAAACAGGCTCCCTGGGCCCCTTCTATGAGGATGTTCATTGTGTTCAAGAGTACTTCATCCTCATGACCTAACCATCTCCTAGAGGCTCCGCCTAATAGCATCTCCTGGGAGTTAGGAGATTTCAGTGTACCAATTTGGGCAAGGACGTAGCTTTAGACCATAGTAAATATAATGCTAACAATTGAGTTTTGAGACATGTATGCACTTTCTGCACGTCAGAGTCATATTTGTGACTATTCTAAGTGTGATTGTGATAAACTTCTATTTCTGTTCAAGAAAGAAAGGTAGTAGATGCCATGTGTCTTCTGTTCACTCTGGGTCCCTTTGGTCCTTGTGCAGATGCTAGGCGGTATCCCCTGGCAGGCCTACTTCCAGAGAGTCCTCTCGTCCTCCTCAGCCACTTATGCCCAAGTGCTGTCCTTCCTGGCAGCCTTCGGGTGTCTGGTGATGGCTCTTCCTGCTGTGCTCATTGGAGCCATTGGAGCATCCACAGGTAAATCTCCTGCAGCATTACTACAGGTGCCTGCTAGTTCACTACCCGCCCCCCCTTCCTACCCCTGCTGGATGCTTTCCCACTTCCCTCTCACCCCAGACTGTTGTTCCTCACTCTTCCCCTCATGTGGACCACTGTTGCAGAGCATAGTAGATTGTATTGTGTTTCAGTGGTCTGCAGAATTTTTTTTTTGATTGCGCAAAGTCCACTGCTGAAATATCTGTGAGCACACCTGCTTTCTCAGTTTGGAATATTTACCAGTTGCCTGGATACTTTCCTCTCTGCAGAGGTTCTCAGTGAGGTTACACATGGACATCCCCCAGAGTGTGGGGAAGACTCTTAAAAATATCAATTTCTGAGCTACTCTACGGGACTTTGTTTTATGTTTATGTGAGAGGCTGAAGAAAAAGAGAAAAACATAGACAGGGATCTCCTATCTGCTGGTTCATTCTGTAACTGACCATAATATCCATGGCTAGGCCAGGCTGAGGCCAAGCATAAGGAATTCAATCCAAGTCTCCCACATGGGTGGCAGGAACCCAGCTACTTAATCCTCACTGCCACCTCCAATGCATTGGCAAGAAAACAGAGCTAGGAGCGGAGCCACATCTCAAATCCAGGCACTCTGATACAGGATATAGACATCTTAACTGGTACCTTAACTGCTGGATCAAATGCCTGCCCCAGGACCTTGTGTTTATAACCTAAGCCAGAGCTAGACACCTTTGTTTTGTAGGCTCCCCTGTGAATCCAAGTACAGCCCAAACTGAGAGCCACTGGCTTAGAAGAAGTTTGCCTGTGAGCATCAGGACCACCTGGGGACCACTTTAAACTTGAGATTCCCTGGTTTACATTAACAGACAGTAGTTAACAATGGTCTGTCAAAGAAGTTATTTTTCTTGGAGAAATCGATCCATAAAAATGTAAGTTAAGAAAAGCTAAGAAACTAGTAGCCAAGAGAACATTATGAAATATGGATCTCACTGTTTACCTCCATATGGAACATTTTTAATACCTCACCTTTAATTTGTTTGAACTTGCAAATCACTCCTGACCACTTATAGCCCCATGCTATACAACGTGCAATACCATTTGATGAAAATGAATCCCATTCACCCAAATTCAAAGGAATCCTCTAGGTAGAGGTAATTAAAAGAGGTAAATGTATGTTCACCTTTACCCTATTGGGTTTTACAAATATGATCCAGGATAATATTCACAGGGCAATGTTGACTCCAATTAATGGAACTAATTATTGGATTATTTAAGTTTTAAAAGACCAATAATATGCAGAGTTTGCACCCTTCACTCCAGTTGTTCATCCATGATATAAATAAACACAAAGATTAAAAGATGCCAAAGTTAGTATGCTATGTTCATCTTTGGGGGAAGAAAGACAGCATTTATCTCATAAGCAGAAGACAGTTCTTGATGTGGATGCATCAAACAAAGAAGCATAAAGCCAACGTTTTGTTGAGTTAGGTATACATTCCAGGATGTTATTCGTGATATCATGACATCTCAGTTCAGGCAATAAATTTGGCTTTAGCTAAGCATGGTTTTGATGCCAATTGTAATGAAAAATAGAAGAAAAATGCTGAGATACAAAGGAAACTACTGTTTGCCCTTGTCTTCGTATTAAAGGTGTTCAGAGATTTTACAAAAGGAACTGTGCTAACAAAGGGTCCATTGTACTCTTCAAGGAATGCCATAACTAAACAGTAAGGTACTGTATATTAAAATACAAACCTATGTTCTAAGTACTCTCACCATACTAAGTCCAAAAACCTAAGGAAAATTTTAGCCTCATGACTGCATTCTTTATTCAATGAAAAGGGGCTGTCCTTAATCTAGAATGCCTCCTATTTCTAGTAAGTCAAATTCTGCACACTCCATGGAATTGAGTTGAGAGGAAAATGATCCTGAAGCAGCTCCAAAGTCAAGTTTATACACAGGACGAGCATGGATAGGGATAACCCCACTACTGTCCTTATCCGCTTGCATAGGGATCTTGGAACCCTAAGGCAGAGAAAGCTGTGTCCTCTTACATCTCCAAGTGTAATTTTAAAAGCATTTGTTGGGTAGGATTCTCATCAGGTAACACAATCATTGCAGAAAAGGCATACATACCTCACTAAGTTTGCAAATGAAACCAACTGAAATCAATACCCATTAGAATCAGGGCAGATGGGGCCAGAGTGGTCTGGTGCAGTGAGCTGAGCTGATGCTTGCAATGTCAGGATCCCACACCAAAGTAGCAGTTGGAGTCTTAGTTGATGCGCTTCCTATACAGTTCCCCATTATGGCCCAAATGCTTTGGTCCCTGCAACCTATGTGGGAGATCCATATGGACCTCCAGGCTCCTGGCTTGTGGCCATTTGGAGAATGAACCAGCAGATGGAAAATCTTTCTCTCTCCCCACTCACCCCACCTGCCTTCCAAATAAATAAAATAGATCTTAAAAAAAAAAATCAGGACATGCAATACTTTTCCACTTGACCGGTATGTAGACTAAAACACCATGCTCTTGGTTTATTTCAAAACCACCCATAAATAGTGTAACTCCCAGGTAGATCTGGAACATATGGCTCTTCAGTGATTTCGATGGTTGCTTCTCTTCAACAGACTGGAACCAGACTGCATATGGGTTTCCAGATCCCCAAAGTAAAAACGAAGCTGACATGATTTTACCCATCGTTCTGCAGTACCTCTGCCCTGTGTACATTTCTTTCTTTGGTCTTGGGGCAGTTTCTGCGGCTGTTATGTCCTCGGCAGATTCTTCCATCTTGTCAGCAAGTTCAATGTTTGCTCGAAACATCTACCAGCTTTCCTTCAGACAAAATGTAAGAACAGCCTTTCTTTTAAACTTATAATAATTATTGCTATTATTATTGCTGCTGTCATTATATTTATTGTGTATTTAAATTCTAACCATGTTTTGATGAAGCACACAGATTAAATAACAAATAAGTTTACTTACCTTGTAAGTGGATGTAATCCATGCCTCTTATCATACATTCTGAAACTGAAGGGAACAAAATCAGTACCACTATTTTTGCAAGTCGCACAGTCACATCACTGCAATTCTTATCTTTCTGAAGAAAATATAATGATGTTTAAAATATCTTAGTAAAAGTTATTAGAATCTTTTCTTTTTACTTTATAAAAGTAGAGACAGACATAGAGGGACAGATAGGAAGAGAGATTGTTCCTGTCCACTGGTTCACTCCCTAAATGCAAGCAACAGCCCAAAAACTGGGAACTGGGAATTCAATCTAGATATCGTACAGGGGTGGCAGGGACTCAAACACTTGAACCATCATCTACTGCCTCCCAGGGTCTCTAATTAGTAGGAAATTGGAATCAGAAACCAGAAACAGGAATTGAATCCAGGTTCTCCAACATGGGACATGGGCATCCTAAACTGGCATCTTAACTGCTATGCCAAACGCCCAACCCTTAGCAAAATTTTGGTATAATCAAATGCACTAGGAAACTGGAGAGCCTTAGTGGAACCAGGACAGGTGGACTAAGTTGCTTCATGCTCATTGTATAACATCTGGAGTGCTTCTTGTTTAAACTCCCAAGGTCAACTGGGTTTGAAAATATCCTCTCAATTTGGTTCTCCTTATTGAACCAAGAGGTGGTAGGACAACGTGTTGTGTTGATGGCTAAGGGGCCAGGAATTCCTATCAAGAACTGTTCTCCTTTGACCAAAGCTTGGATGCTCTTTAGGTTAACATAGTCATACCAGTGGTCTTTTACTAAGGGAATTCCTTAAACAAATCCCTTTCGAGGGTGGCAAAAAGTAATTAACCCTAAAGAGAATAACATCCTATGAAGAAAGGAAGTAAGGATGACCCCTCCACAGACAGGGAGCAAAATTTTCTCTTGCATCCTCATCCTGCTATCACACCACAGTAACTCTTCCTTCCTGTGTGTTCAAGGACAGGCTCAGGTTCTGTTTCATGTGCATGGTGCCCAGAAGCCCCGTCCAGATGTCAACCTGGAAAGCCAGATTGCTTGCTTTGGGTACTGTAGGTTAGGGAGAGATTTGCTATAGGTAAGAGTCGTATTTGCCTATAGATTGAGGCATTTGAACCAGGGAAGTTCCTCAGATAAATTTTGAAGTCTAGAAATGTGTCTCATTCCTTGCCTAAATGGGTCCATGTGAAAGGCTGACACTGGGGCAATTTCTTACAGGCATCAGACAAGGAAATCGTCTGGGTCATGCGCATCACCGTGTTTGTATTTGGAGCATCTGCAACAGCCATGGCCTTGTTGACAAAGACAGTGTATGGGCTGTGGTACCTCAGCTCCGACCTGGTTTACATCATCATCTTCCCGCAGCTTCTCTGTGTGCTGTTCATCAAGGGCACCAACACCTACGGGGCCGTGGCAGGTTACGTTTCTGGCCTCTTCCTACGAGTAACTGGAGGGGAGCCCTACCTGTATCTGCAGCCCCTGATCCTCTACCCTGGCTACTATGCAGATAAGAATGGCATCTATAATCAGCGGTTCCCGTTTAAGACACTCGCCATGGTCTCCTCATTCTTGGCCAACATCGGCATCTCTTATCTAGCCAAATACCTGTTTGAAAGTGGAACCTTACCACCAAAGTTGGATCTGTTTGATGCTGTGGTTGCCAGGCACAGTGAAGAAAACATGGATAAGACAATTCTGGTCAAAAATGAAAATATTAAATTAAATGAACTTGCACCTGTGAAGCCTCGACAGAGCCTCACGCTGAGCTCAACCTTCACCAATAAAGAGGCCTTGCTTGATGTGGACTCCAGTCCAGAAGGGTCTGGAACTGAGGACAATTTGCAATGACCCAATCTCAACACACGACTGCTTTCTCAAACAGAGCACTGTGGTAGGGTAGTCCTGGAAGGAGGGTTTGCAGCATATAAAAATATATTAAAAATATAAACCCCATTCAGGAGGACAAAATTCCTCCAGAAAATAAAAATAAGTCCTAAGGGAGGAGTTCAGGAAAAATAAAGTGCAATTGTACAAGTACATGCCAAGCCAAAAGGAAGCACCTATGAGAGCAGCAACTTTCTTTCTCATTCATAGTAGTTTTAGTGTTGATGCTAAGTAGTTTTGTTAGGTGTACAAAAATGAATCAAGTCCCATTCAAAGATCAGAGGGCCAACCAAAATACTCATCTTATTCTGAAAAAGAGAAGTAGGTATAAAAGAACCTACAAAAAAGGAAATTGGACAGTCTTGATCCAAACCTTGTTTGCTAAAGCAAACCTGTTTGCTGAGTGCAGTTTAATACCGCACTGAGGTGATGAGAGTCCCACAGTCACATGGTGCAATGAATTAACTAGCTTGTTTTCCTTGATGTGTGATTACCCACCCCTTTCATGCTGTGGACAATGCCATTTGCTGTTGTTCCTTTAGTGATGGCTGTGTGTTTTATTCTGAGCACAGGTGAAGCAGACACGCAGAAGTCATGTACACTGGCATTTCTTCATGTGCAAGCTGATAGGAAGGCTGAGTCTGTCTCTGCGGGGGCCCGGGGCTCTTCTGAGCATGCCCTGACTATCATATGTGTAGAGGAGAGGATTGAGCATAGGAGGATTATCCGGCGACCTTACTGCAACCTATCAAGAAGCACATCAAGCAGAAAGTGATAGGATGAACAGTAGGTTTTTAATTCATCTGAAGTAAGTTTTTCCCCATGATAAAAGAAGGAATGTTTTGACTTACTGTGTCCAAACAAGTATTGAAAATTAAATTGAGTTATATGTAAGAAGAGGTGGCTGTATGGTACCATTGTTGTCGATGACAAACTGCAAAATTAATGTGTACTTCATTGCATAGAATTACTGGCAATTCCCAAAGCACCTTCCAAGAGCAGTAAAACCAGAAAACAAACCTCACTCATTTTTGGCTGTTCATCAATGGGGATGATTTAGTGTTCAGGGAGTATTCTGTGCCACTTTTGCATACAAGCTAGTTTACAGGGATGGGACAAGTGACCGGGTAGAAACATTGTAGAATGAATTTTAGAATATGGAAGAAAGCAGAAAGTAAAGCAAGTCCCTAAAGGGAAGAAGCCATCAATTTTAACATTTGATGTCTGTATAACTTTCATGAGGTCAGTCATTAAATATTATTTTGCTCCTTTTCTGGAGTTTGAAAAAATATGTATATGTAAATATATATATATATATGTAATGGTTTGTGTCCATTATAGAATTTTCAAATGCTTCTCCACCAGCCACACATTATAGAAGTATCTGGAGATGTGTTTACAAAAACAGAGTGAACTGATGAGTGGAAAAATTATCTGGGAATTTGATCCAATAAAGGAAGCCAATTTGAATTGTAGAAACCAAAACATGTTTTCTAAAAATATTCATCCCTTTTTTTTGAGGCACAAAATTGAATTAGCTCAGTGTCCAGCATTAAGTGTAAAATTGTGTTCTTGACCCCAAAAGTGCTTCTTACATGTTTTGAGTATAATTGTCTCAAAGCATCAAATCTATGAATTAAGTCCGTGGAGTAATTTTTCAAATATCAAATTAAGTAAGTTATACATTGTAATGTCTCATATTTTCAACGCTTTATCAAAGTTTAATAGTGAATATGACATTGCAGTTTAAAGGATTATTGAAGATCCTGTACACTTCAGAAAGAAGAGAATTCCTTTATTCATTTGCTTGCTTAGAACCTACTCAGTACCCATAGAGTCATTGGAAAGATATTTTTGGAATTAGTGAGTATGGGAATCCAAGATTCTCAGACTACAAAAGAATCAGGAACAGGAAATATATTTAAAAAAACACAGAGATTAAGACACATGACATGGACAAATAGTGAACTGGTAGGGACTCTACTTCCTGGCAAACAAGATGTCTCAGATACAACATGCTTTCCCGTATACCAGCCAAGTAATGAGTTCTATCCTCTCCATCCCATGACTTATAGTCTCAACATTTCAGATATGTCATGGAATATACGTCCCCCATACTATAATGGTATTCGACATAGAAGCACAGATGTTACATTTTACAATTTCCTTGAGCAACAATTTTGTCAAAGCAATCATATTTAAATCCAGCAAAAAACAGCAAATATTAACAATAAAAATGAATAAAAATTCATTCAACAATCAGAAGATAAAAGAGGAAGAATTTTTCTCTTTCTAAAATATTAAAACTAAAGAGTTTAAATAATTTAAGATTGAAATAATATTATATGTTTATTTAATCCATTATTTCTCACCTCCTGTCAAACGAAACATCAAAAAATTAGCTTCTTACTTAATCTAAAAATAAATGTGCTATATATTAGCAAGATGGTTTTTCAAGTACAATGTAAGTTAAAGACCAAAAGGAATGAAACAATCACAAGATATTTATTTATTTGTGCACACTCATAAATTTGTAAGGAAGGCAATTTGTGAGGAAGGCACAAATCTGTTACCTGTAGATGAAGTTGCATCCCTGTTGCCAGCTGTTTTGACATCATGGGTAAGGCAGACAGCTTTGTATTTGTCCAGCCTCACTCATGGACCTGAAGTTTTCAGAACTCGCTCTTAAAGCAACTAAACCATTTTCAGCATTGGCCATATTAACCTCCAGAGACAATACCTGTGGATAAAACATTAGAATAAAACAAATATTTTATTTTCATACTTCTACAGTGATTGCAACACATTTTTGGGGTAACTTTAGTTTTTTTCACACATATAATTCAAAGCATCACACTTAGAGCTGGACTGTCAACAAAAAACTTTCAAGCACTTGGAGTCAAAATCCAATTCCATTGCTACACTTACAATTAATGAATTTTGTGACTTCCAAATGAGTATAAGATTGAAATAAGCAAATCTAATATACTGGCTTTTGGTTTTTATTTGAAACTAATGAATGAGTGTTATATTTTAGGCCTAAAGTATGATTTTTCTTTTTTCTTTTTTTGCTTTTAGCCTTCAAGAAAATTTATTGAAGTATAGTGTGTAATTTATTGTAAGTTTGTTACAGATACAATGCTTCTAAAACATATATTTTTGTCTGTCAAAACATATAAAATTATGCTTAAAATAAGTAGATTCGCATCTATGTATGTAGTAAATGTTTTAAATGTAATTGTATTGTATTGCATTGTATTGTATTAAATTGACTGCTACAATTCAGGGTATTGTTCAGGTTTAACTTTTTGGAGTCCTCTCTCTCTTTTTAAAGATTTATTTAGTTGAAAGGCAGAGTTACAGAGAGAGGGAGAGACACAGAGAAAGAGATCTTCTATCTGCTAGTTCACTCCTCAAATGGCCACAACAACTGAGGCTGGGCCAGGCCAAAGCCAGGAGCCGGGATCTTCTTCCAGGTCTCTCACGTGGGTGCTGGAGTCCAAGGACTTGGGCCATCCTCTGCCGCTTTCCCAAGTGCATTAATAGGGAGCTGGATCAAAATTGCATCAGCCGGGACTTGAACTGGCACACATATGGAATGTCGGTGCTGCAGGCTGTGGCTTAACCCACTACCATAGTGCTGACCTCTGGGGTGCTCTCTTAAAAGATATGTAAATGGTGCTTCAAGACAATTATGCAGTGGATTGCAAAGAAATCTCATTTCTGTAGGATGGACAAAGGCACTGCTTAAGTCTCGAGAGAGAATCTGATACCATACCTCAAAACGAAGTAAAATGGTCTCTCTTAAAAAGACATTCTACCACTACACACAGGTTTTTCTTTAAAGCAAAGAAATCAATAGAGATAATGTCCATTCCATTAGCATAAAGAAGATCTATATCTTAGAAATCAAATAGCTGTCTGATAGCAGCAGTTTAAAAGTGTAATTACATATACTCTCAGAAGAACTTTGGCCTCTTACTTTAGAGACCTCATTAGAGCATTAGAGACCTCAGCTGCTCAGGACAGAAGGGCCGAGAAAGAGCTTAAGGATGAGTGAAGGATCCAATATGTAGTTAAGGCAGAAAAATATTGCAGCAAGTTGTCTGCCACTATGAACACACCGCAGGCCAGCAAGCATTTTTATTTTATCACGAATCTGTACTATTGGGGAAGTTATTAGAAGCCAGAAAAGGTAATATCCTGGCATGCAGCATTGGAGCCTTTGTATTTAACCTTCATTTTAACCATTTTGTGTCGAGAATTAAAATTTGATCATGAGCATTTTCCTAAAGCACTCTTAAGAGAGACCCAGGAAGCTACAGGATGATAATAATATTAATAATAATTTCTACATTTTTATACACTCACCTGAAGAAGTGCTCTAAAACAGAAAAGGCCACTATCTTGTATTATTTAAAACTTCTAAAATGAAACAGGAGCTGGTAATTACGTTGTGATTTTTAGTTGGAAAAAGTTACCTATTTAAAAGAGATACCGTGAGATATTTTGGAGAGGAATTGCTGCGTTGATTTATCTGTGATCTAGGAACAGATGAAAACATAAACCACACAGGACGTAGACCTTACAAGAGGCTTCAGAGTAGCAGATGTGACTGGAGGGAATAACAGACAGCCCTGTTAGTGGTCAGGTGCAGCCGGAGGGAGCCGCAGCAGGGAGCCATGGACCCACTGGCTACAGGGCATGAAACCGGTGTAGCTGGGAAGTTACTGAAACTTTCTGGGGCTCAGGTTTATGCAGAGATGGCTTTTAAGGCCCCGTGTACAATTGGTTGTCAGTTACTTCCTTACTTGGACGCCTATTCAGGGCACTGTGGTATTAACTTGGTACAGAGTAAAGAGTGTGGGCTGTGGAGAAAGACACACAGCTTTAAATGGCAGCTCTGACGGAACCCGAGGCCCTCCGCTGTCCACAGTTCTTCCCAAGCCACCCTTCCTCTGCGGCCCTCGGACTTGCAGACGTGAGGGGTGCTCATGTTACGTGGTATGATACAGACATGGCCTCATGGTAAAACACTGTGAAGCGGAAGAGTTAGGAAACTAGGGATGCAACTCTATCTCGCTATTTGGGAAGTCAATTCGACTTGCAATCCTGTCTGATATCCCACTGGCTACAAATCTGGAATCTGCATTACAGATGAAGTAAGAGGAGTCAGGTGTTAAGGTGTGCTGAGTTACAGAACACATTTGCTTCTCATGGCTTTTCATGAGGCTGTATGCACAGAGCTTCACACTGATCTGCATGCATGCAAATTGTGTTCTATGTACAAATGTGATTTTCACCAGGAGTGTCTGCATCTGTGGTAAAGCTTACCTCATTGTTCTGTGGGTATTTTTTTTTAAGATTTACTTATTTATTTGAAAGTCAGAGTTATACAGAGAGAAGGCAAGGCAGAAAGGGAGAGAGATCTTCTTCCATCCACTGGTTCATTCCCCAGATGGCCACAACGGCTGCAGCTGCACTGACCCGAAGCCAGGAGTCAGGAGCTTCCTCTAGGTCGCCCACGTGGGTGCAGGGTCCCAAGGACTTGGGCCATCTTCCACTGATTTCCCAGGCAATAACAGAGAGCTGGATAGGAAGTGGAGCAGCCTGGACATGAACTGGCACTCATATGGGATGCTGGCACTGCAGGTGGCGGCTTTACCCACTACACCACAATGCTGGCCCCCATGACAGCCCCCATCCTCATTGTTAATCCTGGGACTTTCAGGCAATAGCACCTGCCAACAGTGCTTTGAGCTGACAGTAAGGAAGAGAAAAAATTCATGGGAGACTTGTAGATTTGGAAATATCCGTGGAACATCAGTGTGTTGCAGTTGTTTCTGATCATTCTATGAGAAGGCAAAATAGGATTCATACAATTTTTGCAGAGGTATAAAAAATGATAAGTGGTTGAAACAGTGATTTTTTAATTTTGAGACTCATTCAAACATGGCCTTCCAAGCTCATAAATGTTGGGGGGGGGCAGTGTAGATGGAAAATAAATGCTGATGGATACCAACAGAGAGTAAAATGAAATTTGAAAACATGAAGGTCAAGAAACTATTGAAAGCTGTATTACTCTAAATAGGTTAAAATGTTCCAGGCACAGATGGCCATGGGCACCAAGTGCAAGCTATGACTTAAGTGCAGGGGACAATCTGGGATGAACCCATGCAAAGCAATCGCAGTCCCCAGTGTGATTGTTCATGTGCACAGGGCTTGCAGATGCACAATGGGCGCTGCAAGGTCTAGCTGCCACCAGTCAACATCAAGTCCAAGTCTAGCCTGTAGGAAACATGTCTGACCTACATAGCACTCTCTTTTATAACAATATCCATTTAACTTTCAGTTTTTACAGTAAAATTTTTACTACATAATACTATATCTGGTAAATATTACCCATGTATCAGCTTTTTTCAGAAAGAACTACAAAGATCTAGAAAATAAGTTTCTAAAAGTAAAAAGGAAAATATTTATATTTTCATATAATTCATATCTATGCAAATTAAAATATTTATTTGACAAAAATAAAAATATCTGATTATGACTTTTATGTACTTAGTTCAGCCTCTTGTTCTTTCTATACCTACTATCAACAAAACAATTCTAAGACCACAGTTATTTATAAATGTATCTTAAAATTAAAAAAAAAACCTCAAAATAATTTTAGCTCACTCTACCTTCTAAGTTAAGGGAAAAGTTGAGACTGTAAAATAATGGAATTTGGAGTAAGATTTTAGTATTCATGATGGTCGTTCCCAGGAGTCTGTTCAGAGCATCCAACTCCTCACTCCTTCCTCCTGCCCAGGGGCTAGGATGTTGCCTTCTGTCCTGGTTTGCCTCTTGACTGTTGGGTCAATTGGCCTTTCATGATCTCACAATCTTTCCTGTAAGTGCTGTAAGCAATGTACACTTTTTTTTTTTAGGATTATTAATTTGAGAGGCAGAGTTACAGACAGTGAGAGGGAGGGAGAGAAAGAGAGGTGATCTATCCACTGGTCCATCCCCAAATGGCCTCAATAGCCTGGGCTGGATCAGGCTGAAACTAGGAGCCCAGAGCTTCTTCCAGGTCTCTCACATGGATGCAGGGGCCCAAGCACTTGGACCATTCTCCACTGCTTTCCCAGGCCATTAGCAGAGAGCTGGATCGGAAGAGGATCGGCTGGGGCTCAAACTGGAGACCATGTGGGATGCCAGCGCTGCAGGCGGAGGTTTAACCTACTATGCTATAGCACCAGTCCCAATGATGTGCATATCTATAAATGATCTTTAAGAAATCTCTCTGGCTTGAAATTTAACAGCAGTGGTCTGCACCTTCTTTTATATCAGCCCAGTTATAGCTTATTACTGACACTGGGATTATTGGATTTATTCTAAGACCTTGAGTTCAGTGTTTGCTAAGTACTTGAAGTACTTAGTACTTCATAACTACAAGTGTTCCCTGCCTCAGGCCTATTACCTTTCCTGCTGGCTACTGCTCCACTTTCTCTCGTAACTATGCATTTTCTTCTCCTAGGACATTTAGAAGGAGGGGAATGGGTTTTATCTTTTTAGGCCAAAAATAACACTCATCCACTCTCACTACGTCTGACTTCCATATCCTTAGAGATGATGTATGTGACCTATGACATGCACATCTAACCCTGAGATAACTACATACAATCAAGGCTTCTTATAAACAGGCCTTTCACCTTATCCAATTATTTAGTTGACAAAAATTATTCGAAAATGTGGTGCAAGTGCAATGTGGTTCAAGAAACTATTCTAGATTGATTTCTTATTCCTGGAATGAACCTCTGATCAGCATTGGTCCTAAATCATGGATGTGCATTGGAAACAGCTGGGAAACTTTTGAAACATTTGGGTCCCCAGCCTGGACCAATTGATTCAGAAGGACTGGAGGTGAGGCTTAGCGTCAGTATTTTCAAAAGTTCACAAATCATTGTAATAGGTAGTCAGGGTTCTGAATAACTCATCTAGAATCTGAATCCCTGAGATATCAAGAAGAAATGCCTGTTGTATGACCACTAGCTAATGCTTAGATTGGAAACAAAAGTGTTTAAAAATAGTTATTTTCTTATGCTTGTCCCATAGATGATTACTTAAAATTATAGATAACTAGAAAGGAAAATAGATATAAAACAAACATGCTTGAAGTGAGAAGTGCTACAAAGAAAGAAAGTATAGGGCATGATTGAAAACATTCTGCTTCCCACATTAAAATGATGAAACACTATTTATATAATAAGCACTTATTAACCTTATGTAGCCTATGTTCAGATAGTTTCTTTTAAAAAAAGGTTTTTTTTATTTATTCGAAAGGCAAAAACAGAAAGAGACAGAGATTGCCCATCTACTGGCTCATTCCCCCAAATGCTTGCAACAGCTGGGGCTGGACCAGGCCAAAGCCAGAAACACAGAATGCAACCTAGGTCTCCCAGGTAGACAGCAGGGACCCAGCTACTTGAGCCATGACTTGCTGCCTTCCAGGGTTTGCACTAGCAGGAAGCTGGAATTGAGAGTGGAGCCATGACTCAACCCAAGGACTGCAAAATGGGAAGTGGGCATCCCAGTGGGGTCTTAGCCTCTACACCAAATGTATGCCTCCCCGATTGTTTCCCTCTGAAACAAATCAGCAATCGTTGAGGAAATGGCTGATTCCAGTCTGTGGCAAGAAATATCAAGAGAAACTTAGGATATTCCTTCTTACTAGATAGCAAAAAGAACTAGAGAAGATTGCTGAGATCACACACAAAAAAACAGCGAAATCAGAGTGGGTTTCTACCCTGTGGGACTGACTCTGACTCTCAGTGGATGACACCAGGCATCCAGGGGAAATGCGTCGTGTCCCCATGGGCACCACTCATACAGGACAGCCAGGGGAAGCGCTTTCTACCCCAAGCTGCCCAGCATCTCCCATGCCCACTTAGCCGCACCAGCTGCAGGACACCTGCTAGATCCCCATGGATGGCATGGATGGTGACCATGCAGGAGCTCCAGCTGCCTCAGTACATGGAGCAGAGCAGAACAGTCCACAGTACCTAAAACTGATTCTTCATGGGAGCCACAACCCATAGCGTAGGCCGTGAGCTAAACTCTAAATCCAAACAAGGTGGCTACCAGTTAAAATTGAAGATCAGACTAGGACCTGATGATCACATATGCCAACTGATTCTGCCAATGGGCACAGCCAGAGTCCCACTGAACTAACAGCCGTGGCTGCCTCCTGGGCCCCATTTATCAAGGCGCCCCAGACAACAGAGGCAGCCACCATCATACCTGGGGTTATTGACCCTGCTTTTGGAAAAGATGAATCTGCTGTCACCCAGTGAGAACAGGGAGGGTCACTTGGATGTCTGTGCTAATCCTTTGCTTACTGATAAAGATACATGGAAAAATGGAACAAAACCAGCTGCAAAGAGGATGGTGGCCCATGGTCAGATCCCTCAGCAATGAGGGTCTGGGTGCATCACCAAGTTTGTCATGAGAACCAGCAGAATTGCGAGATGGGGGTTGGGGGGACAAATGTAGAACCCATAGCTGAGAAGGGAGACAGTGCATGTTGGTGGCCAGAGTGTGTGTTTTCAAGTTCAGGGGGGTGGGAACTGTAGTTTGTGTTGTGTACTTTCCTCTCCCAAGTTTCTCCCAGGAATAGAGATCCACTGGAACTCTGTGTCACATAAAGCTATGACTTCTGGGCCCTTAGTGGATGGAGCTTGTCCACTCTCTTTCCAAGTGTCCTTCAGTCCACAGTAGATTACACTTGTCAAGGCTGCTGACCCACTCCTGTGTCAACCTACACACATGAAAGAATTTCTTCTTTCAACACAGTTCCTGCATATTTGTTTTGTTGAATAAATCATATTTCACCTAACTAGAACTTGAGATAAAAATTTTATCCATATGACATAGTGCAAAATTAAAAATTAAACCTTCCTTTCCCATGATCCTAGTTGAGAAATGTAAGATAACTTCCAGCAATCACATTCTTTAGTATTCACCTAAAGGTGCTGAAAACTTATGTCCTCACAGAAACTTTCACAGGGATGTTTTCAACAGCTTTATTCGTAGCTGTCACAACTTGAAAGGAACCAAGATGGCCTTCTAGGGGTGAATGGATAAACCATTAACTATGGGAATCCAAAGAGCAGCATTCATTCAGCACCAAAAGGAAGGCAGCTATCAAGCCGTGAAAAGATAAGGAAGAAACTTAAATGCACATGACTTAGTAAAGGATGCCACTATGAAGAGGCAAAGTCAAAACTATGGAGACTGGTAAGAGATCCTTGGCTTCCAAGGTCTGAGGGCCAGGAGAATTGAGTAGGTGAAGCACAGAACACTTTTATGGTGGTGAAACTACCCTTTGTATCACTGTGATGATGGACACGTGCCATTGTTGTTTTGTCCAAGCCACAACAGCTGTGAAGGATGGATGACTACAATGTGTCCATGTGTGTCCATCAGTTATAACAAATGTCACACTCCATGGAGGATTGTGATGGAGGAGGAGGCTCTGCTGGAGACAGAGGCATATAGGAAATCTCTGTACTTCTCTGTTAATTTTTCTGTGAACCTAAAACTGCTATTAAAAAATACTCTTTAAAGAAAAATAAGATTGGGGGGGAAAAAGGTACAGAAAATGCTCATGCATTGCCTTTCAATTGATTACATATATACGGGTAGCAGCGAAGAATCTGATCAACCTTGTGAATTCCAGTCATCCTTTGTCCTCATGAAAAAAAATTAAAATAAGACATAGATAAGGTGGTAAAGAGGTGCTTGACTGATAAGACAGCAGAACAGCAATTCAGAATGAAAAGTCTTTGTCATATTCTATTTAGGTTGAGAATCTCAATAACTGAATAATTCCCCACCAGAATAAATAGCTCAACTCTAATATAATTTAAACACAATATCTGCAATACTCTACAGTGTCTGGCCCTACCCTATCTCCCTTTTCTGTCTCTTCCTCTTACAGTATCTGACCAGGGGTAGGAGTTGTAGCCCAGTGGGTTAAGCCCCCACTTGTGACACCTGCTTCCATATCCAAGTGCTGGTTTGACTCCAGGCTGCAACTCTTCTGATCCAGCTTCCTGCTAATGCATTCTGGGAGGCAGCAGGCTATAGTCCAAGTGCTGGGGCCCCTTCCATCTATGTGTGAGAACCGAATGGAGTTCCAGGCTCCTGGCTTTGGCCTGGTCCAGCCCTGAGAATTGTAAGCATTTGATGAGTAAACCAATGCATCTCTGTGTCTCTCCTTCCTCCTGTGTCACTCTGCTTTTTCAAATAGATGAAAATAAACATTTTTTTAAAAAGAAGAAAGTGCATTGCAAATTGTAAAGAAAAATAAAGAGATAAAACCATTCTGGCCAACTTTTCTCTGTTTCCTATGTTACCTGTTCTCAGGTAGGAAAGGATTCTGACATCTCTGTCTTCCTCTCTCCTTGGATCAGCAGCACGAAGGTATTAAACCTGTAAAAAACGCTTTTTGAAGCATGAGAAAAGGAGAAGCTATACGTACTTCCATTTTTGTAAAAATGTGTTTCTCCGATTCTTGGGAATATCAACTCTGCTACCATTCTCAAAGTACAAATTTCTCACAGTGTCTAAAACTATATTTGGGTGTCATGACAATAGCTGAAGAGTTAACAAGACAAACAACTGAGAAAGCTTTTGATTTTCCAGACAAAAGCCTTGTTTTTTAAAGAGTTTGTCTGGAACTCAGCCACAGGGCAATTGGATTCCATATTCTGTGCATTCTTCCTGCCTCTCCAGGAGAGCTCAGACTCATCCATCTATCGCGTGATGAGGGCTGATGATCTTGGCTGGCCTCTTGTCTGTAGGGAAGGCTGTTGTCTCGAGATGCATTTTTCAAAGGACTCCACATAATTAGTCGATGTGTCCTAATTGATGATTCTCATAAATATGTCAAAAATTGAATTGAAGATTGAAGGCAAAGCCTGCAATTATCTGACCCTGTCTTTAAAGTTGCTTCTCTGAGCTATTGCATCTAATTAGGGGTAAGAAGAAATAAGGCTGAACAGGATCGCCCTGCCTGCTGCCAGTCACAGGGAGCTGGCCTGCGTTGTCGGCTAATCAGGTTTTGCCCATGTTAACCCAGTCATGAGAATACTGTGAGAAGTGTTGATAAGTCATGGGTTGGAGCCACCCAGCAAGAACATACCTTTCCTGAACAAAATTCGTGTGTTAATCTACTTATTCGGAAAGCTCAAAACTACCATTTTCAAATCATTCACATGGCTGTAATGCAATGATTTCCTTCACTTGTTCTTAGTGTGTCATTCAAGGATTTTTATTTTATTTACAAAGTTATGCAACCATCATCACAATCTAATTTTAGAACATTTCCATCTTGCCCAATGAACCTGTCTCCAGCTGCAACTGTGCCTTGCTAGGACCCCTAGCCAACATGAATCTACTTCCTAATGTGCACCAGCTTTTCTGCACTATGCCCATAGTGGAATTATTAGTGCTTCATTTCTTGGCATGGGCAAGGGATTATTACTATTCATGGTTGTTATATGCCTTTATACCCTCATGTGAGATAATTACTCTTTATCTTCAAGAATTCTAAAAGACTCGTTCTCCTACTTTGTTAAAAAAAAAAATGTTTTTAACATTTCTCCCTTATAATTCTGACCTCCAGAAAGAAAACACAAAATATAAAACAGACTTGTTTGCAAATACATCAACAACATACTGGAGTTTAAAGCATTCCTGATAGCATTGTCACAGAAGAACATCAGCTGATTCCTGAAGAATAAGCCTGATGGCCGGCGCCGTGGCTCAACAGGCTAATCCTCTGCCTGCAGTGCCAGGACACTGCGTTCTAGTCCCGGTTGGGGCGCCGGATTCTGTCCCGGATGCCCCTCTTCCAGGCCAGCTCTCTGCTGTGGCCCAGGAAGGCAGTGGAGGATGGCCCAAGTCTTTGGGCCCTGCACCCGCATGGGAGACCAGGAGAAGCACCTGGCTCCTGGCTTCGGATCAGCGCTGTGCGCCGGCCGCAGCACGCCGGCCACGGTGGCCATTGGAGGGTGAACCAACAGAAAAGGAAGACCTTTCTCTCTGTCTCTCTCTCTCACTGTCCACTCTGCCTGTCAAAAATTAAAAATAAATAAATAAAAGAATAAGCCTGATTCCTCCTTTGCTCCGGCTGTTTCTGCTCCAGCTCTTGGACACATTTGTCACATAAGGGAGAAGGAGCCTGGAAATCCGGGTGACAGAGTCAGCTGTTCCCAATTCCGTCTCAGAACCAAAGGCTAAGGGCCACATGCTTCCTGCAGACGAAGGGTGCAAACCCAAACCCGCACCTGTGTGCACAGCCACATCCTCCACGCACCCGAGCACTGCTTGCTGAGCTCCCATACGTAGTGACCTCCTCCTCCTCCTCCTTCTTCTTCTTCTTCTCCTTCTCCTTCTCTTCCTCCCCCCCTCCTTCTTCTTCTCTTTCTCCTTCTCCTCCTCCTCCTCCTCCTCCTCCTCCTCCTCCTTCTCCTTCTTCTCCTTCTTCTTCTCCTTATTCTTCTTCTTCTTCTAAGATTTATTTATTTATTTGAAAGGCAGAGTTTCAGAGAGGCAGAGGCAGAGAGTCTTTCACCTGCTGGTTCACTGCCCAAATGGTTGCAACAGCAGGAGCTGCACCAATCCGAAGCCAGGAGCCAGGAGCTTCCTCCAGGTCTCCCACATGGGTGCAGGGGCCCAAAGACTTGGGTCATCCTCTACTGCTTTCCCAGGCCATAGCCGAGAGCTGGATCAGAAGTGGGGCAGCTGGGACTTGAACTTGTGTCTATACAGGATGCTGGCACTTGCAGGCGGCGGCTTTACTGGCTACGCCACAGTGTTGGCTCCTTGGGCCATCTTCTACTGCCCAACCTTGGATGGCATCTGGAGTAGAGCTGGAATGAAAAGGTAAGAATCATAGAGGCCATGGCCATGAATCTTCAAGTTGAAAGGCAGGTTGACGGGCAACAGGGCACTGACACATCCCTCACCAGACACCGTCTTCCCAATGACACAGACCCCTGTTAGCCATATGAGTCTGGTGCTCAGCACTTCAGCCTCCAGGGTGCACGGCTTGGTGCACAGGGTACATAGCTTGCATTTTAGCCCTTATTTTTCAGTACTTTCTGGTCTACATATGATCACAATTTTTTAAATATTTCTTTATTTGTATTTGAAAGGCAGAATGACAGAGAGAGAGAGAAAGAGTCAGATAGAGCCATCTTCCAACCACTGCTTCACTCATCAAATGGCTGCAATGGCCAAGGCTGGGCCAGGTCAAAGTCAGGAACTGGGAATTTCATCAGTGTCCTGCATGTGGGTGGGAGGCTTTGGGGCCATCATCTGCTGCTTTCCCAGAGACATTAGCAGCTGGATTGGACACAGAGAAGTGGGCACTTGAACCAGCACTCAGATATGGGATGCCAGCATCACGAGCAGCGACTTAACACACTGTGCCACAGTGCTGGCTTCTGATTATAATTTTTTAAGTGTGATGAAATGCAAAATAAAGTGTTAGAAATTTTCACTGCCAAACTTTACAAAATAGCCATTTCACAAATTAGCTATAATTAATTGATACAGCTATACTAAAGCTCAATTTAGATTAGTTTAAAAATAATATTTTCCTTCCTCTGTGAACAGAGCATAATGGTTAAGGTTATAGATGGTGTAGCCAGGCTGCATTTAAACTCTGACATAAAAAAACCTATTGTTACCAAGTTACTCCCTGATAAGTTCACATGTCCCAGCCATACTTTTCACATTGATGTAATGAGTATAGAAAAAGCACTTGCCACATTGTCTGGCATATCGTAGCCTTCTCTAAATGTGTTCTGTAATTTTCATGACGTCTTTTAAAAATATTTATTTAAGGGGGCCAGCACTGTGGCATAGTGGGTAAAGCCACCGCCTGCAGTGCTGGCATCCCAAATGGGCGCTGGTTTGAGTCCCAGCTGCTCCACTTCCAATTCAGCTCTCTGCTATGGCCTAGGAAAGCAGTAGAAGATGGCTCAAGTCCTTGGTGCCCTGCACCCACATTGGGAGACCTGGAAGAAGCTTCTGGCTCCTGGCTTCAGATCGGCCCAGCTCTGGCCGTTGTGGCCATCTGGGGAGTGAACCAGTGGATGGAAGACTTCTCTCTTTCTCTCTCTGCCTCTGCCTCTGCCTCGCTGTAACTCTGCCTTTCAAATAAATAAATAAATAAATACATCTTTTTTTAAAGTATTTATTTAAGAGACACAGACATGCAGAGATACAGAAATCTCTACACACGGTTGCAGTTGTAGGAATGTGCCAGGCCAAAGTCACCAGCTTCTGCCTCCTCGCCTGCACATTAGCTGGAATTGGAGCAAAGCTGGGAACTGAAAACTGGGCACTCTGTGGGGGATGTGGGTTCCAAAGGCTTACTCCCATTACCTTTCTATTTAAATGTAAGGAGATGCCTTTGAATGGGAAGGCAACAAAACACATTATTTGTGAAGCATTTCTGAAAAAATTCAGAGTCTGGTTTTAGACCTTCTGTGGGGCTATGGTTGATGGCTTCACTCCATCACTGTTTAACAAAGGGAGGTCCTAGTAATTCCACTGCCAGCCCAGCCCGGAGTTACATGGAAAGAAATTTGGACGACACAGTGAGGTCTGCATCTATTCGTGCATTGCAATGATGCTGAGGGTCCATGGCATCTCCTTGACTGGATGGAACTTGTGGCAGGAAAATGACAGACCTGAGGCTGAGCCAGACTTGGCGACTCTTTTTGAGTTCAGAATTCTTCCTGCCAAAAGAGCAGAAATCTAAGCTCATTGTTCCTGTATTATCAAATGCACCATTGTGCTAAGGTTTTATAAAGTATCATTATTGTTTAATTGGCATATACTAAGTGTACGTGTAGATCAGATGAAATATGATATTTCACTACATACAAAGTGTAACAATCAAACCAAGGTAACCACATGCTCTCTCTTACATACAGAAGTTTAAGAAGTGAGTCACAAAGAAGGAGAAAGTGGTTAGAAGAACCTGGGAAAGGTGAGAGGGATTCTTGTGGGAGGGCCACCTGGGCCCCTGGCAAAGAGGAGCCCCTAGTAAAAGTCACCAGCAATAAGGAGATCATTAGTGATGGAAAAGCTCCCAGCCGGTGGCAATCGCCCACAGACACATATCTGCTGGATTATAATCCACCTTGCAGCAGTTTTCAGCTACCAGCGGCCTGCTCATTTGCTGCCCCTTGCAATGTGTTTTAATAATTCTAACAGTGGGGCTGGTGCTGTGTCATATAAGCTAAGCCTCCATCTGCTGCACCGGCATCCAATATGGGAGCCAGTTCATGTCCCGGCTGCTGCTCTTCCGATCCAGCTTTCTGCTATAGTCTGGGAAAGCTGTAGAAAATGACCGAAGTCCTTGGGCCCCTGCACCTGCGTGGGAGACCCGGAAGGAGCTCTTGGTTCCTGGCTTTGGATCTGCCCAGCTCTCGCCATGCGGACACTTGAGGAGCGAGCTAGCTGATGGAAGACCTGTCTCTCTGTCTCTCCTGCTCTGTCTGTAACTCTGCCTCTTAAAAAAACAAAGATATTTAAATAAATAAATCTAATGGTGCTAACTTTTCTCTGTGTTCTACTGCTGGTGAATTCTTCTCATTGCAAGACGCCAGCCTAACTCAATCACTTCCCACAGTAAGGATGGTTAACGGATACAGGAAAACGGTTGGAAATCGGGCTGGGCTGAGGCTGCCACTCAGTGGAGGGAGGAGACAGCTCTGTTAGTGGATCACCACCTGGGAGAGCCTGGGAAGTTTGCAGAGTTGAGGCCAGGGTTTTGCAGAAGCACCAAGAGAGCTGCCAGTGGTGGGCTGTTCTTCCCCCATCCTCCGGGTGGAAGTGTGTGGAAACACCCCCTGCATAGGCAGTGCTTTCACTTCGGAAAGTAAATAGACTTAATTAGAAACCACTGAAAAAACAACCCAAGTATTTAAGATCTAAGTATATGCAGGTTAAGTTTTCCTTATCTGGGGTCAGAAATATTTAGAGGTTTGGATTTTTTAGAATTTTGGAGTATTTGTGTAAATATAATGAAGTATCCTGGGGATGGCATCCTAGTCTACATACAAATTCTTTTTGTTAAAGATTTTTTTGTTTGAAAGTCAGAGTTACAGACAAAGAGAGAGATGGCAGGGGGTGGGGGCACCTTCCATCCACTGGTTCACTCCCCATTTGGCTGAAACAGCCAGGACTGGGCCAAGCCAAAACCAGGAACCAGGAATTTCTTCCAGATCTGCCTGGAACCAAGTGCAGGGACCCAAGCACTTACTGTTTTCCCCAGGCCATCAGTAGGGAGCTGGATTGGACTAGGAGAAACTGGGACATGAATTGGCACCCATATGGGATGCTGGCATTGCAAGTGGAGGCTTTACCTGCTACACCACAACACCAGCCCAACACACAAAATTTATTTTTGTTTTGTATCCACTTCATACACATGGCCTGGATGTAATTTCATACAATATTTTTGGTGCAGCTGTGTTTTTAACTGTGACCTGTCACATGGGGTCAGATGTGGAATTAATTACTTGTCTATAATCAGTTCTCAATCACATCAACACATGAACATTTTGAATTCTGTATTTTGGGATTTAGGGATGCTCCACCTGAGTAGAAACCATCATTTAATTAATAAGTAAATGTATAAACTAATAAGTAAATGTATAAATTGTCTAAGGGTATATTTTTAAACAGTTTGAGAAATAAATCATTTTTGAGTCTTAGAATATAAGCCTACCCCTTCCTCTTCCTCTAGCTTAATGCTGCCAATTTTAGTCCCCAAGAGTGTGTTGGAGAACGACTCCTCCAACCCTATTTGAGGTGGTGCTATAGAGCCTTCAAACTTGGGCCCACTCATGACAGTGCAAAAAGTCAACATTGACATTGCAGTGGCACAAGAAGGTACATTTTTATTGCAAAATACAGAACAAAGAATGCAGCAGCCATTGCATAATTCCTGGGCTCCCTGAGGAGTTAGGGTGTGAAGGTTCTTAAAGATTGAACTTGAGGCTAAGAGGTGCGTGTCCACCTAGTTCTTGGTTGGTCAGAGTTGCTCATAATCTTCTTTGATTGGTCAGCAATGCTGTGCTCTTTTGGGAACTTTCATGGTGGCCAAATGGGCTTCAGTAAGTCCAGAGGGTTACTTGCAGATGGTGGTTATGTTCTGCCCCAGACCTGGAATTCTCCTTAAAAAACAAACTCTGGACTGCATTGGCCAACAGGGTTCTGTGTATCTGAGGAGCAAATGACTTCTTTAGTTCAGTGATTAGAAAAAGGCACGGCCGGCTGTCCCACGCCATGAATTCAGTGAATTCTTTGTGATGACTGGTTAAACCTAAAGGACAGGCAGGGCATCTTGGCCCAAGGGAGATGAAGGAGAAACGGGGTCCTGTTTTACATTAGAGACATTCTAATAGGGCTTCAGTTTAAATTATACAATACTGCCCAAATAGGGCTATTGGGAGTTGTTAACCTCTACTTAATGCTAGAGTACTTAATTAAAAAGAAGAGAAACTCTAATGTTCAGTCAAATTTCAGAACATCCTGTAGATTCCAACTGACCACATCTTTGTAATAATATACTCTGCTCACATAAGACCCTGAAATAGATGCCAGCCTTCTGGTCTATAAACCACCTTAATTCAGATGTTGCTTCTACCCAGAGCACTTCTGTTTCATTTCTATAGAGGATATGGCTGCACAAGCGAATACCACTTGACAAACAGTTGTTACAAGTCGCCTTGTCATTGGCTGTGACTGATCCTCATTTTCAGCCCTCTATTAATTATTTTAAAGATTTATTTGTTTATTTGAAAGGCCAGAGCCACAGAGAGGCAGAGAGAGAGAGAGAGAGAGAGAGAGAGAGAGAGAGGGTCTTCCACTGGTCCACTCCCCAAATGGCCAGAAGGCCCAAGCTGGGCTGATCCAAAGCCAGGAGCCAGGAGTTCCTTCCAGGTCTCCATTATGGGTGCAGGGGCCCAAGGACTTGGGCCATCTTCCGCTGCTTTCCCAGGCCATAGCAGAGAGCTGGATTGGAAGTGGAGCAGCCAAGACTCGAACCAGTGCCCATGTGGGATGGACGCTGGCATTGCAAGCAGAGGCTTGACCCGCTATACCACTGCGCCAGCCCCTATTCATTTTGTACTATCTTAAAATTTCACTCTCTTTTTAAGTAAAACTTGCTATATAAATTACACACAAAAGCTTTTCCTAGCACAATTACAACCAGAAACCATAGAAAAGTAATTTATGTGAATATAAATATGTGAACACTTTAATATATATGTATATGAATCTTTACACTTTCTTGTTTTCTCAGAAATATAAAACAAGAATGCTATGGAGGCACAGAACTACTTGTCATTATTTATATATCTTAGACTGTCAACGAAGGTGCTGATAACATGTTTTCTTCTACAGGGCCATTTACTGAAAAATTGAAACATTAGTCTAAAGGAGAACATGTTATGGATCCTGCAGCTTCTTTGACCAGTTTTGCCATTGTGTTAATATTATAGGAAGTTTTGGCAACTGAAACATTTCAGAAAATTTGGAGTAATTCTGCAGAAACCCCAACATGTGGCTTGTGGGGTTCTGATAACAGCACACCTCCCACAGCTCTTGAGAATCTGCTGTAGCAAGAAACACCGGTGCTCTGAGAAGGCAGAGATATTAAAGGTAAGCTACAATCCATACATGGCCCCGAACCCTAATGTGAAGCAATGTAGTCCGTGTCTTCCACCTCCAAGTCTTTTGTGCTGCTTTGCAGTTTCTTGAATTTGCTTTTTGCTTCTTACCCTGCATTTAGCCAACCCAAGAAGAAGGAAGAATAACCAAAGGCATGTGTGCGTTTGGATCCACGCTGGACCCACAGCCTCTGTTTCTTCTCCTTTTGTGGGAGCCGGAAGTAGAAGCAGGCCAGACTGGCTCCATCCTACAGCTCCTCCTCAGCACACACACACAGAACAGAACAGGATGGAAGCCCATTCTGACAACTATTTGCCAATGGACAACAAGATTTAGGTTTCAACAGAAACAAGCTAGAACAGGCTCCATTAACACTGCCCCGTCTCCACAGTAGCTAATATATAACCACTACATTTGCTCTTTGGAGACGACATGTTAATGACATAAATACCCCTAGACTGGGATGCCTCAGCGGTTTGATCTCTTTTTCACCAGCCCCTCCCCTTTGTAGGGAGCTTCTGTTTTTCTTAATCAAATAAAACTTCATTTCTTCTACTCTCACCATTGTGTCCTGTCTCATAAATTCTGATCAACACCAGGACACAAACCTGGACTCATCTCACAGGTTTTCCCCGGACCATCTTTGAAAAATTTATTTGACAGGAAGACAGGGTTCCCGTTCATTGGTTCACTCTCCAAATTCTGGAAACAACCAAGACTGGGATGAGTCAAAGCCTGGAGCTGAGAGCTCAATGCAGCTCTCCAATATGGGTAGCAGGGATCCAATCACTTCAGCCTTCCCTTTGCCTCCCAGGTTCTGCATTAGCAGGAAACTGTGACCAGGAGCCAGAGCCAGGTATTGAACCCTGATAATCCTATATGGGATGTGAGCATCTTAACCCCTAGGCCAGGCACCTACCCTACCTGTTTCTGACCACACTTTGCTGAAGGACATGTTTCACCATCCATGCCCAGTGTGTGAGCTAAGTTTAACAAACAAATAAGTAAATAGACAATGATGAACCCTGGAAAAGTAGGGGTTTGGCTCCTAGTTCTGTTTAACCATACTCAGCTGGCAAGGGCAGAACCAGCCATGTCCCTCGAGGAACTGTAAGAGCAGATTCTTAAGGAGCTCATCACTAACAGCAGCTGAAGACCTGTCATGAGACAGACAAATCAATGGCAGCGGTGTCACATAGACACATTTCTCTTTTTGTGTGAATTCCCAGGACAGAGGCCAAAATCTTGTGATGACTGCTGGCCAGGAGGCAGGGGACAGGAAGCAGGACAGGACTGAGTGTGACCAAAGCAGCATCAGCATTCAGGGTGCAAGGAGAGAGGAGGCAAATGGCTCCAGGCAAGACATCAGCTTCCATGTTGAGATACATTCTTCCAGGGCAGGGGAAAGAATATTTCTCTTTGCAGTGTGGTTTCTCCTGCCAGTTATATGTTTTTAAATGAGACCATCTTCTATCCTTTTAAAGATGTATTTAATTTTGGGCCAGCTCTGTAGCACAGTTGGTTAAGCTGCTGTCTGCAGCGCCTCCATCCCATATGGGCACCTGTTGGATTCCCGGCTGCTCCACTTCCAATCCAGCCCCCTGTTAATGTGCCTGGGAAAAGCAGCAGAACATGGCCCAAGTGTTTGGGCCCCTACACTCATGTGAGAGATCTGGAAGAAGCTCCTGGCTCTTGGCTTCAGCCTGGCCCAGCCCTGGCCGTTATGGCCATTTGGGGCATGGACCAGCAAATGGAAATTTCTTGTGCTCTCTCTCTCTCCTCTCTCTGTCATTCTGAGTTACAAATAAATAAATACTTTTTAAAAACATTTATTTACTTGAAAGGCAGAATGACAGAGAGAGGGAGAGAAAGAAAGAGAGAGACAGAGAAAGAGAGCTCTATCTGCTGAGAGAAGAAGAGAGAGGGAAAGTGGGGGGAGAGAAGAGAGGGAGAGAGATAGAGAGAGAATCTTCTATCTGCTGGCTCTACCCCCAAGTGGTCACAACTGCCAGAGATACGCAAGGTCAAAGCCACCATCATGGAATTCCACCCACATCCCCACAAAGGTGGCAGGGGCCCAAGTACTTGGGCCATTTTCTGCTGCTTTCCCAAGAACACTAGCAAGGAGCTGGGTCAGAAATGGAAGAGAGGGATTTGAACTGGCACTCTAATATGGGATGCTGGCATCACAGTTGGAGGCTTAACCTGCTGCACCACAATGCTGGCTCCACGTGTCTCATTTCTTTTAAGTAGTCCACACACGCACACATACACATAGATACATACACACACACACACACACACCCCAGAGGAAATCTTCACTAGGCTAAGATTTATGTCTGTGCAAACCTGCTTCATGTTGCTCTCACAATTTGCAGATGTTGAGTCTCTTATTTCAAGATTTATGTTCATTATTGCTGATATTTGTTTATCAAACATGCTAGGCAAAATGAGAAGAAACAGATTTGTTGTTGTTTGATTTTCCACTCTACAGACCATAAAATCAGTGTATAAAGTAGAGAACGAAATTACAATATGAGAGCTGACAGAAGGCCTGAAGGAATGACTTTCCCTAGAAAGTAGCTGTAGCAACAAACCTTCATGGCTTATTAAAAATATTATTTATACCATCCAATATAATGCAGAAGTCAATTATATTTTGGAGATGTTATCTGAGTCTGTGTGAGTTTGCACAATGTTTTCACTATCCAAGTAGAATAATAGCTGGAAGAGAGGTGGCAGAAAAGGTTGACATTTAGAAAAGCAATTTGGTCGTGGATTTTTTTCAGTGGCAAGACATTGACTTGAAATGATATGCCAACATCCTGGGCTGTTGTGAATCCAGTATGTAGCCACCGGTATGGGAAACTGCAACCAAATCAAGTTAAGGTTAAAATGATGGCATATGTTGACACATTAGAGAAAAGTTGACAGCCCATTGGCAAAGTCCTCAGTGAATGGGAGAAGAGCCAAAAGGTTTTGTCAGTTGCAGCAACAAGAAGGGAAGATAATGACAGGGAGGTTTTGATCTTCAAAGAAAGGATGTTTGGGGGGCCAGCGCTGTGGCCTACTAGGTTAAGCATCTGCCTGCAGCACTGGCATCCCATATGGCTGCCAGTTCAACTGCCGGCTGCTCCACCACCAATCCAGCTCTCTGCTAGTGGCCTGGGAAAGCAGTAGAGGATGGCCCAAGTGCTTGGCCTCTGCACCCATGTGGGAGACCCGGAAGAAGCTCCTGGCTCCTGGCTTCGGATCATCCCAGCTCCAGCCATTGTGGCCAAAGAGAAAACCAGCCAATGGAAGACCTCTCTCTCTGTCTCTCCCTCTCTCTGTTGATTCTGCCTCTAAGAAATAAATAAATCTTAAAAAAAGAAAAGATGTTTTGAAGAGGAAGAATCATGTTTACAGTCAAAGTTTAGGGCATGGACATGCTAATTACGACTATTTGATCAGTATACGATGTATACCTGTGTTATCTGGGGGCTGATGCTGTTGCAGATCAACTTCATGCTGAAGCTGTGACGACTAACATTCAGTTCGGTAGTGACAGAGAATGTAGGAGACTGACACATGGTGGATACTGGGCCTCCGCGGCTGCCCCATTTTTTTATAAATCACCTCTGATTTGACATCTGTGCACATGACCCTGCAGAAATCTTTCCCTAATAATCAACATCTAGAACACGACTCTTCCCTGCTTCTGGTGAGCACACACCTCCCGTCAGACTCTCACCACAAGCATAGGGTATTTTTAATTTCTTTATAGAATTCTGGGTTGATAGCTCTTTTCTTTCTGTGCACTAGAAATTTTGTGACACTGCTTTTTGGGCTCCCTGATTTCTTATGAGAAATCTGCATTTATTCATTTAATTTTTCCCTATATATTATGTGTCAGTTTTATCTGACGACTTTCAAAATTTTCTATTCATATTTGGCTTTTTAGTAGTTAGATTATGGTGTTTGGGGGCATGCATACTTTATTCTATTTTGGTTTTACTGAGTTTCTTGAATCTGTAAATTTATGTCTTTTGCTGGATTTGGGAAATTCTCAGATATAATTTGAAATTTCAGAAACTAACTTAGAATTAGAAGGTTGTAAGATGTAAAGTGAACATGTACTATTTGATCATATTTTTACGTACCTAAACAGCTGTAAAATAAACAATTGGAAACTAAAGTTAGTAGAAGAGTATCATTTATAATATCTTCAAAAATACCTAGGTATAAATATAGCAACCATACTTAAATGCAGAAAATTTTCAAATGGTGATAAAAGAAGACCTACACAAATGAAGGAACGCACTGTGTTCAAATATTGGAAATAAGAATATTGCTTATATATAATTTTTCCAAATTTTATATAGAGATTATCTCAATTGAAGTAGGCATCCATCTGTTTCTAAAGTTATATGGAAAGCAAAATGATTAATGGAACATTTTTGAAAAGGGACGATAAAGTTGCAGAATTCACATCACTGGATAAAACTCAAGCATTCAAGATGGTGGGTTATTAGCAAAAGTATTAACACAGAATAGGGTCCTGAAAGAGACCCACGGAGGTACAGCCAACTGTTTTCTGAAAAATTTGAAAAGATAGCTGAGCAGTGACAGTCTTTCAAGAAATGATGCTGGAACAAGGGGAAGGGATGCAGACTGTTGACAAGGAAACATTTGGAGAAATGACAGAAATGTTCTGTCTCTTCATGTGGTGGACATCACATGGTTCTATGTGTGTATTAAAACTCATAGAACTGGGGGCTGCAGCTTGGCGTAGCAGGTAAAGCCGCTGTCTGCACTGCTGGCATCCCCTATGGGCACCGGTTCAAGTCTTGGCTGCTCTACTTGTGGTCCAGCTCTCTGCTATGGCCTGGGAAAGCAGGAGATGGCTCAAGTGCTTGGGCCCCTGCACCCATGTGGGAGACCCAGAAGAAGCTCCTGGTTCCTGGCTCCTGGCTCCTGGCTCCTGGCTCCTGGCTCCTGGCTTTGGTCGGCGCAGCTCCTGGCTCAGCTCTGGCCAATGTGCTCATCTGGGGAGTGAACCACCGAATGGAAGACCTTTCTCTCTCTCTGTCTTCACCTCTCTCTGTAACTCTATCTTTCAAATAAATAAACATAGATCTTTTATAAAAAAGATAAAGATGTGAGCAAAGTTGGTGCAACCTCAAGGAACCATGAGGCAGCCTGGGACCAGGAAGGAGTGAAAGTAAGGTTAAGAGTGAATGTCACTTCCCTCTACACTTTTCAAAAATTCACTGCTTGATGCCAGAGAACAGGAGAAAAAGAAAAAAGAGGGAGAAAAGTGATTGATTGGAAGGAAGCCTAGCTCCTGGAGCTTCAATTCTATAGCTGTTCTTGAAGCCCAAGTTGCTCACTGTGGCTGCAAATCCTTCCACACCTCACTGCTGCAGTATGGGGTTGTTTACCCACTGGGGAGGGTCAAACTCATTCTGCGGGGCTCTTGCTGGGATGGTTGTTGGCTGCTGCAGGTCTTCACTGACCAGGACTTCTTGACAAGAGAGTAGAAAGAGCCCCCCCCCCCCAATGACCCCTCTGATCCAGCATAGTTCCCCTTTTCCCCACCACCTAGCAGCAAGTCAAATTTCCTGTGAAATTAGAAGCAATCCCCATAACCAGCACAATGGAACTCTCCCCTGTATGCTGGTTCAATGGCTTGAGGAAGCTTCCAACTCAGTAGAAGGATGATGATGTGCCTGGGTGGCAGCACGCCCTTCATAGGTGTTCTGTCCTATAACTACACAAGCCCAAATTGTGGAAATAGGAATAAAATATCCTTCAAGAGGATTAATAGAGGAAATAGTGAATGGTACCATCTGAAGCCCTTTTCCTTGGTTCCCAGACCTGAACACTGTGTGAATGGTGCACACGGCGCTGTGCAGATTTCCACTGGTTTAGGATATCGCACAGGTGATATCATGAGCTATGCTCTCCAGCCAGTGCAATTTCAGCAGACCATTTGTTTCTCTATCAGGCCACATGAGTCTGAAGCATGGGGCTTTTTGGTGAGAACCAACACATTGCATGGTCCAAAGCCCATTGCTATACTTCCTGTGCCATAAGATACTGTCCCTGGTCAGGGACAATGCTATGTTGATTGATAAGTCCTGTTCAGTCCAGAAATGAAGGTTCGGACAAAAGAGTTGCATATAGGGCAGTAAAATATGTGTCCATCTGGCAAGGGCAGTGGGTTGAGTGTAGTATGTCCAGCAGCCACATGGGCATGATGGTTGCTGTCCGAGGTGATGACAGAGCGGGAGCCCAGTTTGGACTCTGCTGTTGGCACCTGCTCATTCCCCCTCCTCCTCCCTGGGAGCCAGTGCTTCTCTCCCCATTGTCCAAACCCAATCAGAAATCCAAGGCAAAATAGCATACTGCCCCTTCTATTTAATTAAAATACTTTTAAATTTTATTTTGCAGTATTTTATTTTACTATTTTTTTTCATTTAATTCAAAAGGCAGAGAGAGAGAAAGAGACAGGGAGATAGGGAGAGAAGAGGAAAGAGAGAGAGTGAGAGAATCTTCCATTCACATTTTTGCTCCCTAAATTTTTGCAGCAGCTGGGGCTGGGCCAATCCAAAGCCAATTCAGGTCCAACACACAGGAGACAAGGACTCAGATACTTAAACCAACATCAGCTGCCTCCCTGGGTACACATTATCAGGAAGACCAGCATCAGAAGTGGAGATAGGACTAACACACAGACACTCTGATATGGGAGCTGGGCATCCTGAGTGGTACCTGAACTGCATGAAATGCCCACTCCCACCCTTCCCTATCTTCAAAGCAGGAACTCTGAATTCCGTGGTACACTGCAGTTGTCACTCCACCTCCATTTCATCCTCCCCTCCCACTTCCCCGTGATCTATGACATCATTCTGTTTGTTTATTGATTGATTGATGAGGGAGGGAGAGGGGGAGATCCATCTGACCAAATGCCCACAAAGGCCAGGCCTAAATCAGTGCTGGAGCCAGTGGTGGGAAACTCAATCAAGATCCTTCATGTAGGTGGCAGGAACCCAGTTATTTTAGCCATCACCGGTGCCTCCCAGGGTCTGCCTTAACAGGAACATGGAGCCCGAGCCCCTGAGTACTGAACACGAGCACTCCAATACCAGACACACATATCCTAACCAGTTCTTAACTACTATGTTGAGCGTTACCCCAGACTACTATTGCATTTTCATGGAAAATGAAATTTAAGCGGTTAATTTATTTTGGTGCAAGAAAATTTGAATCTACGCCCAGAAAGCATTTTCACAGAGATCATGAAGGTTTTGTCCAAGCAGTCATTCCCTACACCAATGTTTTGGAGTGTTTCTTCCAGCAACTTCATCGTCTGAGGCATTACATTTGAGTATTTGATCCATCTTGAGTTGATTTTTGCATATGGTGAGAAGTATAGATCTAATTTTATCCTTCTACAAACATACATCCACTTTTGCCAGTGCCATTTGTTGAAGAGATTATCCTTGCTCCACTGTATGGTCTGAGCATTGTTGTCAAAAATCAGTTGGCTGTGTGTACATGAATTAATTTCTGGGCCCTCTATTCTGTCCCATTGATCTGTGTATCAGTTCTTATGTGACTACCAAGCTGTAGCTTTCTAGTATGCTTTGGAGTCAGATATTGTGATGCCTCCATGTTCTTAGAATGGTATCTACAAGGCCAGCACCGAGGCTCACTAGGCTAATCCTCAGCCTGCAGCGCTGGCACCCCGTGTTCTACTCCCGGTCGGGGCGCCAGATTCTGTCCCGGTTGCTCCTCTTCCAGTCCAGCTCTCTGCTGTGGCCCAGGAGTGCAGTGGAGGATGGCCCAAGTGCTTGGGCCCTGCACCCGCATGGGAGACTAGGAGGAAGCACCTGGCTCCTGGCTTTGGATGGGTGCAGTGCGCCAGCCGTAGTAGCCATTTGGGGGGTGAACCAACAGAAGCAAGACCTTTCTCTCTGTCTCTCGTCTCTCTCTCTCTCTCACTGTCTAACTCTGCCTGTCAAAAAAAAAAAAAAAGAAAAGAAAAGAATGGTATTTACAATTCATACTGAATCTGTTAAAAATAAATTAAAATTTAAAAGCTATTTTTAAAGTCCATGAAAATGTGTACTACAGATTGAAAAATTTTGCAGCAAAACAAATTTTCCATTCTGTGAACATGTTGAAGTACCCAAATAATTACTTCTGTTTTTCATTCTATTTAATTTTGTTTTATATTTGGTCATTGAGGTATCTCTTTTGGTGGTTTATACACTATGCTTGTATTTCCATGCATGAAAGCCTATTTTTTTTATTTTTCACTTTTTTACCTAGAAACCTTTTTTTTTGTATTTTACTTGTTAAACTTCTTATTCAATAAAGTATTAATCCTTTTTACTGTAATTTAAATTTAAAATATGTTATTTCAAAAACGAAAAATAAAAAAATCAGAATGGGTGAAGAAAAAAGGGTAGGAGGGAAGAGAAAGAGGGAGGGAGTTGACAAACTTCATGCATTTCATATACAAATTCAGGAACATAGTGATTCTTCTCCCCCTACCGTTCCTCCCGCCTCTTCTTCCTCCTCCCTCTCCTATTCCCATTCTTATTTTTTTTAGAAAGATCTATTTTCAATTAGCTTTATACTCGTAAGATTAACCCGACACTAAGTAAAGAATTCAACATGTAGTATGAAGAAAAAATGGAGCCAGCGCTGTGGTATGGCGGGTTAAGCCCCTGCCTGCAGTGCCGGCATCCCATATGGGTGCCAGTTCAAGACCTGGCTGCTCCACTTTTGATCCAGCTCTCTGCTATGGCCTGGGAAAGCAGTAGAAGATGGCCCAAGTCCTTGGGCCTCTGCACCTGCATGGGAGACCCAGAAGAAGCTCCTGGCTCCTGGCTTCAGATTGGCACAGCTCTGGCCATTGTGGTCATCTGGGGACCTCTCTCTCTTTCTCTCTCTCTCTCTCTCTCTCTCTCTCTCTCTCTCTCTCTCTGCCTCTCCTCTCTATGTGTAACTCTGGCCTTCAAATAAATAAATAAATCTTAAAGAAATGAAAAAAAAATGTTCCTCAACAGTCAAGACAAGGGCTGTTCAAAATCATCACATCTCAAAGTGTCCATTTCACTTCTACAGATTAACTTTTAGGTACTCTGTTGGTTATCACAGATCAGGGGCACTGTAAGGCATCAAACCCCATATTTAAAATATGCCTCCCACTGCTATGATCCCCAGGATGATTTGAATTAATCATTCACCAGCTCTAAAGTTTAGTTAAGATGGAAAACCTAAGCTCTTCTCATGTTCAACACAAGAACATCGGTCAGTAAACACAATGCATTTGCTCCTTCTCTGGGTCTGGTTCTGTCCTTTCATCATGGGGAATACAGCTGGCATCCAAAGCACGGGGAGGGCGAATTCTACTGCTTTACACGTAGGAGGCCTCCCCTTGGAAATCCGACTTCCGGCACAGCAACAAAACGGAGCTCAGGGTGGCAGTGAGAACATCCCAGGCTGTCAGGAAGAAACGAACAAGCATTCATTACTGCTGTTTGGTTGCGTTTTTCTGTTGCATGAGTAAGGAAACTGTTCACATGGTAGCCAATACTCATGAGGCAGTAGTTTGCCTTCTGTTTTAAGAGAAGGCAAGGTAAACCTGACATTCACAAGCCAGACTGCTGCTTTCTGATGGAGTCTCATCACTGAAGAAATTTTAATGATCTGTAACAAATGCAAAAATTTGTTAACATCAGTGTTCTGCTTGGTTTGTAATAAGAACCTGTGATTAACCTTTAAGACGAGAAATCAAAGTCTTATGCTAGAGAAATGGGCTCCAGATAGAAGTCATATTTTCCACCCAGCAGGGTGATTTCTATTACATTAAATTGTTCAACATTTATGCACACATTAACTTTATTAATTGAAACCAAGTGAATTTCCTCAAAAGGCTTAACAGTAAATGTGCAGAAACCGAGGTATTTAGAGGATTTTACTGATTGATTAGCAACACGTTTTTATAAACAGGTGGCACGGTGGTTGGTCCGCCTGGTGGCATACTGCTGAACCTTAATGAGAAATGTTAATTTTCATTTGTGATAATGGCCTTTGACGTCAGCGCTTCACACACTGCTCGCTGGCCTTCTCAGTGGGCACGGATGCCAGCCTCCCTCAGGATAGCCTGCCATTTGCATTAAGTATTCATCACAGAGATAAACAGCCCCGGTCTGGCACAATGCACACTGTGGGTCTGGAGAAATCCATTTAGGTCCCCGGGGGATGGGGAGGGGAGGGAGGCAAGGATTTTGCTTTCAGAGGATTCAGTGGGATCCTTGCAAAGCTGCTGGGTGCTCCGCGTGTTCAGATGGCACAACTGCAGACATTCACCATGCATATATACATACACAGTCCTTACTCACTCACATATTCCACAATGGTTTTTCAGGGACTACATATATTAGGCAGAGGTTCCAACACCTGCCCTCCCATCATCCTAGGGGTAAGAACAAGATAATAACCAGATACCTCTACTTCACCATAAGATTGCTGACCCTTAATAGCAAAGATGAACCTTCACAGGTTCATTTCAAATGTGAAGCTAAGAGTAGCCTGCGCACAAGTAGCTTAGCATGGCAAAGCTACTGATGAAGTGCGGAGTTAAACTTAGGGGGTGGACAGAGATAAGCTGAATGTAGAAGCAAAGGATCATAGAATGGCAAAAATTAAGGAGGAAAAGTTGAAGTGGAAAAAAGGGAGAGAGTGAAAATGAAAAGGAAAGACAGAAAAATAAGGGAAAGAAAGCAAGAAGCAGGAGCAATCTCCTGTAAATCCAGCAACAGCAGAGCCCTCCACAGCTAACGCCACTGAAATCCTCTTGGCCTAGACCTCTGCCTGGTGCCTGGCGCAGATTTCATTAAGCCATCACAGAAATATGACGATGAGCAAGAAGTGTGTATTTCCTTCAGAATTAAGTGTTTTTTACGTATGCACTGTGGCATTATTGCAACAGCCACACTCTGCATAGGAAAGTGTCAGACACAGGTTTTGACGTCTGCTAGCCTCATCCTGGAAGTGTAGCAAGAGATCTGCTTACGTGGAGAGAGCTTAGTGTCTCTCATAGGCTTTTGGGATTTCTCCAGAGATAACGATCTTAAACTGTGCATCCAGTGGAGTCTACTACAAATGAATAACCTTACTTATGCTGATAAAGCAGGTGAGGGAGAGTGGAAGCCATGGAGGCAACACTGTAAAGAAGTGAGAAAACTTGTCTCCATGGGACTTTATCAGGTTGAGGATAAAGGGGCCATTCACTTGAAAATGCAACATTTTGAGTCACCTGCATGTCAGGATCTGGATTCAACTCTGAAGTCGGAACAGCTGAAAAGATGTCAGGTCCCTTGCCTTTCGGGAGCTCCCAGCCTCCCTCTACACTTATTTCATTCTCCTTTCTTCTATTCACTAAGGTAGAGAAGGACTGGCCCTAAGAGCAGGTGTCAATCCAATATTCCAGGTGCTTACATATATAGAATTAGTGCAACTCCCACTTCTCTCTCTTATTTCTTATTCCACCGATGTTTCCAGGTGCAGGAGGGTGGCCAATGCTCTTCCCTCCCTAATGGGGCCACTCCAAGCTCTGGTGGGAATCATGGTCTATCCTCCTTCTCCCCAACTTATTTCTTTTTATCTGATGCCAAGGAATGCCCTTCCCACACCTTCCATTGTAAGATCTTCATGTTTACAGATGGGAGTAAGAGAGATCTAGTGATGACCCACAAATGCCTGCTCTCTCTTTCTCATGAATGCTCAATGCACATTGGAGCACCAAGGAAAACAACCACAGTAAAGAAACATTTTACAGGCAGGTGTGACTTGGGCTCTTGCATTCAATATATACACCCCTGCAATGAATACAGAGACCCAAGGTTGGCTTTGTTTTGCTAAACTAAGGAGGTTGAGGTCATAGACCAAAGCTGGTGGTTTCTTCCCTTGGGTGAGGTGGAGAGGTAGGAGAAGAATCCCCACCGACTTCCTCACCCAAAGCCGTCCTTGGTTCATTTTCCTGAGACGCAGTGACAATGTCACCACTATGCACACATCCAGCTGCAGACTGGAGAGTACTTAGCTCTGCCATAGTGGTCTCAGCCTTTGCGCCATCCAAATCCATCATCACATCCCGCAGCTTAGTGCTCATCTTCCTCCTGGACACCGATGCTGCTGTACTGACCACTTGGGCTCCCGTGTTAATCCCCGAGGGGTCTTTGCTGCCACATGTCCCATCTGTAATCGCTTGAATCTGTGGCATTTTTCAGCTCTTGGCTGTCATTCCACTCAATTGAGTGGGAGTCGGCACTTCCTTCTCAGTGATAAAGTGTCGAACCCCCACTTATGAAATGGGAGCTATATTTTCACATTTCTCCTTGATCCTAAGAGGAATAAGAAATCCTGAAAATCTTACTGGGTCCCTACGTGAGGCACTTCCTGGTGTTTTCTTTATCCCTCATTGAAGTTTTGATCAGCACTCTCCATCAAGTTATGTTCCTATTAGCTCCCTGTGAATCACGAGAATCCTGGTTTGTCAAAGACAAACCTTGCAAAGCACCATATTTTAAAGACAGGAAGTGTTTCCAAAGATTAATGTGTCTACCACTGAGAAAGAGATACAAATTGAAAATTCAATTTCATTCTGAAGCATCAATAAAGTCTTCTTGAAGGGTAATTCTTATGAGTAAAACTTCCCATGGTCTAAATATACGGTTTTTTAAAAAGATTTAATTATTTATTTGAAAGACAGAGTTACAGAGAGAGAGAGAAAGGGAGAAACAGAGAGAGAATCTTCCCTCCACTCTATCCACTGGTTCACTCCCCAAATGGCCACAACAGCCTGTCCAAAGCCAGGAGCCAGGAGCTTCTTCCAGGTCTCCCACGTGGGTAGCAGAAGCTCAAGCACTTTGGGCCTTCTTCCACTGCCTTTCCGAGGCCATTAGCAGGGAGCTGGATTGGAAGTGGAGCAGCCAGGACACAAACTGGTGCCCACATGGGATTCCAGCATAGCAGGTGGCAGCTCTACCTGCTGTGCTCCAACACGGTCCCTTAAATATACTATTGTGTATAATTCATTTTCTGTCTAAGGAAGCATTTTTAAAGTGGTAATGAGTATAATGCTGAAAATGATCTCATTCCAAGCTCAGGTGATTACCAAGTTGAACAATATGCGCATTGATTCCCTCTCTTTGGGATAAATATGTATTTTCAGTATTTCCAAAAGTTTTTTTTTTTTTTATTAGAGAGGTGTGGTGAAAGTGAGTGAAAGAGATCTTCCATCCCCTCATTTACATAACAAATGCCCACAACAGCTGGTACTGGGCCATGTTAAAGCCAGGAACCAGAAATTCCATTTGGTTCTTCCATATGAGTGGCAGGGACCCAAATACTCAGGCAGCTGCCTCCCAGGTGCATTAACAGGAAGCTGGATCAGAAGTGGAGTAGCCAGGACTTGTACCAAGCTCTCCAACACAGGACACAGGCGTCCCAAGTGGTGGCTTAACCTAGTGTACCAAATGCTCACTGCCATTTCAGTATTTATCGAACGTAGAGGGTGAATCCAATCCCGTTAGCAACGAAAGCAGGAAGATGAGCAAGACGGTGTCAGTGTAAGAAGCACAGTGGCCCAGAGAAGCACAGGAAAGGATGCACCTTGGGGAGTTCAGGAAGGATTTCCAGGGCAAGGGACACCTCCCTGGAAACCTCAAGTCAGACTGGCAGTCATGGCCAGATGAGCAGTGTTCCTCATTGCAGTCAGCACATGTGGTGCCAGCTACCAGCCTGTTGCTCTCTAAGAGAAGTGTGAAGATGAGAGTATTAAGCAGCTTTAATCATGATTTAGCATTACCATGATATTCCAGCATGTGACCAGCAAGTTCCTATTTTGTATCTTTAACTGGGTAATCTTCAAAAATGAAAATACCGTGGCAAAAGTACATGGATTTCAATCCATTTGTTTGTTTCTAACACTTCTCTGTTTCTATTTTATAAAAAGTCGTATTCCTCAATGGGTTGGGAATTTTAGCAAAGAAACACTGGTCTTTCCCCACGTAGGATTTGAGGAGCAGTGAAGTAGTCACTGGTATTGGAATGAGGAAGGGGTGGGCTGAGTTCAAAAGACAGCAGATTCTAATGTGTGGCTCTGAGGCTGGAGAGGTTGGCCCTTACTGAGACTTGGTGGAGCCCAAAGTATGCCTCTCCTTCCTCCCACGAGCAATTACTTTGGTGATAATGATAAAATTATAATTCTTTTTAAGAACTATTCTTTTTTTTTTTTTTTTGACAGGCAAAGTGGACAGTGAGAGAGAGAGAGAGACAGAAAGGTCTTCCTTTGCCATTGGTTCACCCTCCAATGGCCACTGCGGCCAGCGCACTGTGGCTGGCGCACCACGCTGATCCGAAGCCAGGAGCCAGGTGCTTCTCCTGGTCTCCCATGGGGTGCAGGGCCCAAACACCTGGGCCATCCTCCACTGCACTCCCGGGCCACAGCAGAGAGCTGGCCTGGAAGAGGGGCAACCGGAACAGAATCCGGCGCCCCGACCGGAACTAGAACCCGGTGTGCCGGCGCCACAGGCTGAGGATTAGCCTATTGAGCCTCGGCGCCGGCCAAGAGCTATTCATTTTTATTTATTTGAAAGTCAGAAAGACAAAGTGGGGGGTGTCGGGTGGGGAGAGGTTTCCCATCTATTGGTTCACTTCCCAAACATCCCAACAGCTAGGGCTGGATTATGCTGAAACCAGGAGCCTGGAATTCAATTCAGGTTTGCCACCTGGGTTGCAGAGACCCAGGTATTTGAGCCTTCATCAGTTATAGTTTTTAGGTGTGGATTAGCAGGAAGCTAGAATCAGGAACTGGAGCTGGAACTTGAACCCAGGCACTCTGACATGAGAAGTGGGTATCCCAAGCAGTGTTTTAACCTACATGCCAAGCTCCTGCAGCAGTGTGATAACGCTTTTGAAAGATTTATTTATTTGTTTGAAAGTCACAGTGTTAGGGAGTCTGTGTCTGGAGGAGGGGGAGAGAGAGAGAGAGAGAGAGAGAGAGAGAGAGAGAGAGAGAGAAAGATTGTCCATCTTCTGGTTCATTCCAATGCCATGTAATAGCCAGAGTTAGGCCAAGCTGAAGCCAGGAACTCCTTGTGGATCTCTCATGCATGTGGCAGGGACACAAGTACTTGGGCCATCATCTGCTGCTTTCCCGTGAGCACTAGCAGGAAGCTAGATAGGAAAAGGATCAGCTAGGACTGAAACTAGCACTCCGATATGAGATGCTGGTGTCACAAGTGGTGGTACCTGCTCTGCCACGACACCAGCCCCATGGCAATTTTCTTTTGAAATTTATTTTTATTTATTTGAAAGGCAGATATACAGAGAGAGGAGGGGTGAGAGAGAGAGAGAGAGAGAGAATCTTCCACCCACTGGTCCATTCCGCAAACGGCTGAAATGACCAAGACTGGACCAGACTGAAGCCAGCCTCTTCTTCCAAGTCTCTCATTGAGTGCAGGGGCCCAAGAACTTGGACCATCTTCCTACAGCTTTCCCAGGCTATTAGCAGAGAGCTGGATCACAAGTGGTAGCAGCCAGTATTCAAACTGGTGTCTATATGAGATGCTGGCGTCACAGGCAGAGGCTCTATCAGCCATGCCACTATGCTCACCCCAAGAATTCCTAACACTGTGCATGCGTTCTGTGTTTCTGGCACTGTGTGGGTCACTTTATCTCTGTCATCTAATCTGTCCAACCACATGACTAGGTAGATACTCTCCTTATCCTTATTTTGTAAGTAAGAGAGATAAGATTTGACGAGGTGAAGATCCAGTAGTTCCTAGGTGAGGGCTGAACCCAGAATCTCTGACTTCACTTATTCTTCTAGTCTATTTCCTTGAAATGCTTATGCCTCCGCTGCATAGAATCACTACATCTAGGGCACCTCATCTTCTCCTTAAGAAGCGGCTGAGTTTCCAATTCTTCTCATGTCCATAGTAACCCTAGAAGTGCCTCTCCCTCCAACAGTACAACTTTAAAAGAAAAATATCCACACCCTAGTGTTGTTTCTCTTCCCTGCCCATGATCCAATCCTGCACCTGCTCACCCTGGAGATGTACTATGAGAATTAACAGTAAAACCAGTCTTCAAACAGTACTTTATAGTTTGTGTGTCTGTGTGCATGCAAACTGTTGAAATCTTAGTATAGAGTTGATCTTTGGTATATAAAGACAATTAAAAATGAATCTTAATGAAGAATGGGATGGGAGAGGGAATAGGAGATGGGATGGTTTGCAGGCAGGAGGGTGGGTATGGGGGGAAGAACCACTATAATCCAAAAGTTGTATTTTGAAATTTATATTAAATAAAAATTTTCTATATAAAAAAAGAAAACCATGGCTTGAGCTATCAAGGGACACATCTGTCATGTTGACCTCTGACCCATTTGCTCTAAGAAGAGTTGCTGGTACAGTTCTGAGTCATCAGGGTTCTGAAAACTTTCATGAGATTCTTTTTTTTTCTGCTCATTTCAAACTAAATCAGGGCTGATGATGACGGTAATAAGCTCCACTGTGATGATGGGGCTCCCTGAAATGGGGCTTTGTCTGGCGGCTGCTGATTGTTCTTCACGCAGCAGGGCTCCTTCCCACTTGATTCTGCCTCCCGCAGCTGTGTCCCTGGTGGCAGAAGGTGGCCAGCTGATGGAGTAAACAAACAACCTCATGTTCTGATTGCAGAACTTCCTAAAATGCAAACACCTCTGGCAGGTGCCAGGGCAGGAAGCTTTCTTCGTTGAGCTTTGTTTTTTCAAGTGTATTCCTGTCATCAGCAAAGCACTGCTCCCTGGGACTCTGCCTGTGGTGATAAAAGGGTTGAGTCTACTGCATGAGGTGAGGACCATATGGACGGATTCTCGGGAGGAGACGATGAATAGAGTTGTATTTCGGGGAATTTCTCAGGATGCTCCAGCAGGAAAAAGTATTAAGAATTTTCTAAGGTAAACTGTTAGCTATTTATCTATTTTATTTTTAAAAAAAAAATCTAATTTTAAAACACATCTCTCTTTTCTTTCCCAAATTATGATGTCATCACAGTCAATCAGAAACTCCTAGCTTTGTCTTTAACCATTTACTGCCTGGATTCAATTGCAAGGGATGAGGGTAGGGATGAAATTTTGCTTTGGTAGAAAGAAGGAAACATTCTGCCTGCCTGCTGCCTCACATGGGAACCACCACTCCATTTAATGAAATGTTGTTTCAGGACCAGCATCTTGGCACAACCGGTTCAGCCACCACCTACCTTGCTGGCATCACATATGAAGGCCAGTTCAGGTCCTGACTGATCCAGCTCCCTACTAATGCATCTGGAAAAGCAGCACAAGATGTCCTGAGCACCTGGACCCCTGCAACACAAGTGGGAGACCCCGGTAGAGTTCCAGACTCCTGGCTTCAGCCTGCCCCAGGCCACCCACTGGGGCCATATTGGGAGAGAACCAGCAGATGGAAGATCAATCTCTCCCCCCACCCCGCCCTCTCTCTGTAACTATCTTTTTTCAAATAAATAAATACATCTTTTTAAATGAGATGCCGCTTCCTCTAATTCTATTTTGAACTGAACCTTGCTTGTCTCACCCTTTGAGGCCATACCCCATTTGTACTGATTAGTCTATTGTAGGGGTGTCTCTCTGCTGCTTTTTGAAAAATCTTACTTTAAAAAGTGTTTAAATCGGCTGGCGCCATGGCTCACTTGGCTAATCCTCCGTCTGTGGCACTGGCACCCTGGATTCTAGTGCCGGTTGGGGTGCCGGCTACTAGTCCCGGTTGCTCCTCTTTCAGTCCAGCTCTCTGCTATGGCCTGGGAGGGCAGTGGAGGATGGCCCAAATGCTTGGGCCCTGCACCCACATGGGAGACCAGGAGGAAGCACCTGGCTCCTGGCTTCGGCGCAGCACCAGCCATAGTGGCCATTAGGGGTGTGAACCAATGGAAGGAAGACCTTTCTCTCTGTCTCTCTCTCACTGTCTATAACTCTACCTGGCAAATAAAAAAAAGTGTTTAAATCTAGGATGTTACTGCCTACAAAACTAAAGTATAAAGTTGGCTAATTCAAATACATTCACTTATTTTGCCTTCATTCCCAATCTGTACTTTAATACATGTTCTTTGGCTTAGAAGACCTGGCATGTTTGGGTTGTTCTGTTGACTAGATTATTTGATGACTGGAAAGAGTATCTTTCCATTTCTGAAATAGGAGGATACCTCAATGTCTTCATGGGAAATGGGATTAAAGGATAAGTTTATTGTGATACAAGCATTTTGAAATTCATGCACATTATGTTCACAATATGCATTTTCCATGAACTTTTTGAGCATCCTTTGTAATTTTAGGGGATACCTTTTTAAACATAACCCAACTCCATGCAATAGCCCCATTGTAAGTCTGACTTGAAACACTGAGATGATGTACTGCAGGTGTTGAATGGCAAGGCTTAGACAGGAACCTCATCCTCCCACCTTGTCGTTTTAACCTTCACCAATGCAAACACACCACCTTTTAAGTCCTTGACTCCTTTCTTTAAGAACAACAGTTGGTAATAGGAGGATTGAGAAAATCAACAAATGCTGTAGAAGAAAATCACTGATTTTCATGTCTGTGTTTTTTAAAAGATTATTTATTTATTTATTTATTTAAACAGCAGAGTGACAGAGAGAGGGACACAAACACACACACACACACACTGGGTGCGGGGGGGGGGGGGGATTTCCATCTGCTGGTTTACTCTCCAAAAAGCTACAATAGCCAGAGATGGGCAGACTGAAGCCAGGGGCAACGAACTCCATCCAGGTCTCCCATGTGGGTTTGTAGAGGCCTAAGCAGTTGGACCACAATCAACTGCCATCCCAAATTCAATAATAGATGTAGATGAGTACTGAGTAATCAGTACCCAAAACTGCACTCAGATAGGGGATGCTGCCAGTGCCACAAGTGGCAGTTGAACCCACTGTATGACAGCATCAAATCCTCCATGGGAATTTTTTTACAATTTATGAATACTTTGTGATTTATAAAATTCATGGTTATGTCTTATTTTTGTCTCAAGAGGGTATTGTAATTTACCAGTTCATCACATGTATGACTTCACATGTCTTCAGAAAAACTATATGAAAGTATTTTACCATCCATATGTATACTTCAGTTAATTTTGTCAAAAATATAAACTGAAAATTTTCACTATGTGCTGCAGATTCTAAGTGCACAGGCCATCCATTTGAGGTGCCTTTCCAGCTGTTTAAAGATGGGATGGTCCCGTGTTTGCTGTCATCTGCTATTGAACAGGGTATTAGGAAGCTCTGGGTTACACAGCAGCTCTGATTATCTGGTGACAACAGACTGAGAGCAGAATTGTCTTCATCCTCTGCTGCAAACCCATTTTAAAATTTCTAAGACATCACTTCCCTTAAAAGTCTCTATTATCTTAGTTTTGAAAAATGCTCTTATTCCTGGAGAAGAGCAACAGGACTCAACCAATGCACATTAGCACCATGAGATAAGGAGCATTTGACTAAAGGAGTCAAAAGTCCAAGGGCGGAGCCTGGGCCCTGCTCATTCACTTAAACCTTGAATGTTTCCCACATGCCATCAAGCTCAAGTGGGAAGTCTGCCAGCTGAGGAGTTGGGCTTCAAACCTATGTTATAATTTGGGGTAATTTACTAATTTTTCTAAGCCTTGGCTTTCTTATCCATAAAAAACTGTAATAATAATTCTTATTCCATGCAATTAATAAAGGAATCACTTGACATAACCTATGTGGAGGAACCCAACACAATATTAAGCACGTAAGTGTTCTTATTTTATTAAATTTTATTTTTAGTATTTTAGTTTTTAACAGCTTCAGTAGCCACAATTCTAATAACTGACTCACCTCTCCCTCCCATCCCTCTTCCCTCTCCCTTTCTTTCTCTCCCTTTTTATTTTCCTCCCTCCCTCCCTACCATTCTTCCTCCTTCTCTCCCTCCCTCCCTCCCTGACTCCCTTCTTTCCTCCCTCCCTCCCTCACTCCCTCCCTTCCTCCCTAGTTTTCAGTAGCTAATAGATTTCCTCTCCTGTCCATTTGCAAACTGCATTCCTGTGAGTATCCCAAAACTTTAGGAATATGATGTCTTACATCACTCAGTCAAAGACGTTAATATCTGCCTGCATTTCCCAAGTGACAGAGAAGGCATTAGACACATTTTCACATGTTACGTTTAAATGACAGACTAGCAGTCTCCCAGTCTGAAGCATGATCTGCCCAATGGACAACAGCTGACTTGGTGCTAAGGGTTGACATGTAAGTGCTCTTGAAGCTGAATATTTCAATATCATATTTAAATTCTAAGATAGCGGCTATTCTGTTAGGGCTCATTCTGTGAGAACAAATCACAAAGCAGGTAAAGCTTATTATCAAGACTGAACTAAATGGAGCTTTTAGGTCAAAGTTAAATGTTGAATTACACCCTGGCCAATTGGTATACAGCATGTCCGTGTCTAACAATAGAGACCACAAGATGCTTTGTCATCCACTACATCATTTTTATTTATTATTTGGCATTTACAATCTATGTCACAGGGGCCAGAAAAACAAATAAATTCAGAAAATAGAAATGCAGGGGGGAAAGTAATAAAGTACACTTGTTCCAACTCCACAATTTGGAAATAGGAAAGGGATGTAACCAGAAATGTCTAGCATCAAGAAATAGATGAATAATGTAAATGGAACAAGTGAAGAATGTTGCCCATATATAAAAGACAAGCTGGGGCCAGCGCCGTGGCTCACTTGGTTAATCCTCCACCTGCAGCGCCGGCATCCCATATGGGCACTGGGTTCTAGTCCCGGTTGCTCCTCTTCCAGTCCAGCTCTCTGCTGTGGCCCAGGAGGGCAGTGGAAAATGGCCCAAGTGCTTGGGCCCCTGCACCCGCATGGGGGACCAGGAGGAAGCACCTGGCTCCTGGCTTCAGATCAGCGTAGCTCCTGCCGTAGTGGCCATTTGGGGGATGAACCAACAGAAGGAAGACCTTTCTGTCTCTCTCTCTCAGTGTCTAACTCTGTCAAAAAAAAAAAAAAAAGACAAGCTGATTTCAAGTCTGTGGTGTGCACATCTTGAATGGATGGGTTCCCGTGACCCAGCAGTGGTCACTGCAAGCTGAACTTGCATTTCTGAAAGTCTACAACTCTGACTTTAATCCCCACTCAGGCCGGAGCTCTGCCCCACAAAGGCCACTGTGCAGTGTTTTGGTACTTACGGTAATTTGATCACCCAGATGTGTAGGTAGCAGCCACAATGAAGGAAGCCATGGGAGCCACGTGCAGTCAGTCTCTCCCACCCCCAGCTGACACTTCTCAGTGAAATTAATATAGAAAACCACTTCTGGATGTATGCACTGCTGCCTGTTCTAAATTACAACCATAACGTTCATTAATATTGGTTAGATGTTGCTTGTGATGAGAAGAAATTGTCATCAGTTTAGGTCAGTCAGGGGTGGGGAAAGCTTTTGTTAACAGCACTACACGCTTCAGTATCTACCTCTTTCTAAAGGGCAAGCCATCCATCCCGTATGGAATGACAGAGGAGCCATACCTCATTCGTTAAGGGAGGAAGCCTATGAGGACTTGAAACCACTTACTTCCCAGGGTCTTGTTTTCTATCATCTCTGATGCTTAGCTGACCCCTTAAGGCATTGGTTGTCAAAGGTGTTTCCTAGGTCAGCAGCAGCAGCATCTAGAACATATTAGAAACGCAGACTCTTAGGTCCCAATCCTGAAAGACTGAAAAAGAAACTCTCAGGGAAGGGCCATGAATTTGGGTTTCACCAGGTAATTGCATGTATACCAAAGTGTGAAGACCAGGACGCTAGAAGATGACACTTATTTTATTTTTATTTTTTGACAGGCAGAGTGGACAGTGAGAGAGAGAGACAGAGAAAGGTCTTCCTTTGATGTAGGTTCACCCTCCAATGGCCACTGCTGCCGGGGCACCTCGCCGATCCGAAGGCAGGAGCCAGGTGCTTCTCCTGGTCTCCCATGGGGTGCAGGGCCCAAGCACTTGGGCCATCCTCCACTGCACTCCCGGGCCACAGCAGAGAGCTGGCCTGGAAGAGGGGCAACCGGAAAGAATCCAGCGCCCCGACCAGGGCTAGAACCCGGTGTGCCGGTGCCGCAAGGTGGAGGATTAGCCTATTGAGCTGCGGCGCCAGCCTAGAAGATGACATTTAAAGACCTACATTAACTGCCTCAGACCCTGCGGAAGCCAAACTCACAGGCACCATGAGTTATAGCACATCCCACGGCACCTGACATTGCATTAGCTCAAGACCCAGCTGCTCCAGTTCTGACCCAGCTCCCTGCTAATAATGCACCTGGGAAGCAGCAGATGATGGCCCCTGCTACCCATGTGGGAGACCCAGGTGGAGCTCCATGCTCCTGGTTTAGGCCTAGCCCAGCCCTGGCCATTGTGGGCATGAGGAGAAAACCAGTGGATTTTTGTCTGTCTCTCTGTGCACCTCTCATTCTTGTTCTGCCTTGCAAATAAATAAAATCTTAAAAAAAGAGAGAGAGAAAGAAGCAGGGCCAAGTCTGACAAGTCTTTGCACTTGGGATGATTTGATGAGAAATAACTATACATATTATGTGTGTGTGTCATATGTATAATTTATAATATATATTCTACTATATATATATATATAAATTCATATTAGTGAATCACTACTGATACCAGTCTGAATAATGCCAGACTACTAATACCAGCCTGCATAAATAAATAGTGTAGAGCCAGAAAGAGAATATACCATGTTAGAAGAATCCTAAGTATTCACTTAGGGTAGTTGAATGCAAAATTTAAACAGTCATGCAAGATATGGAAATTTATCTTCATCCTCTACAAAGGTGCTCCAAAAAGTCTATAGAAAATAGAACTAAAACATAAGCTTACTTTGATTTAAAAAAATATGAACTCCATGCATAGTGTTTTCATGATATTCATTTTTTCTTGAATTCCCTCTCAGTAACTGAGAAGCATCCAAGTTAGGGGCCAATTTTTGGACCCAGGAATGAGGCTACCCAGGGGATTCTCTATCAGTCCCACTGTAGGCGTCATCATGATCTACCTGTAGATCCAAGGTCACCCTAAGTCGCAGCCATCAACAGGAGATGTTACCATCAGGCTAAGCCGCAGTCTAGACACCTTAAAGCCTGGAAGCAGGTTCTGCTTGATACCCTTGAACTATTGTCCACAGGTGAGGGAGCCCTGGTAGCTCATTCATCTTTCCCCATCACCACCACCTCGTTCATAACCTTTACTAGGCCTGGGCCTGAGCTGTCCTTGGTAGAATAATGCAGGTGTCACTGACCTACCTGGCCAAGTCCCATCATATCTGTACTCAGTTTTCTTATCACCTCAGCCCACCCACAATGAGGGCAACTGCAGAGTGCCCACACTGACCCGTGTCCAAATACATCCCCCTTAGAAGTCTTGCCTGGCTCTCTAAAGTGTCCATGTTAGCCCCTTGTTTGAAATTCCCTAGCAAAGTGAAGATGCTATCAAGGAACAGAGCCCATTCAGCCATTTACCACCACTATAATCATTGGTGGAACAGGCCAAACCTTACGTAGAAAGAATGGAACTTTCAGAATTATTCTCTCTCTGAGCATCTGTTGGCCCGGAAGAACACTAGGATTTGAAAATTAGGGGTAGTACCAACTCTAAAATGGAGGTAGAGAGAATCACCCTGTGAGAGGTGTCCCATGGCCGCTAAGACGTCCAAAGTTCCCTAGAGTCACAGGTGTTATTTTAAGAGCAGTGCAGAAACACTACAGATCTTAGGTCAGATAAACCTGAAGTTTAATCTGAATTTACAGCATGACCTTGGGCAGTATAACTTTTTTGAGCTTTGACTTCCTAACCTGTAAAAGTGCATATCAAAAATATCTTCTTTGCAAGTTTCTATCCAAACCAAATGAGAAAGAATAGAGGAAAATGCTTAACTGTGCCAGAAATAATTTTTAAGAAAACATTTTTTTTCCAACATTTACCTCTGCTTCCCATCACTGTTCTATTTTCTGCAGTATGTACCTGGAAGACCCTAAGGCAGCTGATGAAATGGGTTAATTAAAAAAACTAGGACAGCAAGTAAAGGAAATAGACTCCAGCCATGGAAAAGCCTTCTCACAAGTCAACACCATGAAAAGAAAATAACTCACAGGTCATTTTAGGGATCCTGGAGCCTCCCACTGACCAGACTCCCAAGGGGCTGTCTGGCATAAATTTAGAAACTGGTGAGATTTTGCTCCCCACATCCTCTTTCTGTGACAAACAGTGCTAACAAATGACTATGCTGGTGCTGTCCATGGCTACTTATTGGAACAGACGCTTTGGTGGGGATGGCTTTAAAATAATGCAACAAAAAGGAAATGTACATTGCAGGTGCCATAGATGGATTTGCTCTGTCTATGTACTATCTCCCTCCAATGCCTTAGCTTTATGACTTGGCAGTGAGAGTCATTTCGACACAAGGCCTTTAATAACATTGGTGTTCATTCCTAGACTATTGGATACACCCAATTAATATATTCCACAGATGATCTGTCACCCACCGAGGCTGCTAAATGAATCAAACTCATTAAGTTACTCCTCTTATTAATAGCACACATCACAGCACTGGCATGCAGGAGAGCCATTAGTAGAGCCGAGTTCTGCTTCTTGTTTGAACAAATTTTATAAATAAGTGGGTGCAGAAAGGGATATGAATCATCGTAACTGGAGTCCATCACGTAAGCCTGGAACAAATGACTACATGCCTTCTCTGGGGGCAGCTGAGATACTGCAGTCTCTGGCTCCCAGAGAAATGGGTGTTGAAGGAGAGAGGCTGCTGGGCAAGGGTCCCCATGAGTGAGGCTGCTACATCGGAACCACTCCTTGGTCCAAAGCATCAATATGAAAAATTCCTTCCTAAGAAAGCACAGAATCACAGCTGATTCGATTAGGAAGAACCTCAAAGATCAACGGACCCAGCAATTTCAAACCCTGACTGTAAATTAGAAACAGCTGGGGTCTTTCAGAAATTATCAGTGTCAGTTAAACAAGTGCTACCCAAATAAAAGGATACAGAATAGAATCTATGCTAATTGGATTAATTTAAAAAGAGATGTCAGGAATGTCCCAAATATTTGGAAACTAAGCAATGGATTCTAAATAATCCATGAGTCAGAGAAAGCATTGTGAACTGAATGATAATGATAATACAAAATACTGTTAACATTTTGGAATTTAGCAAGAGGAATGTATAGAGATTAGTGTGTGCTATTAAGTAGATAAATAGAAAATAAACAGTTAAAATCAATGATCTCTGATTCTGTCATAAGAATAGAGAAATTAAGACCCAAACAAGCAAAAGACAGGGAACAACAAAGGTCCGTAGAAAGCAGTCACCCAGAGGCCGGCGCTGTGGCTCAACAGGCTAATCCTCTGCCTTGCGTTGCCAGCATACCAGGTTGTAGCCCTGGTCAGGACACCGGATTCTGTCCCGGTTGCTCCTCTTCCAGTCCAGCTCTCTGCTGTGGCCCGGCAGTGCAGTGGAGGATGGCCCAGGTGCTTGGGCCCTGCACCCGCATGGGAGACCAGGAGAAACACCTGGCTCCTGGCTTCAGATCAGCACGGTGTGCCGGCCGCAGCACGCTGGCCACAGCGGCCATTGGAAGGTGAACCAACGGCAAAGGAAGATCTTTCTCTCTGTCTCTCTCTCTCTTTCTCACTGTCCACTCTGCCTGTCAAAAAAAGAAAAGAAAAGAAAAAAGAACGCAATAACCCAGAATGTGGACAAGCAATAGAGAAAATAAATGAACTCAGAAGCTGGTTGTTTGGGTTGTTCAACAACATCAATCAAATCAATAAACCGTTACAAAAACAGACCAGGAGAGAGACAGAAAACCAAATAACTAATAGGAACAAAAGAGGAAATAATGTGAACCTCAGAAGATTTTAAACAACTTTATGCCCATTTAAAAACCGAAGTAAAATATATACATTTTTTGAAAGATGCAATTAATCTTAATTGTTAGAAAACACAGAAAGCCTTAAAATGCTGCTCTCTCAAAGAAATCAAATGAATGGGGCCAGCACTGTGGTGCAGCGGGTTAAAGCCCCAGCCTGCATAAAATCGTGAAATCATAAAAATGATTCTTAAAAAAAGAAATCAAATGAGTAATTAACAACATTCCAGGGGCTGGCGCTGTTCCACAGCGGGTTAGTGCCCTGGCCTGAAGTGCCGGCATCCCATGTGGGTGCCGTGTGGGGAAATTAGGCACAGGAGGCAATTCAACGATGGTGCCTGTGGCAAAATTAGGCACACGTGGCAATTCAAAGATGGCGCCCAAAGGAAGTAAGGTGGGTGGTACCCAGTTGTTTACCACCAAAGCTGATTGGCTGCGCAGCATCAGGGGAGGTGACGACAACTGATGATGAGTGTACAGACATATGGCTGGTCCTGTAAAAAGTCACCCCGTAAAATGACCTTTTAAGTAATTGGTTGGTCCTTATGCCCTGTCCCAGTAATCCTGCGGTCTTGTGCTTTATAAGGCTTTGCTATGTGCACAATAAACCAAGTTCTTACTTGCTTGACTTGACTCCCCTCTGCGCCTGACTGACTCTGGGATCAGGAGGCTGGGGAACAGGCGAGCGGCGCACTTACCTTCCTTCAGACCCAGTCCATCCTCGTTCGGTGGACTAAGACCCTGCAGTGCCAGTTCTAATCCCACTGCTAGAGCTGCTCCACTTCCAATCCAGCTCTCTGCTATTCCCTGGGAAAGCAGTAGAGGATGGCCCAAGTCCTTGGGCCCCTGCACCCGCGTGGGAGACCCGGAAGAAGCTCTGGCTCCTGGCTTCGGATTGGTTCAGCTCCGGTTGTTGGGGCCATCTGGGGAGTGAACCAGCGGATGGAAGACTTCTCTCTCTCTCTGCCTCTCCTCTCTCTCTGTAACTCTGACTTTCAAATAAATAAATAAATCTTTTTAAAAAAATTCCAGAAAAGAAAACTCCAGGCCAACACCTAGGTGTTGTCAAACAGCTAGGGAAAATAGTGTAACCCTTACACAAGGCCTTTCAAACACAGGGGAAGAGGTAGCATTCCCTACCACATTTTCTGAGGAAACAACATGAGACCAGCATCAGAAAAAAATAGCAAATCAATGTCCTCATAAACAGGCACAAAGACCCTCAACCAAACAGTGGCAAACAAAATCCACCAAAATGTACTTGTGCAAATATAACATCACCAAACTGACCACATAAACAGAGAGACAAAACACACATGATCTTCTCAGATCTTACAGGTAGAGAAAAGTATTTGACAGCATTCAATACCCTTTCATGATAGCACTTCTCTGTAAATTAGAAGAAAATTTGCTCAGTGTGATAAAAGGACTTCTTCAAACAAGTTGCAATTTACATCATAATTAGTGGTGAAAATTTCCTGTTTTTTCATTAATTTTTAAAAATTTGAGAGGCAGAGATTGAGAGAGAGAGGGAACTTGGATTTGCTGGTTCACTCCCCACATGTCCCAAATGGTCCCCAGCTGGGGCTGACGGCAGGCCGTCAATCACCCATATGGGCGGCATAAACTTAATCACTTGAGCCATCGCCTGAAGCCAGAGTTTTTGGGAGTGGAGCTGGATGTGGAAACCAGGTACTCTGATGTGGGATGTGGAAGTCTTAACCACGACCCCCAGTGTGACTTCTCTGGGGAGCCTGATTCAGAAGGCGGTCATGCATCTTTGCTGCTATACCTGATTCCCACAGATGGGGTGAATTACAATATTCAGCTCTAGGTCTGGAAGCTGGGAAGTCCAAGTTGGAGGGGTCACGTCTGGAGAGGGCTTTAGCGCTGTATCATAGCAGAAGGCATCACATGGTGAGAGGGCGTGTGTGTGTGTGTGTGTGTGAGAGAGAGAGAGAGAGAGAGAGAGAGAGAGAGGGAGAGAGAGAGAGAGAGAGAGAACTTCTTTACCTAAACCACTCCTGAAATAAGAGCAATTAACCTGTGCCTAAGGGTGGAGCCTTCCTTACCTAATCACCTGTTAAATACTGTTACCATGGCAATAAAGTTCCAATGTGGGTTTTGGAGAAGACATTTGCACTAGCAACATCGCACCTGCAGCCAAATGGGTTCTACACAGTCCATAGACACAGCCCATTCAGGCGCAGTGTTTCAAAGACCTGGCCATCAACATAAATGACTTCAGTACTCTTCATATAGGACAAAGCATTGAACAGGGTGACCAGCTGCTTGCTGTGTGAAGACCTGGATATGGACTGGAGAGTGGAGGAGATTCCAAAATGAAAACTCCGTAAATAAAATCAGTCCAACCTGAGGGTAGCCCAAAGGCTCAGGTTGATGTTAGCAGAGGGAACTACATATTTCTAGATCCATCAAATCAGAGGGCGACATCTTCCAATCTCTGTACACAGCTTCGAGGGCAACCTGTTCTGCAGGGTGGCATCACCCAGGAACTGCCACTGAACAGGCAAAACCAGAAAAAGCCTGAGTTCCCTCCGAGTGGGCCTAGCCTCACCGCCGTTGACTGTACTGATTCGTTGAGAAGGGAAGTTTTCAAGAAGAGATGGGGTATAAGGCAGTGAGGGGAAGTACAAGCTAGGTCTGCCTTGGTAGCTTTCTGCTCCACGTGACACAGCAGGTGGCAGGCCCTTCAGAAGGAAGCTCAGCTGGGCAGCAGCTCCCAGCTCCCCAGGAAAGCTAGTGGGAAATTCAGATGGGGAGGAGGAAACACAGAGGCCCCTGCTCTCCAGAGAACACCATGGGCATGCACAAGGAAGTTCTAGAGAACCTGCATTTTTATTTTAAGCCACAGGTCTCCCCTTTCCGGAGCAACAGATAGGAGAAAATTCAGTAAGGCTTTGCCTGTCTTGTTCAGCACATCTGAACGTAACTTTATAGAAAGGGCCCTGATACCAGGAAATCCTTGCACCCTTGCAGCAGATCCCAGCCACTGAAACTCCACCTCTTAACTCCCCTGCAACCTGTGTGGCCTCCTGGGAAGTGAACAGAGCAGTTTGCAGAAGGAAGACTGCTTGAGAACTGAGCAGGAGCGCAGGTGCTCTGTGGCCCTACCCCTCCTGCCCCCTCTCCTGCAGGAGACAGCTGAGGAAGGAGGGAGGTGTGAGCAGTCTTAGGGAGAGGCACTGGGTGGGTGTGAGGGTGAGGAGGGCACCAGGCCTGGGTGCATTTATGTATTTGTTGTCCTGATCTTCCACTGTGCACTGAGGGAGGGCCACCCTGACCAAACTCTCCCTGGGAATCCCAGCCAGGTGAGATGTGAGCAAAAGTGGAGGGAAGAGAGAGAAGTGGCCACTGGAATAACGAGGGAAACGTAGCCAAGTGAGACTGCCTGGGGACAGGAAAAGGAGACGTTTTAAATTAGGCTTCGAAGTGCAAAATTACCCAAAAGAAGTCACTATCAAACACTGCAGAATGGGACTGGAAGATGTTGGTCAAAGACATAAAAATTTTGGTCAGACAAAAGGAATAAATTTAGAGCTATTGTACATCAAAGTGATTATCCTTACTAACGATATATCATGAACTTTAAAATTGCGAAGAGAGTAGATTTTGAATGTTCTTACAAACATTACAAAAAAAAAAAAGGTTACAAAAAAGACTCATATAGTAGAAGTAGCTTCACACAGCCATCTTATAACGTCTCAAAGCACCAAGCTTCACACCATTGTACAATTTTCATTTGTCAATTTAAAAACAGTAAATAAATCAGGTTATAATTTAAATACATCATTTAGAATTTGTAAAATTAAAAAACATTTAGAATTTGTGGGAAATACATGCTTTTGTTTTGGCTCCATGTATTTTTTTAAGATTATTTATTTGAGGGCCGGCACCACGGCTCACTAGGCTAATCCTCCGCCTGTGGCGCTGGCACCCCGGGTTCTAGTCCCAGTCAGGGCGCCAGATTTTGTCTCGGTTGCTCCTCTTCCAGGCCAGCTCTCTGCTGTGGCCCAGGAGTGCAGTGGAGGATGGCCAAGTGCTTGGGCCCTGCACCTGCATGGGGGACCAGGAGAGGCACCTGGCTCCTGCCTTCAGATCAGCGCGGTGCGCCAGCCACAGCGGCCATTGGGGGGTAAGCCAACGGAAAAGGAAGACCTTTCTCTCTGTCTCTCGTCTCTCTCTCTCACTGTCCACTCTGCCCGTCAAAAAAAAAAAAAAACCACAAAGATTTATTTATTTATTTGAAAGGCAGAGTTATAGAAAAGGAGAGGCAGAGAGAGAGAGTCTTCTATTTGCTGGTTCACTCCCCAAATGGCCGTAACAGTCGTAGCTGGGCCGATCAGAAGCCAGGAGGTGGGAGCTTCTCACATGGGTGCAGGGGCCCAAGGAGTTGGGCCATCTTCCATTGAGTTCCCAAGCCATAGCAGAGAGTTGGATTAGAAGTGGAGCAGCCGGGACTCAAACCAGCGCCCATATGGGATGCCGGCACTGCAGGCGGTGGCTTTACCCACCCCCGACAGATCACTTTCAAAGAGAGCACCTGCACCAGTTGTCCTGGTATCAAGGACTGCAGGAAGCCAGTAGGGGCAGGGGTGGGGGTAGAGGTTCACCCAACTCACACAGGAGCTGCATCCTCCACTAACTAAAACCCCCAGTGGCCTCAGGCACGACCATCACATTTGCTATACAAACTAAGCTGGCTTCAAAATTTAGAGTATGTGATCATAATGAGAAAATAATTCCAGAGCTGCCTGCTTTTTCTTTTTCTTTTTTCATTTTTTTCTGTAAAGGTAGCAAAGTCTCTCCACCTGAAGTGAGGTGAGCCTGAAACTGAACCAGTTTACCTCTGCCTCTAAAGAATTGAGATCATGGCCGGCGCTGTGGCATAGCGAGTAAGGCCACTGCCTGCAGTGCCAGCATCCCATATGGGGGCCAGTTGGAGTCCTGGCTGCTCCTTCTGATCCAGCTCTTTGCTGTGGCCTGGGAAAGCAGTAGAAGATGGCCCAAGTCCTTGGGCCCCTGCACTCACTTGGGAGACCCGGAGGAAGTTCCTGTCTTCTGGCTTCGGAGTGGCTCAGTTCAAGCCCTTGCAGCCAACTGGGGAGTGAGCCAGCGAATGGAAGACCTCTCTCTCTCTCTCCTCTCTCTCTCTCTCTTCTCTCTCTCTCTGCCTCTCCTTCTCTCTATGTGTAATTCTGACTTTCAAGTAAAATAAATAAATCATTAAAAAAAAAAAAAAGAAGTGAGATCAGGCCTGTTGGGCTGATCCACTTTCCAGCACAAGTCTTACCTCCAAAAGTTTTGGAAATTTTTCACTTGATTTGGGTAAATTTCTTGAGTGAGCAAACGTATTTCAAGGAGAATTGGCTTAAGAGGATAGTTTGGTTGATGTATGAAAGCACAGGGATTGTGAGAGCCCATGTGTAGGTAAAATTATAGTGAAATGAACCTCCTCTTGTTCACCTTGATTTCCCTGGGGCTTCCCAGGAATGGCTGCCCACAGCTTCATTAACCACAGGCTGCGGAAGGGAGCCGCAGGGATTTGTGGCTGCGGCTTGGAGGTCAGCCGAGAGAGCTCTCTCTGGGCCAGTGTGAATTAGCCACCATTCTAGCAGGCTGAGATGGCACGCAGCTCAGGATGTCTTGTGCGTGGTGCTTCTATACAACAATGTGCTTTGAAATTCAGCTAGAGCATAACTTTGGAATTTGGCACATAATATTAATAAAAATAGCTTGCAGCCTACCTTGAGCTGTTTGTTTCAGATTTCACCTGATCTCAGAGTTTGAGCCAAATCTCATCTGGAACTTCTATATTGTCTTCAGACATCTGTACACACGCACACACTGTTAAATTATTGGACATTGGACATATATACCTATTTCTACTGTATTTTGTTTTTTTTTCATTTTTTAGTTTTTAAGAGCAAATATGATTATAATTTTTGCCTTATTCTTGATTGATAAATATTCGTTATACAAATTTATGGGATAATGTGATGTTTCAAAATACATGTACATTGTGTTAGACTCACATAGGCTGTAGAACCTTAAAATTTTTGATGAATTTTATTCTATTCCATGTTTCATTTTTAATTGGTATATAATGCTTGCACACATTTGTGGGGTGCAGTGTACAATTCGATCATGTATGCATGGATAGAAGATACAATGATCAGATCAGGGTTACTAGCATATGGATTACCTGACATTTATCATCTCTTTGGGATGGGAGCATAGAATTTATTTTGACAGTGTATTTGGCTATAGAATAACGCATGGCTCAGAAATGAAAATGGAGTAAATTAAAATGCAGAGCAGGCTCCTGCAATGCTGCTTCTTATAAACTGAGGGTTGGTGTGAGGAGTCAGAGGGTCCATATACAGTCAGGTTGGTCTTGGTGGAAATAAGGAAAGGGGAGTCCGTCCCCCCCCTAAGAGGGTGCAAAATGTTTGTTTCTCCCCAGAAATTTTCTTTAGCAAGATCAAGACACCAAATCCGACTGCATGTTTCTCCCCAAAAGCTGACTTTAGCACAAGTGCCCATCCCACCCTTAGGACCCTGCTTGCCATCATTAAGCAACATTGTGATTATCTAGCGAGTGGAGGACCTGGATGTGAAAACAAGAATCACAGGAGTGGCCCCTGCTTTGTGATGGCTTGACTTCACAGTGGTGCAAAAGCTACACCCATCCAGCAAAACCCCACTTGGAATGTTGCATTTGGAATCTGTTTCTGCGCTTGCACCATCAAGTCCAATGGTGATGCTGGCCCCGAGGTCACAAGGGGAAAGTACCCACACTCTCCAGGGTACTGAGCTGCTCAGCTAGAGTACTCCGTGGGGAAGCGGAGTCAGCGCATTTTCAACCGTGATAAGTTTGTTGGTAAGACACAGCCTCATAAGTGGAGGTGTGTTTGTATTCTCTGAGGATAACACAGACTCATGGACCCTGTTCTGTTGTTCAGTACTGCATAGCCCTGCTCCCTAATCTGAGTTTTATTGGACATATCTAATTCCTTTTTGTTTGGTCGATACTTTAATGTCTAATGCTAAGATCATTTAGATGTCTTTCAATTCACAAATGGTTTGCTGAACATCACAGAGTCAGTAGTGAAATGTTTGATACAATGAAATGGTTACTATTTTTTTTAACTTTTATTTAATAAATGTAAATTTCCAAAGTACAACTTTTGGATTATAGTGGCTTTTTCCCCTCATAACCTCCCTCCCACCCGCAACCATCCCATCTCCCACTCCCTCTCCCATCCCATTCTTCATCCAGTATTCGCTTGCCTTGCTCCTTGGCGTCATATAATAGGTGTGACTAGAAACTTTTTGTCACGGCCCTGGCTAAGCCACTTCATGTTGAAATGAAGCCAAAAATCCAATTAGTGGAATTTTATTATATTTCTAACCTTTCCCGTCTCATTGGTTGCCAAACTTTTGCACATCAAGACAAAACTCTTTTTGCTTTTTGTGTCACACATTTCCTCATGGAGTTCAAAGCATAGCTTCAAACACGTAGCAATATAGCCTACACTTTTACTTTGTCTCCTTTAATTTCCTTTGCAGCCACATTAAAGGTAGCAAGTATGTACTAGGAAGTACCTGGCCGTGAACCATGAGCAAATGAAGGAAGGAAGAAACAATTGATGAACCAATGCCTTCTCCAAGATCTACTTTGAAAGCAGTTACTACAGCTTATGGAACCAAGTGGAAGCTGTACTATTCAGATTCACCCTCCTATGTATTAAGCATAAGAAATGAGTACACAGGGACTGATGCTGTCATAATAGGCTAATCCTCCGCCTGCAGTGCCAGCCAGCATCCCATGTGGGCTCCAGTTCATATCTCCGCTGCTCCTCTTCTGATCCAGTTCTCCGCTTATGGCCTGGGAAAGCAGTGGAAGATGGCCCGAGCTCTCTTCATGTGCAAGACCTAGAAACCTGGAAGACACTCCTGGCTTCAGTTCAGCCTAGCTCCGGCCTTTGTGGCCATTTGCAGGGTAAACTAGCAGATAGAAGACCTTTCTCTTTGTCTCTCCCTCTCTCTGCCTGTAACTCTGCATCTCAAATAAATAAATAAATAAAATCTTAAAAAAAAAGAGAGAGAGAAATGTGTAAACAAGAAAATCAATGGCTTCTTGACCCATGCAAACAAGATGTGCAGAGGCTGTCTCTTCAGGTCTCAGCTCACAAAGACTTTGAGCAAAAACGACTTCACTGGCAGATGTGAGAGAATGACAAGCCGGGTCAGCAGGGCAGCTGCCTGCACAGCTTTGCATTTCTCCAGACAGTGGACATTAGGTATATTTATGGGCTTTCAGAGCAGAGTGGTCTGTAATGCAATTGTAGCTCCTCTAATGGAGAAAGAAAAATGGGAAATGTTTACCAGGCATGTCTGCCTAAGCCTTCCCTGCATCCTCGGCATTTGTATCAATACAGGAAGTCATGGAGATAAATTGAATTTATAGACTTGTGAAGAATAAATCAATTTCCCGTGGAAAAACCCTAGGACCAGAGCTTCTGCGTAAGCTCCCTTCTAGGCTATTTTTATGTCTGCTTGCTTAGAGGATTGTACAAAACAGAACTGTGACAAGTCTAACTGAGTCATTCTGGCAATGAAATCATTCAAGGGATTTTGCTTTAACCATGGAGGCTGACCATTTCCACATTTGCCTGGCTTGT